>NC_141542.1:92706250-93385000 GCF_021556685.1 Rattus norvegicus
GTTTTGTTCCACCTCAGGATCTTACAACATGTAAGTTTTGACCATAAGAATTTGTAGGAGTAGAGTGGAGGTGATGATGAGTTATGGCAGAACCAAAGGAGACTTTGGCATTTGTTGGTGCATGGCACATCTCTCTCTCTCTCTCTCTCTCTCTCTCTCTCTCTCTCTCTCTCCCTCCCTCTCTCCCTCCCCCCCTCTTCTTATCCTGCTCCCTCTTTCTCTCCCTCCCTTTTATTTTTTTTAATTGGACTTGGGAAACTAACCCAGGATTTTGGGCTTGCTTAGGCAAGTGCCTACTACTGAGTTAAGCACCTCCAGTTCCTTGTTTGTGAGATTCTTGAGTTCTAATTGGCTTAATAATTTTGTGGTCCACACTGACAAAACCTAGCTTAGGGTCTTCACCATAAACACCCATAGGAATCACTACCACAAGCCCCACTAGCCAGGCTGAGCCCTGCTTGCTAAAGTGCTCAACCTGGTACTTGATGTTCTCTGTCAACATACGACTCTGATCACCGGGCTAAGTCACCACCTGCAGGACCCTTTTCCTTCTCCAGGCTTTGCTCGGGACTTCTGCATCTTTCTCAGGCTCTCCTGGTTAGCAGTCTGCTGGGCTTGGATGGGGTTGGTGATTTACTGCAACACTTGGATGCTTTCTCCACACTGGCACACCCTTCCCAATCTCCTTACATTGGTCCTTCCTTGTGGCCTCCACAACCCAGGCCACACCAGATCTGCTCAAGGGCTTGTTGTTCACCGTTTGGATTACATTTGCCCCCCACTCCCCCCGGGATGGCTCTTCGCTCTGTTGTGCTTCTGTAAAAGGATTTGTGACTTTCCCTTTCTGCTCCAATGTTCTTGGACCATCATTTCCCTTTCACATCTCTCTGGCCTTTTGGGTCTCCCTAATCCTTTCTGCACTTATGTTTGACAATTAATCTCTTGATGGCTCGGGATGTTTCCTACACTGCCCTCAGGTGTTGTTCTCTTTTGGGTGCTCATTTGCTTCCCCTGCGTTCATGTCTTATCTCTTTCCCTGCATGTTTCCACCATTCCATTTTAACCCCTCAGTACCCCGCTTGCTTTTTGTGGCTCCCCTGGAGATATTTCAGGATTGCTAAGGTTTTTCTTCCTTGGGTGAGTGCTACATTTCTTTAATAGCCGAGTTCGTTAACCAGGAAGAACTAGCGTGGGTCTTTCTGTACGTAACAGGGAAGCCGTGAGCATACATTTCGATACACAGGTGCCTTGGGATCATCTAGTATAACAATGTAACAATGTCAGAGCTCTGAAGTACACTGGACAAAGCCCTCTAGCTTTTTATTGAAATCCTACCAAAGAACCATGGAAAATAATCACTACCGTGATACCAATTTTTGTATTAAGAGAACGATGTGCAGCAGAGAAGTGAGATAATCTTTCTGGAGATCCGTGTCTTTGCATGTGGGGTGATGAGACTTTAATTCCAGGAGTATGACAGGGTGTGAAATTTTAGCTACCATCCATATAGGGTTCAACCTAACCATATACTACCCCTCTGCCAGCCTTTAGATTTGTATATGCGATTGTATTTATAAACCATGTCCATGAATTCTATCTCATTTAATTGGCTCAACAGCCCTCTTGTTTTTATGACTTTGGATCGCATGCCCTCTCCTTCTCCCTGAGCTGGGGACTGAAGAAATTGTGTTACTCTTGTTTTGTTCCTTCTCCTATTTATAGTTTGGGCACCATTTTCATCTGTAACCTTGGTCATTTATGCCGCTTCTGATTCTCCCTCTTCCTTATAAAATGAACATCTCGAGTTTGCCTTTTCCCAGCACATAGTGCAAGCATTTATGCTAGTTTGGAATGAACACGGCCGCTAGCAACAAAATGCTCAACAGTAGCTTAAACTAACAGAGATTTATATTTCCTAATAACGTGAAGAATTCTGGAGGCAGGCAGCTGCTGGTATTTGTTTAGTGGCTAAGCATCATGTGGCCTGGCCTCTGCAGCCCCCTTAGCCTTGACACTTCACACTGGCAGACTAGCTGCTGCGGTTTCAGGCACCTTATCCTTTCAAGGCAAGGACAAAAGGTACCACCACCTCTTCCTTCCAGCCCATCCATTCATGTCTCATTAGCCACATTATCTGGCCTTTTGGAGCCACAGGGGAGGCTAGAATAGCAAATTTTCAGCTTGTGGCATTATATTGTAAGAGGAATGAGAGGAAAGAATACCAGGAAAAAAGGGATAATGGTGAACCAACTAACTGTGCTCCAGCACTCGCTAACTCCTTTTAAATGCTTTTAATCTCCGAGTCATCTTTCCACCCCGTTCGTCTTAAAGAAGGAAATGAATCGACTTAGGTTTTGTTATTTCCGAGTTACACACCGTCCTGGTTAGTCTTATGACAACTTGACACAAGCTAGAGTCATCGGAGAAGAGGGAGCCTGAACTGAGAAAATACTTCTATTAAGACATTTTGGGGCAAGCATTTTTTGGGGCAACATTTTTTAAAGTAGTGATTTATGGGGAAGGGTCCATGCCATTGAGGGTGGTACCACCTCTGCGCGAGTAGTAGTCCTGGATTCTGAGCAAGTCATGATGAGCAAGCCAGTAAGCAGCATCCCTAAATGACCTCATTTGCATCAGCTCCTGCCTCCAGGTTCCTGCCCTGTTTGAGTTCCGGTGCTGATGATGAGCGGTGATATGGAAGTGTCAGCCAAATAAACTCATTCCTCTCCACGTCGCTTTGGTCGTGGTGTTTCACAGTGCTCCCTCCTTGTAGAAAATAAAGAACACTGGGTAAAAAGAAGATTCTGCCCTCAGTGTACCTCAGCCACGGAGGAGCCAGTTACACTGCAACTCTATGATGTGGAAGCGCACTTTCACAATTCTGAGAGTGCAGAGGTGTGTTACACACATACATACATAGTTATTTACCCATCAACGTGTGGCAATTTTCAGTTTACATTTTCTACATGGATCTCTCTTAAAAATAAATAGGGCTGGCTTTTCAGTTTGTCTTCTGTGAGTTGCTCTTTTTCTGTTTACTGTGGTCATTGTGCCTTAGGAATCTTTCTAGGCCAGCCCCAATAGGCTTCTGTCACTCTTTATCCCAACCCCAGAGTATTCCCTAATTGGATGCTCATCTCTCCTAGGCCCCTTTGTCTTTTGAATGTGTTGCTAATGTTGTTTAGACTGATAGCATCATTTTCAAATAAGGGAAGTGCAGAAGGGCAGAGTGTCAAGGACTGACACTGATCACACACTTAGTAAACTGGAGTGCTTCTGAGCCCCATGTCAGGATCTCCCATTTACCCACTTCCCAAAGCCTCTCCAGGACTATGATTGGGTTGAGTAGTGGGTTACCTCAGGGAAGCTGAAGTCAGATGATGTGATTCTCCTGAAAGTATTAACTGGTGTCATAATCACACATCAAAGACTTTTAACCAAATGGGCATTAGTAGATGTGGGCATTAGTTTCATAGAAAAACAACGAAAACCTTGCCTACTTAGGAAGTTATTTTTCCAAGGATGATATATGTTCCGTGGGTTCTCATAAAGAAGTGGTTTGGATTTTGTTTGGGAGTCAGTTTCCTTGGTCAAGAGTGACAGCAAAGCCACTAGGTATTTTCTACTCTTCTGAAGACCATGGTAGGAGTTAACAGATGGGGCCAGATCCAAAATGGTGTTCCCGTCTGACAGTGCACTGCACATGCTAGCACATGTGAAAGGCAACATGGTCACATAATGGTATATGGCAGCCTCTGGAATTACAAATAAAAGCTCAGCAGACCCATCACTTCCAGGGATTGACAGGAACGAGCCACCTGCTGTAGGGACAGCTTCAGGCCTGTGCTCTTCCCAGTGTCACCGAAAGTGAATGTGAAAGTAGTATGACCTCTTCCAAAAAGGCTGGCTCATTCTTCTACGGAGAGGAAGGCTTAGGTGGCCAGAGCACAGTTGTTTGTTAGCTGATCCAGATATCAATCAATGTCGAGTCAGGGCTACCATTGCAAGGCTGTAGAAGCATTTTTCCCCCTGACCTTAACTGGTGCTTACTAACAGAAGGAGACAAATTCTATTGCAAGGGGGAAAAACAATTTCCCTTTTGTTTCTTTCAAAGACAAAGATTGTTTACATAGACTGAAATGTTAATTTCTTTCTGAAATCAAAGCCACAGACAGACTGATAAGTAAAATCCATGTGTCTGATTCCTTTTGGATGCCTTCTTGTTCTGGTAGAGCCGCCGTGTACTCCCAGGAAACATATGGAACACATTCATGCTTATATTACGTGTATCTGCGTGTTCACAATCAGACATACAGATGTTTGACTTTGGGTGCAGGGGACTGTCAAATTCTTTTTACAACAGAGTCAGAAGAGGAGATGCTGCTTAGAGCAGAGTGGTGTACAGGGGGATGAATGAGCGCATGGCATATGGGGGATGAATGAGCGCATGGTATATAGGGGATGAATGAATGCATGGTATATAGGGGGATGAATGAATGCATGGTATATAGGGGATGAATGAATGCATGGTATATAGGGGGATGAATGAATGCATGGTATATAGGGGATGAATGAATGCATGGTATATAGGGGGATGAATGACTGCATAGTGTATAGGGGATGAATGAATGCATGGCATATGGGGAATGAATGAATGCATGGTGTACAGGGGGATGAATGAATGCATGGTGTATAGGGGATGAATGAATGCATGGCATATGGGGAATGAATGAGCGCATGGCATATGGGGATGAATGAGCGCATGGTGTACAGGGGGATGAATGAATGCATGGTATATAGGGGGATGAATGAATGCATGGTATATGGGGGGATGAATGAATGCATGGTATATAGGGGATGAATGAATGCATGGTATATAGGGGATGAATGAATGCATGGTATATAGGGGATGAATGAATGCATGGTATATAGGGGGATGAATGAGCGCATGGTGTACAGGGGGATGAATGAATGCATGGTATATAGGGGATGAATGAATGCATGGTGTACAGGGGGATGAATGAGCGCATGGCTGGTGACTCAAGGATTACAAACGTGACTAGATAGATCATGGGCCCTAGGGGAGAGCCTACCACTATTATTTGGCTAAAGAAGCATAATAATGTGGCTGCCAATGTCATATGACTATACTCTTAGATCAGGCCCCTGCTCAGCCCTCATCAGAGAAGTTGCTCCTTGCCAGAGATTACCAAGAGGCACAGCTGACCAATGGATGAGACTGAGAGACTTGGGAGTGCTCAGCTCTAAATAAGTGTTTCCCAGACAGGATAGGGCTGAGGCATGTATGAATATGTATGGGGGGAATGGGAGGACTTAGGAGGAGTTGGGGAAGGACAATATATGAATAGCGCATACAGTATGAAATTCTTAGCAAGAATAGCCACAAAAGTGACCTGGGGAATGGCACTGGAAAGAAAGCTAGATGGAAGCTGGGGGCGGGGGAGGGGCAAGTCTTAGAAGGGGGATTGCACTGTTAGTCACACTCTCTGGTCTCAGCATCTACTGGGGATGGTGGCCGAGTGCGGAACAGCTACTCACCTTATTAACTTATGAGCTTGCACACGCGGACAGAAGGTACTTTTGCTCTCCAACATCCCCCGAACACACTGATTTCCGTTCCTCAGGGCAGTGGGATTCCAGGACTATACGAGGTGTTTGGTTTTAGTTTTCTTGAGCAGCCTCCACACTATTTTCCAACATGGCTTCACCAAACTTACACCAGCCCCAGTTCTGGGTAGGGTGCCCCCTTGTCCGTGTTCTCAGCATCACATTTTATCTTTCATAACTTCAATAAGGAAGGGGACTCCTCAGTGCAGTTTCAGTCTCTCTCACGCTTAGGTACGTGGGGCAGTTTCTAAGAATGCCTGCCGGACAATTGACTGTCTTCTATTGAGAAATGTCTAAACCCTTTACTCATCTTTTAAAAAAATTGTAATTATTTTATCATCGTTGAGCAACTCTTTATATATTTTACATACCAGTCCCTTTTCTGTGTATAATTTGCAAATCCTTTCTTACGGTCTATGGGTTGCCCACTTGGTCAGTTGTTTTCGGAGCTGTGACTTAGATTAATGTGATCTCCCCTTTATTTTTATTTTTATTTTTTTGGCCTAAACTTTGGGGTTCATATCCAAGAAATCACCATCCTGAGCAATGGCATAATATTTCCTTATTTCCTTTTTTAACTTTTAAACTTTCGGTTCTCATGTTTACGTTTTGATATCATTTTCTTTATATCGTGTTTACATTTTAGATCATAAGTCAGTTCTTACATCGGAGTCAGATAATCATCTGCGTTCATTCTCCTGCCTCACTGGACTAAAAAGCTGGACCTAATCCTACTTCACATCACAGCTCAAACGTCATCTCCTACCATTCTCTTAACCCTTCTCTCTGTTCCAGCCATGCTGGCTCTATTGGGTTCCTAGACATATTGACTATCTTCTTGCTTCAGGAAATTTCTACTTGGTTTTTCCATATTCCCATGATGCTCTGCTCTAGGTAATCAATATGCTTACTCTCACTTCCTTGAGGTGTTCCTTATGCAAAATGTAATCTCTCCTCTGAAAGCCTCTGAAAGAGGTTTGAAACTACCTCTTATTTAGTAGCTACATGTCCCTGGGAAAACATGGAGATGCTCTAATTCTCCTGCCTCTTAAATGGCAATAGGAACTGTGCTAGCTTGGCCACGGGACTTCCATCTCTGTGGGTCAACATGATGGACCGCTGGTGAGTTTCTTATGGTTCCATCTAATAACTGCTTTACTGAGATGGGATAAGCTACTTATACTGCCAGAGGAAGTCACCAGGGGTTCACACAAAGCCCTCTAAAACCTGGTCCCCATTGCCTGTCTAACTTCATGTTTCTTCATGTGCCACACTCTGTACTTAGCCAATACTCAGAGGGTGAAGAACTTGCTGCAGTCTCCTGAACCCATCTGGTCATCCACTTTATTTTACATTACATTATACTGGTGTTTCTATCTGGATGGGATTTTCCCGACCCTAGTCCTTAGGATCTAGTACAATAGTTCCCTTTGTTTACTCCTCTGTGTGGGTGTCCCCATTCTGCCCAAGTCTGTCTTACCTTCCTCTGTATAATTTTGGAGTTTTAATGACACTCCCTGCATATATTACAATGACTGATTTTCATATCTGACTCCTCGACAACATTTGACTTTTTCAAATACATAGGTATTTTATTCATGTCTGTCTTCAACTCTTGCACACTTTGGAATTGAATAGGTTTTTTTTTAAACCAATTTTGGGTGGGTACATACAAGTGTATGACAAGCTGAGAATATGGAGACCTGTTTTAAGACACCTTTCCTCGTGCCTGGGCCTGAGGTAAGGTAAAGATTAAGGAAACATGCAAGCCACTGAGGTACACACACACACACACACACACACACACACACACACACACACACACACACACACACCTTAGAAATCAAGTTAAATCAGAGTATAACAGGGTAGAGAAAGGAAGCAGCATGGAAAAGCAGAGACCCTGAAGAGAATTATATCCAAGTGGATGGCTGCTTGCCTTTGGCCTCTTTATGGTTTCTGATGGCGTGGCTGGCTTTAGTCCCATGGATGAGTGCAGGAAGCAATTTCCTCCGGTAGGGTGAACCAAAGGCCAGTGGGTCTCTACTTTGCTTCCAAGTGATATGTGGCAGAAGCCTGAGGGTGGGAGGCAGCTTCTAACAGCTGTCATTTTGGAGGCCCTGGGGCTACCCTGGCTTAGGAAGAGAATTGCAAATGATTTTTAATTAAAATGAAATAATGGAGGGGCATTCCCCTGCACTGTGGCACCTCCTGGACTGACATCAATGACTATGGACCTGTAGACATACTAGGCTGATCAACCAGTGCTCAGAGTGAATCTGAGAAATGCCCCCAGGGGTTTGTTGAAATGACATGACTTGGTTCCCTTCTCAACAGATCATTGACCTTCTATCTTGCTATGAGAAGCACTGGTCTGGAAGGAAAGCATCTTAATTGATAGCTTCATTTCCCTTTAATCCATAAGAATGAAGGGGAATGATAATTCTAGGAGAGATGAATTCACTGGTGCTAATACTCTGTTTAGTTAGTGTTTTTAACTCACGGATGGGCTCATGGCCACAGAATGTAGGTTCACATCCTAACCAGGGTATCTCATGTGTCTACAACTTCTTCTTTCTGACATCTGGTTGAACACATTGCAGATGGACAGCGTACAGTGAATTATGATGCTAAGGTTGGATCTTTAAGAGGAAAACTGGTCAAGGAAAGAGAAATTCACCAGGACTTACTTGCTGGGATGTACTGTGGAGAAGCAGAGTGAAAAAGACAAGATGCCCCTGAATCTTTATCTTGAAGATTTCTGTGGAATACAAGATCCTTTGAGATTTTGCACTGTGGTCCATAGAATGGGTGTGTGAGAATGGTTTCACAGTATTCTAGGAGCCAAGGAAGCTAGAAACCAGAGTCAGCTAAATGCAGGGGGTTTTGAAGTGAGACTCTTTGTTGATATACTGTGCCCCTAAAGCATACTAGGCAAATAATACAGAGCGCTTCTGTGCCTCAGTTTCTCTTTATAGGATGGGAATAGTAATGGTGCCTAGGTCTTCAGATTAAAAAACTGAATCTGTAAAGGGCCTGGATTTGGTACTTGATGATGAGTTAATTTGAAAGCACTGGACTTGATTTTCATAGAATAAAAAGTATGATCAAAAAAAAAGTATGATCAATATGTGTGTGCGCACACATGGGAGGGAGGGAGAGAGAGAGAGAGAGAGAGAGAGAGAGAGAGAGAGAGAGAGAGAGAGAGAGAGAGAGAACCATATCCCTTATGAATAGGTCTTTGCAAAGCCTCAAATCTTTGGCCATGTTAGTGATGGAAGGTCTTGATGAAGAAGGGATAAACTGGGACTCACTTTTCTTTCTTCTGAGATTGCCCTTCAGCACAATTTCCTGGCCATTGGGAAGAGAACTGAAAGATTGCCTGAATTTTCTTCCACTAGAGCCTTGCCAGCTTAGCAAAGACATGTCTGGCCTCCTCTGAGGCTCACAACAGGAATTTCCTTAATTTCTACTGATCTTGACAGTTTGTGAACAGCCCTGAGTATTGCATTTACCCAGGTAACTTTCAGTTCCCCATCACATGGGGAAAGAGGATGTTTTTGCTCTCTGTTGATGAGACAAGGCACCCAGTATGTAGGAGACTCGAAGACTCTAAGGGACCATGTCACTGGGACTTGAGTTGGAGTTCACTCATAGTGTGGAAATTGTAGGTCTTGAATACTTCTGACGTTGTTCACTAAAGAGAGACCCACACAACATGCCTACAGATAATGTCATTTTCTAAGGGACAGAGATATGTCCAACCTTCAGCCCATGAGCCACACATAACCAAGGACAGCTATGAATGTGACCCAACACAAAACCTTTAAGTTATTTAAAGTATGAGACTTTTATTTCAGGGCATTTATTTTTTTCTTGCTGTTGTTTGGTTTTGTTTTATTGGTAACCTGATTGTCCAGTTACTTTGGGATGTTGTGATAGCAGGAAGCTGGACATCTTTGGAAGGATGTTCAACCTTTGACCTCTGAAATAAAACATCCCTCCCAATTTAAGCTTGATATTTCTGGATCCCTTTAAATCTGTACATTAACCAGGTTTTCTGATGCTGCTCCAATATAACGGACACTGAAGACAGATGGTGGGAAGAGGGACGTTTAGACAGTGCCACTAGAACAGCTGTCTGGAAGAGGAGCAGAATGAACAGGCAAGGGGAGGGAACTTGCCTGCCTTTAGAGGAACTGAAGGGAGCTGTTACTTATCAATAGTTCAAATGCTAGCGGGAGCTCAGAAAGGTCTCCCTACTCACTTTCAATCCCCATGAAAAAGAATCGAGGCTATCAATAGGCTCACAAGATATTATTATTTATTGGAGTGACCTTTGTTGCTAAGTAACAGCATGATGTTCAGACTGTATTAAAATTTATAATTGGCATGAGCTTAAACTAATGTGCGTGGGCATCATAGACATTAAGCCTCATAGCGGGGATGTAAATTAGTCAGAAAGTTTCATGGGGGGGGTCAGTGTGATTGTCAGATAATGCCGAACTAAGTCAAATTAATTTCTAATAATTTGTGTGAAGTGGGCAGCTGAGAACCAGGAAGCTCTGGAAACTGTAGGAGCTGCAAAGCTTTGGTGTCAGGTTGGAAATCTGGATGCTCACCCATGCCAGCAAACATTAAGGCTGGATGTTGAAATTCAATGAGTGACGTTTCCTAGGTTCAGACATAATCTAGTTACAAGTCCTATTTTCTTGACTAGGCAGAAAATTAAGTAATGACAGTGGGCTAGAGAGGATCCGCTACCCCAGGCTGCCTGGTTAAATGCTATCACTGAATTTTAACCAGGGCTAGAATACATTCCAGTGTCAGCAACAGGTGAAGTCTTGAACTGATCATTAAGAAAGACCAATTCCTTCTCAGCGGGCTGAAAATCTAAATAAGCTAGGTAGGCAGAACACAGGGTAAATTAAGATACATCTTATCCTTTCACCCACTGTGAAATGGAATCTTAATGTACAGTAGCCCCTGAAAGGCGACAAGGAAACTCTGGCAGTGGAATCAGAGCGGAAGGGGTAACCACAGGAAGCCTGAAGGAGATTCATTTCGAAGTGCCTTGCCTCCCAGTCAGTCATCACTCATTTACTTATTTTCCTTGTTATCGAATACCAGATATAAACGACTCTGAAGGAGGAAAAGCTTGTTCTGGCCCATTGGTCCATTGCTTTGGAACTGAGGGGAGGCAGAAATATCATGTGATAATGCTTTACAGCAACCAGGAAAGGGAGCGGGTCATGGACAAGATGTCCTTCCCAGAGCATCTCACTCAGGGTGACCCACTTCCTCTGTGTGGTCTCAATTCCTGAAGTTTCCATACCTTCCGAAATAGTGCCACTAACTGGAGACCAAGCCTTTAATCTATGAGTCTGTGGGGATTATTTAATATTTAAAACCACCGCATATTCCATAGAATATAGATTCAATAAGGACAGAAACCATATTGGCTAGTCAGCTGTCATGTACTCCTGAAATAGAGAGAGAAATTGACTTTAGAGACTGGAACTCTGGGTGAGGGTTCATCTTATCGTCAGCTAGCCTGTCCACAGCAACTGGAGGCAGTTGACTTGGATTCTGTTCTCTAACTGTGCTGAATAAAGAATCTGAGTAGAGACTCATTTCCCTCCATCCTTGGAGTGTTCTAGGAGCCTTCCACCCTGCTACGCAGGAATGGGCTGTGGGATTGGAGAGTTCATGAAGAGCTACTTTTTCCTCCTGAGCAGAAACTGAGTACTCATTAGTTTCCATACCCTTCTCCTGAGCATATGATCAGAGCACACATTCCATCACTAGAGGACTGGTACCCAACTCACACGTGAAGGGATCAGCACAGTAGAAGATACTGTGAGATTTTGAGCAACATAAAAACTCAATGGTGGACACCATCACTAAACACAAATCAGTACTGGTGATTTTCTATTCTGTGGCTTTCTCAGATAAACATAGCCCATCTCTCTGTCTTATTGACAAGCTCTAAGAGACCAATCTTTACCCATATTTTAGTCTAATGTTTATTTAGCTGTGTGATCTTGTGCAAGCTACTCAAGTTTTCTGGAACTTGACCTCTTTCTGCTTAAAACAGGGGCAGCGATAGACTTACTTAAAAGGGTTGTAAGAATGAAATGTGTATAGACCAGAGCTTGCATGTAGTCAGAGCTTGCTAAGCCCTTCCTGTATCTCACTTGACAGACTGCTTGCCTAGAGCACATGAGTCCCTGGCCTTAGTACCTAGCACCTAATCACCATTAGCATCACCATCCCCCTGGCCTTAGTAGTGCAGCCTTGCAATAATCTTAGCACTCGAGAGACTGAGGCAGGAAGATCAGAAGTTCAAAATCATCCTGAGCTACATATAAAGTTTGAAGTTAGCCTAGGCTACATAAGACCCCATCTCAACAAACCAAACATCCCCTCTTCCCAAGAAGCCTCATGATCCTTTTCTGTATTAATAGCACTGAGTGACCTCAGACTTCTAAGTTTGTGATTGGAATTTATATGTGATTGGCATGTAAAGAGCTTGGGAAACATCTGCTGGAGTAGGATTCTTCAGAGCTCTGATGGTCAACTAGAGTCTGTTTCTGTAGGTCAGCATTGCTGAGTGTACAGAAGCTGCCATTAGGCAAATGGTCCAGACATTTAAGACAAATGGGTAGAATGTGTTTGTGTAACATTTTCATCCTCTCTCCTACTCTGCTTCAAGATGCTCATGTATGTGGTTTACTGCAATTGCTCCTTATCTACTTACTGTTTGAGTCTGTTTGTTCTAGGTTAGATCTTGAATGTCCCCCGAAGATCCACATGTTAAAGGTTATTCCTCAAGATGACACTGTTGGGAGAAAGTGGAGTTGTTAAGAAAGAGGGCCACAGTTGGAGACTACTAGATCCTTGGGAGCATGTCATTAAAGGGGATTCTAAGATCCTAGTGTCTTTCTTTTCTGTCTTTGCTGTCAGGCCACGAAGAGGTCTACTGCAGTCTTTCTCAGTGAGGTGCTGTCTGTCCATAGGCTCAAATCAACAGAGACAACTAATGAACCAAACTTCCAAAATGGTAAGCAAAACAAACAATTGAGCTTTACAAATTGATTTTCTCAGACATTTGATATAATAACAGAAAACTGTCTAAGACAAGGAGCCAAGGGACTGGTATGCTTGTTTCCCATACTCACTGTCTGCCTTGAAAAAAGGTCACAGAATTCAAGTGCTCCTTTCTTACATCTTGTTCTCGGCACGTCCTGGCATCTATTTAGAATAAAGTGCAATTGTAACATTGATAATTCCAGAGTACCAATGTATCCTTTGTGTCCTTTCTAAATCTGTCTCTCACTTTTGGAAATAGCGATGTATGTAACCTCTTAAGGTTTGGGGATGTAGCTTATCGAAAGAGGGTTTGTGTAGCATTCACAGAATCCTATCCTAAACCCTTAGTATCAAATATACCACCACCACCACCACCACCACCACCACCACCACCACCACCACCACCACCACCACCACCACCACCACCACCAAAGGCACCATAAGTAGCACCCTTTCTCCCCCTACCATTTCTCTGTACTCCCAATCACCATTAGTAGCACCATTCCCCACCATCTCAACCACCACTACCATCCCCCTGCTACCTTCCCACACCTCCACCATCCCTGCTATACTCCCTGCTACCCCTCCCCCACCCTTACTGCCAACAACCCCCTCCCCCGACCAGTATGACCGCTTTACTTAAAATGATTCTATTCTGAGTTTCCTGACCTTCTGCTCAGATGCCCATCATGGTCACTTGTGAGTACAGCCATGTATTTAGCCATCTTCACATACATGACTGATCATCTTACTAATGAGTTTCTACAAGCCTGTTGAAAGTGTGGGGTCCTTAGCTGTATTACCTTTATGGTGATGTTAATGATAATACCCAAGAAACAGGTTTGCTGGGAGGATAAAGATGATGCTATATGAACATTCTTTATAACCCACCAATTTCTGCACACATACAGGTTATTATAGCTCTCCACTTGAGTTGAGGGAACCCACAACAGCTCTCATTTCATGCCAGGATGAGATTTTATGTGTACCTCTGAAATGTCTGGAAAGCCCAGAGGTGGCTGTGTAGCCAACAGGTTTCCTCTCATTGTAGTCCTTGCATTATTGATATCACTGCTGTGACAAGAAGTGACCTTCAGAGGCTTCATGCTGTCCATATGCCTACAACAAAGAGATATAACCAGGAGAGGGAGGTTACAGAGTCTCTTGGGTGGCAAATGCTAACAAATGGCTTGACAGACCCAAGTAAAAAATTTAAACTAAAATGAATATATCTTTTGAGTTCTCTGGTTGCTTCAGTCTATTGCATTCTAGAAGATCTGTTTTTGGGGGTATAGAATCCATTCAAATATATAAGGTAAAAATTGCTTTATTGGCTTATTGTCTGAAATTTTGGCAGAGCATAGACATATTTCAGCATTTATTACCCTTTGAGTGATTTTTAGCTTTGTTCCAGGAAAAATACAATTAATCTTGTGGAAGCCACAATACCAGTCTGTATGAGGCCGGCTGCTTCAGAGGTCACACGGGGTCTCTAGCTCCTTTGACTCATCGTTTTGGCTGAGGGTGAGTGTAATGTATACCACAAGAAGCCTCTTGCTTCCATTTGTAAAACTGTCTGAGAAGCTCAGGACTTGCGAGGGGCGGGAGTGAGGGCCATGGTGCATCCAGATGTGCTCCATCAGCCCCAAGAACACATCTGGGAAAGTAGGTGTTGCGTGTGAGGCCTGCCTGAGTGGGTGGAGAGGGAGCATGACTTGCTTTGGTCTTCGATGTGATGCTGTCGGACTGTGTTGTGACCCACAGGGAGGACTGCCATCCTCATAGTCTGAGTCAATGCCATTAGATCTCTTCCTTGCACCATGTTAGTTATCCCAGGACAGCACAGGAACATGAACCCTTATCAAGCCCAGCGTAGCTGAGAGAACCAGGAACAACTTTCCCCCCACCCCACACCCCTGTGCTCCTTTCTGAGTGTCTTGCAGAGTTGAAGAGACAGCTTAGTCATTAAAGGGTGAGGCTCACACATCTAAACATCAAAAGTTCAGTTCCCAAGAGCACTGGAGAGCACAGTTTCTGCCTCATTCTGTATCTGCCCTCAGCTGCTTTGATTTTGCTGTCCTAATTTTTGCCTGACTGGATCCTATGCAACAGGAAGTGGGAGGTTTTAGTCTTCACTTTGTGACTGGGCCAGTCTGTGACTCTCATTAAAGCGGTGGCTAACATCTTTGGGTCAGGATTCCCTGTGTTAAGAAGGTAGTTAGGCCTCGCTTTATCAAACCTTATTTTGTATGGTCATCTCTCCTTAGACCCCAACCAGCACTCTCCTCATACCAAATGAAATAGATTTTGATTGTTTTGTTCTCCCATCCTCAGGAAAAATGCTACTTCATCCTTGTTAATTTTGTCCACCATGGTAGCCGTGTCCCCAGTCCTCACAACTGTAGCCAGGATCGTGTTGTATAGCTAACTCAATTTTTCCACATATGTTCCTGTCCTCAAGCTGATGGCTCCTGCCAGCTATTTTCTCTTCAGTGCATTCCACCCTTTAATGCTTTCTTTTTGCTCATGTGATAAAGTCTGATGTACTGAATGGATCCCTCACGAGGCACTGAGTTGCCTCTTTGGTGACACTTCATGGCATCAACTCTTTCCTCATTGTCTGGTACGTCCCTGTGGGCGTTGGTAAATACTAAGATATCGATGTAGATGCTTTCCTCTGCCTGAATTCTTTTGCCAGCTAACCCCCCCACCCCTAGTGCTTGTTTATGTTTGTCTCTCTGGTCATGCCCTCCTCCATGTCAAGGACAAGGGAGGCTGTTGTCACTGGTGTCTGTCCTACCAGACTGTGAGTGTTATGAGCCCAGTATGTAACTTGAGTTTAGCACAGAGCCTGGTATGTGATTAATTAACATAATTGATTAATGTTAAAGGAAAGGAAAACAATAAAGAAACAGGGCATTGAGGAAGAGAGGAAAGGCATAATAGAAGAGTTTTAGCAGGCCCAAGTCTGACAAACATGGCGCTGGCAGGCCTTACTTTTCCCTTGTCCATCTCCCTTGTAAACCATAGCTTATGCCCCCAAAGCTAGTCATCAAGGTATGTAGGGCAGAGGACATCTTGGAGTCACTTCTCTCTTTTCACCAAATGGGTCCTGAGACTGTAACTCAGGCCATCAGGGTTGGTGGCAACGACCTTTACCTGTCAAGCCCACATTTTGTTTTTTCAAAGTGCTCATACAATTTCTATCTCATTTCTGGTTACAAAGAACCCTTTAAGGCAGTGGAACTTCTACTAGCTGTGTTATTTTAGGAGCTGTGGGGGCTAAGAGGTAAGGCGTCCAGCAAGGATTCACTAAAGATCCCATAGAAGGATACCCCTAGTTCCACAGTCCTGATGCTTCTTGTGGTCCCCTCTGGGAGATGCACACACTTAATTCTAGAATGCCACACACCTTATTTCACATCTTATAATATTTAATTTCTGCACTAAACATTTGCAATTAGCCTTAAAAATGATTGATGGTCTCTTCTCATTTTTAAAAAAGGCTGCTGTACAGATACATAAAGGTAAGAAGCTGTGAGGAGAAATTTTATGGCGGGTAGCTCTTGGCAGCAATTGGTTTTCTTTTATGGCAGTCTGGAAATTTTCCTGGGTAATAACTTTCTTTTCTTTTAACGGGCATAAAATAAAGAGGTTCTAGATAGTTGGATCATTATCAAATGATTTTCCAAAGACAACCATAAATTGTCAATACCATTCAGGCAAAACTAAGACACACTCAACATCTGGAAATCCAATGGATAAATAAAGCTTTGACTTTTCCCTTTCTTGTTGGTCATGATAGCCGACTCCCTGAAATGTAATTCCTTAAAGAGGCACTTAGCATGGCGAGCTGGGAGGAAGAAATTTTGAGAAAGGTATTCATGCAACTTCTCCAGGTAGTAAGATTTCTCTTATGACTGGAGACAGTTATATTTGGTCTTATTTGCTACAGGTTAAGCTGAAGAGGCAGAATGTTACCATTCTGAAAGTAATCACAGGGGAAAAAAATCTTATGTGACTGAAAACAAAACATAGTACTCATGCCCATAAATTAGCTCAACTAATAGTTTGTACCTTCTGCTGTGTGAATATCTGCTAGATATGTCAGCATTAAAAGCATATATATATATATTCATATATACATATACATATATGACATATTATATATGACATATTAAACATAACATATAATATATCGTATGTATGTGTATATGTATGTGTATATTCAGTCCAGTTTCCTGCACCAACATCTGTGCCTTCATCCTCTAGCCTATAAAATCTATACATGGCAGCCTTTCAAGTTTCTTCTGATTCCAGATCTCCTGCTGCCTTCCTGACATCCACTTCCATTCTGGCAAGTTCTACCACTCCCATCCATGGTTCCACTCTCATACTCAGTATCAATGTGTGTGTGTGTGTGTGTGTGTGTGTGTGTGTGTGTGTGTGTGTGTGTGTGTGTATCTATCAGAGTCTTTAAGGCCAGCGTGAGCTGTATAGTGAGTTCTAGGACATCCTGGACCATATAGTGAGAATATGTTTAGAAGTAAAGCAAACAAGCAAACAAACAAAAAATCAAAAGACAAAAAAGTAAACTATAATTACTGTTTTACTGATTGTCCTTTATTGTATCTTTTAGTCCACGCTCAGTGCTTTGCAAATTATTAGCTCAGTCAATTCTTTATAATTGATTTGAAAATTTTTCATTTTTATGTCATGTGTATGCATACACATCTATGTGGGGATATGTGCTGATGAATAAAGGTGCCCATGAAGGCCAGAAGAGAGCATCCGATCTGCAGGTGTAATTAAAGTTATAGGTGGGAGCAAGCTGCCTGTAGTCAGTGTGGAGAAGCAGATTCAGTCCTCTGCAAGAACAGCAAGGGCTCTTAACCACTGAGCTCTCTCTCCAGCCCCAGATTCAACTGATTTTTACAGCCCTGAAATAAATGACCACTTGAGGATTAATTTCATTTCCTCAAAGACAGGCAAAGTGACTTATCCAAGGCTACAGAGGCAGGAAACAATGGTGCTGGACTGGATAACCAGACCTGGCTGCAGGAAAGGTTGAAAGGGGTAGCCTGTGGTGAAAAAGGAGATTCTTCTGTGGGGCTGGGAATGAAACCTGAAGCCTCTTGGATGATAGGCAACTGGTCTATCACTGAGACTGAGGTATTATGTGTGTGCAGGCGCGCATACATGTTCATGTATGAGTGTGTGTGTGTGTGTGTGTGTGTGTGTGTGTGTGTATGTGTGTATCTGTGTGTAGAGTACAGATGCTGATGTCTGATGCATTCCTCAATCACATTTTACCTTATTTTTTTGAGACAGGATCTTTGAATGAACTCCAGGGATCCACCTGGTTCCCCTACCAAGTGTCAAGATTGCAGATCTGTGCCAGCGCCTATCTTTCATGTTGGTGCTAGGGATCTACGCTCATGTTCTTATGCTTGTGGAGCAGGTCATGTAGTCACTGAGCCCGTCCCCAGATTTCCTGTCCTTTTACTGTCACTTTCAGTCTGAACTCTAGCTAGACTATTTTCCCATCATGGCCCACATAGAAATTGACAGTTCAAATGATAAGAGTTGGTTGCATACAGGCAGTAGCCTGCAGCTAGTGGTGCCCATAGGATTCCAAGTGCTCTAAGCCCCACCTAGAGGGCTGGATCCCTCTGTCCATCCCCAGCACTTATCACTTGAGTAAAGACCTGAGTTCTAAAGCTGATCAATGCACTGTGATCAGATTCCCTCTTGGAACTTTCCATCCCATGTTTAGTTCCCAGACTTTGCTATTTCCTTTTATCCCTCATTCTGTGTCCTCTACTTTCCAGTAGACCCTTCTAGAAGCTGAATTGATATGAAAGAGATCCCTCTAACCAGGTTTTATAGTGTCCCAAGTAGACCTTCATTTACACACCAGCCGCATAGCTATTCCTTGACTATCAACCCTTCTCTGTTGGACAAGATTACGCTCTTATTAAGTTGCAAGGGTCTGATAGACTATCTGCTCTCCTAAGACGGTAAGAGGATTTACCTTGTGAAAGAAGAGTTACTTAACTAAAGGGACACAGTGACATTGTCAGTTAAGAGAGGTGACCTCCTTCTACCAGTCACGGGGGACACCTGAGGTGTCATTTTGCCCTCCATTGCCTCTCATTTCAACTCTTATGGGTGACATAGTAATAAGCTCAGACTGTAGTATGACTTAGGCTCTTCTGTCTGGGAGTCTCAGAGTCCTGGCTGTAATTAGGCTCTTACAATTGCTGAATTGTTGCACAGAGAGTGATTAGTGGGGCATATGGGAAAGACGGTGATGTAAAGTAGATCTGATACCCTGGCTCTGTTTGCCTGTGGATGAGTGCCTGGCTTAAGGTGTAGTCCATTTGAATAAATTAGCTCCAGGCTGGGTAGGATAGCAGTGGCCACCCTTTGTATGGAAGGAAGAGAACTGAAAAGATCGGAGAGCCAACAAAGTTAAATTTAAGGACTCCCACAGTCTGCTAGGGGTGAACAGTTAGAAATTGCTTACCTGGCTTAGGAACTGTACTCTGTGTATGTCTGAATGCTTCTGTTTCATAGTCTGCTAGTGTCTCCTGGCAACTCCACCTCCAATATCTCACCTCTCCATTAAAACTTTGACACATTGGTGCCAGTTTGTGACTGGTAAGGGCACCGTTGGCCAGGTTTCTTTCTGTGATGGAGCACTTCAGATAGACCACCACAGCTCTCCTTAGTAGAGTTCTCTAAGGTCAGTTAAATACACAGTTGAGAGAGACTTAGCATCGACTCAGCCAATATCGTTTCTGTGGGACGTTTGACCTCAAGAGGGCAAGGCGACAGTGATTGCTACTCTCACTTGCCTGGTGGCAAAATGCTTCACACCTCACCTGCTGTCATGCCTAACCCACCCTTGGTACACTGACTCCCGTAACACTATTAACCAAAAATCCTTTTCCTTCTTTAAACTGATTTTGTCTGGGTATTTTGTCACAATGAGAGAAGTAACTAATACAGTAATATAATAACCCTTAGAGAAGGGGATTTGTTCCTTCCCTCTTTTCTTCCCTCTTTTCTCTATCGTCTATCTCTGTCCCTTCTTCCTTCCCTCCCTTCTTCCTTCCCACTCTGCATCAGAACTTTGAGCTTCGTGAATATTCTAGTGGGCATTTAACCCTCATTGTTGGAAGGTACAACTAGAGTTTGCTGTGCTGTGATAAGTAGAAAATATTATACCATGGACGGAGGCGTGTCTCTTCCATCACCTAGGGTGAGATCTCATTTGTTAGGTTTCTGCATCTCTAGCCATCCTAAACCAGGGGCCCAATGCAAAAGTTATCATGCAATTGGTACATAATTATTATTGCTTTTAGGTTATGTGATGTCACATTTACATTGATAAGTTTTTTTCATCACTGGGGTCAAAATTTGTAACATGGAAAACCTGAAAGGGTTTTGCTCCTGGTTTCCAAGGTGTCAATAATCACTGAAAGCAAGTGTGGTGGGACAGAGCAAGTCACGCTATGGGAGATGAGGAAACAGGAAAGAGCCATGCAGCTACTCAGATCTTTTTTCTTCCATTACAGCCTGTGTTAGTTCCTCTTACATTGCCACGATAAAACACTGTGGCCAGAATCAACTTACAGAGCAAAGAGTTTATTTGGGCTTATGGCTCCAGTGGATTAAGAGGTCAGCCTGGCAGAAACCTGTGGTGACAGGAAGTAGGTATGGAGGTGGGAACAGGAAGCCAGTAGCTCATATCTTCAACTACAAGAATGAACTGGGTGTGAGGGAAAAGTAGCTACACTCAAAGTCCACCTCACTGAAACGCTTCTTTCAGCAAGCCACACCTCCTCATAAACCTCTTCTGATAGGACAATTGTTCAATTGTCTGAACCTATGGGGGACGTTCTCATTCAAACCACTAACTCCTCTCCCCTTTATTCCACACAAGCCCCCAGTTAACAAATGATGCCACTCATATGTAGGGCATGCGTGAGATACACACACACACACACACACACACACACACACACACACACACACACACAGAGACACAGAGAAAGAGACATAGAGAGACAGAGACAGAGACAAACAGACAGAGACAGAGAGAAAGAGGCAGAGAGTGAGACACACACACACAGAGGGAGAGAGAGAGAGAGAGAGAGAGAGAGAGAGAGAGAGAGAGAGAGAGAGAGAGCCCTCAATCTCCTAGGTAATTAATTATAAATCCAGTCAGATGGACCATCAAACAAACCACACAGCATAGTTGTTTTTATATCATTACTTTAGCTCAGAACCTGTGGGCTGCAGCGAGGCACCTCTGCTTAGCTGGTGTAGCTGAGGGGCGTTGCTGATTTGGTGATTCTAGGATGGATTCACCAATTTTGTTCTCCTTTATATATCCCACATTCCTCACTTTCCAATAGGTTATCATGGGCAAAACCTTTACATGAAGGTAGCAGAGAGCAGCTGGGAGCTAAGGTATCTACACTCCCAGTCTTGGAAGTGGCATACTGTCACTTCTTACTCTGCTGGTTGAAGTGAGTGCCATAGCTGAGTGTCGCCTGTATGCAGAGATGGTGAAGAATTAGAACCAATAATGCCACCGACCATACTATGGTTCATACCATAATGAACGTAAGGTACATTCATTAACTTCCTTAGCTCCAGTGTGTTGCTTTCTTCTTGGTGGGAATGATAAGGAATGGAAATATAGACTGCAGATATCCAAGCCGAGGAAAGGTGACTCACAAGGTCAATGTTAGTTGGTTATGTTAGTTCCATGCTTATGTGTGTACATACATACAACATTGAATGCAAAGAAGACACAGGCACTTTAAAACCCAGCTAAATAAATCTTCCCTTTGTTTTCCTGGATCGTCTCCATCCCCCACTCCCCTACAGATTGTGTGTATGCTCACGCTTTAATTTATGCTTTAATTCTTACCTTAGCTTATTTACTCAATTAAAAAAGAGATTCAAGCGTAGAAAACTCCATCGCTCATCATCCACTAAGATTTACTCTAGAAAGGGATGCATATGATTTTGCAGGCTCATTAACTATTCGTTTTTTTAATTGCATATTCTGGATGCTGTTGGTTTATGTAAATGCTTCTTTCCTGTTCAAAGTGACCTTGTTTATCACCCCTGAGTCAAAAAAGAAAACTACTGCTTATTAAAGAACGAGGCGACAGGTCACCTCTTGAGGTTTTCTGAAAGGGCTGTCACCAGAAAAACTGGAAAAGTTTGATTTAATACCAACTGGTCCTTTTGGGTCATGGAAAGAACATTTATTTTAATAACTGTTTGCAGGCACAGGCCCTTGCCCTAAATAAAATGATGTAAGTATTAGTTTACAGGCAAATTTGAAAGGAAAAAAAAGTCAGCAAGAGGAGAGGATTAAGTGAAATTCCTCAACAGATTTTTTTTCAGGACTGCATGGACTCTTTGTGTCTGTCTTGAGTGTGTTACACTTTAATGAGATTATTTTGACATTTTCAATAGGTTTGAACGCCATGCATAACAAAGATTTCTTTCTAGTGCCCTTCCCTCCTAAGGAAATGTCTTTATGTTGGGCTAGCAGTTGATAGTTGAGTTATTATGCCCTGTTGTTTTGATTTATATATTCTAGTCTGTCCATAGCATTTTATACATTTTTTTCCTGCCCTGGGCTTTGTCCACACACATAAGCAAGTCAAGCACCTTTCTTCTCTCTCCACTTAGTCTCTTTGTGGCATGGATTCCACATCTGTGTGTGTGACTGAGACGCTGTAGGTGTCCACTGAGTCTCCGAGAAAGGGTTGCTAGGTGTGGCTGTCTCAGGAGTAGACCACTATCCTGGAAGAAATACTTTATGCCCATGATCTCCGTTGTCCTATTGTCAAAGTGAAGATTTGGGTAAAAAGTATCTTCCAGTGCTTAACGTTCCCAGATTCTAGGCGATCCCTAAGCTCTACTCTCTCATGCTGCCTGAGAGGTTCAGAGAAGATAGGAGACTCACTAAGCACCCAAACCTTATTCAAATCTGTGCAGGGACAGAATCTGCAGTCAAGGTCTTTCCAACCCTCACCCTGCCTTGATTTCCCATTAACCCTTCCTTCTTGTAGATCCTCAGTATACAAAATATCTGCTCTTCAGTATAGCTGTATACACTGACATTTGGTAGACTGAACTGAGATTTAAAAGAAATAATTGAGGTTAACCTAATTTTTGATTGATAACCATCTCAGTGGCATGAGATTCTTGAGACATCTGGCAAAATGATGCTCTTGAAGGAAGCATCATTGAATAAAGACGGACGGAAGGAAGCAGAATGATGGGTAAGTTAGAACCCTCATACCTACACTGCTTTGTGTTTCCATGACAGTGTTCTGAGTTTCAGAAGTTGGAGGTGAAAACACTCAAGCCATGCCTTGAACCCTTTGGCTCTTAGACCCGTGAGCCCTTTGTGGCTTAATTTCTTCCTCCACAGAGTTAATACTACTTACCTCAGAAGATGGCTGTGAGGATTGCTAATTTATATTAAACATCCAGAGCAGCACTAGCATGCCCTGGGCAGGAAGGCCATTTCTTATCTTTATGGCTCTAAGCATTTCTTGTCCGTCACTACGAAATTGGCGTTTTAGTGTTTTCACAAATTTCGTACTTTGCTATTTGAATTTAAACACATTTGCACAGAAGTTTAGTTTTCACAGATTGTAATGGTTTATGAGACTCATCTCACCTTTCAGCTATCCATCCACAGCTCTTCCTTATTTAGAAAAATCGATCATAGATATACCCACAATGAGCAGATTAACTTATTTTTCTTTTTAACACTGACACAAAAGAACTGCATATTTGTGGGTAGAGTGTATGACACTCAATACATGTTTATGATAATGTGCGGTGATAATAAGGTTTAGCCACAAGCTTTCATTTCTAAATGGCCAAGTCTTCACCACTAGTTGTTTTGAAGTATAGAATGAACTCTTGTCTATCTGGTTATTTTTCTAGACTGTCAAATATTAGAAATGATCTCCTCTCTAAGCACACTACTGATTTTCTTTCCCTTTTCTCTCTTGAATGATTGCCCTACAGTAATCCTCAGAAATGGTCTCTGCATTTATGGCTTCATCATATGGGTCATGTCTATGGCTGTGCTGCCTCCTGATGGAATATATCAGGAGACATGGAGGTTTCAAAGTTCTGATAGCATGGAGAAGGGTTTTGGTAATTTAGCCATGGGGTCTGGTGTTTTAAACAGTCACCTTGGAGAGGTAGTGATCCAGGAAAGAGGAATGATGTCAGCCTTTCCCTTCTCCACACTGGCTGCTTCTTCCTCACCAACACAGTGTAAAACACAGTCAAGGTGGCTGTTGGAGGTCAGCTCTGTGGACTCAGGATTCACCCCAGGTTCCTTCTCACTGCCTGCTAGAATTCTTTCTTAATGGCTCACTCCTTGTTTTCATTTTTACAACTCATGGTATATTTATAAGACCTTTATTAAAGTGAAGTTTTCACTGGAAAGAAACTGAAAACAAATGAATGGATTGTGGATCTAGTCCAAGTACACACTGATTTTGGTAAATTTCACTGTGGGTCAGTTCATAACAACCATGTACACCCATGATTATTAACCCCAGAGAGACTTAGATGCCAAGGTAAGAATTTCAACAGTAATTTTAACTGAGAATGTATTGTGTTGACATCAGGCTTGGTCCACCTCTTAGGTCAAAGTTTGTGCACTTAGAGCTCTCTGATGGTTGGAAGCTTGGTTAGAAGCATCTGGAACTGAGGTGCTGGGATAATCTGCTACAACACATGAAGCAGCTTCTGAGACTGTCCCCATGCAGCAACTGCATTGGTCAGGTGGAACTCCTCATGGCTCCCTTGCCCTAACAATTCTTCACCACACCATTTCTTCGAGGAAGAATTTCTGAATAGCTTCTGCATCCCTAAGGTCAGGTGACTTGGACAGATCACCTCTTTCCTTGGCAAGATTCTGATTCTTTCTTCATTCTCGAAGCCCGTTCTTAAAGTTAAAGTACATGCAGTCCAAGTCAATGCAGTATCAGATGAAGAAGGTGCCACTCCCACCCCTATCCCCTGCCCAGGTGATCTATTCCTGCCAATCACCTTTGCTGCTCTGGGGCATGTACTGGGTGCAGCACTGGCCGAGCAGTGGATAGATAGCCCCTAGAGCTGGGAGTGTGTGAACTGCTCACAGCCACTGATTAGGACTGGAAAGACTAGTTCACTTCCTCCTCATGTCTTCCCAGGCTGTCCTTGGAGGCCTGCTTTTGGATTCTCCATCTGGTTTTCTGACCTTACTCCACCCCTCTGATTGCCTCTCTGGTTGTATCCTCATTCACTTGCCACCAGGAGGCTCCTAAACCAGTGCATGCATGGGAGGAACCATACTCTTTGCCCTCAGGAATCCCCATCAGGCATCTTTTGGGAGATGCATAAATTCTTGATTAACGATACATCTGCCCAGCAGGTAATAAAAAAAAGTCTCCCGGGTGCAAAGAGCTAACACAAGGAAGAGGGCTGAGCTCAGAGCCCTGCACACTCAACGTCTTAGGTACTACAAGGTCAGGCTTCCCTGCAGAACTGACATTTCCCTCTAAAATAGCAGAAACACCTTCTTAAAAACACATGCAGAGGAAGAGAACCATTCAGAAGTATTTGTTAAAGTAGGGCCTATCCACATATTATGACCCTACAATTCCACTTACCGGCATAAACTCCATAGAAAACAGTGCTTATGGCTCACCCAAAAGCATGTGCGAGCATGCTTATAGCAATCTTATTCATAAACCATAAACTGGAAACGGAATGTGCATCTTGGGAATACAGGCAAATAAAGTGTTAAGTAGGCATACAAAGGGGCATTATTCAGAAACAAGAGCGAGCTGCCTTAAGCCGCTCGCTTCCGTATGAGTCTACAGCTTTAATGATGAGGAAAGGCTGCCAATCACAGGGGAGCGATTGAGTCTGCTCATTGTCAGCTTGGTGCAGAGCTGACTGCTGGAGTTTGGCTAAGGCTATGGTGCCTGCCCTGAGCACTGGATGTGAAAAAACTGATCTCTAAATTTTGTCTGGTGCGTTTCTCTGCAAATACCACAGAGGGAATTCTAGAACCCAGCCTCAGCAGTGCCTTCATTCTCTAGTCTTCACAATTTTTTGGGTGGCTCCTGGCACCACCACTCACCAGTTAATGTGGAAAACGGCAACGAGGTACGGCACTGATGTTTAAGCACATTTGTCTTCCCCTGTCTTTAGCAGGATGCAGCTACTGTTCATCCCAGTGCCTGACACATTAAAGGTGATCAATATATTTACAGACACTATTTGCTGAGGAGGGAAGAAAGCATTTCTGGGACTTAGGCAACTAAAGATTCAGCCAAATAATTATAGGAGGAAAAAAAAATCACAGCACAGTAAGGCATCAGGGGAGTACTGAGTGGCCACGGGGGAATTGGCTTTCTGGGAGCAGACTTGGCTGTTTTCCCAATATTCCTAATAGGGA
This sequence comes from Rattus norvegicus, assembly GCF_021556685.1. Lineage (NCBI taxonomy): Eukaryota > Metazoa > Chordata > Mammalia > Rodentia > Muridae > Rattus > Rattus norvegicus. Next base: position 92,732,484 of record NC_141542.1, read on the forward strand.
GGAAATAGGTGGGAGTGAGTCAGAAGAGCCAAGTCTCCTGCTTATGGATATCCGGCTACGGGGAAGAGAAGCCTGAGAAAGTAGACGCTTGGCTTGGCTGAATTGTAGCCATGGGCAGTTGATTTGAAGGGACTGGGGTCGGATGTTGTGCTAAAGGCATGGCCAGAGACAGGGAGTCTGGATCTGGGTTTGTTAGGGCCACGTCTAAGACGTGGGCAAGAGAGAATTAAGTCACGGGGACAGACAAGACTTTGTGGTTGATGGAAGCAGGGGCTTGACATTCAGTCAACTACACAGTAAGAAAGGGATCAGTGGTGAAATTCTAAAATATGTTTTAAGAAGGAACCAAGGCTTAGTTAATAAGCATTTTATTCTGTAGAAACTATGCTAAATACTTATAAAATAATCTCATTTAATCTCTTCTCCCTAATGAGGGATATGCTATTTAATATAATTAATATTAACATATGATTGAACCCATTTTACAGATTAGTAGTTGTAGCAGGAGTCGGCTCCTCTGACTCACTCCTGCCTTTTTGGAATATTGGGAAAACAGCCAAGTCTGTTCCCAGAAAGCCAATTCTGTGGCCACCGAGTACTCCAGGGATTCCTAACTACGGTGTGATCCCCCCCCCCTATAATTATAGTTGACGTAGAGGAAGGTATAGTCCTCCAAGATCAGACAGCTCTTCCTGAGTCAGGAGCATTGCTCCTTAACCGTCCAGTTGCAAAGCTTAGATTCAAAAGCAGAGTGAGCTTCCAGGAAAAGTAAAGAGGGGAGACACAGCCAAAGTCAGGCAAAGACAAGATGTGTAGATTTAAGGGTAATACAGAGAAAAGAGCTCGGACCTGTCAGTAGACAGGCAACATGTATCAACACAGGTAGTTTTTAAATTCTTCTGCAGCAGGTAAAGTAGTTGGCTTTAGAGGTACCAAGGTGCTAGATATGTGGTTCGTAGGACTTAGGTCCTAGGTCACAGTGTAGAGTCCAGCTCTTGGTGTCTAGAGCAAGAGCTAAGAGAGTCTTGAGGCAAGAATGAACAAGTGGTGATTTTCTGAGCTATCCACTTCTTTTCCTTTCTCTCAAATCCTAGGGTGACATTAGCTGGAAGGGGAAGATTGAGTGATTTTACCAGGGGAAAATATGGCTTGGGGAATGGGAAGAACACTTTCCCAGAATCCCCTACTTTAAGCAATTGCTCCTGTTCCCTTTTAGGTCAATCTTGATGAATCTTTCAGGCAAGGTACCCTATCCTTGTGCCTAGCAGGGATCATTGTGTGGTACAATGTAAATTAATTATAATGCTAAGCAGCATGGCGTGGTCAGAAAGGGGTCGGGGAGCACTCATTTTCATAGCAGACACTGAAAGTTGTTTATATTTATTCTATTCCTTCAAAACCTATGAGGGATCTGGTTTCTGTCCTCTTATTCCTTGCTTGGTCAGCTGGTCCTCTTTTTTTTTTTTTTAAAGATTTCCACATTTTAAAGCTAGATAGAGAAAATTTCCGTTGCTTATAGACACCGGTACAATGGTCATATATTTCGGACAGTAAGGGAAATAGATTCTGAGTTCGTGCAAGAACAGATTCCACTCTTTATTGTTTTAGCCCAATGTCTAATTTGAATGTCTTACTGATGCTAAATCCTCGGTGAATGTTATCTGGATAAAAAAAAATACAAGCGAACAAATGAACACACACATCATCTCCCATCGTGTGGCCACCGCGGTCATGTAGACACGGTTTAGCACCAGTGACAAATCCGCTAAGGCAGTGTCTCTAAGCCGTCACGCCAATCACTTTAATCCAGCCAAGAATACTTCCTGTTTTTCGAGTAAAACAAAGCACATCTTCATTTTTATAGCAGCCACTATTTCTCCTGAGAGAAACGGGGTTATTGTAATTCCAGCTTAGCTGAAATATGTAAGGCTTACTCATCCTGTGCATAAAATTGATAACTTGTGCATCTGGGACTGTCTATCTCTTTCCTATTAATCCATTTTAGACTTTATAAGTCAACCGAGCATTCAGCTTTTGAAAAATGATTCTGGAAAATCATTTTGCATAAGTACTAGTAAATACTGGCATGTGTTCCTGGCAGGGGATGGAAATAGTCCATTTGGTCTCTGGTGGCCGTAGGAGCAGAAATAGTGGCTGGAGACTTGGCGGAGTTTGGATGGCAACAAGCACGTGCTGGTCAGTTTTACTTTCCATTTAATGAAGATGATTCATTTTCGAATTGCACAAGGGAGGACCACAAGGCCGATGAGAGAAACGCGCACATGCATATCAATAACCAGAATGACTGGGAGCGTGAAAATGGTTAGCTTTCTTCTTTGGATTCATGAATGTGGCCAGTTGGAAGGTTCTAATGAGGTTATTAAGTTTATGTTTGTAGACTGTAAGCACAGCCAAGCTGTTAATCTTTTTGTAAATTGTGAGCTACGGGATATTTTGCAGTTATAAGATGACAAGGATATTGGCAACCTCAGCCTGTTTAATTCCACCACTGACCATTTCTCTGTGCGGAAGGAATGGAAATTATGGCTCCTTAAACAAAAACAAAAACAAAAAAAACCCCAAAACAAACAAACAAACAAACAAACAAACAAAAAAACCCTCCAACTTTTTATAGACCCAAGAGACCTCGAAATCTATAGGAGCTGACCAAGCACCATTGTTTAGAAAGAGGACAATGTGATACTGGTTTGTTTCTGGGTATGTTAGCATGTGGATCTGAGTCCAAGTGAAGTCTGTGGAAAGATGTAAATGGAAGATGAAGGTCATTAACTAAAGTAGAAATAAAAGGCAAAGATTTCCATCAAATATTTTATGGCAAAGACTTATGATACAAAAGAGTTTGTGATACAAAATTAGAAAAATTAAAAAAGATTAGAAAACAGCTTTCTGTTAATATGTGTAATTAGTGGAAACATGAACCTGTTTGATTTTGAAGAAACTATTTTTTTTTATAATTGATCCATCCTCTAGTATAAATTATTTTTTGTTAATGATTATACTTAAGGTTAAAATTTTTTCTTAGTTCTCCGAGTAAGTGCAGATGCTACTTAAAGCTGTATGCCAGGTACGTGAGGTAAAATGGTATGTGAGGTAAAATGGTCTGTGGATTATCTCTTTGATATCACCAAGGCCACCCTGGTTGTGAAGTGCATAAAAACAAAAACGAATGAGAAGGATTTGTTTTTTGGAAAGTGAGCGCTCTTGTTGGATTGCATCAGGCCTCGCCAGTGATGCAGGCCAATTTTGGATTCAATAAACGGAGGTCTGAGAAAGGCTCCGGGGGTGTTGGTCCAGATGGTAGACCAGAGGCAGGCCTGGCAGAAGAGGACCTTAGGCATAGGGACAGGGACTGGTCCAAGCTATTCTCTGAAATCTCAAGTCTTGGCCTCAATAGCTCATGAGTCAAAGCAACATTAAAGGATTGGGAAGATTCCTCAGCTCGGGGTCAGTATGTAGAAGTCTGGTTCATCTGACGAGAATAACAAAACCCCCCAAAATTATTGAGCAACCGAATTAGAGTCTTGGCAGAGGGCATTGGAATCATCAAGCCAGAATCTAGGCAAGGAGGCGGGACCCCAGAAGAGGCAAGAGTTTGAATTTAGAGTTTCGTTAATGGCTGACTCATGCCCCACAAAGAGATCTGCTCAAGTCTGAAGCCCCGTAACTGTGAACACGCCAATACTTGGAAACAGGATCTTTATGACATAATCAAGTTAAGATCTAGGCATCAAGTTAAGAAGGGGCATAATCCGATATGACTGGTAGACTATACAAAAGGAAAATACCTTATGTTATAGATGTGGGGAGGAAGTACCTGGATATGGCAGAGAGAGTGGTTAGAATAATGCAGAAGAATGCAGACAAGCAGTAGATTCGTGAAGAAGCCGGGAAGAAGCAAGGGAGACTGTCCCAAAAGTCTCCTATGGTGTGTGGCCCACTCATACCTTGGTGATATACACTCAGACTCCAGAACCGCCAGGCAATATGGTTCTGTCATTTTAACCCAATGAGTTTTTGGTTCATTCTTATGGCCCACCCCAGGACACCACAATTCTTGGGGGGGGGGTTGTATTGAGCCAGACATAGCCATGACAGAGCTGATTTCATAGATAATATCAGGTTGAGATCTCTGATAGGAGTCAGGATCACAAAGACAGGGTGGGGAGCAAGGAGGAATCTTTGTAACTGAGGATTGACTAAGTTCTCCTTGGTCCGTGTGCTGCTACCAGTCTTGGGTGAGCAAAACACTTCTACCCCAACAATAGGATCCGGCCCAGCATGGTGTGCTGACCAATGCTGTAAATCAGCTCTTTCCCCATCCCCCACTTATGTTATTCATATACTGAAACAGGACAGAGAGGTCAATGTTTGAGAAGAAAAATACGAATTCTTAGAAAACAGCAGGGAGACTGTACATCATGGTACCAGCATAGTCCACAGGTTCAGTCCTTGGGTGTCTACACTGGGAAGATGATGTAGGACAGAATCTGAGGGGGTTGTCAGGTAGTTCAAAGTGGGACTGGCATCAAAGCATTAAATACAGTAATTTTCCTGAAATGTGCCTTCTTCATCTCTCCCTTCTGTCAGACGTGCACAGGTATACAAGCACACCTATACACGCAACACACACACACACACACACACACACACACACACACACACACACACACACACACGCATACATGAATGTGCCCCTACAGGTTGAATTCCATGATACTGCCAGTGTCCTAATTCAGATATCCTGGGAGGATTTCTGGGACAAGGCCCATTTCTGGGTTTTCATCTGACTCCTCCCACAGGCTTTTGCTGTAGCCATTCTGATCATAGTCAGAGAGGCCTCTGTGCTGTCTAGGGGGATGTAGGCGAATGCTAGCTCCCTAAAGGTCTTTAGGCTGGGGCACGTACATCAATGGGTGCCACCATTTGCATATCCTGGGTTTTCCCCAGATAGGCTGCCGAGTGGTCAGGGAAATATCTCCTTCCAACTTGCACGAATGCACCCCCCCACCCCCCCACCCCCTCGCTGATAACCACTACAAGGAAAACAAAACAAAATTCACAAAGTTACAGAAGGCTGTGAGAGTTACAAAGTTACAGGTTTCCAAAGGCTGTGAGGGTAACCATGATGGATGATTCCTTTGGGTCCCCTCTCATGCTTGCTGTCTGTGGCTACAGTCCCTGCAACTAGGCAATCCTCTAACGTGGTGTGTGGCCACTCTCACCCTCTGTCCTCCACAGCGGTGTTTATTGTTCCTAAGATTTTTGATTTTCTACTTTTTATTTTTTAAATTCTGCAAAGGCCAAAAGATATACTCAATAACTTAATAAAATGTTATTGACTTATTAGCTCTGTTAGCATGGAGTATATAAGCCCTTTCACAGTAACAGGGCTGCAGTTCACCACACTGTTTCTTTTGAAAGAAATAAAAAGAATTATGGGGTAACATTTCAGAAAAAAATGTAGAATGGGGAAAGGACAAATTCCATATTATTTCACTTATATAAGTGATCAAAATAATACAGATAGAATCTAGTATCGTGATTATTGGGGCCAAGGGAAGAGACATAGTTGTTCCACGTGCTGATTGGTGGCAGAGACTCAGCTGGGACGCTGAGAACGCTGTAGAGATGAATGGTGGATGGTAAGTGGCCACCACTTGATGCTACTGAAGTGTGCCTTGAAGAATGATGGAAACAGAAAATTGTGGTTTGTATATTTTACATCCCTTAATGTGGCTAACAGAGCAGAAGGCAAAATACAAGCAGAGGATAGGAGATACACAGGGAGCATTAGCAGAGCCATATTCCCTGTGATCCCCTTCCCTTCTCTCTGAGGTTGTTTCTAGGACAGGTCCTGCTGAGCCTGGCCTGGTAAAAGCCGTACTCCCATGGGCTTCTTGCTAAGAGTGTCTAACTGTGACTCAGCACCATGACATCCATGTTAAACAGGAGCACCATCAAACAACAGGGCTTACCTTACCCGAGTGTACAAAGAAACCCTTGGTTTCTCGGCTTCTCGCAGCCAGACCCCACTTCCCTGGTTCCTCTTTATTTGTTATACAAATACAAGAAAACAGTATTTTTTGAATACCCTTTGAAATGGAAATGCCTGTTTGAAACCAGGAGGGTTTTATTAACTTCTTAGATACTGCCAGCAACTGTGTTTCATATAATAAACTTGGCCTCAATGAAGGTTATTTTAAATGCTCTGGCTTTTAAGAATTATCTGTAAAAAGTATGAATATAGTTTCTCCTATTACAATTGGGGCCCATATCACTTGTGAGTACTTTCTGAGAATATTAACATTATAATATCAGACTGAAAATTTTCATTAAGAAAAAAGTCATTCTTCATATACCTAAAGCAATTAATTATTAAGTACTACAATAAGCTATTCCAATCTTATTCAAATACGCTCCAAAAATACCAACCTAATGGGACCTTGTTCTGGAAGGTGTTCTTAAGCTTTCAGTGGATGCTAAACGGTTTTGGAATCCCGGTTTGAAGAGGGCTTTAGACTTAGATTTGGTTTATAACCTTCTCCTAGCTTTTATTAACTTCTATGGCCTTGACTGGGCTCTTAATGTCTTGAATCCCATTTTCCACTCTGCAAAATAAGACTGATATCCAGTAGCATTGTTAGGATAATTAGAGATAATAAGGGGACTCTAAAAGAGATCAGGGGCTGTACTCTACCACTGGCTTCTTGTTTTTTGTTTGTTTTGTGTGTGTGTGTGTGTGTGTGTGTGTGTGTGTGTGTGTGTATGAACAAAATTAGTAGATGAGCAGACAGCATTGTGCTGTCTAACACTAGGGCTGAATGGAAGAAATGATGCATTGTGTCAGTCAAATATAGGAGGAACAAATAACAGTGAGGGGCTCAAAGGTGTGTGAAGAGAGGTCAAGGGCTGGAGCAACTGAGCCAAAGTAGTACAGCCACATGTCCTCTAAATATGGTGTCTGTTTTCTTGGTCTTGGGTGTGGAGGATGCTAGTTCAGTCCCTACATAGAGCTACTGCCTGTGTGGAAAGGCTGAGGCTCCGCCGAGTCAGACACTGAGTCATCTCTAACAAAGAAGATGGGTGTGTGAGAGCTTTCAGGATAGTCCGAGACATTTAGATAGTATTAATTTGATGCATACTATTTGATCCAGGTAGTTCTGGGTATTATAGGGGAAACATTGTGAGGTGCTATAAGGAAGTAGTTGAATCCCATAATTTTGGAGGTTTAATAAGTCGTGTGGTCAAACTAGCGCTTAGGCATTCCTTTCTAGAAAGATTCTAGGCTGAGTTTCACCACTTACTGTAAGCCACAGTGACTCAGAAATGAGTTCTTCCTCTGTGGAGAAAGGATAATGCCAATTTTATAATGCCTGTGGAGACATTGTATACACAATCCTCTCAAGAGATTTGTAAATGCCAAGAGTGTCATATTGGAGAGAAGAATGAAAGACACCGTGAAAGGAATGGGATGTGGCTGCTGTGGCATGATGCTGCCTTCAGGGAAGGGTCTGTCCCAATAGCAGGACCTTGGTGAGGCCGAGTCCACTCTACTTGGAGGTTGAATGAAATCAGTCATGAGTCCTCCATTTGACTTTTGTCCATGAGTTCAGAATGATCAAGGCCTGTTGGATGGATCAAAGTTGTACAAATGAAAGAGACTGATGTAATAAGCCAGACCATCAGTGGCTTATTTGAATGCCCGTCTAAAATTCATGTTCTAAGTTCTCTGCTTCTGTGACAATCTATAGTCTGGCAGATCATGTGTTCGTTCTACCTACCATTTAGTTTCAGATTACAGCCTATAGCTCACCCTTTGCATCGTCCAGGCTTGTAAACCTAAGCTCACTCCTCTGTTTAATCGTGGATTAAAGAGACAGGCATAGTTCAACTAAGCTAGCAGGTTATGTGAGGTTTCAGAAGAGTGGCTTAGCCAGCAAGATGGGGACCACCTGCGTGCCTGCTTTTATCACACTGTTGAGAGGCCTGGTTTAAGAAACTAATTTCAGATCTCTTTAACTAGTCATTTTTCTCCCATTAAGTGGATTCAAAAGATGCCCTAACATAGCCGCAATTCAGACTTTTACAAGGTGTTGGTACATTTTTCTTTCCAGTTATACAATTGGAGGAATAAATTTGGCTTGCCTATTAATGCTATTCATACTAATATTAGATTCTTGGTGTTTTAATTTGAATAAACTGCCCCCTCTACCTGGCAACCATTTAGATGCCTACACACCCACCCCATTCCCGTTTGTCCATGGTCAAGAGGGAAACATAAAAATCTAAAATATTTACCAGTTACTGCTTTATTGAAGAAATGTAGATATGATTCTCTAGAGGCAGAAGAAATGAACTACTAAAATGTTAAAAAACATGAAGCTAAGCTTTCCTCAATTTGCCACAAGATATACATGACACTTTTTCACACACTACCTTAATGATATGGCAGAGACTGGATTATGTGGGTATTCAGATACTCAGTATACTTTCAGGGGTTTGAAGACATTTTAAGGCCATGTTAGAGCCAGGTGAGTGGCACTGACCACTCTGATTAAACTGAGAATGCTTTTCTCAGGGATGTTTGAAGGATCAGGTGGTGATTTTAAACTCCTTGCGATGTCTTCGATAACCGCACACAGCACAGCTCTCTTTTACACCGTAAGCATAATTATGACATCATTTATAATGGGTAGCATTCAGTCACTACCAGAGTGTCTCACTGAGGCAGGGACATCATCGTGAATCCTTTTGGTTCAGTTTTTGAGTCATTAAATAAGATGCTCTAAGAATTAAAGTGGGGAAACTCATGCCCAGTGAGTCAGAACTAAAATTTTGGTTCCTCTGGCTGTGGATCTTGCTTTGTTGATTACTTTGGGGTGAGATGAAAGTATGTATTCTCAGTCTATTTACTCAAAGAAAAACTCGCAGAAAAAAGTCATTATCTTATAAAAATATTCATAACTAAGTTCTCTAAACTGTGGGATCTCTGTGTACTTAAAATTCTCTTTCTCTTTTCCTTCCTTTTCTCTCTCCCTCTCTCCTTCCCCCCTCTCTCTCTTCCTTCCTTTTTCACATAGCTCAAGCTATGAGAGAAATCACTTCCAGTGAGACTTGGCCTTAAATCCTGATCTTCCTGCTTCTATCTCTCAAGTACTGATATTAGAGGTCTGCCCTATCACAGTTCAATATAATGTAATTTACAAACCACTAGTAGGACCATTTAGGAATACAACTCTACCAGGAATACTCATTCATATAAGAACGAGTTTTGTTTTTTTTTAATGGTAGAAGAGGGTGCAGACCTTGAGATAACCTTAGGGTAGTACCATTAATCGATCCCCTTCTTGTAAAGGTGTGGTCTATGCTTAAGAGGAATGAAAATGTGTTATTATCCAGATGCCGAGAACTTGAATATACTCAGGACTTGTCTATCTTGCTTTAGAAATGATGGGGAAGAAAAGTCAGTAGGGATTTGAGTTCTCTTGATGACTGTTGCAAATGTTGCCTTTTGAATGCTGATGAAAGAGACCATTTGGTTGCTTAAGTTGGATAGGAACAGAGGAGAGGCACTTAAAGCATCAGGCAAGCTCCGTCTACTAACAGGATTAGTGCAGAAGGCGGGGACGAGCGAGAACAGAGGAAAATGGAGAGAAAGACCAAAGCGTTTGGAACAAAGTAAGCCCATCCTATTAAGAGCTCAGCCCTGTGGTCTTGCTGACACTCTTGCATCACCGAGATGAGCTGCTTGTAGGGTGTGATCAAAGGTAAACCCGGAGAACAGAGAAACGTCAGCTTAGAACTGGGAGGGTGCAATCCATAAACCGTTTTTTTTTTTTTTTTGTCTTAAAGGATGTTGAAAAACAAGTTTTGTGGCATTTTTCCCTCTTTACTGAGTTGACAGAACTAACCTGTTGAGTTTGGTTCCACTGTGGTCCATGAAGGGTCCTGAACACGTTTTCTCTTTGTCTTTCAATGTCCAGGTGTAATTTTTTTCTTAGCCTCTGTCTGGACACAATAATTTCAGAACTTCAGAAACCCCATTCAGAGATTTTCATGGATCTCAGGGTAGTGGAGTTGAGCCTACCCAGGTGTCGGAATGAGTATCTTTATTCAATGATTATCACTATTTCTTCAGGTCTCAACATTTTTCCTTTAAACTGATCCCATCTGTACATTCATGGATCAATGTGGGTGGGAAATCCAATTACATCAATATTTTATTTCCAGAAAAATAGCAGGCAAGAGGGTCCACTGAGACCCATTACATTTTCAGGGCTTGGTAGAATTGAGTGCTGTTAAATAAACCATTGGCATGTAATCAACAGCCATTTATTTTAATGCGGAGTGATCTGTTAACAGTAGATAGAAACCATTCAATACCATCGACAAACAGATAGCTCATAGCCTTAAATTAGTTAGCCTATTTTTGTAATGAATAGAGACTTAATTTGAGTTTCCTCATCCTGGGAACGCGAAACAGAATTATATCATACAGTGAATAACGGTTTGAAAGATTTTAATTTAGTTTGGCACTGTGGGTTCTTCTAATTATTCCTGACTCTTCACGTGGCAGAGACAGTGACCCTGAGCCCAGGGGCAAAACAGATGCTTCTCACCTGCAGACTCATTATCGAACTAATTATTCTTCAAATGATTTTATAATATTCACAGGGAACCTAATCCTAGGACTATAAATAAAGGTTCCAGTCATTTATAGTATGCATGCCTGCTTAGCATCCGAACCCACGTTGGAGAACTTGCATGTCCTCATCTACCCCGAGGTGAATTCTTTACATGTTCAGTCCCGAGTGTGAATTCTTTCTCTGTACCATAGTTTCCAAAACCCTGAGTTGTTCAGTTTTGCTTGTGGCCTGAAGACTGTTAAGTCTATTGATTTCAGTTGTCAAAATTTGGAAATTGAAATTCTTTCATAAACATCTTGGTTTCTACATTTGTCAGTGACTGTCTGGCCATGCTGGACTCCTTCACTCGGGACATGACAGCGACTTAATGCTGAGAGACAAGTGCTTTTCTCAGGAGCAGGCACACACAGATTCTTCTTTACAGCTGGAGCAGGGGCTGGTGTCAGTTGCTGGCCATTATTTTATACCTTTCCCTAGTCATTTTATTTGTCCTCGGTTCTAAGATTTTAAAGCCTTCTATGGGCTTAAGGAATCCGTACTTTAAGAAGTCCCATTTCTCATCATATCCACTATACCTGACCCATGCTCCACATTAAATATGGAATTCGAAGGGCTATAAAGAATTTAATGTAAATTCTTATAATTTTACTTTTTAAAAAGAACTTTTATTTTCTCCTATTTTTAGCATTTTGGGCCATTTGAATTATAAGGTGGTGGTTCTCTGTGTGTGAACATGCATGTGTGTGAGCCCCTGTTCTTCACATCCGCTGGTTCTGCGCTGCTCTCAGTCAAATTATTTGGAAGGCTTACTCAAAGGAAAGGCCTTTTAGCTCCACTTACTAGAGCTTTAAACCAGGACAGATTCAATGTTTCTTTTAACTTGATGATGAGACAAGTAGGGAAAACAAAATCACAAACTCCAAGCCCCTTCTTTTTTCTTTGATCGCCAATCTAGATTTAGAGATTCTGTTCAATTGTGCACGTAGACAACACACCGTGACAGCAGTGATGATGTTGTGATGTCACTAGTAGAAAAGTCCCAAGAGGTTTCATAGTCTACCATGGTGTTTGCAGATGCCTTAAAATGTCTTTTCTACTCCTTGTTGCCTTAAGACTATGTTAGCGGTGAGATCAACAGCTAGAATCCGCAGACACAGTAGTAAAGAAGTTCAAATACTATTAATTGGACTATTTTATGAACAATTTGATACATGCATTCTAGTATTGGCTTTCTGTTTAATTATGGGCATTTTGTTTTAGATTGCCCAAACCATTCTTCTGAGATGTGCACAGGCGTTGTGAGACTCCTACAGGGGTGGTTGACGTAGCACAATAAGGAAGCCCATCCTGGAGACGAGGTCTGGTTACAGGACACTCCAACTTTCAGTGACTGGGATGAAGAAGGGGAAGTGCTGGGTGGAGAGCCAGAAACAACCACCCTGTTAGCAATGGGCCTGAGGATCTTAAGAACAGAGTGAAACTGGTGAGGCAAATGTATGGAAAGTGGAGGTAGAGGGTCAGAGGGTAGAAAAGTGAATTCTACTCAGTCAGCAGGGCTGGCAGGATAGATGGGATTCAGTCAGGAAGCACTGAATCATGGAACAGAAAACAGATTTGAAGGAAGCTGTTTTTAACGCAACCTTCCTTCAAAGTTCTACATGAAAATGGATTTATGAAAGATAATGATATCAGGATATAATTATTAAGATAGCTTTCTCAGGCTGGAGAGATGTCTCAGTGGTTAAGAGCACTGACTGCTCTTCCAGAGGGCCTGAGTTCAAATCCCAGCAACCACATGGTGGCTCACAACCATCTGTAATGGGATTCGATGCCCTCTTCTGGTGTGTCTGAAGACAGCTACACTTACTTAAATACATAATAAATAAATAAATCTTTTAAAAATATAAGATAGCTTTCTCAACTTATTATCTAAAGCATATGTACTTTATTAACACATTAACAAGATTTAGTGATGTAGGTTCCTTTCCTTGTGTCTCTGTTTCTTAAGATCCATACAATAGCGCGTATCTGGAGTAGAGTGGAGTTGGAAGACTCACTTCAGGATCATTACAAAGCTACCATCCCCAAGGCAGGTCGGCACTAGGATAAGGAGGGCTCCAGGGATTTGTGAATAGAATTCAGACAGCAGGTTAGTCTTTACATCTGTCACTGCTGACCTGCAACAAAGGGGTCCGATTTCTTCAACAAGCAAAAGAAGTGTCATCTCAACAAATGGTGCTGGTATAACTGGAAACCCATCTGCAAGGAATTAAGTTGTACCAATCTCAAAATTGATCAACTCCTGGAACAACTAGCCTAGTCAAGTTCTCAGAAAAAAAAAACCTTATAAGAATATATTCATGGTGTCCAGTTAGGGAACAGTTTCTTAAATATGACAGTAAACACACAAGGAACAACAATTGTTCCTTTATGAAATTTAGATTTCATCAAAATTAAAATGTTTATGTTGTGGCCAATAATACAACTCAGCAGGTGAAGGTGCTTACGTCACAAGGCTGAGGAAGGAGTTTGGTCCTTCAGGCTCACAGGGAGGAAGAAGAGAACTGACTCCTGCCAGTTGACCTCCACTTGCTTGCTGGGGTATGCACCCAACATCCCAAACACACAGAATGGATGCATAAACATAAAACGACAATATTTATCAGCTAGTGACGCCGCCAGGAATATGAACTGGCAACCGTGCATCAGAAGATGTTTGCAAACCACGTGGCCTGGTGAGAGATGAGCATTGAGAACGTAGAAAATCTTCTTACAGCTCAGTATTTAAAAAGACCAAGAGCCCAATACAAAGAGAAATGGATCTGAACAGAGATTTCTGCAAAGAAGATATGAAAACGACCAATAAACTGAGAGATGCCCTGAATGGTTAGCGTTAGGAAAATGCAAGTCAGAAATCACGATTAACACTTCATACTCTCAGCACAGCTGTATGAAAATGACAGGGATTGGCGGTGTCCGAGAGAATATAGAGACACTGCAACCACAATACTTATCTGAATGGGGGTGTAAAATGGTGTGGTCACTTTGGGAAGACAGTCTGAAAAGGCCTCGGAATGTTAAACACAGCATTTCTAGGCGGCCTAGCAATTCCTTCTAAGGTATCAGATATGAAAACATTTCTGCAGAGAAACTCATGTTCAGATGTTCATGGCAATGTTATTCCTGCTAGTCAGAAATAGGAAGCAGCCTAGAATCAGTTGAGCAGAGCGTGGCACACCCAGACAGGAGCACATCACTGGACAATGAGAAGAAGCAGTGGTGACAATACGTGCTATAACCAGGGTTGTACCTCAATAACAGTATACAGCACCCAGTGTGTGATTCCATGTATACACGAAGGCTCCCTTGATTTCGCACTTGGAGAAGTTATAGAAAAAGGCAGACAGATGGATTTAGGGCTATTTACTGTGTCCAGGTCTTAGGGAGGTAAGACCTGCTGAAAGAGTGGATGGCACACGGGAAGCAAAAGACGTTAGCGGTTGAACAGAACTGTTTCTTGCATATTCTTCCCAGGTTTAGGCATCTGCCACCATACAAGAAAGGTGTTCTCTGCAAGTTTCTAGCTGGGTTATTTGGGCTCTTCCTGGCTGATTCTCCCACGGAGAATTTACAAGATCAATCTGAGATTATAAGCATGACAGTTTGCTACAGTGTGGCTTCGCCAGAAAACAAAGTATCTGAGATTCAGGAAGCATGGTGTCTGAACTTTCTCTTCAATTCTAGAATGTTTTCTATTTTAAGGGCTCTTGAGGTACAGCAACTACTTTAATCCCACATGATCCTATATAGGTCAAAAAATCATCTTTTCTTCCTCATAAGCATTTCCGCTGAACATCGGGTGTCTGCTTTCAAGTTTAAAGCTGCCTTTTAGCAGAATCATCTCTTTTAAATCTGGATCAGAAGGTGAATGTTCTGGAGAGGCTAAAATCACCTGGGTAACCGTGGCAAGACGCACTCATACATTTAAAGACCACAATGTTTCCAATATAGGAAACTCACAGTGTAAAATCCAGCCCGAGCTGGGAACACTGAATTATCCCCACTCTGGTTTACCTGTTGAGAACCAAGAACAAATATTTGGAGAGGAGGAAGTTTCTTGAGATTTCTTTTCCATCAGAATCCTCCTTGAACCTGATGACTGGGAGACTTGTGAGATGTAGGCCCACCTCCAAGGACAATGCTGCCTTTGCTGAAGGTAACGAATTACCATGTAGCGTCCTTGTTCTACTTCAGAAAATGTGTAGGCCCCGTGCATAGCCAGCAGAGCTGGAGACAGCATCCTGCAGGTTCAGACAAGAAAAAGTGAAGCTGCCCCAGCAACTGAAAGCTCTTTATTCCCATGGTGAAAGCAACTGAGAAAGTAAGAGAGCAAAATTCCTTTGAAGACGGACTGGTACCTGGACAGAATATAGTATTGAATCTGCACCCTTAACCTCTTCAGATTCAACACGAGGGAGCACCAGAAATCAGGAAGATAGATAGGCACAGTCTTCATACAAGACCCGACCAACCATGTAATCAACTAAAGGTAGCATATAGCCCAATGCAGATGAGCACTGATTATTTAAAAAAAGATTTTATTAATTCTTTGTAAGTTTCATATCATGTACCCCAAGCCTACTCATCTCCTTGTCCCTTCATATCTGCCCCTGCTCTTGCAACCCTGGCAAAATAAAAATAAATATAAAAAAATATAAAAAACCATCTTGTGGAAGCTGTAGTGTGTCACCATGTGTCCTCTAGTATTCCCTTTGGTCCACACAGCTTTACTAGTAACTGTTCATTGCAATGAGTCTTTGGTTTGATTCAGGCCTCTGGTTTCTGCTATGCTATTAATACTGGATCAGCACCAAGACTCCCCTGGGACACTGTGCTGTTGTCCTGTGTCATGGAGATCCTGTAGCCCTGGATCTGCAGGACAGGGCATTCCAACAGTTCATAGATGAGGTAGATGCTGGGGTTGGCCAACTCAGAAGCCCTGGATCTGGCCCTGGTGGTAGCTGAGTTGGTCAGCTTACCAGTTCTCTCATACCCTCGTCGCCAGAGCCAGCTCTACTGTTCTGCCTAGTTGAGCTGTTCTCTGCAGTCTGCTGCCTGAAAAGGATAGGGTCAGTTCTCCTACTGCTCTCATGACCTTGGGGCCAGCTCTTCCGTCAGCCGTAAGTGGCAGGTTTGGCAGGGAGGGAGACGGGGAGGGGGGAAGTGAACATCTCTCCCACACCAGCACATCACAGGGAGTGGTAGGGCCAGCTCTCCCATGCTCACACACTCAGGCCAGTGCATGCCATATCCAGCTACCAGGGTCAGCTCTACTGTGCTACCCAGGCAAGCAAGCACCAACTTTTGGGCTAGACTGCCTCCAGATCCCAAATTCTTCGTGTTCTATGTGTCATAAGGCAGTTTATATAGAAACTGCATATTACCGTGCATTATTAGTTTTTAAATTAATAATTAGCTATTAGTATTTGTAGAGAGTCAGTACTGGCAGGGCTGGGACTAAATCTTGTATTTTATAATGAATATGATTACATAGGGTTGCTTTGAGGATGAAATGAATTTGTGTGTGTGTTGCTCATGATTTATCTACATAGCATGATATATTATGTGTTCAATAAATATTAACTACTCTCATTTATTGGGTTTCAATTACATTCAGAAAATGTACCAGATGTTAGAGAGAGGTTAGTGCATAAGATAGAAAATGCTCTGCTGGGCATAATGGCACATGTCCTTAACCTAAGCATTCAGGAAGCAGAGGTGGGCAGATCTCTAGGACTTTGAGACCAGCCTGGTCTACAGATGAATGTCCAGGCTAGCCAGCATTACATAGTAAGATGCTGGAGAAAGGAGAGAGAGAGAGAGAGAGAGAGAGAGAGAGAGAGAGAGAGAGAGAGAGAGAGAGAGAGAGAGAGAGAGAGAGAAAGAGAGAGAGAGAGAGAGAGAGAGAGATACAGAAATATAGGGGTTGGGGATTTAGCTCAGTGGTAGAGCACTTGCCTAGCAAGCACAAGGCCCTGGGTTCGGTCCCCAGCTCCAAAAAAAAAAAAAAAAAAAAAAAAAAAGAAATACAGAAATATAGAGATACAGAGATACAGAGATGGAGAGAGAACACAAAAACTGCACTTGATTGGAATTGTACTACGTCCTGGCATGTGTGGTCCAGAATCAAGTGCTAGCATTCTGGAACAATCTCGTATCTATTTCCTCTGCAATGATGGTAAGTTGATTGATTTATAATAAAGACATGAAGTCTGACTGCATACCCATAACAGTAAAAGAACAGTCCTAAAATGTGGGCAGCAACCTGGTTGCCTAAATGAATCGTTCTTACTAAGAGCAGCGAATTGGGGGAGATAAGCCTGCCAGCCACTGGCTCTCCCTGGCTCTCACCTGGGAGATGCTGGGTATAACAAGCGCTTGGCTCCTGGCATGGGGGTAGCTGTCTTTGGAAACAGAAGGAGGCAGCAGGCAGGGGGCTTCCAAAGGGAATTGCAGCTGTGACACAATGAGATTTTTTTCTGCCTCCTCTCAGTCTTTTCAACCTTTACTGAGGACAAGGTTGTAGCTTCAGTATGCATTCTTAGTATTTTGTGTAGAGAGAGAGAGGTACTTCAGGAATAGAGACTAGTCTGGGAAAGCAGGAAAGAACTAAGGCTGGTCCTCTGATCTATCACCCTCCTTGATGGAGTTTGAAGGGACAGTTTCCTCAATTTGATCAATTCTCATTACTTGAGAAGGACTTCCCCCAGAGACTCCCAGGACATTCTGTAGAAAAGTTTTATTATAAAATTAATTACAAAATTATAAAAATATTATTTTTGTATTCTTTAGACTTCCTGAATATCCTTGTTAAAATTATTATTATTTATTATTGTGTGTGATGTTTATCTGAGAGTGCAATGATGGATATGTGGAGGTTAGAGGGCAACTTATAGGACGGAGTAAGCGCTTTCCTTCCAGCCTGGATTTGGGAAATCAAACTTAGGCTGTTGGGCTTGCACAGCGAGTGCTACACCTACTGAGCAATCTTGCTGGTCTATTCTTCTGATATGATGGCTTTCCTTGGAGCACTAGCCTCTATCCTTACACCCCTGCTACATTGAGGGACATGCAAAGGACATGCTGTGATTAGTGTACACATTGTGCTTCTGTTCTCTGCAGTCTGTGGTCTTCACAGATTTCATCCTGAGAAGATGAATCAATTACCTGGAATTCATCGCCTACTCTTTAAGGACCTAGAATTTGTCTTTGAAGAAGAGTTAAAACAGAAACCAAACAAAAACCATGTAAATTAACCTCCCATCAAGCATGTGCAGAACACACGTGACTTCTGAAGTAGCCTGATGTATATATTGAACTTTTCCCATTGTGTCTTTAGCTACTAAATATTTAACTTTCAAGGACTTTAATTTATCCTATTATATATGAGAGGCAGACAATCACCTTAAATTCAGCAGCAAGGAGGCTGGATGGTCTCAAGTCTTTATATACGACCTTGGATATATCCTAATACTTTCTGGAACTCAGTTTTGTATTTGGAAAACATGGGGATACTAATGTCCATTTACTGAGTTTTAATCAGACTCATATGGTACATGCTCAAGGCACATAATGATATGTAGATGGTTTTGGTGTTCTTCTCAAAATTTCACATTTCTCTTTCCACAAGGAGAGTGGGTGCCTGGACACCATGGGCTCAAGGCTGGTAGGCTGGGTTGAGTTATTGGTATGATCTGTTACGAGTAATTTTTTGTCCTTTTCTCCTGTCTTGTCTTTTGTAGCATTACCATTTACTATGGTCTGGCTCAAGAGATCTATCTAAGTTACAAATTGGGAATGTGGCCATGTTATTCCACCGATTTAAAAGCCATTAATTACTCCTAATTGCATACTGGAGAGGCTTAACCTCGCACTGGCTTATGTGTGTGACCTGCTTTACCTTCCTGGACCTCATAGACCATGTTTCCCCTCTTTCCCACTTCTGTCCCATCATCACCTTTACACCAATCCCAAACACCAGACATTCAGGCAGATTGCATGCAGCCACCCATGCTGCCCGCTGTGTCTGAAGGCTCTTCTAGCATCCTTTCAGCAGGGTCATTCAGCTGCACTGCTGTGTCCTCAACCCTCTGTGACATCCAGGTCCAGGTAAATGGCTGGGCACTGTAGAACATAGCTCTCCGGCCTTATCTTTGTCATACCCTTGGTGCAGTTCAAGTGATCTGTTCACTAGAGTGAGAGCTATTTGAAAGCAGATACAGTACTTTGATGTATCTGTCTCCGAGGTGCAGAATAAGGTGCTTATTGCTTAGTGGCTCTGTGAGAAAAAAAGGTAGAAGGTTCTCAGTAACGAAGACAGAAGATTGGATGATGTGATTTTATTGCAAAGGTGAGTTGGAGAACAGAAAATCCAAACATGGGACAAGGAAGGAATCCGAGAGTAGGAAGAGTAGGATGTCGAATGGTAGCCCCTTAGGATGATGGTGGAATCATCAAAATCATAGGGCTGGGGCATCCAGAGAGAAGCTGGACCCAAGCAGGGTCAAAGTGCAGAAGGATGAAATGTCCATTGCCACATGTGATGCCTGAAGCAGAAAAACGAGGCCAAAAAAATGCTGTGGTTTCCTTTGGCTGTCTACCCTGTATCCATCTTCCTGCTGGGGGCATCCACTCAATGTAGTTGCTTATGACAGTTTACTTGACGGTGGCAGGCATGGCACAGGATGGTGACTTGCAGATCATTATCCTCATGGTTGTCACAGTGTTTCCACTGCCAATGAGGGGCACCATGGCAGTATAGAAAGAGAGAGTCAGTGCAGATGTATTACCCAAGCTTTGATAACCAAGATAACGATGCCATTTCAGAAGCTCAGGGGGCTGAGGACAGAAGAGTGTGGCTGGAAGAGTGTGTCACTGTGTAAAAGTGGGGAATGGCAATGCTGACAACTACTGAAAATTCAGAGGAAGGTTCCCGACACCTCAGCTGAAAACCACTTCAAGCATTTAGGTATTTTACCTTAAAGGATTCTTTCATGGAATCAAACTATTTGAATAGTGCCTTAACTAGAATTTTAAATGTCTTTCCATAGAGATCATTACCAAGTCATACTACAAGGATAAAGAGGACACAGGAATAAGATATTATTAATCAGGTATTGCAACTTCCAAAGAGTTCGTTCTATGTGTCTACATGGTGCTGCTTCTGTGATTCTGTCCTCAGTCCTCTGAGCTTCTGACCTGGCATCATTATCTTCTAAGTGCATCGGCGTTGTTTTAAGCTGTAATTGCTTTTTACACATCTAGACTATTCCTACATGTTTGTAAACATAGAGAGCAGACACGAACAAATTCCACGTTTGTTTTTAGCACCGAGCAAAGTACCCTTTTTATATTATTTTGAGCTTTGTAAGTTACATAATAATTATTTTAAGAGTTACCTTTTAAAAAATGATTCAGTCATGAGTAATAGCCAGCTCCGTTCAGAATTTGCACGTATGTTTTAAAATTGGGGGAGTCACAGGTGGTGACACAGGCTCTTATTTCAGCCCGAGGAGCCGGAGGAAAGAGGGAGGGTCACAAGTTTGAGGCTATCTTGGGCTACATGATGAGATTCTATGTTCAATGACAGCAGCAAAGAGGTGCGTCTAAGAGTACGGAGGTATCAAGTCCTGTTTACACGTGATTATTTAACCACGTGGGTGTTGGATACAGATTTTTCTTATTATTAACATCTATATTTGTCATGTAAAATACATAGATTCAAGAGCACTGAATTTGCCTTCAGTATGCCACTGATGGGCACTTAAAAGCCATGTCCTGACCTGGGCACACATCCATTACTACTCTCTCTCCTTTTGCTCCCGCCTCACTGCCCACCATAGCACCTGGCTCAGAGAAAGCTCTTACTAAAGTAAGCGCTTGTTGGCTCACTCACTAAGCTTCTCTCTGCACAACTCTGGAATAAAACATGGGGGCAGATAAAGCGATCAATCCCACTGGCAAACCCTTCCCACGAAGAGCCATCTGATCTCCTTTCCTGCCATCCAGCTCAGCCACCCTTTTATGACCAGTAACACAGTGATTCTCAATCTGTGGGTCGAGACTCTTTTGGCAGGCGTCAAACGATCCTCCCTCAGGGGGTGGGGGGGCACCTATCTGGTATTCTGCTTATCAAATATTTAGATTACCATTTATAACTGTAGCAGAATTCTAGGTATGAAGTAGCGATGAAATAATCGTGTGGTGTGGTCACTACAACGTGAGTAACTATTATAGAAGGGTGGCAGCTATAGGAAGGTTGAGGACCACTGCCTGATGTGTGCAGGTATGCAAGGAAGAGGGAGCCTGTTAATTGCAAGCTGTTTTTCAGTGTTGCTGAAAGGTTACCACTATCAATTACGGCACGTAGCCAAGAAGAAGGAAGTCCTGTCTATATGGCCATATATCCCAAGATGCCTAATTTGTTTACTGTAATAAGGCCAGGCTCTGTTATTGATGAGTCAGTCACCCATGTCTTGTATTCTAGAGGCTACCACCCAGGTCTCTCTCTCTCTGCATAATGGTGTTGCCCACGGAGATGGGTGCTGGGCTGTATATTATTAAACTCCATAAACATGTTGAACATTAATTGCTACTGCTGTGCAAGGAGACGGTTTTTTCCCCTCTTTGTGATAGAGTTAAGTGATTTGTACAGGATAACTCAAGCCTTGTCTCTCTGCAGCTGGCAAAATGCTGCTAAATCAATCCATATGGCTGGCCTTCGCGCGAGAATCAATTGTATGTCCTGCGTGCATGAGTGATACGGGTCATCTGAGCTTCGCCGAGTTCTTTCTTGCTATAAATGGACTAGCCCTGAAGGTTCTGTCTCCTCGTACCCTAGGAGGATAGGAGTAGAAATAATTACAGGGTCAATTTAAATACAAAATAAATGCTTATCTCGATTAATTCAAGTGAATTGAACTTTCCCCACATTTCCCTGTCTGCGTGTGTTCTGCCTCCAGGATCTGAATAACGGCCTTAATGCTCCATTTCACTTTTGTGGCACAAACAGCTTGGGTCAGAGAAAACATGGCTTCTAATAAAGGGAGGAGGTGAAGCCTGGGGCCAGGCCAGACACGTGGGGCTGGAGCTCTTAGTTCTCTGGAGAGCAAGCAGGACAGAGCTGTGTGGCCTTCTAGTCTTTTCCTGGTGCCGCTTCAGATCCTACTTGAACTCTTCTTACTTCTGTCACAGGTTTCCAACAAATTTATTACTTTAAAGATTGTCATAAAGGACAACTTTAGTAGACTGTGGGTTGGAAAAGCAGCCACTCCCCCATTCTTCCTCTGTCCCCAGCTTTGTTCTGTCTGATTATAATATATGGGGGACTAATGACATAACAATATTACATTTTTTAAAGTTTACTTTTTGATGCCTTTTTTTGAGACAGGGTTTGGTGGCTTTTTTTGGGGGGAGGGGGAGCGCAGCTCTGGGTGTCCTGAAACTCACTCTGTAGACCAGACTGGCCTTGAATTCAGAGATCCACCTGCCTCTGCCTCTCAAATGCTGGGATTAAAGGTGTGATGCACCTGCCATCACCACCTGGTGATTTTCTTAATTTTAAAAGTTCATACTTATTTTTCCAAACAAAAGGATACATCTTAACAGTAGCTTCAGAGATTAGCTTCCTTCTTGCTTCCACGAGTGATATTTACGTAGAGTTGTAGTTTAAGATAGAATTTAATTCACATAGGTTTATCAAAATCGGACAACTCTCAGCTTGTAACAGAAGCTTAATTGGGTAATGTCTTGAATTTTCTTTAATGAGCAGTAAGAAAAATAGATGGTATTAGCATGCCATGCTAAAACCACATACAAATTTGTTTTCAGTTCTTCATTTCCCATAGTTAAGAATGAATTGGGACATCAGAATGACCCAAGTTTTCATTGGGCCTTGAAGAGAATACTTGGTTTTGGACAATTCCTCTATCCAAGCTTTTCTGATATCATTGCTCTCTCCTTTAATAGAAGAGGAGGATCAGAAAGGTGCATGCCCACCATTATTTGAGTTGACCTGCAGTACAGACAACTGTAGGAAGCACAGTGTATAGAGGTAGTCATGCGACCAAGGCACCAGTTACCGGATCCCTTTGGCTAGGACAATTGGCCAATTGATAGAAACTCAAGTCCAGTGACGAAGATTTTCTCATACCATTTTTACATATACCCTCATTCCTAACTGTGCTTTTCTTAAGACCCTCCAGTCTACCTTCTCTCACAGCGTCCATGCTGTCTAAAGGACACAGAGGGAATCAGTGGGCTGTGTGGGGAGAGGAAGTGAAAGTAGGCTGAAGAGACTATCCAAGTACCCTTCCACCTTTGCTCAGAGTCAGCTCCCTCCAGGGACACTCCAACTGCGAGCACCTAGAACATAGCTTCTGGCTTTGGGTAGATTGTTCCATCACTTGTAACTCGAGAGGCTCTGCCTAATAACCACACAAGATATTAAGAATCAAGCACTGCCTTATTTGACTATGGAGTGCCCTAAACTCTCAGCTCCTTGAGAGATTCGGGGGCTTTGGAAAAGACAGACCAGCACTGGAGTGGATTGCCTGAAGGAGAAGGATTGTGGATACCCTTTGGGGGTACCCTTACCCAGAAGCCTCAGAGCCTGTTCATCTTTTCATCTTAAATAACACTGCCATCCTTCCAGGCTTTTTAAGATGTGGCTTTTCTTTCCCTTGGTTCCTTTTGAATTCTTTCTCAGGTAGCCTTTAACAGTTGCTTCTTTAATTTCTTGTTCACATCATTTCCTCCCCCTTTGTACCCATCTTTTTTAGATATCTGTGCATGAATGGCATTTTTCCCTAAGCCACGCTGACTGCCACCTTTCATCGTGGTCACTGGGCCGAGGACAAGCAGCAGTATGTCTCCCCTAACTCTCTAGGAACACAGAGAAATACTCAGCCATGCTCGTTTGATGGTTAGGTGACAGAATCTTTGATCCACTCCTTTGTTCCCTGACTTCTACAGACTTAGGAGCATGTTTTGGGGAAGATTCTAACTCTTTGAAGACGGCTTAAGGCCTGGCATTAGCTTTTAAAATTAAAAAAAATACTTTTGAGAATTCCATGTATGATTACTGTATTTACAGCATCGCTCACACCTCTCATGCCTCCAAATCTTCTCATGTTCCCCACACTCCTTAAATTCATGCTCTCTTATTCTTTAATTATTGTTTCGCACACAGCACACATAATATATGCATGTATTTAAATTATATATGTACATGCATATTTTTAAAATTCTGCCTGCTGAGTCCCCTTAGTGTTCTTCATATGTGTGTAGGGCTGACAGTTTGGAATTAGATCACCTACTAGGGGTAACGTCCCCAGAGCAGACTGGCCATCAGCCTCTCAGCAGTTACTAATTGCCTGTGTCTCTTCATCTGCTGGGGGGGTCTTCTGACATTTCTCGCACTCACGTTGTGGTGTTAATAGATGTATTGAATATTGTATATTCAGATCTTGTTTGGGCAACCTTAATGCTGAAATATTATGGGTGACTCTCCCCTGTCAAATACAAAAGACACTATCTTGCAGCAGGCGACCATGCTTTCTAGCTCTTACAGTCTTCCCACATCCTCTTGTGCAAAATTTCCCAAGTCTTAGATATAAAGGTTGCACTGTAGACGTATCATTTAGGGTTGGACACCCTATAACTGGCATTTTGACCAGTTGTGAATTTCTCTAATTGTCTTTGTCTGCTATAAAAAAAGAATTTTTTTCTGTTATTATTATTATTATTATTATTATTATTATTATTATATGAGAATTGAGAGCTATACTTATCTGTGGATATAATGATGCATGTTTAGAATGCAGTTCTTCTGGTTAAGGATACATATTTAGAATGCAATTATACCAGTTTTTAGAAAGTGACAATAGTAGTTTCTTCTCTAGAGTTGTGGCCTTAATGGTCAAGGAGTAGGGCAGGCTAGGTTTACTGTGTCAGACGTAAATTCGTTCCTATTGAGCAGGCCTTGAATCCAACTAGACAGTTTTTCATTACCCCCAGAATTTGAATGCCACTATTGAATTTTTCATAATATCTGTGGCCCTGGTCATTGTTGTGGTCTGTAGGTGTTGCAGCTATGAAGGATTATTGATTTTTTTCTCCATTGTATAGCACTTCTGGGTACTATGAGAGGTAGTCCTTAGGGGAAAACTTCCAGGTCAGTTCCAGCTCGATTTCTCTAGAACTTCTGTCCAAAGTGTGTAGTATCTCAAACAACACAGTCAGTTCCTTGTAGGCAACTAAAAGCTATAATAATAGGTTATATTTTTAGGGTTGTCTCTTGGATTCCCCTAAAAAAATGCCTGACATTAGGGGTTTTGCTATAAAATTATACACAGACACATAACACAGAGTGCGCACACACACACACACACACACACACACACACACACACACACACATCTATGCATGCACACCCACACAGCATGTGCATACATGCACGCTAGCAAGCACAAGAACACCTGCATACATGTGTGTGCATATGTGTATAGTTGTAAGTTAAGATGAAATTGTAAGTTAAGAAGATAATTTTCTATGGCTTTTCCAAACATCCTTAGGGCGATTTCTTCCTTCTCCATTTTTCTCCCTTTGCATTGCCATTCCTCCCACTTCCCTCATAGGTCTTCCTGCCCACTCTTCAATTTCTTTCTTCATAGCACCTGTGACTTTGCAATATGGCTTTGGAAATGTGAGTTACAGCTGTGGGGACTTAAGTGTCAAGGGAAGGATGTGTAGGCTTAGATTTTTCAGAACTTACTATAATAAGGGTTCTCAAACACTTCAACTCCCCTTTCTAGCCCACCATTCAAAGGTAGGGGAGAAAAGATGTTAAATAGGACAAGGGGATGTGGACCTGTTTTGAAGCAGTTCCTCGGGGTGATTTCCAATCACTGTTGTCAGGATACCAACAGTCCAGTGCAAAGAGTGTCACCAAACAGGAGTCAGTGTGGTGGCACAATCCAGCAGAAACAGCCAAGCCTCTGCCAAATTGGCATGAGTCAGTGGGAGCGACTAGAACCAGCTGAAAAGCTAGGAGAAATTCTCTGCTGTGTCTCTCTCAACAAAGTGAAGTTCAGCAAAGACATGAGACCAACAAAGCATTCCAAGGCTAGCTATACAAGCACTCCATCACTCCATCACTGTCTGTTGGGTCCGACTCATCCTCTCTCCAAACATTACATGTCCTCTCACAAGCCTTGCTTCAACAAAACATCACATGAGTCTGTATCACATGACACAACCAAAAATTTCTACTTCAAGACTTCTTTTTAATGGTTATCTGTACCATTATCCCTCGAATGGCTCAAACTTCTGTTTGGTAATGTGTTGGCCTTTTTGTGGGGGGTGTAGCAATTTTTGCTAGCTACCAAGAAGCAAGGTAGCTGGGAAAATCTTTTGAGGTGACTTGAGGCCTGCAGTCTCTAGTTTCATGATAACATTTATAGGGGATGAAGATGGTTGAGTGGACTAAGTTCCAGCCTTCAAAATTGAGGAGCCTGGGTTGGAAAGTTCAGCTTTGCTCCTTGGAGAATTTAGCTCTGGACGAGATAGTTCATGTTTTCCAACTCTCAGACCAAAGTTTATGAAATGAAGGGGATGGCAGTACTTGCTCAGAAGCTCACTGTGTGACTCACAATAAACATGAGATATTAAATATGAAAATGTTTGTAGATGGAAAGGAGTGGCTCAAATACAAGGCATTCCTCTCAAGATGCTATGCTTGGGAAATAGTACCTTCTGAGAGTGTCAGATGAAATAAAAGTCAACTCTGCCTGGTGGGAGATGATTTGAGCTCCCTGCCCCCTGTTTTCAAAAAGAATTTAGGAACCAGAAGTTGGAGGAGATAGAAGATGCTGTTCATAAGGTTCATAATTTTATACTTTTTAAAAAATGAAACATTTATGTCTATACTATTGGGATGCATAACATCTGCAGCTAAGCCAGCCTGTGCATTCATTGTGAATAATTGTAAGCACAGAAGGTAATTGTTATTCTCCATAAAAATTGTTAATAAGCACTTACTGGTATGACTCATTCAGAATCGTTGGTTGAGGTTGTATGGTTTCAAGGAACTGTGTGGGCGTGGAGACATTTCTGGTGGTCATTGCAACCATGTCTGATGCTTTCTCTGGCTGTTACTAAGCCATCAGTTTTTCCGTTTTTTCTTTTGAGGAAGGCCCTAATACCAAACACACACACACACACACACACACACACACACACACACACACACACACACACTTACACTTTCCCACACAAATTGTCATTGTGGTATTGTGGCTTCTTTGGTATTAATTAGGGTCATTGGGAATCATTTCAGAATTTGCATACTTTGTGGGTTGACATTGGCTGCACCATGAAGATCGTCACTTGCCTTGACCAAGAGGTTAATCACAAGGGGGTTTCTGAGCTATGCAGAATTATCCCTCTGGCCACACTGGGAGGCTGAGAAAAGGTGCAGATTCAAATCTTCCTAGAGAAATGTGAACTGCTGGTCCTGTTGACCTATCTGAGAGCTTCCTGGATGTTATGGGCAGGTGACAAAATACCTACGTTGATCCATGATGATTCTTGGACTTTTGTCATGGACGATTGAGTAAAGTAGCACCAGAACAGCTAATTAAAAACTGGAAGACTTCTAAAAGCAAAAATAACATCTTTCTTACACAGTTTGCTTTCCAGATAAGCCCCGAAGGCAGGTTATAAAGAGAAGTCTGAATTCACTTCAGAAACATGTTCTTGCTTTATTTGCATATGTAAAGGACATATCTAACTAGTTGAGGGTAGCCTGGACTTTTATTACAAGGAAAAGAATGCAGAAGGATTTTAACAAGCCAATTACAGAAAAATCATAGAAGTATTTGGCAAAAATAAGTAGATAAATAGCAGGAAGGGCAGCAGTGAATAACTAAAGTCCACAGCACAAGACTTTCTTAAGCACTTCAGTGAGAAAGAAAAACAGTGAAACCTATGCATAATCCTCAAGCTGAGTCT
Organism: Rattus norvegicus; assembly: GCF_021556685.1. Taxonomy (NCBI): domain Eukaryota; kingdom Metazoa; phylum Chordata; class Mammalia; order Rodentia; family Muridae; genus Rattus; species Rattus norvegicus. The sequence goes on from NC_141542.1 coordinate 92,760,221, forward strand.
GGTTAAGAAGGAATAAATAAGCGAATTCCATGGATAGCAAATTATTCTTCTGCAAATTATTTTGTTTTCTAAGTATCTAATCCTCATTAATGCCACACTGGCTTAACACACAGCCTTACCAGCTCCTTAGGGGAGGGAAGAGAAGGGAAAGGAGGTAATTGAGAGAGAATCTAGAGAGAAGGGAAATGGAAGGAGAAGGGGAAGGGGATATAAAAGCCTGTTGGAAAGGAGGTGGAGGAGAGATCCTAACGGGAAGGGTGGTCCCAGGAAGGACAAGAGTCCAGGGGGAGCCTATTTCCCAGCCCAAGGTTGTTTATGAATTCTGCTGTTTGGTGATTGGGTTTAGTTGTGAATTTAATGTCTAACTCAGTTTAGCATGCTTCCTTGCTTTTAAGTTACCTCCAGGTAAAAATATTTCCATTTCCCTTAAGGTCTATCTGTCCTGTGTTCTCAAAGGAATAACCTTCAATCTGATAGGTAGAGCTGCAGCCACTCTGCCAGGCAGGACCTGTTAAGTCCTGCTCATCTTTAAGGGGTCCCTTACAACATTTTCTATGTACAAAAAATGAGAGAGCAGATTAAAGGTCAGAATTCTAGAGACAAAGTAGCTTCGATCACGAATATCTTACCATGTCTAGAACACTAGACTTGGAGCATAAAGGTTGCAGTCTGTTTCCAAATCCATCTATTATGGAGTAAAGGAAACCAAGGGAAAGATATGTACTCAAGATGCTTTAACGGGGTAGCAGGCTCAGAAAGGCATGCTGGCTGCTCTTACAATAACTTTGAATGAAAGGTGTGATACTTCTCTTTCTACTTGCCTTCCCCAGCCAAGCCTGCCTAGGCCTTCTAACTCAGCTAAGTGGTCCCCAAAGGGCACTGTTGGGCTGTTACACAGTGCTGTGCAGGGGCGTGTGACTCGGCACTCTGCAGGTTAATTCCCTTTACCAACCACTGTGCTATCCTATGGTCTAGGATGGGAGACAGGTGAGTTAGCCCTTATGACCTACTCTGTCCTTGTGATCTCCTCTTTTGGAGGAGATAGACTAAAAACAGTTTTCTAAGGGATTTGGGGGAAATGAGTTGAGCCAAATTCTACATGAGCCTAAGGAATGGAAGCTTGAAAAGCTGGGTTTTAGACAGGTTTACCATCACCTGAAAGGTAGAGTAAGAGGATCAGGAATTCAAAGACAGCCTTGGCTATCTTGCCAGTTGAGGGCCAGACTAGGGTTTACAGAATCTTGTTTCAATAAAACCACAAATAAATGAGATAGATATGGATAAAATAAAAGTCTGAGTTTGAGGGTCTTTTCAGTGACTCAAGAGAGGCCCAAAGTAGTGACTGAACTAGTATTTTCTGCCTGCCTGAGATGGGAAGTTCCTAAAAGTTGTACAACCAAAACCCTGGAGCAGACAGGGAAAAAAAGGCCTAATTCAGGACTAGAAATGGAGCCTAGACCAGAGTAGTGGGCAGTACTCTTGAGGACCCATGCTATCCAGACCGTGGCTCAGGCTGAAAGGCAGACTCCATGGAAACCCAGCTCCTCTTTGATTTGTCTTCCTCTGTGGGTTTCCTAGATGCTCCTGTCTAATGATGAAGCTTATGGAGTTGTTCTAGGGGCACAGAGTGGCAGACTAGACAAGCAACTGACATTCTTTTAGTTGGTTGAGAAAAGGTACATTTACATTCAGAATGTGTCCACCATTCACGGTCAGAACATCCTGAGAAATAATGAGGATATTTTATGGACACCGTCATGAGATTCCCTTGGCAGATTTCACATTGAGGCCAGAGTCCTTACACAATCTCAATCTTTTGGACATTACTTCTGGTTACTCAGTTTCACTGATGAAAGAGGGTCTTAGCCTCTTGAAGACTCCTGTATACTCCATTCTTGTTCCTTCCTCTCTCTTGATAGATACTATGGAAGACACAGTCATTGCCACCTCGGTCTTGACATATGGACTCTTATATGGCCACCTAAAATTCTTAGTTTCGTTTCTTTGGAACACAGACTCTAGACCAATGGTAGCTCTGATTATAGATTGGCTTTTTGCCATTATTCTTCATTGTGCTCATTCTAGCTGTTTAGTCTGTGCTGCTTGCTCTCCAGTATGCACTGGTTCCTAGGGATGAGACTGCTTATCACTTGTAGATTAGTACTCTTGGCCTTCTCTTACACGCTCAGTTTCTTTTTGGAAGGAACATTAAAGTCATCCATTGCCTTCCAAAACAAATCTCAGGCTTCTTCTGGGGTTCCCTCTTGTCCATGTGACTTAATATCCAGCTGAAGGTCCAGAACAGGAGAAAAGCATATCCTAGTAGTCGTAAGGACTTTCTACAATAGGTGAAGAATTTGGAGGGCAAGAGAGAACATGTGCCTTTATTTGGTTTTAACCTGACCACAGGTGTTCTTTCCCTTTCCTAATGGTACTTTGGAAAAGTACTTTTCCTAAAAGTACTCTTAATGGTTCTTTGCTTGGAATTGTGCCTTGAGGTTGTCTTGGCCTCATTTCTTTATAACCAGGTGAAGTCCTTCTCTATTCCTTTTCACAAAGTTGGCCTCAGAGGTGGCCCAGACACATTCCAAGGGCTCTTTCATTTTCAAGTTTATAGTTCTCTATAGACTGAGGTGTTTGAGGTCAAGAAGAGCCAAGGGGGCTGAAGATGGTTTAATTGATGGATTACAGAGGCTGCTACAGATACTTTCAACAAAGGGACATTTTATAGAGAGAATAGAGTGCTTATAAAATCCCGTGAGCAAAAACTACCAGGCATGAATCTTAGGAATTCTTACTAATTCTAGCTAACATTCACTCAACCTGTGATTCAGGACTCAGGATGCTTGGAATCAGGAAGCCACTACTGATGCAATTACCTTGTGCTGCCCCACAAAAGTGGAGGAGGACTTGGAATCTGGCTGAAGGAAAGCATCATGTTTTCTGAATCATGTTGCCAGGAGTAAGTGGCAAGAGTAACAGTAAAATTACTCTTGAATTTGAACCCTTGGGGGATGCATCTATGGTTCAGGATATATTATAGGTGGACCAAATGAGGCCCAGAGAAGGGACTTGACTCTTCTCTGCACACAGATCATTCTTAGTGGAGTCAGGACAATGCTGGTCTTGGGGCTAAAAGTAAATTCTAAGTTGGTGTTTTGCGGCAGTTTAGGAGCCTATGGCCACTCAGGAAGGCACATCTCATTGTGTTGAGGTTACTGGGAATCAAAATGTGACTCATTCACTACTAACTTTACTTGTAGCTTTAATCAAAGAGGAATGGGTATTTTATACATTAAAACAAACAAACAAACAAACAAACAAACAAACAACAAAAACAAAAACCCACGAGTGTGCATATGTGCTATGAGATTTACTGTCAGGATAGGATGGGGCACGGCAAGCAATTTCAGGATTTTCTTCTAGTGCCTGCTCACTTCTCTCTTCTTTAGAAACTATTTTGAAAGAGAGAGGCAACCCCCTCCTCCTCCCAATGCTTTTCTTAGATATTGTCCTAATGTATTTTGGTTGAATGACATATGAAAATTACTGTAATTGCCACTCAAATGCTACTTGTTCTGGGCAATCTTTTCTTTCACTCCGCTGTAATTAATTGCTGCTTTCTCTGTGTTTCCAGTGCTTCATATTTACTGCTGGGTTAGAGAACAAATCACTATGTTTTATGATAAACTCTGGATATGCCTGTCTCCTCTGTATCATAGGGCTCCTTCCTTGGCAGACACAGACTCTAATTTATCCTCCAGTGCCTAGAAAAATGCCCTTAGTAGGGAATAAAGAAATGGTTGGAAGAGAAAATGCTCTCACGGGCTCTTGTCTCCTCCCTGGGTAATATAACATGGGACTTCCCTGCCCACTGCATTAGCAGGGCCATATGACAATGTAGAGGTAACAAAGAGAACAACAGTAGCGCCTGCTTCTTATAGGCTGAAGCAGTTTAAAGGGTATGAGTGAACCTCCAGCTTTTCCTTCTCTACTTTGCTGAGTTTAGGGGGTCCCTCACTGAAATGGCAGAGCCCTAGAATTGATGAAAATGGTTTAGAACATTGTTCCAAACTTAGAAAACAGGCAATATACCTTCGGTAGACTTTTCTATTAAGGTGTTGGTGTTTATTACCACACGACAGCCTTAGTTTATTAATACTGGAGATCAAGAATTCACAAAATTTCACACTCAGCTCCTAGGATGACATGATTTATTTGTACCTTCTATTTGCTTCCTTGCTGTAAGCTTACGTAGTCATTGAGACCCCGTAGGAGGGTATATAATGAGTTATTTAAATTCTCAGGAGCCATGAAAATAAGTGGGCATAAACCATCACAAAATTCAGTTGTTCCCTTACATGGTCCCCAAAGGACAAAGGCCATTTGGAAAACAATGGCTATCCTAGCAGATAAGAAGACATATTTTAGCCAGAAGTCGTTGTACCTTTGATACCATGAGGGAATTTACAACCTGACCAGTTCACCTTCTTCACCTTGGCACATGGTAATTTTTCCTTAATTGGGCTCCAGGGAGTTCAGAGAGATACCAGTTGACCAATGAGTTTTTACACTTTATGTATAAATTTTACTATGTATAAATAGGTATGTTGAGATTCTAATGCCTTTTCTACAGGGGTGCATTTACTATTCTCTCTCTCTCTCTCTCTCTCTCTCTCACTCACACACACACACAGACACACACACACACACACAGACACAGACACACACACCACTACTACCACCACCATTTGCAGTTTGTTTCTAGGAACGTCCAAAATAAAAGAAAAAAAAGGGGGAGGGGAAGCCAGTGGATATTTCAAAGCAGAATCTGTGTCAGCAAAACCGCTGTGACTCCTTTGTTGTATTCTGCTGGATGGAATTTTTATTCTAGCTAACCCATAGGCTTCTCCTTTCTGCATACCCATTTACCTTCTGAAACCCCTTACTTCTCAACTATGTAGAAATCAGAGCAAACCTCTGTAAATGATCAGGTGCTACACTAATCACTCTCTAAGTATCTAATAAAAATAGTTGGTAATAATTGTCTACTACACACCAAGAGAACTTTGTTTAAAAATACTTTATATCATTTTTAGTTGACTCTCACAATGGCTCTCTTTTGTAGGTTTTATTTCTCTGCCCAGTTTTGTTTTTAAGCAGAAGTGTGGCGGGTTGGATAGGAATGACCCCCATAGACTCATGTGTTTGAATGTTTGGCTCACGGGGAGTTGCACTATTAGGAGTTGCGGTCTTGTTGGAGTAGCTGTGGCCTTGTAGAGGAAATATGGAGGTGGGCTTTGAGTCTTCCTAGTGTTGAAGAGCTGCACAGTTTGGAAAGACAGTTTCCTCTTAGCTGCCTTCTAACCAAGATGTAGAACTCTTGGCTCCTTCAGCACTATGTCTGCTTGGACACTGCCATTCGATAATGGACTGAACCTTTAAAACTGTAAGCCAACCCTAATTAAATGCTTTCCTTTATAAGAGTTGTTGTGGCCATGGTGTCTCTTTACAGGAACAAAAACCTAAGACAGAAGAAAAATGAATGTCAGAGAGGACACAGTGATTTACCCAAGGCTACAGAGTAGGAAGGTATAAAGCTGAGGCCAATGACCATGATCCTGATGTCACAGCTAGGAGATACCTTGAGGTGGAACTTAAGAGCCGATTTGGGGCGGGGGAATAGAATTTAGGGTCAAGAGTACAGTACTAGCAAAAAGTAGGAGTTAAACAAATGATTACCATTATCTATTTCAAGGTGGTGCATGGCCATTGCCAGTCAGCCTCATTCACTCAGCAGGTACAAAACATATTTAGGAACCACGCCATGCATGCTCGATGGATAATCACAGCATCTGAAAATAAAAGAAACACAAATTTCCAAAAGGACTTTGTTATATACACGTGGTCTGGTTATAGTCACTTGCTAGACAGGAAAACCATTCCTTCTCTATTAAAATGGTAGAATGAAATATGGCCCTCTCCAGGGTACAATAAAACAACCAGAGGTTTGCACCTGAAAGCAAGCATGTCTCACGTCTCATGTGCCTCTTCTTCTAAGATGCTGGCTTAGTTCAGGGTAGAAAATCATCGTTCATGTCAATATGTACTGTACCCCAGCTCTCAAATTAGCTCCTTTAATAATCAAGCTGGAAAGCACCCCCCCTTGTTACCTGCCCTCCTGCACACTGCGTTCTGATACAGTTATTCATTTCAATTAATGGGAAAGCGGAGGAGGTGAGCTGCCCATCCATTTTGCCAGGGATTTGGGAATAGGATCAAAGTTGGTTTTACTTCAATAGAGTCCCTAGTGAGCTGTTAATTACTTGAGTTTCAAATCTGATGGCATTTGAAATAGAATATTGAATTACACCTGTGTTTGGGGGTCAGTTTATCTTCTGATATGAAGGTAGATTTGTGGCAGGAAGGAACAGGAGGAAATGAAGTTAGTTTTCTTCCTGTGTTTGATGGGGGGTGGGGTGGGGGGGAGTCTTTGTTGCTGAACTATTCCTCAGGGTTTCACATACTGAGCTAAACCAAGGGGGAAAATTATGTTTCAGGAACTTCAAGCAAGAGCAGACCTTCAATTATCCCTCAAGCAGATTCAAATATGTAATCTTAGATTTGTTAATATGAAAAATGACTTCACAGTGGTGGGAGTTTGAGTATGGATGGTCATCGGAAAACCAATTCGGTAGAGAACGGAGCACAATCATTGTTTCTGATTTAAGTCTTTATTTTTCTTTAACAACAAGATTTAGAATTTCATGAGAGTGAACATAATGCTTGTTTAGGAATTTACACTCATAGGAGGGAAATAACTTATTTGGAAATACTTCACTTGTATTTTTGAAACCCACCCACCTTCCTCCTGTGCATTGAGCCGACCAAGCCTTCCTCCTTCAGTGTTTTTGCTCTCTGCTCACCTGCTACTTCATGGCTCTCAGTGTTCCATCCCTTCTGGTCCAGCTCCCACCATACTGCCCTAGAAGCTGTCCCTCCTATTGTCTCTGTGGTCCCACCTATTTATCCCTTCAAAGCTTGTTCACGGTATATGTATGCATATGTACTTGTCTGTTACGTTTCTTGGTCTATTTTGCCAATGAGGACAGTCAGAGACAGTGATTACACCCCCGCACTGTCAGCCCTTGGCACTGCACCTTCTGAGTATCTCGTAAGCTTAGTGCATGATTAAACTCATAGATGACAAAGCCTAGATGGACTGCCCCCTTCTACTTCCTTCCTTCCTTCCTTCCTTCCTTCCTTCCTTCCTTCCTTCCTTCTTTCCTTCCTTCCTTCCTTTCTTCCTTCCTTCCTTCCCTCCCTCCCTCTCTGCCCCCTCCCTCCCTCCCTCCCTTTTTGCCTCCCTCCCTCTCTCTGCCCCCTCTCTCCCTCCCTCTCTTTTTGCCTCCCTCCCTCCTTCCCTCCCTCTCTACCCCCTCCCTCCCTCTCTACCCCCTCCCTCCCTCCCTCCCTCCTTCCCTCCCTCCCTCCCTCTCTCTCTGCCCCCTCCCTCCCTCCCTTTTTTCCTCCCTCCCTCCTTCCCTCCCTCCTTCCCTCTCTCCCTCCCTCCCTCTCTGCCTCCCTTCTTTCCTTCCTTCCTTCTTCCTTCATTCCCTCCTCCCTTTCTTTCCTTTTGAGACGGGCTCTTACTATGTAGTTATGAAGACTGGGTAGCCTCTGTCTGCTTCCCAAATGCAGGGGTTAAGGACACCCACCACTGCACTATACCAAATTTTCTCTTTCCGTAGAGCACTGCTCGAGTCACTTGAAAGGCATAATTTTCAAATTCATTTCCCGTATTCCAATACTCTACTTACACTGAGACTGTGTATACAATTCTGCCATTCTGGCTGGAGAACATTTTGAGTGCACCATGGCTTTGCCAGCAGAACTGTCAATACAACAAGGCTGTCATAGCTTCAATTTTTTGGTTGGTGTGGTTATTTCAACATCATTTGTGGTCTCTTCTCTTGTCATCCCCTTTATATTCTGCTTATTTTGTCTTTATTTCTGCCCCATAAAAACTGCTGACAATTTTCTGATGGGTTAGCTAGGAAATGAACACAAGCTACCTTTTCTTTTATCGAATTCACAATGGCCATTACTGGTGTAACTGATAGCGACAAAATGAAACTGACAGTGACTGAGACGACCCATGATGGGATGTGTTATTGGCTATAAAATTGATGGCCAAATTAAATCTTCTCGACAAAAATTCAGACATGAAAAATTTGATCTGAGAAAAATGTGCACTCTGTGGAAATAAAAGAAACTCGGGGTGGCGGAAGCTATAACTTTAAATCTGATATGACTGAAAAACTTAATTTAAAAATATTTTTATAAAATTTCTGAGGAAAAATATGGATGTTGATGAAATGATGTCAGCAAAATGAAAACAATGACAAGATAAAGTGCTTACCTTATTTAATCAAGAGAAGAAAAAGTTGTGAGAAACTCAGCAGATGAGTCTCTCAGTGTATAGGAAAGCGGATTCCTAACAGGGAAAGTCAGTTGCCGTCCCTTTCCCATAGTGAAAGGAAAGCTCTGAGCTTAATGAGAACTTCTGGTCCACAGGAGGATGGGAAGTCCTACAAGGCGTTACTGGGAGATGGAGTTTGAGGATGGGACACTGGGGAGCTGGGGGGCATCTTAGTAGTTTTTAGAACAACATATGGAGGAATCAGGAGTCACTGCTATTGTAAGGGTTCCTTTTGATCTTTGTCTCCCTGATTCTGCGACTTTTGAATTCTTGTGGAACGAAGTCCTGCTATTTGAAAAGTAGAACAATTAAGTCTTGTTGAGAATCTTCTTTTCATTTCAGTGTTAAAACTTATGTCTGTATTCAAATTCCTTACACATTGTTGTGTGCCTGGGACTTGAGTTTGGAAGCTACAGAAGTTAGCTTTTCTAACAATTATGGTTTTGTATGGAGTGCTTTGAATAAAATGGTCTTTGTGGTCACTGTTGATAATAATTGACTTAGCTTTGGAGTAATGGAGGTTTTGTTTTTGTTGTTTGTTTGTTTAAAAAGGGGTAAGAATGCAAAGCCCAAAGAGGTAGAAATGAGACTAAAATATTGGTTTCATGAGATAAAAAAGTATTATAGATTGATGTAGGGAATTACACAAAGGGGCGGGGATTGCTTGGGCTATCAATCTTAGTGAGAAAAAAAAAAGAGACCGTTTGTGGAACTGGTGTTTCCCAGGAGCATCTTAAGGGATCAGAAGTGGCTCTAAGATAGGGTAAGGTCAACTGGAGTAGGAACAGGACGGTGAACATGAGCATGAGCGGTGGGTACAGTCTCCTTCTGATGGCTGGGGAAGCAGTTCTGCCCTCCCTGCCCTGTGGAATAGAGGTATCAGATGAGAAGTGACCCCGACAAAGAGACACAGGAGAAAAGTAGGAAGGGCGTCTAATAAGAGACTGAATGAAAGAGAGTCTGGAGGAAAACTTAATGTGGTTTTTAAGCCATTGCCTTCCTTCAAATCCTGGGAAATTCTAGGAGACTTAACATATCAGTGAGTATAAACCATGCTGACTTCTGAGAAAGTAGTAATAACCCACTCATAGTCGTGGGTGAGGTTAATGGACTTTTCAGATGCGAGTATTAGGAACTCTAAGCTACCGTTGGCCATCTCTTGGGCTAATGTTAAGTACAGATGGATGGTGTAGCAGTTTTTGCTAATCAAAGTTTATGGTAAGAATATTTGTCTTATATTTCAATTACAGAACAGGAGGATGGAGCATATACCACTAGTCTATGCGCCATGAAGCATACTACCTGGGGATACCATGAAGCTTTTACACATGTATGAGCTCACACCAGGAAGGCATTGGCTATTTCCCTCTCGGCTTAGCTTCGGAAACACTTATGAATTTCATTTAAATATTGCAAGGTGATGATGTTAGACAAAGGAAACCAATTAGGACTAGGAAAAGCTATTATTGCTCTTTGCTTAGGATTATTTTAGAGATTACCAAAGAGGCCATGTAAATATTTTTTAGCCTTAGTGTTCCACATCTAAGGATTCAACCGACCTCAAATCAGAAGTGTTAAAAACAAAATTGTCTGTATGAAACCCAGGCAGGTATTTTGTGATCATTGTTCTGTTACTAACATGCTAGAAAAGCTACTTACCTGGCACTTATCATACAGTATGTGTTTTTAGTAACCCACAGGTGATTTAATGATCATAGGAAGAAGTGCATGTTGTATGTAAATACTATTAGGTTTTATGCAAGAGACTTGAATATGTTAGGTTGGTCCTAGAACCATTCTTTACAGATTCTGAGGGAGGCTGCATGGATACATACATGTTCATGCACATAAACTTGTTTTTTTCTCCTTTTCCATGGTTCTGTTAAATTTCCTATAGAGTTCTTAATTCTCTTAAGAGATTTAAGTGCTCATTTTTAAGTCATTAGAAATGATGTGTGTTTATTATTACTTTTATTTTCGATGCCAAGGTTGAGTAGATTATATCTTTCTTTTAATATAACTCTTCAGACTTTAAGGATCTAACCATCATTCTTATTTGTTTGGTAGAAAATGCCTTTATTTCAGACAAATTATCTAGGCAGCATAGTCTTGAAAATTTAAATTTCTAAACTGGTAGCTTGTCACTTTTTTTTGCCTTGGAATTAATATTTAATTCAGAAGAAAAATATTAAAAATGACCTTAAACAAGATACTATAGCGCTATGTATTCTTATAGTAATTACTGCTCTCACAGAGACCTGAATTATCAAAGGGGGTTTGCATACCATTTGGAAAGTGGGCTGCAGAAGTCAGCCTACTGTAAGACTCCTAAGATGAGACTTTAAGCTGTTTATATTGATCTGATGACATTGTCTTATCTGCACTGAGGTTTAAAAACACATATCCATATCTACATGGTTTAATGCATTTTTTTGCATATGAAAAATAGTGTTGACGAGTAAATCTAATATGGGTCGGATTATAGCCCATGAATATGCATGATGTCTATGCTGCTCCCTCCTATGGATTTCCTGTTGACTTCTGCAGTGCTTCACTCTCTGGGAAATTTCAGCACGGAGGGAAAGAAAGTTTTACCGCCAATTTGAGTCTGAAGCGCAAGATGAACAGACGTCTGTTGCATTAAAAAAGGACATAGGCATGCATTAAATCCCTTATGTCTTACTTTTTAATGATGCAATTGTGAATTATGTTCTTGTTGCATTTGTAATTAGAGGCTGCGGCAGATGGTGAAGACTTATTTTAAAGCGACGTGTCTATTAAAATAAGCCACACTGCCAAGTGATTGTTCACTGAAACGGCATCTTTACACCCCTGAAACACTCCGATGCTTTGTTGATATGTGGTTGATTACCACAGCTGATTACATATGTGCACATATTTGCTCGGAAATGTATCAAGGATATTGGAGATGTGCAATACTTTGTTTTAAAGTGTATGTTATCACTATTATAGATAATGAAGCTCTCAATGAATTATTCAGTCACACCATCTACAAAGGGAATGCGCCCGGCTCCCGTTTCAATAAAATTAGGCATGAATCTTTCTAAACTGTTGAGTCTTGTTCTCCCCACACAGCGAGAGAAGCACTGAGTGGAGCGTGGGGAGTTGCTGAGGTTTGAAAGTCTCTCTTGTCCACGTCCACAGGAGGGGAGAGTTAGAGGATGAACTCAGCCCATGGATCATGGTGGTATTTCTAGCTGAAAGTGAGACTGAAGACAGATAGGCACTGAGAGCCCCGAAAATGGAAAACAGGCTATGTGCTAGAATAGGTTCAGTGGAGGTAACGAACAACACCTGAATCTCACTGACTCAGAGTCACGTGGATTCATGCACTGTTTGTCAAACATGTCTGTTGTGGATCCTAAAATGGGTCTATTTATCATAGTCTATATGGAAAGAAATGTAGGAGATGGAAGTGATGTTACAATAGGCTTCCACAGCCATCTCTCCAATAGGAAAATGATGTGTAGCCTTCTTTGCTAGTTTTTAAAACGTTTTTCTATAAGAGTCACATGACACACACATTTGTCATTGGCTAAGGAAGTTCATATGATGAAGCCTGATATTAAAAAGACAATTAGGTGCAATCCTACTATATGTTTGGGGAAAAAATGTAGTCCTGATGTAATGTGCTATGAAGACGTATTGCTCCATGACAGTTTCTGTATTATTTTCTATGGCTGCTCCAACTTTAACATTCTTGCCCAGAGAGATCAACAGACAGCTCTCCTATGCTCAACAGTGCATTAAATACCTTTAGGAAAAGGTACGGGTTATTTGAGGGGGCAGAGGAGTTCAGTTCCATATTTTCTAACTGGTTTTCTCTCAAGATAACACTGCAAAAATATGGATTCTATCGTTAAGTCTGGGAGTATTAGAGTCAGCAATGTGACATGAATTTGTTTATTTGGAGCCTTGTAATAATGTCAGTGTGGTTACCTATGGAGTTGCAGAAGCATGTAGCATTTCTCAAGCCCACAGAATCTGTTTTCCAGGAGATAATTTCCTGTAGAAGCACACTGAGAAACCTGCTTGGGTCTCTTCATTGGTGCCCATCTTAGTTTGATTTGTTTTTTTCCTGTTGCTATGATAGGATAGCAGAGAACTGGTTAGCTTATAAACAAAATAAATTTATTTCTTAAAATTCTGGAGGTTAGAAAGGTCAAAATCAAGGCCTTACATGAGTCAAAGGTTTCTTGCTGGCAGGGGCTTGAGAGGAGTCCAGAGATGCAGAACAATACATGGCGAGATGGTAAGACAGAGCAAGCATGCCAGAGAAAGCTCACTTTTGTAACAAAGTCACTCCCTCAATCACCCACTAACCCATTTCTCCATTAATCTATTAATTCATTAATCCATGGAGAGCTCAACCTGTTCCTTTGGTGATTCATGACCTAATAACTTCCAAAGGCACCACCTTCAAATGCTATTAACACATGACTTTGGGGATCGAATTTCCAGAAAATGAATTCTGAAGAAGGAACATTCAAACTGTACCAATGCCTAACCATGGACTTACTCACCCTGACTTTGGGTTTGTGCGCTCAGATGCTAGGAGGATGGGGTGCTTAGAGATGGCATAGTAGTTCTACACATTGCTCCAGTCTTGTGCCTTTGTTTATACATCTCTTTTTTTTTTAAAGATTACTTTCTGTATTTTATTTATGAGCACACTGTCACTGTCTTCAGACATACCAGAAAACATCATTGGATCCCATTACAGATGGTTGTGAGCCACTATGTGGGTGCTGGGAATTGAACTCAGGACCTCTGAAAGAGCAGTCAGTGCTCTTAACCCCTGAGCCATCTCTCCAGCCCCATAAATGTAATCTTTTTTTTTCTTTTTTTCGGAGCTGGGGACTGAACACAGGGCCTTGCGCTTGCTAGGCAAGCATTCTACCACTGAGCTAAATCCCCAACCCCCGTTTATACATCTCTTTAACTCAGACATTTCTAACTTGTCTCTTTTGTAACGCGTGAGATTCTTCCCCTTATGTTTTATTAATTCTTTGAGAATTTTATACAGTGCATTTCGATGATATTTACTTCCTTTCTCCCTCCTCCTAGATCCACTCCCCTTCCCTACCTAACCGACTTTGTGTCCTTTTATTTTTTAAACCCATGAAGTAGAATTTGTATTCCCCATATATTCTTGGATGTGTGGGCTTTATGGGAGGTTAGTTGCCCACCAGGGGCTGTTCCCTTGGTGAAAATTTATCTACCTATCCCAGAATCTATCAGTTGCCAATAGTTCTTTAGCTATTGGGGTAGGATTTTGTCCCCATCTTGCCTCTCCGTGCTGGAATTTTATCTGGCCTAAGCCTGAGCAGGTCTTGTGACAGTTATACAACTATCATGAGTTTATGTGTGTAACTTCTCTGTTGTATCCCCAAAGCATTATTTAATTTTAGTCATGCATGCTTATAGATCTTACACGCATTCCTCCCCCTCTTCTGCCATGATCACTGAGCCTTGGAAAAGGGAGATATAATACAGACGTTCATTTATGGGTGAACATTCAGCTAACTCTTATCAGCTCATCTTGATCAGTTCTGGGTTTCTGTGTTAATCACTGTCTACTATAAAAAATAAGCCTCTCTCTCTCTCTGATGAGGGTTGACTAATTCCCTTATTTATAGATATAAGGGTAAATCATTAGGAGTCCATTTAATACTATGTCTACTTGGCAGAGCAGTAATAGTCAGCTCTACCTTACAGTTTATGAACTGTCTAGCTATAGGTTCTTGGCCATGATAAGGGTGCCATACAGGAGTTTCAACTTAGAGTATAGACCTGAAATCCAATCAGAAAGTGATTGGATACTCCCATAACATTTGTGCTACTATGTCACCAGTGGGCATGTCTTGTCAGGACAGTCATTACTATTGCTCATAGGGTCTTCAGGGGGGTAAAATTGATGATACGCTCTCCAACTAGCTTGCTAGCACATTTCAATATAACAAAAGCTTCCAGGTAAATACCGACTTGATTTCTCCATGTTCTATGATTCAAGTCTATGATATCTTGCTTTGAATTTTTAGATATGTGTTCTTGGTTTGGAATATCATAGGAGTCAAAAAGGTATAAAGGGTTGGATTTCAGAGGAGAGAATGTAGAACACCATGCTATAAAATGTTAAGAGAAAATAATGGCATAGAAGTTTTCATGAGAAGGGAGATGGGTGGGCAAGGTAGATAACAGAATATGGAGAAGAATAATGCTAAACACATTAAAGATCACATGGAAACTTACTGCTGTAGAAGCTTTCTAAAATATATATGTATGCATATGTAAGAAGGTTAAATGCAGTTACCTTATAATGGGGCAACAATGGCTCTAATAGACAGGCATCATGGGCCAACAAATAAAATATACAATGCTAAGAGGCTTAACTCATTTGGAGTTCTTAGCAAGTGAGGTTCCATGCAGCAAAACATTACAGGTTATTATAAACAGTAGGCCTGCCTTTCTTTTTTTCTTTCTTTCTTTCTCTCTTTCTTTCTTTCTTTCTTTCTTTCTTTCTTTCTTTCTTTCTTCCTTCCTTCCTTCCTTCCTTCCTTCCTCCCTCCCTCCCTCCCTCTCTCTCTTCCTTCCTTCCTCTTTCTTTCTTTCTTTCTTTCTTTCTTTCTTTCTTTCTTTCTTTCTTCCTTCCTTCCTCCCTCCCTCCCTCCCTCTCTCCCTCTCTCTCTCTTCCTTCCTTCCTTCCTCCCTCTTTCTTTCTCTCTCTCTCTCTTTCTTTCTTTCTTTCTTTCTTTCTTTCTTTCTTTCTTTCTTTTTTTCTTTGCTGAGTTGTTCTAGCAAATTATCAACTCAGGGGCAGAGTGAGACATGTGAACTCCCAACTTAATACATATAGGTGGATCAGAGCTTGTGGTCGACATGTGTGGGAAAGGTAATCTTTATATCACTGAGTCTTTTAAACTTGTCAGATCTGTTGCTAAGTCCAGATAGTCAGTGTGACATCTGAATTTGATGCCTGGACATCTAGTTTGGGTGTGAATTATCAGAAAACTGGTGCTTCTAGAGAACCATGACCAATAGATACGATGGCGGTTATCATCTGGAAGGTATGGAGGACTTCTGTAGCCATGTCCTCTCCTAGCTCTTACCCTCACATCTTCTCCCTATTCCAGAATGGTAAGAATATATTTTAAAGTTTAGCTTAGTTTTGTTTTGCCTTGTCTTGTTGAGATATTGTCTCATTTTTCCCCCAGACTAGCCTCAGGCTTCTGAGATCATGTGATCCTTTCTCTTCAGTATTCTGAATAATTAGGACTACAGGTGTGGATCATCATGATTTTGATGGCTGTGGGGACCAAAAAGACATTTTGTGATAATCAAAAGTGTATGTTACACACTTGAAGGTGTAAGGAAAAATCTGAGTCAGGGACCACAATTTCATAGAGGAATAATCTGCACTATGACTAATTATAGCAGGTGTAGGTACAATCATTTTCTATTACATAATTCATATACATAAAACACTTAGTCCAGGAATATGGTAGGTACACATATGCATTCCCTGTTCCTTTTATTACTTTTTTTCTTTTATTTTGTTAGGCTACTAGAAGAATAACAGTAAGAATACCCAATAGTACAAAATGTTTTTAAGGTACTAAATACCGTGTTAGGTTTATAGATGATCTCATTTGGTCCTTAAATCTCTGAAATGTGGCTACCACTGTGTTTCCATTTTATAGATGTGGATATTTAACCCCAGAAGGTTTAATGTTTATATTTAAAGTTCTAACTATTAAGAAGCACAGCCAAGATTAGAAGGACCCGTGAAGCCTGACCACTCTGTCATCATAGTAATTCTTCCTTACACTGGCAAGTGTTCTATGGTCTTTAAAACATTGTTTATAATCACACCATTTATCCTCCACAACAGAAAGGTAGGCCATGCCTTCATTTTTAAGAATGAAATTGAGTCATTGATCTAGTTGAGGCTTTTATTATACTCATGCATCTTAAGTTCTGGTCTATCCTCTTTCATTCAAAGAGAGATGTATTCAAAAATACCTCTCATTTTTTTCTCCTCTTTTTTTTTTAACCCCTCTGAATTTTTTCCTTCCTACTTCTCCATCCCTAAATCTGAATTTGTAGCATGTGAACAAAACAGTAAATAATTTCTTGGAACAAAACAAAACAAAACTTCAAAGTATTCCTATAAACTACAAAGAATGTATCTTTGTATCTTACTTTCTTAGACCCAAATAAATGAATGCAAGTGCTGTTGAACATAAATTTAATAACCTTTATTTATTACCTTCTATGTGTCAAATGCTTGAAGCAATTAAAATATATAATACAGACACACAGAGAGAGAGAGACAGAGATAGAGAGAGACAGAGAGACAGAGACAGAGACAGGCAGAGAGAGACAGAGATAGAGACAGCGACAGAGAGAGGCAGAGACAGTGACAGAGAGTGGCAGAGACAGTGACAGAGAGATGCAAAGCGAGGCAGAGAGCGAGAGTGAACATGAGTGCAAAAGAATCTAGATTGTACAAACCCCATCAGATAAATATTACCGAAGCATTGAATAGCTTGTCATTTAGCCCACCTCTCTTCTGGTTTTTCTTTGTTTGTTTATTTTCCAAAACATCTCCTTTATCTCCTGTGGTGATCTGAATATGCTTGGCTAGTGGAAGTGGCACTGTTAGGAGGTGTGGCCTTGCTGAAGTAGGTATGACTTTATTGGAAGAAGTTCATCATTGTTGGGGTGGGCTTTGAGATTCTATGCTCAAGTTCCACTAGAGTGGAAGAAACCCTCCTCCTGGCTGCCTGTAGAGAAACCCTTCTCCTGGTTGTTTTTGGATCAAGATGTAGAACTCTCAGCTCCTCCATCACCATGCCTTCCTGTATGATGCCATGTTTCCCAACATGAAGATAATAAAACAAATGTCTGAAGCTGTAAACCAGCCCTAATTAAATGTTTTCCTTCATGTCTCACCAGAGCCGAGAAACCTTAAGACATCACCCATTTAAAAGTATAAGACAAGGAAGATGAAGCGACAGGGAAATTGGGCTGGGGGAAGAGAATCATAGACCACAGAAAAGTATGCACAGTAAAGGGCTTGACCTGCTTAGCCATGGTTCACTGAATGGAATGTTAGGTTTGTTTTACCTAAGATGGCGAAATGCTAGCACAATCTGGAGGTTATCATATAAAGCCACTAGAAATGACTTCACCACACTTGGCATGTGTAGGAAGATTGTCTTGAAAGGAAGGTGAGCAGCTGTCTCCTTATTGGAAGTGACGCCATGAAAGGGAAAGGTCTGAGGTTTTAACACTTGCCACCAACATTTAAGGCAGGACTAAGTGGCAGCTGTCTTGCATCCAGGGTTAGGAAGTGTATGTGGGGAAGCAGGGGATCCCAGGTAAGCAAACTGAAGCGAGCCCGAATCCCTTAATGGCATAGGTCTTCCAAGTTCCATTCTTACTCAAATACTAATGTTATTATTTTATAATAGATGGGATCGCTTAAATGTTGGAAATTTTATTTTTAAACTGTTGTATACTAGACCTCAGTGCTCAGCTGATTGTAAAGATATGTGTTATTTGAACTGACCAGCGTTTGTAAAAATAAATATGACTTTCAATGATGACACCAACATCTGCATTTAAGTAGATTTTTATTCATGGGACACCTAGGGGGTGTGAGTAGATGGCTCTCCAAACGTTTGCGAGTTCTTTAGGCGGAGCGATGGGTCCATAGGCAGGTTCCTTTAGAATATTAGAGTGTAGGGCAATAATGAATCTGCCTATGTTTTTGGTGGAAATACATAACACGCCCACATTTTCTTGATACGAACAAACTAATTATTAATTCAGTTGAGACTATCCAGGTTGGTAGGGCTTTTGTAAGATTTTAGCTTGCCTGTATTCTTCACATGAGCAGACATATTCTTCACGTGAGCAGACATTGTGCTTTCCCCAGACAGTCTAAGAGGCTTCTTAGGTGACAGGGAGAAGTTAACAGGCTAGGACTGAGTGTCCACATTGAGTCTGAGACATCATTTTAATTCTGGCCTTGCCAATAACATCGTGCCAGCTTGGGAATATTGCTGCTTCTCTCTGATTTCGGTAACTCATCTGGAAAATATAGAATTTGGTGAGCTGATCTCCAAGGTCCTTTCTCGCTTTAAAACTCTATGAGGCTAGGAATATGGTTTGTCATCAGTGAAGAGTCACCAAGTCGACCTTGGAAATCGCTTCATGCCAATTAATCTCTCTCTCCCCTTTAGTGGACAGTGTGCAGAAAAGGATTTCACATCCTAAGTCATAAATGTGTTGCCTTGAAACCACTGCCCTATCCCAAGATAAAAGCCAAACACTAAATCCAAATGGATTTAGTGTCCACAGCAAATAAATGCAAATGCATGCCTGCCTGTGCGAGTGCGCACGTGTGTGCACACACACCCACACACACACGTATACATTCATGTGGAGACACAAACATGGTCATGAACGTATTGCCCTAATGCCTGATAAAAGCCAGTCTAAATCCATTTTAGTCCTTAGCAAGTAAATGCACACACACACACACACACACACACACACACACACAAACACACACACACACACATTCATATGCACACTCACACACACATACTCCACCAGTACTGGCTGAAAGTTAATTCTTGAGTTTGAGGTTGCTGGGTAAATCACCTGTTCCTAATAGAGAGGCTGAGGAGCATGGGAAGGAGTTGGGTTGAGCACAGATTGTATACTTCTGTGATGCTTTTCAAAGCAGTCCTGCTGGGAAATCACTTTGATCAGCACAAAAAGGGATCATTTTTGGCTATTCTTACATTGCAAAGCCCTGGTGGTACTCTGACGTCTGTGGTGATGAAAGGTGCTAGTTAGGCAAAGTCTGTCTGAGCTGTCCTTCCCCGAATTGCCTCCCTACAACTCCCATTCCTAGTGACCTTGATCTTACTTCTCCATTCAACAGAAGCTCAGAAAGTCATGATGTTTGTCCCTTCAACTGACTCCGGTCCACCCTGACAGCAGCAATTCTCTCTGGGGTTCGGGTTGATTTGATAAGGTGCCAGGGATTCATTCCAAAGGAGCACATACTTTCTTGGGTTTCCTTCTGTGACACAGGAGTCACCATGTCAGATGCACAGAACAGACACGTCTATGAGCTCGTCCCTCGCTAGTCTCTGGAATCCTGCACCACTGACTGCTCTAGATGACCATGGCAAAGAATGACAAGAGTCAACTGGGAATTCTTTGCTCTGTCACAATTACATGGTTTTGATTTTTCCAACCTAACATTGCCAAATTCTCTAATTGTACTAGAAGAATTCCGGTGGTGCAGAGGGTTGATAGATGACTAAATAGGGTTAAAAACAAAAAACAAATAGGACTTAATTTTAACTCTCTCTCTCTCTCTCTCTCTCTCTCTCTCTCTCTCTCTCTCTCTCCTCCTTCTAACCCTCCCTCTAATTGAGATAGGAGCTCATGCAGCTCAGGCTGGCCTGGAACTCTTGGTAAGGATGACTCTAAATTTCTGATCTTTTAAAACATATATATGTAATACATAATATATATATAACATATATATATATAATCATATGCATATAATTTAAATACATATCACTTCTCTATTTCACTTTCTTCCTTCTGGGCCCTCCTGAGTTTCCTCCCTTCAACTCCTTCCCTGTGCTCTCCACTCTCAAATTGATAGCTTTTTTATTTGATTATTATTGTTATGTAAATATATAAATATAACCTTCTGAGACTATTTTGGTGTGTATACGATTTCAGAACTCACCACTTTGTTTTGGATTATCAGTCAGGGGGCTCATCCCTAGCAGATGAGTCTGCCTTTCTGTGCAGCCATTCGCTGCCCACGATTCTCTGTATAGGTTAGGACTCTGTGAGGTTTCCCCCTTTTGAGTTAGTCTATCTATTGATATTATCATTGTTCCAGGCTCGTTTCTGAAGCCATTTATAGGAAAGATTGTTTGGCAGCAGACTTACTGGTTGGTTACTCTTTCAATCTCTGCCCTCTTTTGGAATAGTTCCTGAAGGGCATGATGATCCCATGATGGCTTCTGATCTCTGGATTGTGCCTCTTGTGGGTTCTATCTCTGGAATGTGCCTGCTGTGAGTTTTGTGTCAATTCCCATTAACGGCATAGAGAAACATCTTCAATGTGGGCTGGGAGCTATACTTATCTGTGGGTGTAAGGATAAGATTTGGAATGTAGTTAGAAACTATGCTGCCCTAGCAGAGTGTAGTAGTAGCTTCTCGTCTAAGACACATGACCATGTTAGCCCTGGGAAGCTGCCCAGATTTTCAGTAGCAGGCATGATTTTCCTCCTGCTTAGTGGGTCTTAAGTCTAATTAGACTGCTGTTGGTTGCCACTAACATGTGAGTGCCACCTATTGTCCCTTTACGGATATCTTGCCATGTTAATCATGGATATGGTTCATGGGCTCTGCAGCTGGGTAGGACTGTTTAATTGCTCTGACCTCTGGCATCTTGAATATCATTTTTGTGTAACATTTCCTAAGAGGTTGGTGTATTCAGCAATGGCGGCTCTTACCTTCAACCTTCGAGAGGTAGCCAAAGGCAACAGCAATAGTTGATACCGTTTTGGGAGTCACTTGATCTATCCTGACCAATCATTTGAAAGAAGGTTTCTTGTGCCTGGTTCTGGGGTTTCTATTAGTCTATTGTTTTTAGGAGAAGCAAAGACAGCCCAAGTATCTGAACCTTCATATGCATATGTATATGTATATGTATATGCATGTGTAAATGTATATATGTTTGTGTATAAATATGTGTGTATACTTATATGAATTATGTATAATTTTAGATAAGTATAAAATGATATGATTCCTTGAGGTTTTATCAAATGGCCTTGGTATTATTTGTCCCTCCTCCTTCATTTCCTTCTGTATTAACCTTAGCCTACACCCCAGTTAGATTCCCCCTCTTCACCTTTCTTTATTCCCTTTCTTACCACACATGTGCTGTTTGTTATTCCTCTCTCAAGTACTCCCCTACAACCCCCTACCCATAATTATACTTCCCTGGTTTCTATGGTTACCCCACATTGTATATTTACACCAAAGATTACAGCTAGGAGTCACAGATGAGAGAGAATATTTAGTGTTTGTCTTTTTACATCTGGGTTATTCAATATAATATTTTCTAGTTCTATCCACTCATTTAAAAATTTCATGATTTCATTTTTCTTTACAACCGAATGGTATTCCATTGTGTACATGAGTCACATTTTCACTACTCAGTCATTTGCTGAGGAACATTCAAGTTGTTCTCATTTCCTGGTGACTGTGAATAGGACGGCAATGAGCATTGCTAATTAGTTATTTGTGGAGTAGGATAACTAGACCTTTGGGTCAGGAATGGGATAGCCTGGTCATATAGTAGACTTATTTTTAGTTTCCAGAGACCTCTCCACACTGACTTCAAGAGTGGCTGCACTGACTCACATTTTCACCAACAGTGAATGAGGGTTCCTCTTTTCTACATTGGCAGCATGTGTGAGTGACTATTGGTCTATGTTTTAATAGGAAGAAGACTTAAGAAGCAAATGAACAGAAATAAAAGAAGTGTTGTGTTATATCAAGGTGACTTACATATTTTCACCAGACCTGAACTGAGGACCCACAACAAAACCCAAGTCATTCGTGGTACTTAGTACTTACATGTGGATTACTGGCTAGAATCAGAGGAAGCTCCTGACTGGTGCTAATTGGATCAGCTCCTTTCGGTCTGTCCTTGATCTGCCCACTACACACAAGCCCGTCATTTATAAGTTTAATCTTGGTGTAAACAGAAGCAGGGCTTGGTTGCTGTTGGCTTAGGAAGCTGAGATCATAGAAAAGAGATGGGCCCTACCTTCAGGGAGTGTGGAGGTTGTATCCACCACACATTTGAGAAACATGAAAACATTAATAAAGATCCCACAGAATAACCCAACCTAGCTAAAAAAGGGGAGGAATGGGTTACCACTCAAGGGAGTTGCGGGTCTTATATGGCAGAAATTTCTGGAATGATTTTTTTAAAAACTGGAGAGAGGCTTTAGGAGAAGAAAGATTACATTTCAGAGCCATGAGGCCACATTGAGAGAGAGAGAGAGAGAGAGAGAGAGAGAGAGAGAGAGAGAGAGAGAGAAAGAGAGAGAGAGAGGACTCCAAGCAAGGGCAACATTTTGGAAGAGTGTAGTGGAGAATGCAAACTTGCTTTCTGAAGGAAGGAGAACACACAACAACACCAAAGACAGAGGAAGATGAGGAAACCCTGAACCCTATACCTGAGTCATAAAACGTAAGACAAGTCAAGGACTGGTTAGACTTTCTTCTTGTCTGAAAAGATGTAAGAAAACTGTGGAGGAAGATCAAAGACTCTTTAGCATTGAGGAAAGTCAACATACCTGAGAAATTTAGTGTTTTCTGTTTGCTTCCTCGTAGAAGTCAGGGTTACTTTCCGATACTAAAATCTCAATTAATTTCTTCCTCCCTCCCTCCCTCCCTTCCTCCCTCCCTCCCTTTCTCTCTCTCTCTCTCTCTCTCTCTCTCTCTCTCTCTTTCTTTCTTTCTTTCTTTCCCCTTAGCTAAATCTTGCCAAGAATAGAAGTCAGTTCTCACAAGGTGGAATTTGGTGTTAGCTCAGAAGTCTTGGTAGTGGATTCTCTTCCCACCCTTTGATCTCCCTTTGAGGACTGTCACATATCAAGAACCAGATTAGCCCGTGGTCAGCTGCCAGCTCCAGGGGCACATCTGCCTGCATTGACTTGCTCACAGAGA
Source organism: Rattus norvegicus (assembly GCF_021556685.1). Classification (NCBI taxonomy): domain Eukaryota; kingdom Metazoa; phylum Chordata; class Mammalia; order Rodentia; family Muridae; genus Rattus; species Rattus norvegicus. Next base: position 92,783,517 of record NC_141542.1, read on the forward strand.
CTTCCCTGCTAGCCAGTCCTCCCATTCCCAGACCTGAGCCCTGTCATCTGATCCTCCTCCCCAAATGGGTGTCTCACTTATACTGACACAAGGAATGCGATTCTAGTCTTTTTGAGTAAACAGTTCTGTACAATAGAGGTGGGGCCAGATTAAACAACAAAAGCCCGGGATTATGTTGTTTGCCTGGCACCTGCTTCCCCAAGGTGAGCTCTCCTGTTCATGGTGCTACCCTGGCAGTCTGAGCTCTCGAATACAGGCTGGGTGGTGCTAACCAGCCTGTGGGTTTTGCTGCAACTGGGAATTCACCTCTTTGGCATGCTGGTCACAATGAGATGGAGCCCTTTTAAGATTAATTATTAATTAGTATTAATCTACACATTAATAGAATGTGTAGATGAGCCAGTTGTTAAACTGCATTTCTGTGGCTATATCATTTCCATTCTTAATTAGACCTGATTGCTTGAGAAGCAGGGGTAACATCAACATATATTCCTGTTGTTGTTAGAGCAAGTGGCAAGGCAGATCCAATTTTCAACTTTACGGTTAGTTTTAAAGTTTGAACTATGAATGTGAATTACCTTTCTGTCTGGTTTCTCTGGTGTAGGTTATTGTTATGCTAATTCAGGTGTATGTCTTCCCAGACCTTCTAAATATATGAATCTTGTGTTCTTTTGAGCAAATTGGATAGTTAATCCTTTAATCAGTTGTTGAGAGATTGCTGGAAGCACAGAGGCAGACAGGACCTCTAAGCTCAGCAGTCTGAAGGTCATCACTTTGATTCATTTAGTGTTTCTCCTTTGTTTTCCTCCTGGCTATTAAGTAGGGACGTAAGGCTAATCCTTCAGCAAGGATAAACACTTTATGGGAAATAGAAAGGCGGGAACCTGGGATGAGAAAGGTCCTTAGGATGCACAGATAGATGATGCTACTCAGGAGAGCAGATCTTGACCCAGCCTTCTCTTGTCCTCACCCATTGTGTCCTCTCTGATAGGTAGGCACCCATATTTAGCACAAGTTGACTGTGTTGTCAGTTAAGTATTTCTTAAACTACTTTTTGGGTATATTCCGAAGGAAAATTTTATCCCTATGTCCCTGAAGATTGCAGTGAAGACTCTATCAGTTGTTTAGGAATAAATCTGGAAGAAATCAAACTCAATACTGCCCATCCCCATGTCCTTCCAGCTGCCGCAGTAGGAAGATGTCGAAGTTCATGTGAATGATTAATGCTGCCGGTAGAAGTCTACAAGTTTTCTTTGTGTGGAGAGAGCCAGGCTTGGGCTCCCCTCTTTTGGGGTTGATGCAACTCTGGCGAGGCCTCACCTGGACACCTGTCCGTAAGGTGTGTTCCAAATTGATTGATACAGCTGTGGGCTTTGCTCTCACTTCCACAAGTCTAGCTGACCAAATGCCTACGGTTTTCTAGTTCCTATTTCGCCACAGCCTTATTTCATATAGTGAGGAAGGACCTTTAGAGAGCTGCTTGTCCCCCTGAGATGCATACAGGAAAAGTACCAATCAGGTGTGGGTTTTAGTGTTCACCTGTACATGCAGAAATAGTGATGGGAATTGAGAGCCTTGTGTGGAAAGAGGATTTCTTTTTAATAAATCACCTCTGATGGAGTAAGATCCAGACCCTAGTCGGAATCAGAAATGACTATGGAAACCATAGAAATAGGATGTTTAACTCTTTCTGACTTGAGTTTCTTTCTTTTCTTCTTTTTTAAAAAATCTTGCTATCTAAAATCTACATGAAGTCTAGACTACATCACCTGGCCTGGTCTCACACTGGCCCAGGTGGTTTAACAACGACTTTAATTTGGGCTTCATGTCAAGTAGATTGAGATATTTACTGACTTGTTATTGGGCTTCCTCAGAAAAGAAGCTTTCTCAGAGGGAAAAAAAGAAGGTCCCTGTACTGAATAAGAGAGTGGATTTCTTCAGGAATACACAACTGTAGTGATGGTGATAATTATAGTTCCGACATAGGAGGGCTCTTGCTTTACTGTTAGGTAGTGGCGTTACTTACTATCTGTGGACTCCCACGAGTTGAACAGGGTGTACTATTATCAGGAGACGCCATAGCAGGGGATCCCAGGCAGCTGCTGACCAGAGGTACTGCTTCAGAGCTGGCCAAATAATATTAGTCAGGTCAATCGGAAGAGATTTTAGGGGTTCCTGGAAGGTGGGACTTTCTTCTGTGCATTCTGATAGGTGGTTGCCAGCCTAAAGTCACAGCCTAAACTCATTAAGAGCACGTGTCTAAGAATCAAGCCAAAGCAGAAAAATATAAATAGAACAGAGCTAGCTGCACCTCTGAAGACATGATTGAACTTCCGGGTACAGCCATTCCTGAAGCTATCCATACCTACAGTGCTTAGTTACATGAACAATGTATTATGGCAGAGGTGGTTATCATTTGTGAAGAGTCTTTTGTCCCTAAATTGAAAATAGAAAAGGTCTACATTATTGTTATTTTTGCCAGACTTTTTGAGAAACTCATGTAAAGCAAGGGATTTCTTCAATCATTCCCCCACATACTGCTGGGCCATCACAACAGGTAGCAGCTGTCTTTCCTTCCTCCCTGCTATCCCTCTTTTCTTACTACTACTTGGGAGACTGAAGAGTAAGAACAAAACTTTTGAGTGTTCATGTGCATGTACATGTGTGAGCGAGCATGTGTGTGTGTCTATGTGTGCATTCCTTTCTCTATCTATCTATCTATCTATCTATCTATCTATCTATCTATCTTTCATGTGTGTTTGTGTGTGCCTGTGTGTGCATTCCTCTCTCTCTCTCTCTCTCTCTCTCTCTCTCTCTCTCTCTCTCTCTCTCGTGTGTGTGTGTGTGTGTGTGTGTGTGTGTGTGTGTGGGTGTGTGTGTGTGCAGGTATAGGCTCAAATTAATTGCAGAAATGTAAAGCAGACTTCAAGAAGTTCCTTTAATTTCTTTTTTTGTACTAGTGATCCAATTCAGAGCTTTGTGCATGCTGGGTAAGTGCTTTCCCACTGTGCTATGTCCCAAGCCCTTAAGTGAGAAATCCTTTAGACAGCTTATACATCAAGTGAGGGTTACTCAGTCTTCTGCAATACAACAAGGTCTTGCCTTTCAAAAGTTGGTATGCTAACAAATCATCTGAGATTCTTGTTGAAATGTAGATTCTATTTCAGAGATCTTTGGTGGGGTCAGACAGTCTCCTTTCTTATTAGCCCCTTGACAATTTGAGTAGCAAATAAGAAAGTGTGTGTGTGTGTGTGTGTGTGTGTGTGTGTGTGTGTGTGTGTGTGTGTGATTAGATCTATCCAGGAAGATGTCAAGTCAGAGCACGTAGAAATATTCTGCTAAATCCCTGACTTGTTAGGTGATGAAGATGTATTTTTCATGAGCAAATCTCAAACTGTATCTTTATTCCAACAGAGATTAACTTAAAAGAGAATTTTAAGGGCACACAGTGCCATGTCTTTATTGGTCAATCAAACAAGGAGTACTTATGAGCCTAGCTCTTGACTAAATGCTATGATGTGCAAAAGCGATGGGGGACCAGTGAGTAAGGAACAACCTGCAACTTGGCGCAGGGTGAGAGCCAGTTTAGGAAAGCTACCAGGATGCTTCCTTTACCCCTAACAGGTTGAACTGACACTGAGGAATATGATAGGAGGGGCCAGTTGTACCTTTGTGTGATGCTTGCTTTTTTCTTTTATTCAGACTGATCTACCAATCAGGGAATAGGTCTGAGCCAGAGATAACTCTAGAACAGAGCAGTGGGATCACTTCAGAACCAAGTTCTTGTCTTCTCTTGTCTTCTCTTCTCTTGTCTTCTCTTCTCTTCTCTTCCTTTCTTTTCTCCTTCCTTCCTTCCTCCTTTCTTTCTATCTTCCTTTTGTTTTCGTTTGTGTTTTTGAGATGGGGTTTCTCTGTGTGGCCCTGGCTTCCCTAGCACTAGCACTGTAGGCCAGGGTAGTCTATAGCTAAGAGATCTTCCTGCTTCTGCCTCCCAAGTGCTTAGACTAAAGGCATGCACCACCACTGCCTGGCATTGCTGGATTTCTTTAAGAGGAGGTTAATAAGCAGAAAGGATGCTAAAAAACCATAAATCTCTTCTCCAAGGCAGGATGATTATTGCTGTGATGAAACATCAGTCAAAAGCAAGTTAGGGAGGAAAGAATTTGTTTGACTTACACTTCCACATCATTGTTCATCATTGAAAAACATCAGGACAGGAACTCAAACTGGCAGGAGGGGCACTTACTGTCTTGCTTCCTCCTTTCTGGCTTGTTCAGCCTGTTTTCTTATAGAACCTGATCACCGGCCCAGGGATGGCTCCATATACACTCTCCCTTCCCAGTCAATCCCTAAGGAAATGCTCTACGGCGTGAGCCCTATCTTGTGGAGGCATTTTCTTAACTAGGGTACTCACCTTTCAAATAACTCTAGCCCAGTGGTTCACAACTTGTGCGTTGAACCCCCTTTGGCAAACCTCTATCTCCAAAAGGATTTACATGACAATTCATAGCAGTAGTTTTACTACTGTTATGAAGTCACAACATGAGGAACTTTAGTAAAGGGTCTCAGCTTTAGGAAGGTTGAGAACCACTGCCCTAGCCTATGTCAAGGTGACATAAAAATAGCTGGCACATCTATTTGCTTTTAAATTTTATATGTGGGTCACAGGACTGGACTTTGACTGTCTAGACTAAACATATTACATTGTGAAAAGGGAGACAACAACCATAGTGACATATGAGTTACCCCAAACACACTGTGCGTGTATTGTGAGACTTAGTGTTCCTAGGAGGAGCCCTTTATACTGCATGAGAGAGAGAGAGGGTGGGGGTTGGTGGGGTGGGGGGAGTGGGTGGCTGAGACTTGGTGCTGTCTTGTAGGGAGTCTGCATTTGATCCCTCCACATCATGTGCTCGTGGGCTCGAAAATTTTTAAGTTTCCTTTATGCCTATGTTCCTCATTCATAGAGAGGTATTACCTACAGAAAAAGCCCCGCTATGATGAAGAAATGAGTATGCAGCCAGAAAACCAGTTAGACCATTGTTCCACAGCAAGTGCTCAGCAAACAGGAGTAGCCTGTCTATTTGTACTGCTCTGACAAAATACCATCGACTACATTGCTTCTAAAGAATAGAAATTTATTTTTCATAGTTCTGGAGGCAGGGGAGGCCATAGATCAAGGTGCTGTGAGAGTCCCCATCTGATGACAGCTCATTCCCGGCTTCGCAGGTGATGCATATCCCCCATGTCCTCTCACGGTGCAAGTGGCAGGTTGTTCCCTAAGTGTCTTTCTTACGGGAGTTAATCTTATTTATTCGGGTTCCATTTTTATGAACTAGTCATCTACCCTATGGTCCCTCTTCTAAATCTCATTAACTTGGGAGTTAGGGTTTTAATAAATGATTTTACAAGAGGATCCCCCAAATTCAGAACACAACAGTATCTGTCGTCCTGATTGTCATGGGACTTACTATTATGATGTGGTTTTGAGGTTGTTGATAATGAACACTCCACTCTCTTCTAGCTCTAAGCCTGAACCTCCTTTACTGCCATCACCCCATGCTCTGTCACATAAGTTAATCATGACCCTTCCCTTAAACATAATTTTCCCCAGCCCTTCAAAGCAAAAGAGATTACATTTGACAGTGTGGCTTAAAACGTCAATATCCCTGAAAGAGTAATCATGGTTGTTTACCGCTACACTACCACATAAATGTCAACATTAACTTCTGCAGCAGAACAGGTTTGCAAAGGAAGAAAGGTCAGAAGGCTTTTGGGACTCTGGGTGGTAGGGAGAAGAGGACCAAAGTTACAACATCATTTTGTCCAAGCCAACCCCATCACTGGCTTCTGCCTTTGTCGTCCTTACTCTGTCTCTTTATGCTCAAATGCATTGTCTACAGTGGGAGATGTGAGGTAACTGTGTGTTCAGTTTTGGATCCCTCCACCCTGCAAAACTCAGTTGCTCTCTATTTAAAACCCACCCAAAAAGGTCTAAAGTTGCTTAGGCATTGCTTGAAAGACATCTTGCTAAGAGTTTTGGGGCTGAATTATTGTTAATCCTAGGATATAGGTTTGATTACATTTCATGTGTTTACAGTAAACAGTGCTAGGGTTTGCAGAGCTCTGGAGATTGGATTAGAATCTTGTAACTGGTACTAGGAAAGGTTTTAACTTAGAAACCGGACTCACAAAGATTCACTTGCAAAAACCTTATAGCCTAGCTCAACTGAAATCTTTTGCAGGTCATATTTAACAGAAGTAGCATGAGATGCAGATTCCCAAAGTCTCTGAGTCCTTAATCCATGGGCACCGAGCAGCTTTCTTCCCTGAACGTTCCCCCTTTCTCAGCAGAGTCTCAGACTCTTCTCCGTGTGTGTATTTCTCAGTTCTCCGGTGCACTCTTGGCTCACAGTCCATGGCTGAGTCCTGAAAAGCATACGGAGTACCGGCGACTCAGTCAAGTGGCCCATGACATAAAGCCAGGCTCTCCTGAGCCAGCTCTTGACAGGCTCCATCTCACAGAAACTCCATCAAGTACAGAAACTTATGAGAAGCTCTTCTTTTTCAGAAACTTCCAGAACTGAAGTGGCACACAGACTCACAAATCAGAATGACATGTGAATGACATGTGAATGGTGACAGTCACCTCATCACAACTGTGTTTTTCTATAAATATGAAGTCTGGACATACATCTGAGGTTACACTCTCTCTCTCTCTCTTTCTCTCTCTCTCTCTCTCTCTCTCTCTCTCTCTCTCTCCCCTCCTCTCCTTCCCCCCCTCTTCCTACTCCTCCTTCTCTTCCTCCTCTTTCTTGAGAAAGGATCTCATGTAGACCCCAAACTCCCTTTGAAGTTTAGAATGACCTAAACTTCCAATCCTCCTGCCTCTACCTGTTGAATGCTGGTATTGTAGGGGTGCACCACTATATCAGGTTTATGCAGTACTTGGAGTCAAACCCAGGACTTCATTCCTGCTAGGTAAGTGTTCTACCTTCCAAGCTACATCTGCAGCCTAAAGAGCTATACTTTAAGAAATTCCATCAGGAAAATTCAATCACAATATAAACACCAAGTGTGTATGTAATCGTCTTCCTCTACTATCATTCTAGAAGCAACTCAGTCAAAGCATCAGATTTTTGCACATACATAAGTACTATAGGAACATAGTGTATATCAAGTATACCATGATGTATAAATAATTAAACCCTACCACTTAACTCTTATGGAAATTACTTTCCTTATGTCTGAGATAGGATCTCAGATTAAAAATAGTGATTTGTGGCAATTAACCAATTTTTCCAAATTCATATAACTAGTACATGACTTTGGAATCAGATAGAGTTCTGTATTTACTCTTAACCCTGACAGTAGTTGTAATGGTTTGAGTTAAGGGTTCGTGATCTGGAATTTTGCTCCTTAAAATGGTGATATTGAGAAATGGTGAGATCCTTAAGAAATGGAACCCCGTAGAAGATCCTGAGATCACAGAGGGAACTGCTTTCAGAGAAGATGGGACTATAATCTGCTGAGAATGAGTCGTAGTAGGCATAGGCTTGACCCCAAATTGCCTTCTGACTTTGTGTTCTGTGATGTGACCTCTTCCATATACTCTTCCATCATTTATCACATTCCACCATGAGCTCCTCACCAGAGCCAAGCTCATGCTGACATTATATTATTTAATTGTTGGGACCGAGAGTCAAAGAAGTCTCTTTTCTTCATAAAGTTAACCAGCCTCGGGTATTTCACATAAGTGTTGGAAAACCAGCAAATAACAAAATAGTTACTTCGGCAACTTCTGAATGCTATGTGATGTGGCTGAGTTTTGATATCTATAAAGTGAGCTGATAAGACAAAACAGTAAAGATCATGCTCAGAGCACGGTGTCTAGCATCCTACATATGCCCGACTTGTGATACCTACACTATGACTCAGAGTTTTGATTCCTATAACCCACATAAAAGGCAGGCATAGACACCTGTGATCCCTGCACTAGTGAGGGCCTTGTCTGAAAAATATGGTAGAAAGCAATAGAAGAACACATCCGACATTGACCTCTGTCCTCCATACACATGCACATATGCACAAGGCTTTAGTGTTTTACAATTGTTTTATATTTGTTACCTCGTGGCCATTTCCCCATCTATTGTCAGCAGTGAGCAGTAATCTGTCTGTGTTTAGTCAATGCTTAACACAATACTTGATAATTTGGATATTTAATCAGTTGAGGTATTTAATGAGATATTGATTAACTGAGTGAACAATGAGAATATCATGAGACTGTGGACTTCATTGGTCAATGATTTTCTAAATTTAAATACTGGGGAACCTTGCTGAGCCATTTCAGCAATGACCGCTCAGAATGGACAGGGAGAAACTACTCTAAAAACAATCCTTGGGCAGGAACATTAAACTGATTCTATGTGTATAGATGACTTTTCATCAATCCTTTGTGTGGATTTCAGAGGGCAACCTCAAGTGTTGTTCCTCGGGAGCTCTCCATGTTGTTTTTTGAGACGGGTCTCTTATTGGTCAGGATCCTCTTGATTGGGCAGAGCTGGTTGGTCACTAATCCCAGGAGTCTACTTGTCTACACCTGTCCAGCATTTGGTATCAAATACATACTTCCTTCCTTCCTTCCTTCCTTCCTTCCTTCCTTCCTTCCTTCCTTCCTTCCTTTTCTCTCTCTCTCTCTCTCTCTCTCTCTCTCTCTCTCTCTCTTTCTTTCTTTCTTCCTTTTTAACACAGATTCTGGGAATCAAACTCAGTTTCTCCTGCTTATCTGGCAAGTACTTTACTGACTGAGCTCTTTTCCACCCCTGTAAGTGACTTATGTATATGTGTATGGAGGCCAGAAGTCAATGTTGGATGTGTTCCTCAATTGCTTTCCACCATACTTTTCAGACAAGGGCCTCCCTAAATCTGGAGCTCACTGGTTCAGCTAGACTAGCTGGCCTGTGAGTGCCAAGGATCTACCTTCCTAGTGCAGGGATCACAAGTGTCTATCTATGCCTGCCTTTTTATGTGGGTTTTAGGCCTCCAAACTCTGGACCTCAAGCTTAGACACCGAGCACTTTATAGACTGAGATATTTCCCCAGCTCTGTGGATGACTTTTGGAAGCTACTGATTTTTAGGGAATCAGAAAGTTTCTTGGACATTTCTAAATCTTCCTCAAGCTGTCTTGAGTTTATGACACTAGAAAAGGCTTCCTTTGGCTTAATTAATGTTTAGGGTAGTATAATTGCAATTTCAAAACAAACACCAAATTAACAGAGAGGAAAAGAATAAGCAAATTCCCAGATGTGTATTTCTTCCTTGCTTCCAACACTGAGTGAGAACATATGATGCAGGGTGCTTGTGAATTGGGTCCACGGATGTTTGCCAAATCATCTCTCCATTTCAGGATGCAGAAGGGGAAAAACAGTGAGGAGAGCTAATGGAAAGTTTTATGGGCCAGATTTTAACAGTAGTGTTCATCACTTCTGACTGTGTGTCTGTACTCCATAGTTAGAATTCAGTCACAATCACACTAGACATCAAGGGATTCTGGGAAATGTAGTACCTGGCTAGGATACTACTTTATTTGTCTTAGAGCTTGCTAGGAGACCAGGTTGCCTTCATAGCACCTGTCCTGCCTCAATCTCCAAAGTGCTGGGATTACAGACTTGCACCACCACACCCAATTTTGCAGGCTCCCATTTTTCTCATGGTGACTGTGCAATAAATGAGCATGAACAAAAATGTATCGTGACCTATGAGCTGTCTTTACTGTTATTTGAAAGAAGACAGTTCCTTAAAAGAAAGGGTAAGTTCAGTATAAATTATGATGGTCTTGACAGTGGAAGGAGTTCCTTAATCAGAATGTATGCTTTAATTGTGTGTGTGTGTGTGTGTGTGTGTAAGTGTGTGTGTAAGTGTGTGTGTATGTGTGTGTGTGTATGTGTGTGTGTAAGTGTGTGTGTAAGTGTGTGTATGTGTGTGTGTGTAAGTGTGTGTAAGTGTGTGTGTAAGTGTGTGTGTATGTGTGTGTGTGTAAGTGTGTGTGTAAGTGTGTGTGTAAGTGTGTGTGTATGTGTGTGTGTGTGTGTGTATGTGTGTGTGTAAGTGTGTGTGTAAGTGTGTGTATGTGTGTGTGTAAGTGTGTGTAAGTGTGTGTGTAAGTGTGTGTGTATGTGTGTGTGTATGTGTGTGTGTAAGTGTGTGTGTAAGTGTGTGTATGTGTGTGTGTGTAAGTGTGTGTAAGTGTGTGTGTAAGTGTGTGTGTATGTGTGTGTGTATGTGTGTGTGTAAGTGTGTGTGTAAGTGTGTGTGTAAGTGTGTGTGTATGTGTGTGTGTATGTGTGTGTGTATGTGTGTGTGTAAGTGTGTGTGTAAGTGTGTGTGTAAGTGTGTGTGTATGTGTGTGTGTGTGTGTGTAAGTGTGTGTGTAAGTGTGTGTGTATGTGTGTGTGTGTAAGTGTGTGTAAGTGTGTGTGTAAGTGTGTGTGTAAGTGTGTGTGTATGTGTGTGTGTGTGTGTGTGTAAGTGTGTGTGTATGTGTGTGTGTGTGTGTGTGTGTGTGTGTGTGTGTGTGTGTGTGTATGCGCTTTACCTATGGATGTGTGAGGACAACTTGCAGGAGTTATTTCTCTTATTCCATCATGTGAGTCCTAGGGATTAAAGTCATGGCTTCAGGCTTGGTGACAAATACCTTTATACTCTGACCCATGTCTCTGGCCTGTCATGGCATTTTCATACAAATTTGACCCTTGATTCTCCTGTCCATTTCTCCTTGTCTCCTCCCCATGCCAGTAGCTCCCACTCCACTTTTGTATTCCATCTATTCTAACCTCCAACTCTTCAGAGCCCCCTTTCCCCTCCCTTCCAAGTTTTGTGACCTATACCCATACACATACATGAAATTCTATATCTAGGATCCACATATGAGAAAGAAATTCAGCTTTCATCTCAGAAAATATTGGAGTAAAAGGTTAAGAGCCTCCAGAGGTGAGTGGGACAGTGTGTGGGAAAGGTCCCAGTCAAACCTGTCTCTTATGGACTCTTGCCTGGAAGAAGTGAGGCTTTTGGAAAGAGGACAGGGGAAATGGAAAACAGACAAAAAGTCACTGAAGTCTCACTTTGCCAAGCATAAGAGATGGCTGTCCTTCAGAGGCACAAAATGACCCTTGTGGGCAGCTCTGCACAGAGCACTGCCAAGCCATCTGGGGGCTGCGCTTAGGTGGCAAGGGCTAGGGAGAGCGCAAGGACATGTCATCCCTTCCTGCTTTTACTCCTCCGGGAAGAAGAAAGGCAGGCTCATTATGTCTCTAGGTGGATTTTATAGTTCTGGAGTTGGGCCTAAAAGTTGCATGTGGTTTTCAAATAGTCACTTTATCACACCCCACGATTGCTTCCATTACGTGTGGCTAACATCGAGTCTTTTCAGATTTAGTAGGGATATAAAAGGTTTAAATCAGCCCAATATCAGATGTGTCTGGGATTCCGTTTCTTGCCTGCACAGTGTAAATAAGCACTGATGAAAAATATTTCAGTTCCAAATTCTGCCACCCCAAATCCTACAAATATGCACATTAAAGCCCCATAATTCCCCCAAAGCCCTTTTACTTGTAAATAACACTATCTTGTTTTCCATCTCGGATTTCTTCTCCTGCAATTACACAATATTTGGTTTCCCCCTTTTAGGCAATTTAAATTAAAACTTATTTCATTTCATAATTACAAACATTCATTCTGAGTAAAGACTAATCTATCGGGAATTCGGTTCCAGTGATCTTGTGATAACATAGCCATCCATCTCCTGGCTAATGTCTTAGCTCTACTCCAGCTAAACTTTCGCATTTGGAAAGTTTTATCCTTTTCCTTAAAATAATAATGCTTTATTAAGAGCACTGAGTGATTTGATTTTTTTTTAAAATAATGACTTAAATCAAAGACTCCAAGATATAAAGAATTTAAAGGGTGAGCCATTCAGCCCTCTTCGTTTGGGGTTATTTTATAACTCCCATGAGTTCTAGAATGGAATGTTGCTTGGAAAATGTTCATTATTAAATTAGTTTTCAACTGTTTCCTGGAAAAGGAGAAAGAAAATATTCTTTGTCTGGGTATCTTAATAGGTGATAATTTTGAAATATTAGATAAAGTGTGTGTTATTGCTACTCTTGAGTATGGGCAGGGCGAAAATGAACACGGCTGACGGATCATTTAGGGATAGAAAGTTAACACCTAGGGACACACGGCATCTATTAACTAAAAAATACATTGGAAAACTATGCCAAAGGAGGGTGTTTGTAGGGCAATCAGCGTCTATCCATCACCGCATAACAGCCAGACACAAACAAAACATGTTAAAACACTTGTTTATTCTAATGGTTCCAAGTTCTGGGGCTACTGACCTTGGCTGGGTGGTTTCTGTTTGCTGAGGTCCCTCATGTGACAATAGTTACCTTAGCAGCTAGGACTGTAGGTCGCTGAAGAATTTATTGTTCATGCACCCCCACTGAAGACTGTACTACATAAGGGCTTATGGCCACTTCATTCACTGCTAAGCTGACTTTGTCTTCCTCCTGACACAAGGGGTCTCATGGTATAAGAAAGCCCCAACAGTGGCCACTCTGTTCTCACAGTGACTTATTCTCTCTCATGGAAAGAGTTCCAAGAGACCCACTCAACCTCTCACAAGGGCTTCTAACCTGGCTTTGAAAGACCTCAAGGTTCACTTTTGCTTTATTGTCTGGTTGTTATGTTCATCAAGGGGACAGACAGCTCTGGTCTGATGGGAGATACGCACAGTTCTGAAGAGAGAATGTGCAGTTCATCAGAGGACCATCAATGGGTCAAGTGTCTACTGAGTTCCTCTTGATAGGTAAAATGCCAAGGGGGTTTGAGTTACAGAGGAAGAGAGAAGAGAAGCACTTTTGGATGGGAGTAGCTCACGCTGTTAGAGTGACTGCTCTGTTCGCATGGGATCTTCCATCACCCTGATAACACTTGCAGTTAGACTCAGGCTGGGGCAGAAGGATACAGATCTATTACAAGCTCTGTGTGCTAAATTTTGGGCTTTCTACTTCACGCATTTACTGCCTTTGTTGGAAAGACATTACTTGTCATGGTCAAATCTTGGATGACGTCATCACTCATGAGCATGAATTATTTAACTTCACTGTCTCAGTCTATCACAAATAACATAATTGAGGGCCTTTGTTCATGGAGGAGAAACACTCAGGTCCCATTGTGCTCTTAGAGTGCGTTATTAGTATTATTTGTATAAATCTTATGAATTTATTAATCAGTGTGTATTTTCAAAAGTATAAAAAGCTTAGGGTTCCAATTCTTTATATACTGTTTATATTACAAATAAAATTAAAAGTTATGGATTTAATGAATTATATTTTCCCAAACATGTAAATAAGAGTTGGCTGGTGAAAGCTAAGATTCCTAAATATTTAATTAAAACTGCAAGCTTAACTTATCACATTCTTGTAAATGTTTAACGCAGCCTACAAAGCAGAGAACGCTCATATGTGAGTACACATACAGCACTAATAAACACTCTGACACCAAAGTCTGGTACAAAAGGGATAATGTCTCTCTTTTCATTCATTCACTATCTCCATTCTCATTCTGTCTCTTCTGTATCTGGGAGATTAATTGATTGACTTATCCATCTAGATAAGTGATCTTCCCAACTCACTGAGGTTGTGAGTATGGGTGAGTGTCTAAGGGATCTATTGCTGTGCAGAGACACCATGACCAAGGCAACTCTTACAAAGGCAGACATTTAATTGGGGCTGGCTTACACTTTCAGAGGTTCAGTCTATTATCATCGTGGCAGGAAGCATGGCAGCATCCAGGCAGACATGGTGCTGGAGAAGGGGCTGAGAATTCTATATCTTGATCCCAAGGCAGTCAGGAGAAGACTGGCATCCTCAAGCAGCTAGAAGGAAGCTCTCTGCCCACCTCCACAGTGATGTACTTCCTCCACCATATTCAAGCCACCATAATGAGCATCTTCTCTTCCTCCTATCCCAATCAGAGGTCCTCATTTCTGTTGTTATGACTAGGTATTAAAATTGAGTGGACAATGGGACAGCATTACTCCTCCGTGTATAATTATTATATGTTCATGAAAAACAAATCAAAATAAATGGATGTGAGGTCTCTACAGCATGGTTATGACATGAAGTGAGAATCCCCCATGGATGAGATTAGGCCTGACAAATGGGTTTGAAGGGGTGGGTTTGTTCTCTACACATCCAGACAGTAGTACCTGTGAGGACTGGTATTTCAGCAGACATTGAATCTGCTGACAACTTATCTAGGATTTCTCATCATTCAGAATAGTGAGGAATAAGTTTCTGTTGGTTATGAACAGCCCGGTGTGTGTCATTTTGCTATGGATGGACCAGGGCACCTATCCTGCTCTATTTTCCTTCATAGCACTTTCAGCAGATCTTTCACATCTTAGTATTTACTTGTGTGTTTCTATATCTCTGTGAGATTATAAGCCCCAAGCAGACAGATGTGTTTTGTTTACTGCTTTATTCTCTGTTTCTAGAGAACTCTATAGGAGTTCTTCACCAAACATTGTACATTTAACCTTTGTTAAATTTGGCACTGGTATATTTTCTAGTCTGTTAGACTCAGGTGCCTTTTTTTCTAAGGGGGGAGGGGGTAGAAATTGTGAGTTAGGTATCCAGTCAAGCAGGCTGGGATCTAAGCCAGGTATTGTGCGGGCCTGGTGAATTGTTTGAATAATTGGTTTTGATCAGAGCAATAGTTTTTATTCTTCTTGACCAAGCATTCCTTCTGAATCACCCTGCTTTATATACTGTCTTTATGGGACCTGGCACAAATCTATGCTAAAGCTGCTTGCTATAAAGTGGGGCGTCCACTTTGCCAGTCACAGCTAAGGCTTTGGGTCAGTTTGTTACCCTGAAAAATAGCAAGTTTCTTCCTCATCGGCGGTGTGTGCTCAGTAATATAAGCCTTACAGCACAGGGCTGAAAGAATTAGGCAGTTAGAACACAAAAGGTGAACAGGCCAGTGGTCCACACACATTGGGCTGAATTTATTCTTACAAACAATGCTAGTGTGCAGGAACAATTCTTTCTGTGTCCAAGTGACAGGATATGGTACCAGGCACTTTGAGATGGCTCTGCAACAGCTTGTCTATCGAGTTTTATGCTTCTGGAACAGAGTGCCCGCCTCTCAAGCAAGGCAGGACACAGATGCAGGGCAAAGAGAACATGAATGGCTGCCAGGGTAGAACACATTTATCAAAACTCAATGTCCCCTTCTGCATCTATCTCTGGTCTGTAGATTGTCTGAGCTAAGTTCATAGGGGACTAATGTGCATTGATTACAGTGTACATGTCCTAACCACTGCCTTCCTATTTACTTCAATAATTAGTTTGAACTTGCTTTTAAAAGATATAGCTCAGAAAAGTGAAGAAATTGTCTAAAGGCTATATAGGTAGAAAGCATCAAAATCAAGAACATGGCTGTCTCCAAACCATTATGCCTTTTCCACATACCTGGTTTCAAGAAGCAGGCTGCATGTCTGTTAAAGATGACAATTAGTACATTCCTCAAATGTTCTCGGGGCCTTTTCAGGACACTTACCTTTACAGTCTCATATAAGGAACTGTATTCTTTATCCTCTCCTTAATTCTTTTCTTAAATTAAATTTACTTATTTTTTCACTTTACAACCCAATATCAGCCCTTCATCTCCTCCCAATACCCTCTTGTGTAAGTACCCCCCCAGTTCCCTTAGAAGGAACAACCCCTCTGTGTATCAACTCCCCCACCCACCCCTTACTCTCCCACCCCTCTCTTTCCTTAATTCTTATTTAGTAAAATTTCCAAATAAAAGCTTAGATTCAATCATGTTAGATACTGGTGGCAAATATAATAGATGCAAGTGGTACTTATTTATTGAATCAGCTATAAAAATTTTATAGATATTAATAAATATTTTATTATAATTGTGATTATAAGTATAATTAATAAATATTGTATATGGTTCATTTGCTTATATATAATTATATTAATATAACAAGAAGACAGGGTAACAGAGGTAGAAACAGAAGTACACACTAGTTATTATAAAGTGACTTTTACTTATGGCTACAATTTGTCTTTCAAAATCCTTTCAACTTTTAAAGGTTTTCTTAAATTAATATTGTAGACTAGAATTTCTTTGTACATGTTTATTTGCTGGTATTATCAGTCTATTAGACTCAGGTGCCTTTTTTTCTAAGGGGGAGGGGGTAGAAATTGTGAGTTAGGTATCCAGTCAAGCAGGCTGGGATCTAAGCCAGGCATTGTGCGGGGCCTGGTGAACTGTTTGAATAATTGGTTT
Organism: Rattus norvegicus; assembly: GCF_021556685.1. Classification (NCBI taxonomy): domain Eukaryota; kingdom Metazoa; phylum Chordata; class Mammalia; order Rodentia; family Muridae; genus Rattus; species Rattus norvegicus. The sequence goes on from NC_141542.1 coordinate 92,799,883, forward strand.
TGATCAGGGCAATAGTTTTTATTCTTCTTGACCAAGCAAATTTTTCATATTTTTTTAGGTTACTAACTCTGTGGTGTGTTCTGTGAACTCTTCGTAGTAGTTTTGGTTCATTGTTGCTATATTAATGTTTTTTTTATTTATTTGTAGGAGATTTTTAAAAAACACAATAGGAATATTAACTTTAACCATTGTATGTGTTGCTAATGACTTTAAAATATTTTGCCATCATCTTTTAACCTGTGTGACAAAAATTCATTTTCCTTGAAAAATTACTTTGAGAATATCATATCAAAAGAGAATATAATCCGTTGTGACTATTGGTCCAATCTTCTGGAAAATAATACCTAATTTAGTAAATGAGAGGCCAACCCCAGAAGGCACACTAATATAATTTTTTATTAAGCAAAAGAATAAGACTATATTACAGACAACAAAGCAGTTCTAATAGAAATTCCACCCTAATTAGGTTAAAATGAAAGGATTAGGGTGAAATATCAGAATACATACACATTTGATACAGAAGAAGAAAAGTAGAATATATAGAAAAAGTGTCCCTTTGTGCCTCGACAAAGTCACATTCCAGGAAAAGCCCTCTTCCAGCTACCAAACCAACCTATGGGACAATCTTTTTTTAAAACTTATTTCTCACAATGTCATACCTATAGATAATGTTCTTTGATCACAGCCCTCCTCATAATACTTTCTTATCTATCAACTCCCACTGAATTCATTCTTCTAAAATCCCTCTCTTATGTCCATGTCTTTTTGCATTGCTTTGTGATCCACTACCTTCAGTTAGGATTGCCCTTACGAGCATGGCTTTGTGGGTTACTTACTTAAGGCTAATCAGCCAATGGCTATACCTCTGAGAACTATGGCTCCACTTCCTGCAGCAACCATTAACTGCCTATAGCTCCTTGGGGAGAGATGAGGCCTTATGAGCTCCTCCCCCATCCATAATGGAATATTGAGGGGAACAGTCTTGTGGAGGTAGCCAGTGTTGCTGTGAGAGCTGAAGGACGGGAAGAGGTGCTGTAGGACAATGTCTTCTTTATAAGTGTACAGATCTCCTTAACCCTTGCCTTTCCTTGATTCTCATTGGCCCAAATTACTAAGTAATTTGATTGGCATAACCCCTGTAGAACAGTTAAAAGACTTGCATAGTGCTTTTGACTCAATTTCAGTTTCCTCCTCTTTAAAATGGGAACAAAATGCTTATACGGTCACTGTTAAGATTAACATGAGCTAAGATGTATGAAAAGCCCACCCTATGTGATAAATCAGAAGTTGTTTGCTATGACAGTCCATTCATAATGCGGTTTTCAAAGAATGAATCCATTAATCAACTCAGTTACCTTCTGAGGAAACGAGGCATGGGGAAGAAAGGAGACAGGTTCTGTTTTAACGGGCCTTAAAATCTCATGGTTATAATTAGCATTTGTGTAACACTGTAGGGTATGCAGAGCATTCTTACCTTCTACATTATCTATCCAGGCATCAGTCAACTGTGGAACTCTCCTGGTGATAAATCAGACATAACCCTCGACTTCATAGAGAGAGGCAAGCAAGGTACAGGCTGAAATATTTGTAAATTTTAGTTCTTGCTGGAGAGAAAGGTAGCCTGGGGTAGGAGGTATGGTAGAGTGTGGATATTGGACTGGGTGGAGAATGTCTCCATGAGGCAGCTGAGTAGGAGTTGGCCATATGTAAAATTGGAAAGGGTAAGTCCTGGGGAGCAGTCTGTGTACTCAAAGATCCTGCAGCAAGCATCTACAGACAGCTCTGGGCAGGTACACATGAGAGGCAGGAAGTACCCCAGACTCGGGGTGACAAAGACTGTGGTGGGCTGATGGTGCTTTCATGGTGGGGCTGCCAATGCTGCACCAAGGACCACAGATTTCATTCCAACTACAATGCAAAGCCCATGAGGCTTTTAACCCAGAGATTTGTACATGATGGGAAGAGATTACTGCTCAGAGAATGGGTTAGGAGAAGTAAGAGTGGAGGCAAGGAAACCACTTAGCAAGAGCAGACAAATCTACTGTTTTCCCACTGAACTAATTTCATTCCTGTGACCCCAGGCTGTGCAAGAGGAGGTGTTATTCTCTTGGGTTCCAAGATGACTGTGCCCTATGCCAGTGGCCTTGAAATAGTCCCGGGAAGTCAGTAACATACTGTACACTGATTTTAGCTGCCACAGACTTACCCATGGCAAATATCTAGAAGTCTGGACTCAGTGTTGGTCTGCTCAGGCTACCATAATCAAGTATGGTAAACCTGGGACTGTTGAACAGTGATTTATTTTCCCCTCCATTCTGGAGACTGCAAGTCTGAGATCATGGGATTAGTATGGTTGTTTAAACCTGAGGGCATCTTCTTCCCATGTCTTTCCATGGTCTTTGCTCTGTGTGTCTGTGCTCAAATGACCTCCTCCTATTAGGACTTCAATTATATTGGATCAGGGACCATCTTAACTATATGTTAGCTTAATTTCCCCTTTAAAGAGTCTCTTTCAAATATAGTCACATTCTGGGATACTTCTGGTTAGGATTTAAGGGTTTGGCACAATTCATCCCCAAACAATCTTAAAAAGAAATCTGGTATGGGGGACTTGGACATGATAATGAAATTCGGGCCTAGGTAACTTACTTCTGGCATCTGTTAGAATAGTTACATTTTGACCAGAGGGAAAAAGAGATGGTTTTTGTCTTATAATTAGTGTCAACCCTAATGACTTTAATATCTACTCAAAGGGTTGTTTAGTATTGTATAGCCTAAGCCTTTGTTTGACCACCAGGATACCCCTTAATAGTCATGTGATTAATCCTGCCTTTCCTTAAGAGTAATAGTTTACCTTCTCTTCACATGGGCAAATTTGGGGAGAATACAATACAAACAGAGCCGAGCTACTATTGATGTTCTGCATTTGCAACTATATGTGCTTTTCCATGTTTCCACCTCCAGCTAAGGGAAGACACCAGTTTTCAGGCGTACTTTGTAGCCATGATGGCCGAAGGGGCTGTCTTCTCTACTGAAGCAACAATGGAGTGGCCACAGCTGTCCAGGAGGAATTAGCACCTTGCTCCCTGGACACAGCTCATGAGCAGAAAAAGAGGCAGTCTTAGTGAAAAAAGGTACTCAGGTCACCAAGGGACAGGAGAGCCTCCGAATCTCCCCATGATCTCTGTCTAGATTTGTGTCTTCAGTTACTCACAGGTTTAGCAGTTTGCCTTTCTCTTTCCATTGCTGGGAGAAAGTTCTCAAGTTCTCTGTCTCTGTCTCTGTCTCTCTCTGTCTCTCTGTCTCTCTGTCTCTCTGTCTCTCTGTCTGTCTCTCTGTCTGTCTCTGTCTCTGTCTCTGTCTCTCTCTCTCTCTCTCAGTGTTCTAGGCTAGTCTCTGTCTATGATATGACTGAAGATGTTCTTGAACTTCTGATCCTCCTGTCTTCACATCCCAGGCGCTAGGGTTACAGGTGTGCACCATCATGCCCTGCTTACTTGTTGCTGGAGAGCGAACCCAGGGCTTTGTGCATGCTAGGCAAGCAGGCTCCCAACTGAGCTACGTTCCCAGCCTGATAGAAATTTAATAAGAAGTGGAATTCAGTTGACCTTTGACATTGGCATGTCCCTGCAGATTTTGGATGAACTGGTGGTTGAGGCTTTGATGCTAACAAGGCCCACATGTACCTACCAACCCTGCTCAAACAGCCCTGTACTTCCAATGAGTTAAAGTTGCAATGAGGAAAGACTCTTGGCATCAGCCTCAATCACATTCTATAGTTATGAAGTCTTTTTAGGCACTGGGATCTGGCTCCAACCTGTGGTGTTAGGCAGGATTCAAAGATGAATAAGGCCTTTCAGACATCATCCCCCAACTATAGCGGAAAGTGTTATTTCTTTGACTTTTCCTAAACAAGACAACCAGAAAGAGACTACTTAGTTGGCTAGACCACTGTTAATTGTGTGGCTTCTCTAAGCTGTGGTTTCTACTACTGAAACGAGGACTAATATCTCTTTTGTGGTTTGGTAGCTCAGTGAGTACTTCAGATCTAATCCTCCTGTCTCTACTTCCTATTTCTTTTCTTCATCTTCCTTCATTCTGCTTCTTTCAAGCTCGATATCTTGGTCTTTCCTGAGTTAATCTTTTACACTATTAAAATGTATAGTATCTCCACATAAATTTAGCCCACCATTATCTGTTTTGGGTTTTCCTTTCAGTCTTGTCTATAACCATGGGGAGACCGTTCTGTGTCTTCTTACAGAGTTTTCAAGTCTGTGATGATATCACAGAGGTGTTAGAGGACTAAATTAAATGAGTGTGTTTTAAACTCTAAGCACAGGGCTGGTGAGGTAGCTCAGGGAATAAGGTAATTCATAACACAAGTCCGGTGACCTAAGTTCAATACTAAAGTTTAGTAGTGAAAGGAAGGAACCCTCTTGTGAAAGTTGTTCTCTGACCTCCATGGCACATGTGCATGTGTATACACATGCACAAGTACCAGGCACCAATAATATTGAATAAAGACAATTCTTAGCACAGTTGTAAGCATGTGAAAGTACTCAATGGCATTACTGATCTCAATATATATCACATAATAATATACTATTATTTATATGTATAGATTATACAACATATAAACTGTAACATAATCTATAATCTTATAACATATAATTTATAAAACATAATATATAATATACAAAATGTAAAATGTAGCATCTAATACACAATACATTATCTTATATAAGTATATGTATTACATAAAAATTATATAAATATAAATAAAATATAAACATATAAACTATATCAAACCATATAATCATATGTCACATATAATGTTGTATACAAATATATAATATTTAATATTTAATAGTATAAGATATAATATAACAATATACAATATATATAATACAACCTTCCAAGTAGTACCTAGCATACAAAAATAACTCAGTGATTGTTATTAATATTTTTCCTGTTGTCCTAAGACCCCTTTACAACTCAACTATCTTCCAACTAGTCCCGTGCCTTTGAAGGAGCTACTGACCCAGTCCCAAGATGCAGACGTTCAACAAAGGTGAGTCTTTAAGCCACACCCCTGATTTCAGCATCTGTCTGACTTACTCATACTGTTTCCCTTACTCCTCTACAGATTGCTTTGTTCCATGGTTCCTGGTTCTTCAGGTTGGCTCTTATAACCTCAGGTCTGTGCTAATTCCTAACACACATAGCTCATGGCCACCCTGCTCCTTCCATGTAGCCACTCTGCTGACCTCTTGATCCCTGATTCCCATGGACTTCTACTTTTTTCCTGGATTCACCGGGCTTGCAAAAGTGGCTTCGGACAAAATCTAGCCATGATCTGGATTTGGTTATGAGAAAGCCCTTATTTTGATGAGTTGCTTTCTTATTTGTTCTCTCAAAAATTTCATTTGTCACCAAATTCCTTCTTGGGCACCAACTTTTTTTTAACTCCTTAGGTGAAGGACCTTTTCTTCTGCCAGCTTACCTGACTAATGGGAGGGTTATACAATCAGTTCACGTTGTCTCCACAGTGAGAAGGCTGCTAGCTGCTACTTGCTCCTGTAGTGTTAGCAATTGTGTCCACTCTGACTCTCTAACTTTCTGGCAGCTATTTTTATGAAGATTGCTTTCCAGTGCCTGGTCTAGTGATTAGGAGGGGCATTAGCCCAATGGGTAGAGATCAGCTAGACACCTTTGGCAAAAGTAACTTGGGTCTATGCCAGAATGTCTAGAGAGGAGAGACTGTAACTCTTGCCAAGACCCCGAGTCCCAGTGCTGGCCTATGAATACTGCTGGTTAAGGGGTTTAAGCAGTCCTAATTTTAATAAAAGTTTGATTGCATAGTTAGCTTGCTACTTACACTGATGCCTCCCCTACTCTTCTTCCCTTATTTTTTCTTCAGGAATCATTATCTCAGTACGTAGCCCAGGCTATCTTCAAACTTCTTCTCTTCCTATGTGCTGGGGTTACAGGTAAGTTTGGGATATATTCAGTGATACATACAATTTCTTTTTTTTCTTAAATTGTTTATTTGACTTATTTTATGTGTGTTGGTATTTACATGCTTGTATGTCTGTGCACCACATGTGTGCCCGATGCCCTCCGGTTTGAATTCTATCAAGTCTAGTAGCTTGAAATCAAGCCTTACTTGGTGTATATAGGTTAATTTCTCATCAAAATGAACTTAGTAAATAAGCAGGAGTCCTTAGCTTTCTGGGATGGCTACAGCACTTATGTAGGGGCTTCCCACTGACAATGAATACAACTGTGGTCACGCTGGGTTGATCTTTTGAGATCTGAATAGTTCTTTTATTTTTATTTATTTATTTTTTATTCCACACAGAAGTGGACAGGAAGCTTATAAAACACACACACACACACACACACACACACACACACACACACACACAGACACACACACACACTTCAGTTAAAAACAAGCCTGCATTATCTGGCAAAAAGTGGCAAAAAGGCAGCATTTTAGCTGCCTCAATGGTTTCTGAAAGCTTTCAAGCTACACAGAGAGCAATTTTGGTTTGTGTGGTTGAGACGCTGGAGAGGAGGGCTGCTTTCATTAGTCAGGGAGGAGTGATAACTCACTGTAGTACTTCTCCAGTTATTGGGCACTTTGTGTTAATAACTCCTGATGGTTCAAGTGTTTAGGTGTATGTTTCAAACTCTGTGTAAAATACCATGCCATTAAGAATTTAAACACATTCTAATTTAATTATGGCGCAGGGCAGGGTCCAAGTGATCCTGTGTTTTCGTTGGCCAGTCTTGAGATTACAAATTTTGAATAAGGAGAGATTTATTTTCTTTACTCTTTGCTCTTTTTATTCTAGATTGTTAAAAACCCTAATCATTTAAAAAGGTACACATTTGGAAAATGGAGTGCAATTGAAGTTGTGGAAAATTCTGGTTTTCTTCAATGCTATTTTGTTCTCTACTTTGAGATGTGCCAAGGTCCTCCTGTCCGTGGTGAACTGATTACTCACATTTTTGTTTCACTTATTTTTGTCCTTAAACAACTTTCCCATTCCTTGCATAGGGATATTTAGATCATACACTTTTTAATACTATGATGTAAAATGGGGGGAACCCATCAAAGAGATCATTGTATGGTTTCCAAGATAACTTAGAATATACCACATCGGGATTATGACCTGGGTCTTGGTTTTTAGGTTCTAAATCAGACAGCTGTAAGGAGAACAATGTTAGTAAACTGTATTTAGGCTCTTATCTTATCTTATCTTATCTTGTCTTGTCTTGTCTTGTCTTGTCTTATCTTATCTTATCTTATCTGTCTGTCTATCTAGCCTGTCTGTCTATCTATCTATCTAATCTATCTATCTATCTGTCTACCTACCTACCTCTGTATGGACAATATTCTCTTTCTCTCTCTGTCTCTTTCTGTCTCTCTCTGTCTCTCTCTGTCTCTGTCTCTCTGTCTCTCCGTCTCTGTATCTCCGTCTCTGTCTCTCTGTCTCTGTCTCTGTCTCTCTCTGTCTCTCTCTCACACACACACACACACACACACACACACACACACACACACATATACACACCTGCCTGCCTGCCTACCTATCTGTTTACCTATCTCTGTATGGACAGAGTCTCTGTCTCTCGGTCTGTCTGTCTCTCTCTGTCTCTCTCTGTCTCTCTCTCTCTCCTACCTACCTACCTACCTACCTCTGTATGGATAGATATTATCTATCTATCTATCTATCTATCTATCTATCTATCTATCTATCTATCCATCCATCCGTCTATCACCTACCTATCTGCCTACCTCTGTATGGATAGATATTTCAAAAGGTGATTACCACCTCGAGCTGAATGTCTAGAATTCTTCCTTGCAGCCCCCTGCTAACTTCCATTGATGACCCTTGATAAGCAGCTGTGGTTGTTTAATTTGCAGATTCACCATCCCTCCCATAGGCTCATGTGTTTGAATACTTGGTCTCTGGTTGGTGGTCCTGTTAGGGGAGGCTGTGGAACTTTTAGGATGTGAAGCCTCACTGGAAGTGCCCCATAGTAGGCACCCCTGCATTAAAAGTTCATAGCTGAGGGTTGGGGATTTAGCTCAGTGGTAGAGCGCTTGCCTAGGAAGCGCAAGGCCCTGGGTTCGGTCCCCAGCTCCGAAAAAAAGAACAAAAAAAAAAAAAAAAAAAAAAGAGTTCATAGCTGAGCTCCACTTCAGCTTCACTCTCTCTGCTTCCTGTTTGAAATCTTTCAGATTGCTGTCCCTGCCACTTGCTTCCATGGCTTCTTGCAATGACAGACTCTTCTTACATTTCCAGAACTATAAGCCCAAATAAACATTCCTGGCTGTGAATGACTTTGGCTGTACTATTTTATTACAAAAACAGAAAGATAGCCAATGCAGAAATATAACTAGATATAGCTTATGATAAGACATCATAAAACCACAATGAGGAAGAGAGGAATTGCTCTTGAATGAATGATATATTTGTTGACTCTGAGTATTTAACTTCTGAGTGTGAGTTCAGTCATCAGTGAGCTCAGGAGAACTGGCAAAAGATGAGATTAATGCCTGCGTATAGAGTAGATGCCTGGTGACCATTTTAGAACCAATCCCATTCATTTTCTGCCTCATACAACTGCTCTGAACACCTTAAATCCTTCTAATTCAGTAGGTTCCCTTAGTGTAGATCTAGGGTCTTTGACCCCTTTGTAACTTCTGATTGATAGAAAGTGATGAAATGGTGGATCACCAGGCCAGGGCGGTTTTATACCAATGATTTTTGTCTCAGAAAATTTTATTTAGAAAACAAATAGGGATACCAACATCATTTCCTCATATTTTATAAACACTATAATAAAGGGGAAACCCATTGGCTGAGAGTACAATGAAAGAATGTCAAGATTCAGACAGGTTTGGAGAGGTTTGCCCTCTTGGACCCATAGTCACACAAATCTCTATGGGAAATCTCTCTTGTGTTGATTATTTTGAGGCAAGGAATAATTTTGAGGAAACGTATAGCCAAGATACAGTTGCCTTAGGAAAAAGGGGGCCCATCCCTCTAGTATTTTTCAGATGCTCCTCTTTGCCCTGACTCCCACAGTAGGATTAAGTTGAGTAACGGTGGGCTGTAGGCCAACCTGAGCCATGGAAAAGGACCTTTGTTCTGTAAGAGTCCTTCAAAAGCAGAATGTGTGAGCTGGTACCTCTCCCAAAACAAGCTCACAATCAGTGGATAAAGGAACTAGTGGGGGACTTGGTTTTGAAAAGTGACCGATGGACTCCTGAAACTGCCCACCTAGGAAGCTACAATTCTGGGTTGGGAGGGGTTAGTACATGCTATTGACCAAACGAGCTATGTCCTTAGAGGCTACCAAGATCACTCATTTATAGTTTAATAATAATAGCAGTACTAGGATGGGGGATGGCATATCTTTTTTTCTAAGCCAACCACTTATTGTAAATAAATTTTCATGTGGCTTTAAAAGCTTAATTTTTAATGAATAAATGTTGCGTCACCAAGTTGCTGGAGGATAGGGAAGCTTTTTGGAAGAAGTACATCGTTGGGACCAGGCTTTGAGAGCGTACAGCCTAGAATCATTCAAGTTTATCCCTTCTGCTTCCCATTTGTGGGAGTGGACACTGTGGTGACGCTTGCTGCTGACTGAAAAGATACTCCAAATGTGCATGGCACTGACCATGGAGGATTGAACCAATCTTCAATTCAACTTTACCAAAGTATCCTTTCTAGAGACCACCTTCAGAATATTACCTCCTGTATCATATACCCCCGTTTGACACAAACACCCACAGTCATTTCCTGAGGCTTTCCAATGTAGGACACCAAAACATTTAGGAGCAAAGCGGACTACTCCAAATGCTTCCCAGATGTCTGGATGTGTGGCATAATTAGGCACCAAAATGATTGGAGTTTTCATTCTTCAGTCAGCTGTTTCGGCGACTTGCAGACACAACTTTAATATAGTAAATAAATCTTTTTTCCACCCCAATAGACATGTTTATAAAGTATTTAATGAGCATGTATTATATGCCAGTTGAGGCAGTGAGTGTTAGAGGATTCAGAGCCATAGGCGTCATGAAGCCAGTGTGAGGACATGTATGAAAAGTGTGCTGATTGTTTTGGGGAAAATTGCAAATATTTGCATTTCTCACACACTTCATAAATCTATAAATATGGTATAACAATTATACCCTAGACTATGTGTCAATTATCTATCAAGATACTTTTTTTAACCTATTAGAAGACAGAAAATGGAGTCAGGAAAATAAGCAAGTCTCAGTCTATGCGAAGGAATGGTGCACTGAATCTAAGTTTCTGAGAGAGCACGTGCACTGGATCTCAGTCTATGAAAAGAGGCAGTTTCACCAAACCTAGACACTACTGAAGATGCTCCCAGGAACTAAACCACCAACAAAAGAGTACACATGGAACGACCTATGGCTCCAGTCGCATATGTAGCAGAGGATGGCCTTGTCAGGCATCAATGGGAGGAGTGGCCCTGGGTCCCGTGAAGACTCATTGCCCCAGTGTAGGAGAATGCCAGGACAGGGAGGAGGGAAGGAATAGGTGGGTGGGTGGGAGAGCACCCTTATAGAAGCAGTGGGAGGGGAGATGGGCGTTGCCGTAGGGGAAATGGGGAAAGAGGATAACATTTGAAATGTAAATAAAGAAAATATTTAACAAAAGAGAAAACAATGAAAAAAGAAGAGGCCGTGAACTAGGTCTCAGCCTGTAAGGTGGTGTGCGGAGTCTCAGCCTATGAGATGTGGTGGCGCACCGAGTTTTAGCCTATTGGAAGGGGTCGCATACTGCTTCTCAGGCTATGAGAAGGAGTGGTGCACTGAGTCTCAGCCTATGAGATGAGGCAGTGAACTGAGTCTCAGCCAATGAAAAGGAGTGGTGCATTGAGTCTCGGCCTATGAGAAGGGTTGGGACACTGTTGTCGTCTCAGAAGTTCATCCTTTACATCCCGGCTGTGCGGATGAAGATGCTCACCCTGCTGGGGTGGACTTACCTTGAGGAGATTCAGAAAGAAATATGGTTCTCAACAAATCTTGAAGTCAGCTTGTTTCTCTGGGGTTCACGGTTTCAGTCACAGCATCTCAGTCGAAGAGGCTGAAGACACCAACCGATCGATCACTCTTTATTCAGCTGAACTCCGAACAAAGCAGTGTCCCAATAGCTGGAGCACATTTTTCTCTCTACTTTATGGTGATTTAAGTAGGTGTTAAATAGGAAACATCCAGGGAGAATGACTTAATTTATATGTGAGATCTATAAGTGATAAGAGCCTTTAAGACTGTGCGACTGTCCTATATTCCTTTTCAGAATGAAAAATTGATAAGCGAAAGGAGGAGATTGATTATCAGTGGCATAACTCATTGAAATCAAAGTGGCATCTCTTAGTCTCCTGGGTTCCTGTCTTCCTTTCTATAACCTTTAACGCGTTCATTTTCCAGTGAGAAAATGAATGTCTGGAGGGGAAGGAATGTGGCCTCTGGGTGCATATTCCTTTTTTGAGCAGTCACCTTTTCTTGGATGTTGCTTCTTTGGTAGATTATAAATGCCGCCCCACACCCACTCCCCATCATGTAGCCATACTATTTACCATGTGGCTTAATGCCTTTTCTGCTGAGAGGAGGGATATGGTTCCTGTCCTTGAATTTAGCGGAGTCCTTGAGTAATTTGAATTAGTTGAGTCTATGACTAGCACTGATATTCATTGGGAGTCTCTGAACCAGTCCTACACCTGAGCATCAGGGGACTTATTGCTACAACTTGGAATATGTCAACACCTTAAGAATACGCTTAAGGGATGACACTATACAGTCATCCCTGTCATCCTGGATTTCAGATCTGTGAATGAAGCTATCCTGGACCATCCCCACTTCTTCCCCCAGTGGAGTTTTAGAAGGAAAGCCCAGAAGAAGCCAGCCACATCTATCTTATATTGACTAAATGGTCCAGCTGGGGAATGACAAGTGCTTGCTGTTTTTGTGTATTAATTTGAGGTGGTTTGTGACTCAAAGACAACAGAATTAGTGTGCCTCTAACTCTAACAGTGTCTGATCTTGATCCTGTCTTTGCTCTGGAATTCTAAGTTATCTATTCTCCAAAGCCGTGTTTCTGGGAAAGCATAAGAGTGTCTGATGCACATCTATCTTGGGTTAGCCAACTAAGAATCATGCTAACCCCATAGAAAGATTTTAGATGTACCAAGCATGTGTGTCACCCACACAGGTTTTGTTGGGGTATATGGCATCTCTCAGACAGAAACACACAGGAGGACATGGTGAGCAGCTATGAAGGAGCCATGGGGTGCTGTTCAGAATCTCATACTTCAGTTCACTGATTCTACAGCCCCTGGACCCTACTCTCACACTGAAGATCAAGCCTATATAGTAGTTCTCCCAAATGTGTTAGGATTTGGAGATGGAGCCTTTGAACAGTAATTTATACTGATAAAAATATGGACATGGTGGCCTCATGACAAGGCTGGTGCCTTTAACAAAAGAGGCACTGGAGAGCTTATTTTCCTCTTGCCTTGTTAGGACACAGAGAGAAGGCGGCTTGGAGCAAGTCAAGAGGCTAGCCCTCAGGAGAACCCGCATTATATTGGTACCCCTCCATAATTGTGAGTATGTAAGTTTTTGTTGTTTAAGCCACCCAGCCTGTAGTATTTTGTTATGGTAGCCAGAGTTGACTAATACACAGATGTTTCTAGTTAGACAGATGTTTGGCACTGCTTCAAGGGGAAAATAATTTGAATGATTAAATGTATTTTTCACCCCAGATGTTTTGGCAATGTGATGATATAGCTAAAATGTACATGTGGGGAGGCCCCAAGGCTGTCCCATAGAGTAGCTTCTGGGGAAAAGGGACTGTCTGGGAGGGTCCAGAAAAGAATAAGCTTAAGGGATGACACTAAGCTGCTTGTCTTTTATGCAAAGGAAACATATACCCTTCCTTCCTTTCTTTCTTTCTTTCTTTCTTTCTTTCTTTCTTTCTTTCTTCCTTCCTTCCTTCCTTCCTTCCTTCCTTTCTTTCTTCCTTCCTTCCTTCCTTTCTTTCTTTCTTTCTCTCTTCCTTTCTTTCTTCCTTCCTTCCTTCCTTTCTCTTTCTTTCTCTTTCTTCCTTGCTTTCTTTCATTCTTTCTTTCTTTCCTTCTTTCCCCCTTCCTCTATCCCTCCCCTCCTCTCTCTTTCTTTCTTTCTTTCTCTTTCTTCCTTGCTTTCTTTCATTCTTTATATCTTTCCCTCTTTCCCCCTTCCTCTCTTCCTCCCTCCCTCCCTTCCTTCCTTCCTTCCTTCCTTCCTTCCTTCCTTCCTTCCTTCCTTCCTTCCAGTTGTAAGTATGGCAATGACTCAACTCTACTGTTGTCATTAAAATAACTACAAAAATCCCCAGATGAATGAATGGGGCTATGTTTATAAAGTTCATTATTTACCAAAGAGCCTGTAGGTCAGATTTGCCTTGGGAATTGTAACTAGCTAAGGCTATTCTACGCCTCTCAATGAATCAATTCATCCATGGGGCTTTGAGCAGTGCCTGAAAAATAGTAATCTCTTTGGCCACTGGTTTTCTTTGCCTGGCATGGAGCAGGGCCACAAGGTTTTTGCACTAAGAAAAATGCAAATTGAAGACTCAGTCCTGTGAGGATACTAAGAGGTGAGTGGGGAGAAGACACACATAGCCCTGGCATTTGACAGACGATGGCCTTAAACGGTGCGATTCTTAGGAGCTGAGGAGATGCTTCAGTTGGCAAAGTGCTTGGCACACAGGCATGGGACTTGGGTTTATTCACTGGAACCTACAGAAGTAAACCAGATGTGATGATGCTTGCTTGTAATCTTAATACTGGGGAGGAAAAGCAAGAGACTCCCTGAAGAGCACTGCCAGTCAGCGGAGCTTAACTGTCAAGATTCAGACCAGTGGGTGACACACCAAAGTGGATGGCATTCCTGTCCTCTGTTCTCCATATATGCTCATTTGATCCCCACCCAGAACATGCTCACAACAGCGCACACAAACAGATTTGAAAAGGAGCCAGGATTCCATCTTCTGGAACCATAAAATTAACAGAATACGTCCCACCATGAGATAAGCTATCCTCCCCCTTTTTCTGCTTGTTACTTCAGCTTTGCAAACTGGCCATCTATATTCTGCATGGATACGTGCATTAGTTCCCTGTACACATAGTATGCAGCAGAATCACGAAGCCATCCTCAGGTCAAGGCAAAGGAAACAGTACTAATACCCAAGGCTAAATATCATTTTGCACGATCCAGATCTAGACTCCACGCTTACAGTGTTCTTAAGTGATTTACAAATCTTTTCACTCAGTGCTGCTTGCACTGACTTTTCCATTGCTGTAAGAGCTTTGTGCAGGTGTGTGAAAACATTCTAACATGATGAATTGTTTCTCCAAGAGCCAAACGGTAAATGATGAAAGAATTGGACAGAAAACATGTTAACAAGGTATTTTATATTAGCTCCAAGGAGTTAGATCAATTACTGTGATGTGTTACATGTTCAGAAGTCAGGAAATTCTAAATTATGGTTCCCAGTATGAACGTAACTCAGCCCCTTTGCACATGCAATATTTTATATGACTCTGTGTGGTGTTAACTTTAATGCTTTAACATCTATGCTTAATGTGGTGACTATAAATTTAAATTTCTTGACTTCAGAGGTTATAACATTTTACCATCCAGCTGCCTTGACAAACTTAGGGCATTCAAATATTTCTGGGCATAATGTTTTACAAAATAAATCTATATAGATCACCTGGTCTTTTTAAAATCACATCACTCGCACACATGTTCGCATGCGTGGTGAACATGTGCACATACATACATACACAGAGAGAGAAAGAGCAAGCGAGAGAGAGAGTGAGACACACAACACACACACACACAGAGAGAAAGAGAGAGAGAGAGAGAGAGAGAGAGAGAGAGAGAGAGAGAGAATGAGAATGAATGTGGGTTTGCTTTGGTGTGTCACGACTAGAGAGGCTGAAAAATTGCTACTTTTCAGTGAATTTTTTATATCAAATTATATCTTAAGAAAGAAGAGTTTTCTGAATTTTGTTATACCATTCACAAAGGTTTGGTCACCCTAGTGATGGTGTAAAAAGTATCAGGTAAGTCCAGTACTTAATGCCAGAAGCATTATTGACAGTGTCATGACTATAAATAGAATCTCTTTACAGTTTGAATCAAACATGGAGTCAGATATGAGGTTTGTGAATTAAAAATTCACATGGCTGGGAGATAATCAATTATTCATTATGAGAGGATGATATCAGGGACATTTCTTCCCTTTAAATTTATGTCTTTGCTATTGGACACACATTATGTTAGACAAACAAATCGCTGTGGTTTCAGAGAACTCCATCTCCCCGTGCTGATCTCAGAGCTACAACTTTCTCGGATTTTAGCTAATAGCATGTGAAACACCTGTCCTGGCCATTGCTAGTAGAAGGTCTATAAGAGCCGGGAGGGAAGCTGAGCTCTCAACTGTTTTGCTGTAGTAATTACTCCCGAGTTCCCTATTATTAGCTGCAGAACTCTACCCACGTCCAGGTACAGTGAATATGGACATACTTGATGAGCTCAGGTGCACGGGAAATGTTACTTTTATTTATTTTATTTGAAACGAGTTAATATTAGTTCCCGTGTCCCATTCTCCCAGCTTATGTTCTGTGTCGATTACCAGAGCTGTTCGTTAAATATCAGGATACTGAAGAGCTGGAAGAACATCAGAAAGAAAATAGGGTGTATACAGTCACCGGGGATGATCTGCAATGTCTATACCGATAGCAGACAAAGGAGATGAACAGATAGATATGTGTAGCCGAGCTTGGCACACACCTTTAATCTCTGAATTTGAGAGCAGAGGCTGACTGGAGAGATGGCTCAGCGGTTAAGAGCACTGACTGCTCTTCCAGAGGTCCTGAGTTCAAATCCCAGCAACCACATGGTGGCTCACAACCATCTGTAATGAGATCTGATGCCCTCTTCTGGTGTGTCTGAAGACGGCTACAGTGTACTCACATACATAAATAAATAAAAATAAATCTTTAAAAAAAAAAAAAAAAAGAGAGCAGAGGCTGGTGAAGCTCGGATATGAGGCCAGCCTGGTCTATATAGTGAGTTCTAGGCCAGTCAAGGATACATAATGAGACATTGCCTCAAAATATATTTCTGGGGTTAAATGAGGGCTCTTAGTGAGATTTGAGGAGGTAACTGCAAAGAAGCATAATTCTAAATTTCTATAGATCTCATTATATGGCCACTAAACATATAAAGTAATATCTACAATGAGGTAAAGGAGATAGTGACAAATTTGTCTTCAAAATTTGATTTGAAAAATAAGTAGCTACAAATATTAGATAAGCAATTGTTTTGATATAATGTTTCAAACACAACTGTGAGAATCTCCAGATAAAAATCTTTGTAAAGCTATAAAAGAGATGCTACCTGTTATTTTCTTGGTTATCTTTCAAGTATATATGGAACACTTCTTCACCTACATGGATCGTGTTTTCTGGGATAAAGCAAATAGTGACACATTTTAAAAGATTACAGTGGCATATGACACATTTTCAGCCACAGTGAAATTAAGCTAGAAGTAAGTACTTGTCGGATTGTCATACAGGTGAGGGTGGGTACAAGGTAGAATGAGGCCTGTCATTGGATGAGAAGGAAGGATGAGCAGAAGAAAAGTTTGAGGGAAGAGGAAGAGACTGGAATGGGAGGAGACAGGAGCCTGGAGGAGACTGCAGGAGAAGCCACGGAGAGAACATGGAGGCTGGCATTAAGATTCCACTCTGTGTATTTACAGGTCGTTATGAATATTCTTAAGGGATGGATGTGTACAGGGCTTTGTATGTTTAGGTGGGCAATTATATCTTATCAATTGGATCAGAGGTTATTGTGTTGTGTGTTCTTTCTTGTGGTGAATTAAGTTTAAGAAAGTATGTGGCGACTGGGACACTAAGCCGCCACGGAATTGGGATGTGTGATTCTGGCAAGATATCTACCAGATATCTTGGTGCTGGATCTAGTGGGGGTAAAAGACAGCCTTTTATTTTTTTTATAATTTTACAACAAGTACTAAAAGGTAATGAGAAAAACCTTGAAAAATTTAAAGTGATGTAGCACATTTCTAAGTAACCCATTGGTTCTGAAGAAATCAAGATGAAAACTAATACTTTTTCACTGAATGGTAAAGATACAACATAAAATGTCTGGAAGAAAAGTAGCTGAGGAATGAGAGGGAAGCCCCCAGCCTTTAGTGAACATACTGGAGAAGAGAAATATCTGGTAGGTAAAGATGTTGTACAATATCCCTGGAAGCTTTAAGAAATAATCATAGGGAAAATTAAAAGCCAAGGAGGTTGAAGCAAGAACATGGAGACAAATCAAGAAATTGATTAAATACAAAGGACAAACCAACCAAAGTTTCATTCTGGAAGTCACTAATAGAATTGAGAACCCCCTAAGAAACTAAGAAAGGGCACAGACACAGATTACCAACATCAAGAGTAAAGAAGGAGGGAGACTTCAGAGACACTGTATATGTCATAGTTTCAATTAAAATGAATGGACGAAAATAGGACGATGTTACAAAGAGCAATGAAACAGAATGGAATCTGAACATATGCTTTCTTAGACGTCACCTGATCTGTAATTCCCATGTCATGAAGTCACAGTGGTGACAGATGGTCATTCCCAGTGCATCGCTTCAGCTGGCTAGCCACCTTTCCTCTTCGGGCTGTACACAGAATCAAACACAGATTGAACATTAACTGAACTCTGGGAAGTGTATGCTGCTGGGAGAGGGTGCTTAAGGCTATCTCACGAGCTTTCCAAGGACAAATTTTATAAAGGGGGTGTGAGAATTGAGAACCGGAAAACAAAAGATTTCTAAGTTGACATACATTGAAATTAAGAATTTCTGTGCATCGAAAATATTGTTAAGAAATTGAAACGTCAAGCAACTGAATACAAATGTTTGCAGAGCAAAGTCCTAGGAAGGACCCTTTTTCAAATTAGACAGACAAATCAACAAATGACAACAACAACATTTCTGAGAGTTCTGGGAGATGAAATTGCTCAGTGGTTAGAGGCACTTGGAACTCTCGTAGAGGACCCAACTTTGTCTCCCAGCTCCTGTGGTGGATGGCTAGCCCCAGTGCCAAGGGATCCAATATCCTTTCTCTCCTTCAGGGACACTTGCACCTAGATGCATATACCCACACGGGGTCATTCCCTGTACACACACACACACATCTTTAAAATAGAATAAATCATTAAAAAGAAATTAAAAATCTAAAGATTCCCTGTGTTAATCTCCTTGGGCTGTCTTAGCAAAATGTCACAGATTAGATGGTTTTGATGACAACAATAACAACAACAACAACAACAACAATTGTTTCTTTTTCATAATGCTGAATGCTGTACATTCAAGGTCAGGTTCTGGCAGGGTATGATGTCAGGTAAGGGTGTGCCCTCTCATTGTGTACTCACTTAGTTGACAACACTCTCTGGTTGCTTCCTCATTCACAAGGACAGAAGTTCCATATGTTCAAGATTCTACTTTTTTTAAACCCATTTATCCTTATTCACCTCTTTCAAAGTCTCTAAGGGCCTATCTCCAAATACAGTCACAAGTAGAATGTCAATCAATAAATTTGGGGTACAATGGCAACTTTAAAAACCAACTCAAGAATTTTTATCAAAAGACCAGCAAGTAGAAATATGTCCAACGTAAGAGGAGGCGGTAGTTTGTGTTTTAACTCTTTCCATGGTTATTGGTTAGTAGCTTGGTTCCAAGTCTGTAATGTGATGAGGGTGGGGTGGAACCTTCACAAGGTGGAGCCTACTGGGGAGTCTATGTTGTTGGTAGTAGTTTCTTTCTTTCTTTTATTTTTTTTTTATTAACTTGTAGTAGTTTCTTAATGGGAGAGTGTTTACCCATTTTACTTTCTTACTATAAGGGAAGGTGTTTTGCCACATCCTTCTTTTATAAGCAACTGCTTAGTCATAGCCCAAAGCAAAAGGGCCATGGATTAAGACCCCTAAAACTCTGAGATAAAATAACTATTTTCTCTTGATAAATTGATTATCCTGGGGTTTTTGTTATAGTAACCGAAAGTAACTAACAATGAAACTAGCAAGGTATTATTGCCCACTACTTGCCAGACTAGCTAAAATCTAGAACAAATAGCCTCTCATCCCCCAAAATCCTGGTAATGTCAAATATTGGCAGAGTTCTGTTGCAGTGGGGTTCATCTACCACTCTATGGGACACCAATTGATAAAATTGACTGACACTGATCAGTATGACCCAGTCATCCATTCTCCAATAGAAAGTGCCTATGGTAATCAAGATATGCAGAAGAATGTTTATAATAGTGTCTTAGAATATTTGAAGTTTTCTAGTTGTGACAGATTAGATAACTCAAGAACCTATTAATCAGAAGACAGACATATACATTATGCTGCAGACATAGGTGACTATTGAGAGTAAGAAACTTTTCTTGTGAATTATAGCTACACATGAAAGATTGAATAAAGGCTGGCAAATCATGGAAATATTCAGTAGGATATGATGCTATATAATGTTCAACTTTTTAAAAGTGATGTATAGTGGTACAAGCCAAAGGAAGTCTTTGGAAAGTAATAATGACACAAATGGGACTTTCAGGATCTTTAACAACTTTTTTTAAATCATGCTTAGTAGTTCTATAGGTATGTTAACTGTAAAAAGTTCATTGGTCTACACAGACAAGACTTATGAACTTTAGTCAGACATGTCAGAGCTCATACGAAACTTACCAGGAATGAACTAGCTGTTGGTGGTATATGCTTGTTCCTCAAATTGGAGAAACCAAGGCAGGAGGACTGTCAACTGGAGGCTCACTTGGGTCACTAGTGTGAGTTTATCTCAACACATTAAACAAGTTCTCAAGACGGTATGAAAGCAAATGCTTCATCCTGCCTCTCCTGAGCACTTGAAGGACAGCAAAGAAGAAAAGTAAGTCTTGTGTTGTCAGTGTTGTTGTGAAGAGACATAGGATCCTCTGATAGTAACTCCTCATGGTGCAGCTGCTCACCAACCCCAGATCTCTCTTCTCGGTTAATATGTTGTAGAAAAACACGGGAATGGACTCCTCACGAAGACCCCTATCCCATGTAGGCCTAATTAACCTGCTGTTGAGAACCCAGAATTGAAAATGAAGAATTCTGTCAGCAGACAGCAACAACCATGTAAGCTGAGTTAGCAACATACTGAAGGAAAACCACAGCAGTTTAGATGGTGATTTTTACGGAGAAGGACGTGTCATCCTGGCTTTTCATTGCCGCACTTTGAGTTCTGCTGAGTTTTGCATGATAGTGCTTCAACTTATGTGAACATCACTTTCTCTATAGCTTGCAACCCAAATAACAACAATTATAACTTTTAAAAAAGCCCAGTAGTTGATACTAACAGCATCAAAAAACTCAACATATTTGAAATGACCAGATGATGGCATCAGGAACTCTCTGAGGTCAAGTGATACCCCTTGACAGGTATGTTTTGGTATTAGTCTTTGCCTTCCTTGTAGGTACCACTTTTCTATTTAAATGGAAGAGCATCTGAACACTATATTTAAACCTCCACATTATGTAAAAAGGCAGTAGAAAATTGCTTTGAAGAATGGAAAATACCTCTGTGTTTGAATCATTTAGATTCTGAAGTTACTTCGATTTGCATTTTACGCATGTGTACAGCCATCCTACAAAATGCTGAACACAGACATGGCTTGCTATCTGAGTTTAATTTTGTGCTGGTAGACAATTAGAAGAAAGATTTTATTTAAAAAAAATATCTTTCTAGCACAGCAAACAGATGGAACTGATGCCTTTGGATAGCATAACAGGTGAGCACTGTACAGCATTGGCTTAGGATTTCCATCGTTGTGAAGAGACACTATGACCACGGCAATTCTTATAAGGGACAACATTTAATTAACTGGGGTTGGCTTATACTTTCAGAAGTTCAGTCTATTGTCATGACAGGAAGCATGGTAGCTTTCAGGCAGGCATGATGCTAGAGGAGCTGAGAGTTCTACATCTTGTTCTGAAGGCAAACAGGAGAAAACTGTCTCCTACATGGCTAGGTGGAGGGTCTCGAAGCCCACCCCTACAGTGAAACACTTCCTCCAACAAGGCCACACCCACTCCAACAAGGCCACACCCATTCCAACAAGGCCACACCCATTCCAACAAGGCCACACCCATTCCAACAAGGCCACACTCACTCCAACAAGGCCACACCCATTCCAACAAGGCCACACCCATTCCAACAAGGCCACACCCATTCCAACAAGGCCACACTCACTCCAACAAGGCCACACCTCTTAATAGTTCCACTTCCTGAGCCACACATTCAAACCACCACAAGCACCTTTCTTCATCTTATGAAGATCAGTAAATTAAAGGATTACTAGTTTTGTGATTATAAAACATGTGCATTCATAGTTTCAGCTTCTTTTCTTTTTTTCTTCCTCCCCCATAAGGTGCACTATCTATTTTACATTTCTGCACTAAAGCCTTTAGTCCTGGTTACATTTTTTTGTGCCCTCTTCTTTTGGGAGATAGAGGAATTTTACTTCCTCTCATGCCGAATTTGAAGTTACTATGCTCTCTGTGGCTTTCATGTAAGAAGTCTCCTTGAAAAGTTTGGCTCACAGGTATGTAGTGATTTTGAGATACTGTTGATGGGATTCAAATTATTTTAATTTGATGTTTATTTTTTAAATGTATATGTAAAAAAATTTTTGTTGGTGTATATGTGTATGCAGCCTGGGTGTCTGCTGCATGTATGTGGGTGCCTATAGGGCCAGATGTTTGTGATTGGCCCAATACAGTCAATGTAAGGTGAACTCAGGCCCCCTGCGAGATCATTACATGCTCTTAACAGTGAACCATCTCCCTGGCTCCTGACTGTTATTCTTGCTATTTATTTGCTGTGTGTGCTCTTGCTTTCTTTGCTGTAAAATTGAAAGGCCTTTACTATATAGTTTTTATTACTTGACGAGTCCAGTTATTTATCTCCTGTCTGTTTTCCTAGTTGTTATTTTCTTAGTCTTAGAAAATCTCTCTTATCACTTTTAATTTGTGTCTCTTTTGAATAACACCCATCTCGAAATCTTCCGACTATTTTCTTATTACTCTTGACTTTGTAAGTATTTTTAAAATCAGTCTCCAGAGCTTTTTCCTGTAATAATACAAATGCCATTTTATTGAGCCAGCAATTGTTAGCAATCACAAAATAGAAAATGGAATCAAACATCTCTCCTTTGTGTCCTTGTTTTTCATACAGCCTTTATTGGGACTCCACTAATATTTTGTCTTTAGTGAAACAGGTAAAACCAATTCTTTTTTTTTAATGGAAAAATCTGCTTTTCTAAACAGCTTTGAGATGCAATTCACATTCTGTACAATTCAGTCATTTAACGTGTACAGTTCAGCGGCTGGGCAGTACATTTACAGAAATAACTAGTTACCACTACACTCAGTTTCCTAACGTTTTCTCACTTCAAGAAGAAGCATCAAGACACTTAGATTTGTTCTCCTTTCCTGTGGCCCTCCTAGCCCCAAACAGTTGTCAGTCTACTGTGTCTCCAGGTTTCCATGTTCAGACTTCCCTACGGACTGTGTCCTACAGTCCTACAGTATCTCGCTTTCCGTGACTCTCTTTTTCACTTAGCACAGTGTTTTCCCATTGCAGGGATACTTAGTACCAGTCAGTGCGTCATTATTGCCAAGTCTCACACACTTTGGAGATCTCATAACCTTATGTTTATCCATTCCTCTGCTGGTGGACATTTAAGTTGTTTCCCATTTGGCTGATGTGAATATTGGCACTGTAAGCACCGCAATGTAAACATCTGGGTGGACACATGTGTTCAGTTTCCTTGTATATAAACTTGAAGTTAGAATTGCTCCATCTATGCAGAATTACTTGAGCATCAGCTAAAAGTTTCCCAGAGCTTCGTGACCCTCACAATGAGTGTTTAAGGGTTTTAAAAAGCAAGTCTTTGTTAACATACACATTTGTCATTGGAAGAATGAGCCACTTTTATAACATTGTTTGAAACTATAATAGATTAAAATCAAAGACCAAGTCTAAGCACTTGGTCAAGTGCTTTTCTGTATGTTATACTTGTGTTAGGACTTTTATACATATATGCTCAAGCATTAGCCCTTGCCTACCCCTGGACATAGCATTTCTGATCCCATCTCTTTCCAGGCTATTCAAAGGAACAACCTAAAGATGTTGTCAGTAAATAAATGACCTAGGCCTAGAGAGTGGTAGGAAAATGTAATATTCAAAATGAAGTGAATTTTAGGTTTGTACTGTCCTGAAGCCTGAGCTTTAGGTGCATACATGTAGGGAAAAAATTAAAATGTCAATCTAAAGGATAACACATGGAGTGATCATGGAAGGGCCAGCATTGCTTAATGGATAGATGCGTTTGGCGGAGCCTGTAAGCTGCTTACTTCTTGTCTGATTTCTCAATGGGCGTTTGATGAATTTGCAATGATTCAGGAGATGCGTTCTTTCCAGGGTTTGCTATTGAGGCAGGGAAACAACTGGATGGCTTCCTTCTTGATGCACTTTCTGTGTTCCCATACTCAGGGCTTCAGAGAGACTTCCGCTGCTTGGAGAAACCCATAGTCAGCACAGGTGACTGTGGCATGACTCCAGAAGCCACATGCACCCTCCTTCCACGTGCCTTCCTTGGGCTCTGGCATCCGCATTGCCAAGGACGAGGGTGCTTGTGGTCTGTGGGCTCAGCAGTTGTGCTGGGGCTGAAGCAGCTGTCAGCTGAGGGCTTGGAGCCATTCTCATCACAAAGAGATCAGATGAGCTCATCACCAGGAGGATGTTGGAACTTTGTCTACTTCCTGGGCAAAGAGGAGCTCTCTTCTGGGTAGGATGTAATCAGGCACCCTCTTCTGATCCATTTCCACATGGATGCTTCTAGGATCTTTGCCTGGTGTCTGTTGGCATCCATCAGCAGATTGACTGAGTGGAAATCTGAAGGAAAGGGCCCTGTAGTTCTCGTGGGAGAGAAGAGAATTGTCTTCCACGAATTGTTTCCTTCCCTTTTTGCATGGACCACATGATAAGATTACATGGCAGTGTTGAGGGCAAAGAAGGAGGCTGGGAGGAAACCCATGAATGTGTCAGTGTCTGCACAAGCATTGCCAAAGAGGTAGGGATGCGTTTGTACATGGAGGAATAGACACAAGCAATAGTTATACGTTCTGATCTTCTGCCCAAATCCCTGAGAGAATGAAAACCTGGCTCTCACCCTGTTGTCTTTTTTGTCTGGCTTTCATTTGTATTCAAAGTAGGGATATATACAGAATGCACACAAGGAGATAGTATCTGGATTGAGAAGAAAAATTCATGATTTTGGCAGAATATGTAAGCAGAATATTTTGCTTGTTAAGTCATATAGTAAAGTGGGATTTCATAAGATTCAAATATTTGTGGTGATGGGGCAGCTAGTGACACCCCTGGAGCATAGGCTTTGTGAGAGCATCTGCCCAGAGCAATGCAGAAAATGGGACAGGGGTTGACAAATTGGTTGAAGTGTGTGCACATGAGTGTGTGCACAGGCAGAGGAAGGTGAGGCTTCATGGACATGCAGAGCTCTGAATGTCAGTCGTAGATCTGCCCTCCCTTCCATTGTAGCATTGGGCTGGTTTCTTAACCTATCGATGTTCTAATTCATAATATGGGATTATCACAAACAACCAATTTGGATCAAAGTTCTGAGATTGGGATGAGGATCACACATTGTTAAACACCTGGCTGTGGTGCCAGGTTCACAGTCAGGGTTGCCTTTGGAAATGAAGGCTGGAGAGCCCGAGAGCCTGATCCCTGTGGAATGGAAACAATGGGTTAATGCAAGAACCGGAGCCTATCCCGCCCCAGCTCTACAACTGGGTACTTTGGATCAAATTGCTTCCTCCCTCTGGATCTCTAATGCCCTCTGTATAGAAGGATTGGAGACAGTGTCTCTGAAAAGCCTAAAGTGTCAGTGCATGGTGGTGGTGTAAGTTCAAATCCCTGTGGAGACTAGACAGGCAATGCTAAGCAGAAAATCTAAATGTAGGAAATCTTGACTCAGCATTCAGGGGCAGTGGAGAGGAGCTGGGACTCGGTAGACTGAGCACTGATGCCAAATGCTGCCACATGGGATGTGTGTGCATCAGTATTACGCTCTGACTTTCTCGGAGAAGCTGGGAACCCGTTTCCTAGAAGTTTTATGACCTCTGAGAGCTGGCACCTAATTCAGTTTTTGTTAGTTTGCTTTAAATGCTATTTGGGCCTCTGGGTAGTGAGCCAGACAAAATACATCTGTGGGCCATTGGTTTGAGGCTTCTGGTTTAGTACAGGGAAGTAATGATCAAAATTTGAAGAATGGGGGATCTTCTGGGGTAGTTTGAAGAAAAAAATGGAATCACTTATCTCAGCCGTATCTCTGTCCTTGATACTATAGCTGGTAATTAATAAAAAGGACAGAGACTTTTTTTAAAAAATTAAGTTCATGATTTTGGAGCCTGGGAAGTCCATAGGTGTGGCATTGGGATCTGCTGAGAGCATTCTTCCTGTGCCGTGACAGGACAGAGGACACGTGACATGGTGACCCAGAGGCAGCATGTATCAGAGAGAGAGCTCATATGTATAGAGAAGCCAGTCTCTCATTTCCTGGGAGTCCATGAATTCATGAGTAGATTTGTGTATTCATAATCATAATTCATTATCACCAGTCACCTCCAATAGGTCTAAATCGGTGGCTTTAGGGATTTAAGATCCAAATATATGGATTCCAGGGGACTTACCCAAACTGCAGGACCTACTGATCTCTACTTTGCTTATCAAGATTTCCAGGGCCATAGCATCCACAAGTTTATCTTCAGGTACTAAGAGGATGAATACTGGGACACTTTTTCTGATTTTTCTGATGCTTTGGGGATATTTTAAATTGTTGGGAGTGGCTTAGGATTTCTGAGGGTACCTCCAGGAACCTCTGGCACCTCAAGACAGGGTTTCATGAAGCTTAGGCTGGCCTCAAGCTTGTTACATAGCCAAGGATGACCTTGAACTCCTGATCATCCTGCCTCTACCTCCTTAATGTTGGAATTAAAGACATCTATCACCCCGCTTTGTTTTACATGGTGCTGGCTTGAACCTAGGGCTTTATGCGTGTTACGTAAGCACTCTACCAGCTACTTAAATTCCTTTTTAAATGATTACCATACTCATTTAACATTGAAGGTTTTCGATGAATGGAAAGGTGACCTATCAGAACGTCAAGGTCAAAGGAAGGGGAAATATGGAGAACTCCATGACCTAGTTTCATTTCAATGATAAAATGCTACATTTGTAAACATCTTAGGGTAGAACAGGTTGGTTTTAACTCACAATTCCAGGTTACACTCAACTGTGTGGGGAAACCAAGGCAGCATGAACTAAAAGGACTAGTAACATCACAGTCACAGTCAAAAATCAGAGAGAACTTAATATGCTTTTCCTTGTGCTCAGCTCAATGTTTCTAGTCTTACATAGCTTAGAATGCCTTGCCTGGGGAATAGTGCTGCCTATAGTGGGTTCTTCTACATACATTATCTTAAGACAACCCTTCCCATAGACATGCCTACAGGAAGAGCCAGTGTGGAAAACCCTGCATTATAACCCAAGCGACTCTATGCTGTGTCAAGTTGACAATTAAAGCTAATCATTGTGTCTTTTATCATGCTGTTTTTTTTTCTGTTATGTTTTATTTAAAAAAAGGGAAGGAAGCCAGGGATGTTTGGTAGAGGCACGTGTGGTGATGCAGAAGGGGTGCCTCTGTGAATCCAGGCTGAGGCATCCCTTCCGCTATGGTACCAGCCACTCGATGGGTATACGGTTTATTTAGGGCATAGGAAGGGGAGTTGGGAAGGGAGGAGAGAGTGTGAGAGAGGAAGAGGAGGCCAGCCATGAATATGGGAGAGAGGGAAGGGAATGGGGGAAGAGAAGGGACAGAGAGGGAAGAGAACAAGAAAACTATCATGCTGTTTTTGATATGCCATTTGCAAAAAGGAATCTGCAGACAAGAGATTTGCTCATATTGTCCAGAATTACAGTGGTAGAGTTGAGGCCTTGGGAAAGATAAGAGACTTCAAAGAATCCTTCAATGTAGTATGTGTTCCAATGAAAAATTGTTCAAGAACAATTCTTTTGGTCCAGTGAGACTGTCTGGGCTTGTCAGTTTCTACAGATGGAGATTCATTTTGAGTCAACTGACCGGCTTCAAGTAGACATTGGCAGGAATCAAACTGAGGGAGCCATGGCCTTCAGATCATCCTGCAACTGGCCAGCTGACCAAATCAATCCAATTTTTGTAACTGCTGATTTTCATTTGGCATCATAAACTCAACCTAAATAAAGCATTAGCCTCTAGAATGTGTTTAAATTGAATTTCTGGATACTTTGGCATTTGTCCAGGTTTAAATAAGTTCTGATCTAACTATATCTAATCTCTAATCAAAGAATCCTTTGGGTATGGAACATTCCCGCTAATAATGATACCTTAGACATCCATTAAGTCTGGACATTAATTTTATGGAAATTCTCTAATACATCTCCATTAGGATTTTTTTCTGGGCAAAATTAGTAATAAAAGCTTTTAATAAATGTCATAAATATCTATGTTCAATCAGACTATTACTCAAATTAAAGCCAGACCAAAATAGAAAATAGTTACCTCTGCTAACAGTCCTGACCTTCAGAAGGCATTTTGAAGAAAGAAATTGTGTGTTCTGTTATTACTCAAAATGCGTTTATTACAAAGAATAATTAGCTAGAGGGAATAAATCATGAGTTATTTGACTATGATGTGAATGCTCTGGTCTTGAATCCATTTCTAGTGGCTCTTGCAAGAAGATCTGTGGACTGTCTGCCCATGCGGCAAAGAAGCTTCTGCAGCCAAGCAGGGCACAATGGGAGGCTTGTGTTCATTCTGAGGCAAGTCATGAGAATCTGAGTGAGTTATTTGCATTTCTGCATCAAACCTTCACTATCTCTGAAATGAATCATCCAGACTTACTGGGAGTCAGGTGAGAGATTTAAAGGAATATATGTTTGTTAATAATTAAACACACACAACACACGCACACCGTGGCACATACATGGAGATCAAAACACAGCTTTGGAGACTCAGTTCTGGCTTTCCCCTTTATCTTTGTTCTGTAAATGAAAAAAAAGTTGGGGCAGGGGCAGGCTTCCAAGAGCCTTTACTCACTGAGCCAAACTGCCCCAGATTCTCTAAGGGGGCAGGGGTGGGGGTGGGGGGCAGGGGTAGGGGGGTGGGGTGAGGGTAGGGGGCAGGGAAGTGCCGCTCATTATTAGTAGGTGGCACTCTCTACATGGAAGCCGTTGTTATTTAGGTTGGAGGAGTAAGGTATCAACTTTTCTGAGAATGGGAAACAAGGCTTTTGATTCTCATCACCATGTGTGGAAAAACAACCCTTACCTTTTCCTGTCTTTCTTTGGATATTCCTTTTCCATGGTCTCTAAGACGTTGTTAGGGTGACCGTGGAAAAGGAATGCGCATGCTCCCATCCCTTAGTTTCCATCTCAACTGTGAGGAAACAGTAGAGTCTAGTACTCATCCCACTTGACTCTCTGCAACTGTCACAGGAAGCAACCTGGCACTTGCTAAAGCAGTGAAGCAGTGAAGCAGGAGGCCCTGGCTTCCTTGCTGTCCTGCGAGTGTGCTCTCTACTTGGCTTTTCCACATCATCTTCATCCTTGAAAGTCCCCATTTTCTGAGTCATCCTCCAAGTTCTTGCAAGTGGATGGCTATAATTCAGAACTATGTTCTTACGTCGTTCATCTATGGAGGTTCATCTAATCGAGGAAGTTTTTAACCTGTTAGCAGTCAGTGAAATCCTCTCAATACAGTCTTACATGAAAAACAATAAAGAAGATAAAATGGCCATTGTTCTGGTTTTAAGCAAGAGAGGAAGGGCAGGGTACTTTTCTTTATATCTTCCTTCCTAAACCTTCCCCACTGCTGGTCCTAAGAATAACAGTAACAACATTACAGATAATAACAACACTTCAAAAGGATAACTGACTACTACTCCATGTACTGACTACTACTCCATGTACTGACTACTGCTCCATGCCACCTAGTTAATTAATGGAGTGATCAGTGAAGATCCAGGTATGCTTACCCTAGGAAGATCTTAGCATCCTTAGCTCCCATGCTGGATGATGTCATGAAAGCTAGCACTTCATCTCAGCCCAGCCTTCCTACCTCCAGGCAGAATCTCCCGTCAATGTTATGAGTTCAAAGAACCCGCAGTTTATAAGTTGTAGATCCAGGTGTGGAGAATGAATGTTAATGTCAAAAATGGTGTGGTAGAGAATTCATGAGACTTTCACTGATAGGCCTCTTTATTTTTATCTAACCACTCAAGTTTGATCTGCCTCAACTCTGAAATTAAATGTTGTTGTCATCGTCATCGTCATCGTCGTCATCATCATCATCATCATCATCATCATCATCATCATCACCATCCAGGACCACCTTAGCATTGCTCGGAACCCTGCTTGCTTTTACCATCACTTAAATGTAGCCCATGGAATCATGGGAGCTGGAGGAGTTCTCTCTGGTGTATGACTCAGATTTGAAAACCGGATAGCTCACCTCTTGGCGGGCCCCATCCAGGCAGGTCCAAACTCAACCTGTTCCTTCCGTGTAAAACCAACAAACCTTACTGACAAGCTACATTGAATTTGGTCTGTGACAAAGCGCAACACTGGATAGGTTGGAACATAAAGTTAACCCAGTATACGAAAGACAAAATCACCCCTAATATACCGCAGCTCGCTACATCTTGAATTTCTTTTTCTTTCTTTTAAATGTAAGCTTTATTTATTAAGTCATTTCCCTACTGCAAAAAAAATTATCATTTCCACATCTTTCGCTCTTGATGAAGACTGCTGTTATAAGCAATCATACGGTCAATCAAGTTTTTCTTGTCTTATTAGTTGGGGATATCGTTGAGCATTTCCGGGCAGTGCACTAGAGATGTGCAGTCCGAGGCTCTTCGGTGTTTCTTTCCCATTCCCTGGGCCTGATCTCTATTTTGAACTCTATGAGCTTTATACAGTCTTTTCAGAGTGGGCTTTCTTTTTAGCCTCTTAAAAGCTGGCAGACACCTCCCTTTCTCGTAAGTGAAGACACCCATTCTGATCATAGCTAAGCAAAAGTGAGTGCCACATTGTTCATTCTGCCCTGAAAGATGGCGGAAAGGAGTGGGCAATGGAAAAACGAAGACAATTCATACAGAACAGGGAAGCTCCCAGTTCTTGGCATTGTTCTTGTTATCATAGTTTTATGTTCAGGTTTGATGTGGGTTGCGATTGTTGGCCTCTTGCTCTGTGAGCCTCATTATTTGAGTTAGATCCTCAATCAAGATGCTTTTTTTTTTTTTAATTTGACAGGTAAGGACCCTGGGGTCCAGCAAAAGTACACATTGTCACATGACACATAACTAAAAATATGATTAGCCATGGCCTCCAGTGATGACCATGTCTTACTTCCTTGCATCTGTGACTATGGATTTGGTACCTGTGACCTTCGTACCTGGAGCTGGGCGTATTATTTTGGATTATCTGAGTGGGCTCCGTAGAGCCACAGAGGGAGCCTGGAGGATTAGTGAAGTAGGAGTTCTGATGATGGATGTGGAGTGAAGGGATTGCCAAGAGGAGGCAGGAGCCAACTCTGTATTGAAAAGGTCTGGACCGATGCCCTTCTGGAATCTTCAGAAGGAGAAGTTAAGTGATTCCTCTGGGGTTACCCAGTCGGTCCAGCAGCCATTGGCAGAACCTGAGGCCCGCACAGCAGATGCTTTCTCCCACTATTTCTAGAGAACCCAAAAGGACTTTAGCCAAAGCAACTTGGTCGAACAGACTTCTGAACTCTTTGGATGAAATGAGGAGTTTCTGGTTTGGAAATGAAAACTTCGCTCCTTCCACCCGTGGAAGCTGATCTATTCCTGAGAAATGCATTTGGCTGTCAACGAGAGTGGGCGTGCGACTGTCAAGGCGGCTTTCTGAAATGACAAGGGATAAGATTGGCATTCTGTGTCTTCCTGACTGATGTTAATTATTCCTTTGGTTGGAGTGAATACAACTTTTGTTCTAAAGTAGTTAATGATAGCCTTCTTATTGCCCCTTTTAATTCCATGAGGGACATATCTGCATTAAAAAAAATTCCATTACATATACATCTGTGGTTACTCTCTTATTTTTCTAAATGTAATTATCCAGCTAGGCTAAATTATGGAAAAGAAATTATAAAAATCTTTTTCTGCCAACTGAATCTGGCCAGCACATTTTGTTGCTTTGGATGTTAGGAATAGTTTCTTTTTATTCCTTCTTCTCCCCTGCTCCTGAGACCCACCCCCACCCAATTCTTTTAAGCCCAGCACACTTTTTAGTGAGATTGATATTTCTTAAGGTGTTTCCTTGGGCAGGCTACCATTGCCAAGAAACATATCTCTCTACATTGTAGGAATGTGGGTATTATAACTTTCATATTAATTTTGAGTTATTGTTGCATAGAAAACAAGAATACACATGGTAGCTTTTATGCATTATGAGTTATTCACAGAGTGAAATCACATTTAAAATTATAACTGGGATTTGGGAATGTGGTATTAACTAGGCTAAGTAATACATAATCTATTTTTAGTGAGAGTAAAAATAATTGCAACAATTCTGAAGAAAATTGGCTTATGCTAAAAGGGGCTTAGGTAGAGAGCTGGCAGTTAAAGAATTAAAAGTTAAAAGACTCTAAATTGTTTTGTGGTTGTTCACTTGGTCACAGAACCTGTACTGCATGGCTCTCAAGCATTAATGACAGGAGTGCACAGGGTTCAACTGCTCCCAGACAGTGTGCAGCACACGGGAACTGAAATGCATGAGTGCTTTCCACCCCGTGTTTCAAACCTAGGGAGATGCCCCAGAATGCTTTGCAAATTCCTCAAGAGATGAGTATGAGTTAATGAGTATGAGTATGAGTAGGAGATGCCCCTACTTTTTATTTGTGCTTATAAGTGTCAGAAGTTACCTGTGTGTCTGTCACAGGAGAAATGGCTTTGGAAATTCTGGTTTATATTCAAGCTATGAGTTGTATTTCCCTGTGACTCTTGGTGCTCCCTAAAATTTTAATGCCTACACCCTGAAGTTCTTGCATTGGGAATATGGTGCCCATGTTTGTAGGGTGATGTATTTGGAGACAGGGCTCCATATTAGAGCTAGTTGAGGTCATGAGGGCAAGCTCCATGTGATGAGCTTAGTCACTTTGTAAATAGAGATCACTCCCAAAGAGGCGGCTGCTGAGCCTCCTGGCTTGGCCAAGAGTCCCAGCTTCCCTCACTCTGTGGTGTTGCTCTAGCCCTGTGACTTTGGTTAAGTGGTTTCATTTCCTGTATTCTAGTGGCCTGATATTTATAATGGGCCTAAGGTAATATTGCCATCAAAGGGCACAGTGAGGCTTGAATGAACCAATGTACACAAAGTATACCAACAGCCACATAGTAAATACACCATTCATAAGAACTCTAATATTTTCTCATGTTTGATAAACGTTTGTCCAATGGAGACATGGGATGCACTAAATGGATGCACAGTGCCTCTGTAGTGCCAACAGAAAGAAAGAAACCAGAGGAGCTAAAACTGGATTTGGGGCCAGTAACCTGGGTCACCACAGGACAAGAAACTCCTTGGTCATGTTATTCAGTGACAAGTCACTAGGAAAAATTTGGGAATAGCTCTCCTCTGATTGTATGCCCGAGCTTACCATTTAGCAAAATTTGGCTGGCTGCAATGTATGACAAAGTATTTTTGTGGGTTTCAGAGAAAAACATAGGTAGCCATTTCTGCAACCTGGGCACATCCTGGCTCTTTAAAGTCAAAAAATCTGTCGCCATGATTGTGCTCCTCAGTGACTGGTACCCAGAAAAACATACCAACGGCAAGCATGCAAGATGGGAAAGTTTTAGAGAAATAATAATAATAATCAATAAACAAAACAAAAAACCAGGAGAGAGTATCCATAACTGGGGAGAGGGTTCATACCTCAGAGAAGCTCTGATGACGCTGGTCGGTTATGGTGTGGATGGAAATAATTTCCTCCAACTGTCCCAAGAGCCATAGAGGAACGCCCCCTTCATCTATCTCCGCATGTTCTATTTCCTCTGTTTGGCTTAAAGGTTTACTCAACCTTGTTCCACCGTGGCAACGTATTCTGCTCAAACAAGTTTCAGCTCTGTTCAAATTGCAGATGGTCCTTTCATCTCCTCTCTAGCTCTTGGGGATGGGGCTGGGGGGGGCAGCTGGCCTTAAACCATCACAGGGGAGTTAGCTGGGTCCCATTCCAATCAAGTCATTGTACTTCAGTGTTTACTGGTCTTCGGTTGTTTTCTCTCATTCTTTTCCCCAAGGTATTGGTTCTCAGACTTGGTGGCACAGGGCAATTAGCTTGGGAGTCTTAAAAGACAAAACAAAACAAAATTGCTGCTGCCCGTGTCTAGAAACAGAGACTATGCTGTAAATGGTCTGGAATGGGGCTTTACATGACAACTGTATGTGGTGTGCATGCGTGCGTGCGTGCGTGCCTCTGTGTGTGTGTGTGTGTGCACGCAGGCTACCTGACTGTGGACACCAAAGTCCAATGCCAAGACTTTGCTTCAGTTGTTCTTTATACTTTGAGACAAGCTCTTTCATTGAACCTGGAGGTTACTGATTAGATTAGATTTGCTGGACAGACAGCCCCAGGGATCTTTCTGTCTTTGCCTCCCCAGCATTGAGGTTGCACATGCTTCTCTGCACCTGGCACTTTTTAAGGAAATCATGTGGTAAGGACTAAATTCAGGGTTTTTTAGGGGGGTGGTCGTGTGACAGCACTGTACTGACAAGCCATCTCCCAAGCAATTCTGATGATTCTAATATTTAGCCAAGTATGAAAATCACGGATTCAAAGCATGTCTCATGTGGCCTTCTCCGGCAGCCATGTCCTTGGAAACAGGATTGTAAGGGTAAGAATGACGTGTGTGAGGGGGCGTTTCCTAGAGCTTCCGATTAAACCCTCGCAGCATCTTCAGGATCAGATCTGTCATCAGAGAGGACTGAAGAAACACAGGATGGTGTTAATACAAGTAATGGTGCCGAGTGGGACTCCTAAGGAAGCCTAGTCCCCAATTACCAGATTTCTTCCACAAACACTGTGTTCAGAAAATGATATTGCCTTTATTGACTTCTTTTTCCTGATTTGGTAATGCTAAATGCTACCCCATCTGCCAAAGGTCACAGATCCACCCAGGTACCAGTGTGAGGCATCCCTTGAGGAAAGGCATCAGATGCCCTCTGCAGGGGCTTCCCTGTCTCTCAGGATGCCAAGTTAATTACTGGAACAAACACCATCTCTCTTCTGCCATTCTCCAGGTCATTAATGCTTCTGCCGCTTCCAGAAATTGTTGAGTGGCTTCCTGGGATACAGCATCTAATGTTACTGTGTTCTCAGCACATGCCACAAGAGATCCAGGACTATGACGCTGGGAGGGGAGATGCAGGCACAGAGGCATGGGAATTGGGGTAGGACATGACATCACAGATGGGGTCTTGTGTCCCAGAATGTGTTTTTATCTACTTTTAAGTTATTCAAACTCCTACCTTACAGATGCTAATCAGACCAAATAGCAAACTCCACGTTAGAACCTGCAAATGTTCTTGTTACTACATGGGTTTGGGCTCAGAAAGACGTTATTATTCGACAAAAATAATCAGAGAATATTTACTGACGGGAGTGGGTATATTAACTGAGAAATGGAGCTAGACCCTGAATCCAGGAAGGCAGGCATCGTCTACTCTGAAATGCAATTTCACTTCACCCGATGATTTCTCTCTGAAATACTGTTTCCACATTTTTCATAACTTCTCATTGTGAATCACGCTATTCAAATAGACTAAAGGTTTATTCTATCTTTAATTATATGCCCACAGGAGTGTGTTTGCATGTGGATGGCAGTGACCATATAAGCCAAAAGGAGTCAGATATCTCGTGGCTGGCCTTACACTACAGGTGGCTACACCAGGAAAACTACACGAGATACTACGATGCCTGCTGAAGCTTCATCATATTAAACATCATGTTACTGATGGACTCCATAGGCTGTGTGCACGCACCAGGTAGAGGCACTCTACCCCAGAGGTTAGCTACATAAAGATGTAGTGTGTGTGTGTGTGTGTGTGTGTGTGTGTGTGTGTGTGTGTGTGTGTGTGTGTGTGTTTCCACATTAGTACCATTGAGTTCTTTGGCTCATTTCCCTAGGGCTGTTGCCTCATGGATTGACTACTTTTCAATAGTTTCCCGTCTGGGGTCTCCTTTTTGCTGGCTTCTGAGCTAATTACTTACTCCTGGAGTCAATTATTTTCTTCAGGGGGAGAAAGAAAAATGCAGCTTCCGTGCTGTGAGCTTGTCTGTCTGTCAGCTAGACCGCAATGATCTGTTGGACATAAATAGTTTCTCGGATATCAATACCAGACCATTCTTCTCTCTGATCATGGTTTGAGCAAGATAAAAACACAGCTTGCCTTCAAACAGGTTTGAACACAACCAGAAACAATAATTCTGTACAAACCGAAATGGCCAAATAATCCTGTTCTTGGGTTCACGTGGGTGACTATGGCTTACTCAGCAGTGACATGTCACCTTAGTGACACTCTTTCTCCTGTAGATTAGGAAAACAAGTAAGATGCAAAATGATAGATCCCGATAGCATCCCGTTCATAACATACCTTGCCGCCTGGAACCTTCCTGAAAAGAATCTAAGGCCTCAGATGTATCATGTCATTCTAAAACCCTCTAACTGGCATGCCCGAACCTCGTTTCTCCATAGTACAATTTCTAAATGTACATAGTGTGTTTCTACACAGTGAGCCTGATGTTGTTAGATTGGAATATGGCTGCGTGTCTGGTGGTCTTAAGCCAGGGAGTATCAGCTATGGAGGTCTAACCTCTGGGAAGTATTCATCACATGACAAAGTGTGGCTTGACTGATGATCCCTGAACCTCTAATTCCAGCCCTCTGAGCATCCCAACCTGGAACAGATCTGGTCGTGTGAGCAGATCTGGGTGATCTAAATGAACCCCTTCCATTTCCAGATGGGATCAAAACCATAAAGAAACGGTTGCGATTTTCCCTTTATGAGGCCACCGGGGAGCTGCTGGTTGCACTCTGGTTGGCACCCAGCATTCTATGACCGGGTGGGTACCTTTTCCTGCTGCTCCATGCTGTCCAGAGCAGTTCAGCTCCGAAGTATAATGCAGCTTTGAGCACTAAATTCGATTTACTATTCATTGCTGCTTAATTGACTTGGGTTTCCATTTTCTCTCAGAAAACACTTTAACCTCCAAACACTGGGCTCTGGCCAATACACGGCTAACTGTAAGTTTCTTATAGCTTTGATTTCTGAAAAAGCTCCTGTGGGCATTTTTTTTTTTTGGTGGGGCCTTTGTTTCGTAGGTGTGAGAACCGTATTCTTGCTAACTCTTGTCAAAGCTGCTGCTGGCTTCTCCGCTGAGGTTTTGTGTTTCTGTAGTCACTCACCAAATAATTGCTTTAAACAAAACAAAGCAAAACAAAACCTTTTGTACTAATTCTTTTCTCCTCAGTGTTTCTACTCCCAAAGTTAAAGGAGAAAGATTCAGAAAGAAAACAAACAAACAAACAAAAAAACTTGGAACAAAATACAAAAGTTCTGTTACTTGGTGTCTTCGTTTTGAGAAAACGTTACTGGTGAGACAGGCCTGTCCCCATTATTATTCTTCAGTCTCACTTCCAGCTGATTTTAATCTACATTGGAGGGGAAATTTCTATGAAACAATGTGGCACCACCCTCAATTTCTATCAGTGGCCCATTGCTTTGTGAAGGACTTCTCACTAGAAAACATAAAATAGTTTTTTCTTTAAAAAAACCAGAAATATTAAAGATTCTTTTAAACAGTTCAACCATTTAGATAATTTGTACGTATCGTTTTCATGTTGCATGTGAAGCTTTTCACCTCTTTTGACAGAGGGTAGGCACGTCTTCTAGTTCGATCTTTTCACTTAACATTGTAAAACAAATGTTGCCCCCCTGCTTCCAGGTGGCTTTCATTAGCAGTAATTTCAAGGAAGCAGAATGCTATGCTAATGCATCACGAAGTGATTTGGGGGATATTTAGTTGTTTCCAGTTTGAGTTTATTGCTTGGTTTGGCAGTATGGAAAGTATTTCAGTAAATATCTTTGTACATAGGACATTTGCCTTTTCTGGGTTGGGCTGATTTTTCTTTGTTGCGTTGATTCTCAAAACTGGGGTAATAGCGCTGCTCTCTCCAGAAACTGGGGATATCTCCAATGGCTTTTGTTACCAATTACCACAGTGCTTACCAAAGGCTGTAGGGAAGCAGCAGCCGAGTGCAGTGACATCATGGAGAGCTCATCAAAGTTTCATTTTATCATAAAGAAAAAAAGAAAACAATGCTTGTGATTCATAAAGTTTGTGTGCCTACTACGTAAAAGGGAAGTTATTTATCAAGCCTCGCCACTTTAAATTTTTTATTTGCAATTCAAATTTCAGGTCCTGGAGATACACCGAAGGCTGCTCAGTTGTTTGCCTCATCCCTTGGGCTATGTGTCATTGCCAAGTGGACTTCACCCATCTGGACAAAGGATGGGCTCTCCCAGATTTGGGGGAAACTGAGGAAGGAGAAATATAGATGTTAGACCTTTTGTCTCATGGAGGAGTCAGGGGAGAGGCGTTAACTTTACCACCTTTCTCTGTACCAAACAGTACCAGTCGGAAAACCTGCTCTCTCAGCTTTTGTGGGCATCAGAATTTTGGATTCTGTAATAATTTTCTTTCTTCCTGGTTTTCCTCGGCTTTATATTGGGCACTGGGCTTCTCTTCAGAGTTGGAAATAATGTATATGCAGCAGAGGAGGTTTTCCTTCCATTTGAAAGGATGCCAAAGAGGAAAACATTGTTCCCCAGAGCCTGTGGGAGTAGCCTTTTGTTGGAAGGGAGGTTTCCAGCACTGGGAGCAGTTGACTGTGTGCGCGTCCCACATATTCAGCAATGTTTTCTTTTTGTTGAGGGGAACGTGATGGTTCTTTTCTTTAAAAAGGAGAACTATCTCTGAGATGAAAACACTCTTTGGATAATGCTGTTTTCTAAGGGAAGAGCAAACTATGGGAACGTGGTATACATTATTTATAAATAATATTGTCTGTACCAGGAACACTGGGTGCAGCCATCTGTCCCTGGAAGTATGGGCTCTCCACTGATAGGTTTATCAGTGAAGGAGGTGAAC
Source organism: Rattus norvegicus (assembly GCF_021556685.1). Taxonomy (NCBI): domain Eukaryota; kingdom Metazoa; phylum Chordata; class Mammalia; order Rodentia; family Muridae; genus Rattus; species Rattus norvegicus. Next base: position 92,838,391 of record NC_141542.1, read on the forward strand.
CCGGCCACCATTACTTGCTAGTAGCCTTAGTTTGTCCTAACCCCTTGGATATGTGGTCAGAAGAACAGAAACTAGATAACTCCAGATGAGACTATCTGTGGTAATTCTCCTTTTCTCTCCTGTCTTCTCCTGTCCTCTCCTGTCCTCTCCTGTCCTCTCCTGTCCTCTCCTACCCTCTCCTGTCCTCTCCTCCTCTCCTTCTGTCCTTTCCTGTCCTTTCCTGTCCTCTCCTCTCCTCCATTTCCCTTCTGCCCCTTCTCCTTCCCCACCTCTCTTTTCTTTTCCTTTTCTTGACAGGGTCTCAAGGAACCCAGCCAGGCCTTGAAATCTACATGTAGCAGAGGATGGCCTTGAACTCCTTCTGCCGCCATCTCCTGAATGGTAAGATTATAGGTAAGTACCACCACAGGTTTATGCAAGGCTGGGTTTGAGCCAAGGACTCTGCATATCGGACGAACACCCGGCCGACTAAGTCGTCAGAGCATCTCCAGTCTCTGGCATTTCTAATAGTCTTTTTTTTTTTTTTTCAGAGTCTCTTGGAAGGGAATCTAATTCAGATCAATGTTTGTCTTCTTTTAAAGAGAAGTTTTATAACCTCTTTTCTCCTAATGGCACAGAGTATAAAACGTGTCTATGGAAAGTGGGAGGAAGAGGGTACTACTGAATCCTTACTGGATTTCTTTGAGAGCTGTTTTTCGTTTTCCAGTTGGATACTGGTACCCCGTGCTTACCTGTTGAGTGTAGCTAGAGTCCTCTGGTGTGGGACATTGTGCTGGGTCCTATTGCCAAACACCATAGTCTAAACCTTGGCTTATGTACATATTCCCAGTAATTCCAGGCTTATTGGGGTCCTTAACCTGGTCCCCATAACTCTCCCTCTGGCAGAGTTGCTAAGATCTTTGATCTCAGATTGCATGCTCACATTATCTATTTTGTTTTGTATCTATCTCCTCATGGTAGTTCATGCTTTTAGTAGTGTGTACCTTGAAATTCGAGGAGCGATTCCGTCTTAGAGATCAATCAAAGCAGTCTCAGGACGGTCTCCACATCTGCCTACCTGCAACACTGATGACAGGGCGGTCGGGAGGGGCAGGGACACTCGGCACGGGCTCTTGGCATCCCCCTACCTGCAACACTGATGACAGGGCGGTCGGGAGGGGCAGGGACACTCGGCACGGGCTCTTGGCATCCCCCTACCTGCAACACTGATGACAGGGCGGTCGGGAGGGGCAGAGACACTCGGCACGGGCTCTTGGCATCCCCCTACCTGCAACACTGATGACAGGGCGGTCGGGAGGGCAGAGACACTGGGCACGGGCTCTTGGCATCCCCCTACCTGCAACACTGATGACAGGGCGGTCGGGAGGGCAGAGACACTGGGCACGGGCTCTTGGCATCCCCCTACCTGCAACACTGATGACAGGGCGGTCGGGAGGGCAGAGACACTGGGCACGGGCTCTTGGCATCCCCCTACCTGCAACACTGATGACAGGGCGGTCGGGAGAGCAGAGACACTGGGCATGGGCTCTTGGCATCCCCCTACCTGCAACACTGATGACAGGGCGGTCGGGAGAGCAGAGACACTGGGCATGGGCTCTTGGCATCCCCCTACCTGCAACACTGATGACAGGGCGGTCGGGAGAGCAGAGACACTGGGCATGGGCTCTTGGCATCCCCCTACCTGCAACACTGATGACAGGGCGGTCGGGAGGGCAGAGACACTGGGCACAGGCTCTTGGCTTCCCTTTTCTTCCTTCTTCTTTTTGGGTCTCCTCCTTCGTGCCAAGAGAGCTTCAGCCTTTCCCCTTGCACCTCACAGGAAGTGACCTGATGCCTTAACCTTTGCTTTGTCTGGCGTTCTCGCTCTCTTTTAAGCATTATGGCCGGTTTAAAGTCTGGAGCAGGGAGGCTTAGATTATTCATGAGGAAGGTGTATCAGGAAAAAAAATGGCCGAAATACTCCCATTCTGTTCATTCCAAGTCCACCCATTGTCCTGTGAAGTTGGTTGATTTCCTGTTCCTTTAGAACTGAATAATATTCTATTTTGAAATGCACTACATTTTCATTATCTACCCAACTGTTGACCTATCCCTAGGCTGGTTCCGTTTCCTTGCTGCAGTGACTGGAGCAGCAATAAACATGGAGTATGAACATCCCTACGGTAGGGTGTTAAGTTCTCTGGGGATGTGCCCACAGTGAAATACATGGTCACATGGTAGCTCTAGTTTTAATCTTCAGAGGAACACCACAGCCCAATTTCCATAATGGTTGTATTAATCTACACGACCACCAGCAGTGGATAAGGATTCCTCTCTCTTCCTCCTCCTCCCCAACTTTTGTTGTCAGACTTCTTAATAACTGACATTCCGAAATGTCAAAGTCTCTCAAAGTAGTTTTCAGTTACATTCTGCTCGTGACAAGGGACAATTCCACCATGACACTTTTCAAAGTCGTTATTGACTTTGTGTTTTCTTTTGAAATTGTCTTTCATTTTGTTAGTCTGTTCCTTGGTCGACCCTTTTATTTTCTTGGTATTTAATTCCTGGTGGGTTTTCGGTTGTTGTTTCTTATTTGTTTGTTTGGTTTTTTTTGTAAATTTAAGATGTGGGCCCATTTTCTGAAGTGTGCCTGGGGAAGACTTTCTCCCATCCTATGGGCTGTCTATGCCAAGTATTGATGGTTTGCTTTATTATGCAGAAATTTAAATTTCATGTAATTCCATCTATTGATACTTGGGTCTGGCTCTTGTGCTACTGACATTCTATTCAAAAGTTCTTGCCTACTGTCTTAGTCAGGGTTTTTAGTCTTGCACAAACATCATGACCAAGAAGCAAGCTGGGGAGGAAAAGGTTTATTCAGCTTACACTTCCACATTGCTGTTTCATCACCAAAGGAAGTCAGGACTGGAACTCAAGCAGGTCAGGAAGCAGGAGCTGATGCAGAGGCCATGGAGGGATGTGTCTGACTGGCTTGCTTCCCCTGGCTTGCTCAGCTTGCTCTCTTGTAGAACCCAAGACTACCAGTCCAGGGAAGGCACCACCCACAATGGGCTGGGCCCTCTGCTCTTGATCACTAATTGAGAAAATGCCTTACAGCTGGGTCTCATGAAGGCATTTCCTTCACGAAGGCTCCTTTTTGTGTGATAGGTGCCTGCTGGGCAGCCTTAGAGGACACTGGAATCCCTGCTGGCCCATCTCCAGGAAGAACATGGACTGAAGGTGGGGAAACTGCTGCATGGTCAGGCTCTGCTCTATTCTTCAGGATGGCTATTTGGGAAGCAGGCAGAGCACTGGGGCCTCAGGGTGACAGAACTGGTTCAGCAGGTGAACCCCAGAAGCCCGAGCCTGGGCTAAGGGTTCTGGTGTTGGAGCTGAGCTGTGAGGGTGAGGAGGACAAAATGGCCTCCCCACCTCTGCATTATGAACTGTGACAAGGTAGCCACCACGCCACCAATGGAACATCACGAACTCTGCATGAAATTTCTGCATCTTCAGTCCACAGCAGATACTTCAACAATAAAGGCTGGTTGAAGGAAGGGGGAAAAAATGAAAACCATCCTACATTTCAAGTTGACTTTTGTAGAAGGTGAAAGATAGGTACCTAATTTCATTCTCTGTGGGGGACACCTGGCTGCACCACCACCAATTGTTGAATAGGTTATCCCTTTCCCAGTGTACATTTTTGTCCTTTTTGCCAATAATTAGGTGGCATAGCTTTGTTGGTTTATTTCTGTGTCCTATAGTCTACTCCTCTGGTCTACCTGTCTGTTTTTATGCGAGTTCCAAACTGTCTTTATCACTCTAGCTCTACAGTACAATTTGAGTTTGGATCTTGTGAATACCCCTAGGTGTGTTTGAGGATTGCTTTGGCTATGTGTGCTATCTAATGGTTTTTTATGGACTCTTGGATATTTTCCTAGATCTCTGAAACAAGACAATGTGGGAATATTAGTAGATTTTGCATTAAATCTATAGATCGGTAGTATAGTCATTTACACAATATTAATTCTACCAACCCAAGAGCAGGGAGGGCCTTTCATTTACCCATTTTCTAGTAACTTCTTTCATGGCCTTTCTTGGTGTCTCAACATTCTCACTATAGAGGTCTTCCTCTTCATTTGCTGGGTATATTCCCAGGTAAAAATTATTTTTTGGTGGTAGTGGGGTACTGGAATAATACTTTTCCTCATTTCTTTCTCTAAGAGTGCTTGTTAGTAATCTATGAATGTACAATTTTAAGTGAGGTCACTCAATCTCACAAAGAAAAAAAAGTATATTATCTTTCATATGCAAAGCCTAGCCTATGATGTATGTATGTAAACATATGTAACTATTGGTATAGTACAGTATTTAGAAAGGAGCGTAAGAAAATGGAATAAAAAATGCATGCTCATGAGTTCACACATGCAATATACTTTGTGTAAGTCAGTTCAATGCTCTCTCAAGGTCTAACACATTTTCAATGCATAATTAGTCCCTAACTGGATGGTATCCACATATGATTCCAGGAAGACATGGAATTTAGACTGTGGTTTTCATTGTTTGACTAGTCTTGCAGGCTGTAGTTCTTTGTAAGTCCTGTTACACTTGGTAGATTTTATTATTTAAACATCAATTTTAGCTATCTAAATACTAAAGTGTGAAGATTGTTAATATGCTTAAAATAATCATATTCTTGAAATTTCTGAAAGTTCCCAAGAATAGTAATCTACTGTCCTTCAATTTCAGAATAACATGCCAGGAATTTGAAACTACTGAGAAATATGCCTGCCCCCTCACCTCATTATTTGTTGAATTCTAAATTATACCATTGCTGTTGAAAAAACATACACACATGTTTATTGTATTTACATATAATCATTATTTATTATATATAGTCATTTTATAATCATATAAAATTTTATTATCATACAATCAATATATACATACATATATACACATACTTACATATATATACACATACACATATATATATATGTATATATATATATAATTTTGGAGCTTTAGAATAAAATGGGAAAATAGATGACCTAGCCAAAGAAATGAGTTGCTTTGTTCATAATGCTAAAAGGTAATTGAACTGGTCATAGTGATGCACTCCTTTAATCCCAGCACTAGAGAGGCAGAGGCAGGCAGATCTCCATAAGTTCAAGGCCATCCTGGTCTACATAGAAATCCCAGGCTAGCCAAGGCTACATAGTAAGATTTTTGTCTCTGAAAAGACATACATCCATAAAGAAATAGACTATATGAATAAATAAAAATTATGGTTGGAAGCTGCTTTGATAATTGTCTTCAGGCCTCTTTTAAATAGTCGATGCCCACATATGCACAAATGCACACACACAAAATCTGTTGTTCCTAATAGCTAGCTCTTTTTTTATAACCGGGAAATAAAATATGGGCCTGAATTTTTAAACATTGTGACTTTTCAGCCAACTGTACACTTTCTCTGTATCTCATCAACGAACTGATTTTCTCATTTTCTTCTCCCTTCAAAGTAATTTGAAAAGCAAATGCATGACCTCTGTGGACTGACTTGAATAATAGGAGTAGTTACAGTGACAATCACTGTTGTATATAGGATGCTTTTCATGGAGCAGGCAGTTAGAAACCCTGGAATTCAGTCACTTCCCCAAGTTTAGACAGACTATTCTGATAGCTGGGTTGTGCCTTACTAAATAGGTGGTTCCAAGTGTTTACCACAGTTCTGGGTACTTGACTGAAACTCAAGTATTTCCTACAAAACGAAAGAGTCACTTCCAGGCCAGAACTTATTATATTTAGCTTTTGCTCTGATTATATTTACAGTCCTTTACCAAATTTTCCTAAGCATCTGTGTGTATGTATCTATGTCCCAATAACTCTGAGATTCTAGAGGACAAAGACTTTACCTTATTCCTTTCTCCAAGTTTAGTACACAATAGAGAGTCAACCACAGCGCAGAGGCATTCTGAATAGCATGGGAGAAATGATAACGTATCTGATTCTTTGCCTGGCTCCCAGAGAATCTATCTGGTATAGGGAGGAAAATTGCAGGGATCAAAGACTGTGCTTCTTATGAGTGATAAATTGAGAAATGAGTTTTAAGTCTGGTGTTACACTTCAAAGCAAATTGGTAAGAAAAATGGTCACCACCATATCTCTCCAGTTCCCAGGGTGGAATTTCTGCAGGATGCCCTAGGCTAGAGTATTTCTTCTTTCCCTCACCTCCTGGGTGTCAAGTCAGTGTCTTTGATTAGTATGGCGGTCCTGTGCCACACTGCTATTCACTCACATCCTAGCGTTCAGCCTAGCACTTGGGTGAGAACTCTGTGAGGAACACTACCTTGGAGACCTTCATACATCTCTTAAGCACCCAGGTAGGGGAGCCCGCTCAACCCCTTCCCTTCCCGTCTTCCTCTCCGCCCTGGGGTAGGGCTCTTGGTGTTTTATAGCAAGTCTTTAGACACACTCCATACTCCAGAAGCTCTCTTCTCCCCTCTCCTCAGCCCGGGTTTCAGGCCATGTTGTTCTCTATCTTTCTTGCTTCAGAGAAGTTTTGGGACAGTAGCCTATGCTCTTCTGGGTTCCAGCCCTGCTATCACAAAGGCCTTGGATCCCTCACTTTGGGTTGTATAGCTGGTTGTGCTTCTTCCTTGGGCTCGCCTTGTGCCTCTAATGGTGTTTTTTCAGTTTTATGAACACAAGCCCTGGCTTGTCTCAGAGGAGAGTTCGTTCAGAGTTTAGCCCTAGGAAGCATGTGTCAGCTGATGACACATGCTCTCCACAACTCATTCTTCCATTGAAAAAACATTATTCTTCTAACCAAAAGATTTTCATCATTATTCTCAAAAGATGCAAATGTTTATTAGTTTATTTAATTTAGTCTGGACCTTAGGAGAGCACGAGTTACTAAAAATTTGCACAAGCCACCCCATATTGCCTATCTTTATTACATAATGACTTGGAACGAGAAATACACAGCCAGTTGGTTGGCCCTGATTCTTACCTTGGGCAAGTCATTTATCTCCCTGAGCCTTGTTCTTTCCTGTAAATAAAAACAGAAATGGAGATCATAGTCCTAGCATAGAAGGCTCAACTGAACAAATATTCATGGAGGATCTGATAAATGTTTAAACGTTACGTACACACAAAGGATTTTTATTGTAATACATGATCTCAATCGGATTGTTTTGCTCTAACCAAAGAGGCACCACAGTGACTATTGTGTCTTCTTATAGCTAGCTAAAACCAGATAAGAGCGAACATGAGTGACACCAGTACTTACTAAGCTAGTCGGGAACTCGCTCCTTATTTACACATGGAGTGCGCACAGTCATGCACATGCTTCAGCCCTAGCCGTGCAATCCATGCTCTCCAGACAGGCAGTTTCACATAAGCACTGCCAATTCGTTTGCAGGTATTTGAAACCTCCAGCTTTAGTTTCTCAGCTAACTGGGTACGTTTGTTCATTAGTGTGTGTTCTCTTATCTGGCCATCAAATTAACAGATTTTAGAATGGACTTATGACACAAGTCCCATAGGCTTCATTTTCTGCTGCCCCAACCTTACCTTTTGGTTCTGGATCATATGTGTTTCTTCTGCTTTTTTATTTTTATTTTATTTTATTTATTTATTTATTTATTTATTTATTTATTTATTTATTTATTTAATTTTGGTTCATGGCTGGGATATTTTTACACCAATCTGCAGTCCAGCTTCTTCTCTGAGTCCAGTCCGGGGTATCCCCACACTGCGGAATTCTTTTCTCAGGAACTGTTGTGAAAGAACATTTGTTATCTGTGGAAGCCTCTGGGCCTCCTTCTGCCAGACAACTCCCCTCCGCCTTTCTGAGAATGACTCATCAGCAGATGCGGCGAAACAGGAACTTCTTCCTGGGTGGGAGGTCATGGAAGTCTCAATGCTTTCCCTACCAAAATCTTCCTAGTTTTATTCTACTATAGTCACGAGATCTGACTGTTTCTAGTGAGTCTTTGACTTTTGAATGGGACAGAATTCTGGACTACAGGAAAACCATTTCTTTGGCCATGGTCTGGGTCCTCAAGAAACTCCTTAGGCTGAGACACTGAGGAGCACCAGGCATATTTAGCTTTTTTTCTTATCCTTTGGGCCTTATACTTGGGTCCCCATATACTTACATCAGGCTTCTTTTCTGCTTCAACTGTACACAGTGGAGGAAATTGGGATGATACACCCTTCTTCCATGCGGTGTGACTGCTGTCTAACGCTGTGCATTGAGATGTAAGTGCTTCCAGAATGCTTGTCCGTAGCCACGATGCTATTCTGGCAATCTAACAAGTCAATTAGATCATCACCCCTGTGAGGCCAGGAATCATGTCGTATTTCTCTTGGAGTATCCATCACTGCCAAGGTCCTCAGTGAAACTCACCCCCATGCACATTTGTGAACTGGTAGATTACAGACGGCTTCCGTGGCCCTGGACCGGTCTTAGCCCCGTAACCTTCCAGAGCCCACAGTGCTACAGCAAAGAGGTTGGATCAGCTGTTGCCTCATGTGCCTCTGGGCAAGTCATTAGCTCTTCTGCTTTAATTTGGATTTGCTCCCTGCAAGGGGAAAATGAGGTGAATAAATTGACTCCATCAAGTGCACAGGGCCGATTCAATGCAAAATTTACTGTGCTAAATGTGCTGGTGTTTCTAGCTTAACACAGGTATGTACTATATAAACACTACATGGGTGTAACCAGGAGCCTTTGAAAAAATCTTAACAGAGATTTATTTTGGAAAAAAAAAAACTGTACTCATTCTCTTTATAAACATTTGTTAAGGCTTGCACATTTTAATCCCCCTCAGGGACATGTTTCAATGATGGAAGCTTTATCTTGGCACAAGATAAAGATCTCTGTTTCTTTTCTTTTCTCTCCATTCTCTTTCACACAACACAAAATCCTGCACTACAAAGACACACAGACACCTTATTTGATTAGATCTATCTATCTTCTCCATATATCTTTATTGGGCCTCTAGTGTACATGAAGCCCGTGTCAGGCTCTAAGGACATGATGTATAAAACTAGTGTCCTTGGTCACTAGGTGAGACGGAAATGCATTCATGTGTGCATTCATGTACCCAACAAATACTTATGGAGCCGACTGTGTATCAGGCACCCTTCTAGGTTCTGGGGAATAAGAATGAATAAGTAATATAAATAACACGACTATTTGATTCTCTAGGACACTTGCTACAGGGAAGCCATATGCAAGGTTCATTGAGAATGATATCCCAGGGGAACTGTACTGGGACTCGGTCTTGAAGGGCACAGGTGATGGAAAGTAACAGGAGTGGATGAGAACATGGACGGGCTTATGTGTAGTGTGGAGCCTGCAGCTCTGTATAATTATAGAAGTGCTGAGGCATGTGAAAACGGGACGGACTCAGGAACAGACGTCTGCCGTGGCATGGTCGATCTTTTTATGAATAGAAAATAATTCCCTGGTATCCTGGGGGGAAAAATGTATCTGGGTTGACACTTTCCATTCAAAGACTTGACCCACGGATGAGTGTGAGACGATTGTGTTTGCCCTGTTTGTAAGAGGCATTTGATGCTGATTATTCTGTCTCTCATCCAGAGTGGTTGTTGCAGGATCGGAAATTCTTTGCATCAAAAGTAGCAGCTGTGTGGCGTGGTATCCCTGCGCTTCTCTCATGGGCAGAGGGCGTTTTTTATTATTTCAAGATGCAAGCCAAGTATTATCAGAAGACGCTGGAGCTTGGGAGTTACCAAAATTTTGGATGATTCACAGTGCAGGCTGTTAAACAGCATGACATCTTGATTTAACACTCCCCTGGCTAAGAAGTCAACCCAGCAGGTTTTAAAACTGTACCCATGACTATATGTGGGTCACTTCTGAGCCATTTGTATGTAATTTAGGATTTATTGAATTTTTTTGGAGCATTCATATGTAATTCCAGACTGAACAGTTGCTCTGCAAACTATCAAATATTTATATTGTTTTTTCAGATGTATTTATTATTTACTGTACATTCTATGAAATATTTACATCGATTTTTAAAAGAAGAGATATACATTATTTACCTCGCCTTGAACTTCCTCTCAACATAAGTAAAATGATAAGTCGAGGCTTAAACACTCCCAAGGATGCTGATCAGGGTTCGTCGGCAACCGCACGGAGGCTCTGTCCCAGAAGAAAACACCTGGCAATAGAATTACGCAATTAAAGCTGATGTTTGGGACCACCCGGCTCTCCATGGAGCTCCGACTTCCTCTAGCTCGCCAGTCTCAATTGGCAGAAGGGAAATTTAAAACAGCCCCTCCCAATGTCTCTCCTTGTCCTCCCAGGGTTCCAGGTGTCCTGACAGGGCAGGCAGCACCTCCAGTGTCTCTCTGGGAGCTGGAACATCCCCAAAGTGCAGAAGGGAATGCAATAGAGCTTCCTAGATTACATCAGCCTCCATTGGCCGTGTTACCCATCCCAGGCTTTCCACTCTCTACCTCACCCTAGGGAATTCTGGAGGAACCAGAGACATAGCCTGGTAATCTAAGCTCTGTAACACAGTGCCTGTTGATTCTGATTATCAGTCAAATGTGGGAACTCTTGGAAGAGCATACTATTTATGTCATTTCCAGTATCATCCACATTTGAAACATCCTTAGATGATCCTGGATTCCCTCCTATCTGGCTGTCAGCCCTCTCTTACCTGGTCTGCAGATGTCTGCGTGGGTCTTCCCCTTGTCAAGGTCTTGGAGTCTGACTTGGATCCGAGATTCACTTTTGCTAAGTGTAGATATTCTGGGCCCATTAGTGGATGTAATTTAACAAGACAAAGTCAATGGTTACTTAAATATCGGAATTCTGTTAGTGTTTCCATTACTGTCAGATGGCATTCATTCTCGAGGAAACCTATGCTCTTTTTAGATAAAATGAAAATGATTTCCTTAGTGTATAGGGGGCATCAGAAATATCAGTGGAGGAACAAGACAATTGTCATTTCTTTGGCAGATGTCCTCATGAGTCAGATTTCATAAAAATGACGTGTTTCTATGTTTTCTTTTGCAACCATTTCTGTAGATATTTGACTAATAAATTAGCTTAGCGCTGAGTGAAACTCGCACAGAAGGAACAGTGAGAGGGAAAAGACTCTGGGAAAGTGTAGGTGGCTAGGATAGGCCGGGACCGGAAGAATGACATTATCGATGCAGCTGTGGCCATGGGGTACATGGGATGCAGGTTGGGACCTGGACCACAGAACCTATCACGTTCTGATGAAATGATGACAGAACCATTTGTGATAGATGGCATTTCCCTATCCTGTGCATGAGGAACTTGAGGTTTGCAGATAGCTCAGCCTACTGTACATGGTACAGGGGCCTTTACAGGGTACAATGAGAGTATGGTAGGTCACAGGATCAGGACCATTTGATCAAAAGCAGGCAGGTGGAGTGGAGTGTATTTGTGGCAGAAAGGAAGAGCTGCCCTGACTGAATTCGTGCGCTCTTTTAAAACTATCACAGTGTTCAAGCTAACTTTATTCCTAAGTTTCCACATTAGACAAGCACATCTCCAAGACTGTTCTGGAAATAAGCACATCTAGTTTTAAAAGAAGGCTGCCGCTTTCAATAAATAACTTTTGACTTCTGGGAATCTGACCTTTAGCTCTGAATATGCTTTAAGACATCGCTGACCTACAGAACTGTGCCAAATTCACTCCCACCATCAATTTAGAAGCCTCCCCTTCCCTTGCCAATCCTTGATGGGAATGAGAATGACTAAGACTGATGTATATAGAGATGTGGATTCATAGTTCCTTTTTTTTTTATTCTTCAAGAATAGCATCATGAAGTTTATTTGTGAATGGAAAAACATTTGAGTGATGGACACATATGGTAATTTAGAGTAGTGGAAGCCGTCATGTCCATCAAGTTTTGAAATATTTACAGAGGATGATGTCTTCTAATGTGATTCTAAATCAGAGTCTCTGCTGACTCAACATGTGTTTATCCAGCCCTGAGATACGACACCTGATTTACCGGTCACCTGCATTACCGGGTGCCTGAGTTACTAAGCACCTGAGTTGCTGGCACCCGAATTTTTTACTATTTTTTCTCATATAGAAAAGAGAAAAACTGAGGGAAGGCTCAGAATAGTTATATCAAGGAGTAACTGAACAACAACAACAACAACAACAATAAAACATGCACACACATACACAGAGACCACACCACACAAAGGAGAGCAGAACAAAATAAAAGAACCGACCCCCCCTAAACCAAAGAATTCCTGGTAAAAACAAACCTTAAAGAATATTGAAAATTTAACTCGTGTAAAATTTAGATATTAGCGGTGAAAAGGTTGACTTCTCTTTAATTGCTTCCCTAATGATAATGTTAACATTTATTAAATTTTTATTGTGCATTAGGAACTAGGCTGAGCAGCTTTCTAGGCACTCTTAAAATTTAACAGTGACAAGCACGTTTGTGAGGAAGGAAATGCTGAGGTTAATTTTGTATGCTTTAGTATTAAACTTTTCAAAAATATTAATTTATTTATTCCATGTATACAGGTACACTGTAGCTGTCTTCAGACACACCAGAAGAGAGCATCAGGTCCCATTACAGATGCTTCTGAGCCACCATGTAGTTACTGGGAATTAAACTCAGGATCTCTGGAAGAGCAGTCAGTGCTATTAACCACTGAGCCATCTCTCCAGCCCCTTTAGTGTTAAACTTTAACTGACATTTGAAGATATTATATCACAAAGATTTGAAGACTTTGGTAAGATATTTCACATATCCAACTTCCCTCTCCTTCCCTTCCATTTTTCCATCCTCCCCTCCTTCTCTCCCCCTCCCTACCTTGCTCATCCCTCCTTCTTTTCTTCCCTTGCTCTCCCTTCCTTATCTAGGGCTTATTACAAACTCACCATAGTCTAATCAGGAAGCCTCAGGGCCCAGGAAGAGACCCTGCCTCAAAACACAATGTAGACAGCAACTTCTGAGTAATGCTCGCACAGGCTGACTTTCTGACTTCTATATACATTTGAACAATGCACACATGCACACATGTGCAGGGCGCCCCTCCCCCCAAGAAATGGGGAGGGGGGAGAGAGAGAGAGGAGAGAGGAGAGAGAGAGAGAGAGAGAGAGAGAGAGAGAGAGAGAGAGAGAGAGAACAGTTGAATTCAGGCCACAGATCCCTTGTGTCCCATAAATCCTTTTGTGCTTAACCTGTGCAGGAGGAAGTCATCTAGGCATAAGGTCAGAGTTAGCCTCTCAGTACTAAAGGTCAGAAGCCATAGAGTTGGAGTGGATAATGGACAGCGTCTGAAATTTCCTAACTGCTGTCTCGAACAGCCTGTCCTCACTCGTGTTCTGTGATGGCTAATGAATTGGCACTAACTTCTCTTCTTACGGGGGAAAAATGTCATTTCCTTCTTACTAAAATGTCATCTCCCTTCTGTGTTTCCTTGTAGCTGCGAGAATGTGACTGTGGAACACACTGCAATTGATTATAAAGTTATATCTGGTCTAGCACCGGGCACTTGGCAGTTACAGAGCCCGGCGAGGACGCTAGGTTGTGGTTACAGCCTCATAACCAGCAACCCGTGCCTTTCTCGACAGCACGGCTTCAGTGTTTCCTCTAACGGCGACATTTATCAAATGAGTAGCAATAAAATTGATGTCAAGAAGCCAATCCTAAAAGCAAAATGCATTCACAATACAGAGCTGCATACATGCTGTGATAGGAAGTAAGCATGTGGTTACTTCCTATCTCCATTTCAACGATATAATATGTAGTATGTCCAAGAGAAAGGGAAGCCACTGATAAGTCTAACAGCACTGTACAAAGTAAAGTCCAGCATTTGTCATCATGAGTGTCCCTGTGTCTCTCCCCACTGAATATGTGTTTCGTAAGCTCTAGTGAAGTCACAAAGCACAGTCATTGTCCTTTCACAAGGTCATGCAAACTGTCTCTGAGAATCTGGCCGGAATGAGCCCGGGATAATCAACTGCAAATGTGCTAGACTGTAAAGCCTCCCCCAGTAAAAATCTATTACCACAGCAAAGCTATCCAGAAAAAATAAACTCAACAAACTGGTAAGGGATTTCATCCGATAGCCATGAGAATTACAAGCACCTCAGATTTTAAGCAAGAAGAGATTCCCATGCCAAACGATGGGGTGATCCAGTGATCTTTTGTATTTGAAGAGCACAGATTTACATCTGCAAAGCCATTGTTTACTCAAACTTGGAACGCTGCACTCTCTCTGTGCTGGGGACCATAAGGTGAACTGTTTCCTGTTTTAAGCAACGGAAGGTCCACGGAGAGTGAGCACTCCGTGGCGCTCTCTCCCTTCTCTTCACACAAATTTGAGTGTGATAGAGATTGCTCTGTGTACCTGTGGTAGGGCAACAATAGTGCCTGTATTGTCTTGAGTGCTAAGCTCACCCAAATAATCTGAAAGGGGTTGGATATGTGAAGGGAAACACAGACACCGTGTGCTCTTTAGGAGAGGTTGCCTGGCTGACCTGAGGGTTTCTGTTTTAAAGCCATCAGTCCACCGCTCTGAATGAGCAGGCACAGAATTGTTGATAACTAATCACTACTATTGCTGTGTAATTCTTGAGGAGGCCCAAAATTGTGCTGCCATGGCACTGGTGCCATATGTTTCTTCCTGCCCTGTTGCCTTTTCTATAAAGAGAATTCAAGGGCCACCATGCCGTTTAATCAGACCACTTCAGTATTGACTGACTGAGGCCAAATGAAATTGGGAAAAATAAAGCACTATATATATTTAAGCAAAAATATATTATAGGGGATCAAAAATATATAAATAAAACCTGTCCGTGTTGTTAAAGCTGCTGTCTATGTTGTACATAGAAGGAGAGTTTGTCTACCGGTTGACTATATGACTGTAGTCATGCCTCTCATCAGTGTGGCACTTAGCAAATACTGGGACTTTGTTGCATGGACTTTGAGAGGGTTTAAATTATGCCTTAACCTTTTGCTTAATATATGAGGTTTGATTCACTGCTAGATCTCTTGAAGCTCCTTGGTTTTCCTATGTGGAAAGGAGAGAAAATAATAAAAGCAATCTCCTGTCTTTATGAGAATAGAATGATAATAAAAATTTAAGATATGGCAGGCAGAGTGTACCAAGGTATGAACTTCCATTGTTGTGTTCATTGATACTGTTATAAAAAATGTACCCAAAGTGGTTATAAGGTAACAGCTGGCTTGAAAATGCCTTTGATGATTATATAAAAAAAAAAGAGTTCTACTGTAAATCCTTTTATGAGGTCGATCAATTTTAAGGAACTAAGCATAAGCTGAGAATCTACCTGACAGAATGTTTTCTCCATAGTCACAAGGTCCACAAGGACTCTGAGTACATCTCTGAGGTCTCAGAGCTGAGCATGGTGCACATCAAGACCTGAATGTGTACTCTTACAGCAGTGGTTCTCAACCTGTGGGTCATGGCCATCAAAGAAACAGGCATTTCCGATCATCTTAGAAACCCCCAATCATAAATTTATTTTCTTTGCTACTTCATCATGGTAGTTTTGCTACCGAGCAGTGTCTCAGTCCCAAAGACCACTGGAAATATGTGTTTTCTGATGGCCATAACCCCCAAGTTGAGAACTCCTGTTATATAGACTTTATTCTTATTAGGACTATTAATCCTTTGACTACCATACTGTTATAGATACTTCCTTAGTTCCTCTACTTTCCTGTGATGTTTAAAAATACTTCCCTAAAGAAATGCCAACTAGTTTTCCTTCTAGAATTTTATTTCTCCATTTATGTGTTTGTGTACCCACATGTGTACATGTGCGTGTACATGTGTGCTTGCATGTATGTCCCTATGTCTGTCAATAAATGCCTGAAGTTGATATCAAGAACCATCTTTGATTGTTCTTCCACATTGTTCATTGCAGTATATTATTCCATATTATTCATTGCTCTCTCAGTCAAACTCAGAGCTCACTGATATACCTGGTGGGTCTCACAAGCCAACTTACTCTGGAGAGCCTTGTCTCTGCCTCCAGAGGCTGGAGTCACAAGTGGACCACCATGCCAGCTCATCAATTTATGTGGGTTCTAGGCTTCAAACGCTATCTTCCTTCTTGCATATTAAGCCCTTTAACACCTGACTCATCTCTCCAGGCTGGTTTCTTTGAGCTTTGTATTTTTACATTTGTCTTTTTTTTATTAATTTGGAATTTATTTTAATATGAGATGAAGAAAATCTGTTTTTGTTCTTCTCCTAGAAGAAGTTATTAGCCAAATTTTTGGGCACTCCTTTAATTTGTACTATACATAAACATTCCTACATATATATGATGTATCTCAGATTCATAAAATAGGCATTTCACTAGCTACTCTCCACTTAGTTCTTAACCTTACTTGTAAGCTGAAGTACATTCAATGTTCTCCACTCATCTTTTCCCTAGAGATTCCCTATTTCTGTCCTGGGTAGCTGAGGTTTATCTGAAGTCACGTTCTCGTCTCCTGGTGTCTTATCCTTGCCACACAATTGAATTTGGGACTATGCAGCAATGTGTATCTCTCTCTTTTTCAGTCATGTGATACCTTGACAGGGAATATAGTTATTGTGGCATACTTCCTTTCCCTAGGAACTTTGTGGCTAAGTCAACATTAGCACTGAGCATGTCCACTGGAGAGCTTGATCCCAGCCCCGGGATTTTTACTCTCATCGTTGATTTGATGTTCTTGACACATTGTCCTGCTATATCCAGGGTAAGTCTGAGTCGTCATCTGGAGTCCTCTCCCAGGGACATGATGTGGCCTTTTCATCTACATGCTTGTCTTATTTTATTTCAAGAATATTTTCTCCCTTTGGGTCTTTAGGGATAGATTTCAATCTAGATTTTCTTATCTGTTCAGCACTGATTGTGTGTCTGTTGATTGTGTGTGTTGGATTGTGTCTGTTGGATTATGGGTCTGTTTGAATGTTTGTTTGTTGGATTATGAGTCTGTTGGATTGTGTGTCTGTTTATTGTGTGTGTTTTGGATTATGGGTCTGTTTGAATGTGTGCTTGTTGGATTATGAGTCTGTTGGATTGTGTGTCTGATGGGTTGTGTGTGTGTTGGATTGTGTGTCTGTTAATTGTGTGTGTGTTGGATTGTGTGTCTGTTGGATTGTGAGTCTGTTGGATTGTGTGTGTGTTGGATTGTGTGTCTGTTAATTGTGTGTGTGTTGGATTGTGTGTCTGTTGGATTGTGTGTCTGTTGGATTGTGAGTCTGTTGGATTGTGTGTGTTTTGGATTATGGGTCTGTTTGAATGTGTGTTTGTTGGATTATGAGTCTGTTGGATTGTGTGTCTGATGGGTTGTGTGTCTGTTGGATTGTGTGTCTGTTGGATTGTGTGTCTGTTGGATTATGGGTCTGTTTGAATGTGTGTTTGTTGGGTTATGAGTCTGTTGGATTGTGTGCCTGTTTATTATGTATCTGTTGATTGTGTGTCTGTTGTTTTGTGTCTGTTGGATTGTGTGTCTGATGGATTGTGTGTGTGTGTTGGATTGTGTGTGTGTTGGATTGTGAGTCTGTTGGATTTTGTGTCTGTTGGATCTTTGCCTACCTTCAAGTTTGGCACTCGCTGGTCAAAGCTAGTTTTAAAAGCCCTGTTGTTTTCTATTGTGCTTGGCTTGATTTTTACCCTTGAGATTCTTAGATTCTCTGGTTCTCTTTAGCAAGGTCCCTGGAAAAATCAAGGACATTTGCAACGAGCACTTTCTTGGCTCTAGTAACCTGTATTTTGGTATCTTTCTTCAAATACCATGCAAATGTGCAGAAGAGGGAAAAGGGAAAATCTGAATTATTTAGCTTTGCTCTTTCCATGCATTCCACAAATATCTTCGTTTCTGTGTAGATATGACATCATCGTTTCTGTGTCACATTTCAGCAAAAGTGTATAGTATCTGCTTCCAGAAAAGTGGCCAAGGGACGATAGTGTCTGACTCTTTCCTTTGTACTCAAGACTGCAGAAAGTCTCTACAATTGTATTAGCCACAAAAGACCAGTGATGCATGGTCTCCACCTGAACCAGTGGGTCTCGACCTATACAGGGGTGGTATATCAGATATCCTATATTAACATCACAATTCATAAATTCATAAATTCAGAAGCAAAATTAAGCAGTTACAAAGTAGCAGTGAAATCATTTTATGGTTGGGGGTCATCAAAGCATGCGGAACTGTATTAAAGGGTCATAGCATTAGGAAGATTGAGAACCACTGACCTAAATGATTAAATATGAATTAAAAAGGACCATGTAACAGTTCGGATTCTCATTTTTTTCCCGTAGATAATGGAGGGGAAGCAAATCTCTATTACCATTGGTCTTGCATGTTGTTTACTAGAACTTGCAAAACCTAATCTTTTTGAAAGCAGCAGTATTCAGTATTTCCTTTGCTTATATGCACTGTCAATCAAAAGAAACTCCATGTATGTTTCTTAGAAATGATTGTTTTCTTCCCCAAGCTTTTAGAAATTAATCTTCACAGGTAATTTTAAAGTTTACCGAAATGGCAGATTTTAGGTGTACCTTTCTATTTAATGAATGTGAATTAAGTTATTTTTAAATTATTTACTAATGTTTTCTTCTGAGTGGCTAAACCTATCACAATTAATTGACCGGCCAGTTTGTAGGTGATCTTGTAATGCATGTAACAGAAATTGTTACTTTAGAAAACATGATGTCTTTCATCTCTTGGAACAGGATGTGATCTATTGCTGAACTAGGTCATCTGCTTCTGTTTCAACAGCTGATATGGTTGGTTGTGTGGTTGACTGGTTTAGTCAATAAGGCCACAAATAGCAAATAGTGATATCCAAATGAATCTGACATCCTCAGGCACACAGATCCCTTCTCCCCAGACTCCAGAGCAGCATCTCTGTTTCTGGATTGCTTGGTTTTTGTTTGGTTTAATTTTGGGACAAGGCTTTGTCCATACTTTTTTCTTTATTTCTCTTCCTTTCTTCCTCCGTTAGTTTCTCTAGTTTTCATGCCATTCTGGACTGTGTGTGTGTGAAGCATTTAAAGACAAATAATTCAAAACAACTCAGGAGTAAATCCTGCTAACCCACAAATACTAAACTATGTGTGTATGTATGCAGTGTGTTTGTTCCTATGGGGTTGTATGTATATGTACGAGTACACAAACCTGCAGAGGACAGAGTTCAAGACTGGTTATCTTTCTTTAGAATCCATTCCCCTTATTTTATTTATTTATTTATTTTTTGATGTAGTACCTCTCACCACTCACTGGGGGCTGGAACTCACTGTTTAGGCGAGGCTGACTGGGCAGTGAGCTCCAAGTATCCGTGTACTGGCTGGTTTTGTGTGTCAACTTGACACAGCTGGAATTATCAGAGAGAAAGGAGCCTCAGTTGAGGAAATGCCTCCATGAGATCCAGCTATAAGGCATTTTCTCAATTAGTGATCAAGTGGAGGGGGGCATTGTAGGTAGTGCCATCCCTGGGCTGGTAGTCCTGGGTTCTATAAGAGAGCAAGCAGAGCAAGCTAGGGGAAGCAAGCCAGTAAGCAGCACCCCTCCATGACCCCTGCATTAACTCCTGCCTCTGAGTTCCTGCCCTGTGTGAGTTCCTGTCCTGACCTCCTTTGGTGATGAACAGCAATGTGGAAAGTATAAGCTGAAGAAACTCTTTCCTCCCCAACTTGCTTCTGGTCATGATATTTTGTGCAGGAATACAAACCCGGACTAAGATAATCCCCCTATTTCTTCTTCTTCAGTGCTGGAATTCTTGGGTTATTATATAAGTGCTAGGGATCAAATTCAGATCCCCATGTTAGACATGGCAAGCACTTTGCTGATTCAGCCCACGTGATTTTAATTTTTAAACTTAACAGCATCATAATCTTATTTAATATACATATATATACACACACATACATATACATATATACATATACAGACATATATACTGCTAAATGTCATACTTGTACTGCTTCATGTACTTTCATCAAATTGCCAGTTCTTTTTATCAAGGAGTATTAATCAGATGCACAAAAAACCTTACAGATTAAATTCTATGTGTATTCATGTCTGAAATCTGATTGCAATATTAATGTTTTTCTTGGGTTGGCTTTTGAATCGTGCTTCCCATTTCAAGGCAGGGCTGCTGGTGATGTCAACCTTTGGGACATTGTGAGTGGCTCTGAAGTCTATGGACCAGGAATGCCATGGAATGTGTACTAAAGTTCGAAGATGGTGGTTGCCAGTGGCCATTTTTTTCCTATGATTCTGCTTGGTAGCCATTCTAAGTCAAACCAAATTTTTATATGTGAACAAACTGTGGGTTTGTTTGCTTCATGTAGCTTCTCCAAATTGAATCTTCTGAAGCACTTGAAGAAGTTATTTATAATATAGCTACAACGGAAGTCTAACTTTTAAGTAGACATAAGAAACTGATCTTACCTATTTTATTTTTGTTTTTTGTTTATCAAGTACACTTTCTAATGAGCATATTCACAACAAATAAATGAATGATTTGTTTAAAATATAAAATGGATGTAAACTAGTGTTAAAATTGTTTTACACTATAAGAGAACTCATGACATCAGCTGGTGACAATTATTTTTATCAAGGGATCTCCTTCATTGCTCTGGAAAATTTTCATCTCCAACAGGTCTGTTTGACCATATATGTGGTGGGTTCTACAGAGAAACTGTCCCTCCTCTGTACACACAATACCAATTGTTTCAGCAAGCATTTGTTCCATGTTTTCTATGCAGCATATACTATAGAAAGTGTTTCATGCAAACTCTCTCCTTTGATCTTAGCAACTCTATGATTCATAGATACCACCATTATTACCCCATTTTAAAGATGAGGAAACCAAGACATCCTGTTCTCAGGTAACTAGTATGTGATGCAAATGAGACTGAAGCCGAGTCAGCACTCTTAAGGAACACTATTACACTCTCATTACAAATTCACCCCATATTAACAGTCGCCTGCCTGCATCACTTCCCAGGAGGAGGAGGGGAGCGATAGAAGAATGATGGAGTCTGAAGGTCAGAGGTCAGAGGAGAAAGGACCTCTATGATCATCTCATGGGCTCCTCTTCTGTTATATGGGAAGCAAGAGGAGCAGGGCGCTCATTTATCTGTCCAGGTTCCCCAGCCTTCATGGGTAGGCAAACCAGATTGGCCTCTGCAAGTCTGTCTCTGCTGT
Organism: Rattus norvegicus; assembly: GCF_021556685.1. NCBI lineage: Eukaryota > Metazoa > Chordata > Mammalia > Rodentia > Muridae > Rattus > Rattus norvegicus. The sequence continues at coordinate 92,859,595 of NC_141542.1, forward strand.
AAGAGTTATAGGGACTCGGGCTCATTAAAGATTCATGTTCTATAGATAAATTTCCCTGCAGTCCTTTATTTAATTTGGCCCAGGCATCTGGGGAATTGACTAATGTCACTGTAAACACAGAAGGTTCAGGACTCTAATTATAGGAAAGAAAGAAATCATTATTGATGAATCGAAAGAACTGAGCCTCAAATTGCATAGTAATACCCCGATATTTCCAAGCGACATCCTTCAACTTAATTTTTATGTTCTTTCTAAACAAAAGCTTTCTTGATGAAGAGGCAGGCCTTCTGGTTTGTGGCACAGAAACAGTGAATATCTCAGATGCCAGACTAGCAACAGACCCCCTGCTTCATCTCCAAACCTCTAGTATTGCCAAGATGTGGGCTTCCTCTTCTTTCCTTCTATTTTTTCTTTCCTCCCTAAAGGCTCTTATGATGGGCATTTTTAATTAGGACACTTGTGATGCGCAAATGGGATCTACATCTGACAGCTTCCGTCTCAACACATGTTTTCCCTCTCGTTCATCCATCTCACTTGTCAGCCTCCCTTTTCCTCTCTGCCTGTGTTTGAAATGCTGTCCCACACATCCTTCCATTATATGAGGGAAATTTGACACCTGGGGAGGCAATATTTCCTCTTGCTCTAACTGTGTGGAGGGCACGTTGGCCATTTTGAGAAAAGCAGCCGAGTCAGCAGTATTGAGGACATTAGTGCTTTGTAGAAGAAACCAGAGGGTTTTTTTTCTTTCCTGATGAGATGCAAATTGTACATTCTATATCTCCCATCAGTGAGAACATCACTTTGCCTTGAATACTTATGCAAGCACCTTGATATCAATTAAGGGGTTGTGACGCATGGCACTGACATTCCATTAGCCACTGCCTTTAGTTATGTGTCGATTAGAAGCAGAAACAAAAGGTGTGGGTTGGAACTTGAACTATCCTAGGCTCTGGTTCAGATAGAGAATCCAGAACTTGCTCTGTGATGTGGTCATGTGACAGCTGTTTATCAGGTTACAGTGTGCATGTTGTGAGGATAGTATCTTGGTCATCACTGTGGCACCAGGGTGCCTAGGGTCACAATATCTCCTTGTAGTCCTCAGTTACAGACCATTGCGTGACTTTTCACGGTTGTAACATGCTGCCTCTATGGTAAGAACTTCTACAGTGAGAAGGGCTTTGGAATTCATTTAACACTTTTCTTTTCTTACCATTGGGGCTATTTATTCCTTAAAAATGTATAGAGCCTTTACTAAGTCACACAGAGATAACAGAGAGTAACACCAGCACTAGTTCTCAGAGATAAAAAAGGCTTGGCTCTGGCATCAAGGACTTGAAGCTAGTGGAAGGCACTGAGTCAGGAATGCCATGCTCACATACGGTCACACATAGAGATAGGCTCACAGTTGAACCTCCTTACTGAAATACCTAAGATCATCTAAATGTTACAGGCCCAGATGTGGGTGAAAGCGCCATTTCAGCCAGATTGAATTCAAATTCAACAACTTCTGGAATGTGTCTTGGCAATTTGGACATTTACAGTCTATTAGACATGTCTGTGTGTATTGATTAAAAAATGTATCCTTATCCCCCTGCTTCTCTCAGTCCCTCTTTTCCCCCCTCCTTCCTTGCCTTTTCCTCCCTCTCCTCCCTCTCTGTCCTTCTTCTTCCTCTTCCAACTCCATACCCTGCTCTGTTTCTTCCCTTCTTCCTTTTTCCTTGGGGAGAGGGAGGGTACACTAGGCATAAAGCCTTGGGCTTTACAAGAGCTAGGCAAGCACTCTACTGTGGATACTTGCTTCCCTTTTACATTTTGAGATAGGGCCTTGCTAAATTGCTCACAAGGCTTCAAAACTTGTGACTGTCTGACTTTAAAAAGTAAGTAGGATTACAGATAAATGCTTGTGCCTTGGCTGTAGTTTTATGCATGACAAAGGCATGGGAGGCCATTTGACTATAGTTAAAATGTAGTAGATCTTTTAAATAATGACAGAATCAGATGGTTTAAATGTTGTAACTTGAGGGAGAAAAGGTCCCATGAGTAAAAATTTTCTCTTCCCTAGTATGCTAGCATACTTAGAACTCTGCCACTATTTGATTGCTTGAGCTGTCACTAGGGAAGAAGCCAGAGAAGGTAAACTTTATCACAGAAAGGGTAGGTAGCCAAAGAATGTAGAGATGCAGAGCAAGACGTAACAAGTGTGATTGACATGTGAAGGAGAAAGAACTTTGTATGTGTTGGGGACTGAAGCCATGGAGGGCTACGCTGAGTGATAGCTACCACCCAAAGGAATTCATTTTATAGACAGAAGGTCCCCGAAGAAAATGACACCTTGCACATGGATAGATAGGTTAAATTTTAGCAGGAAGAAACTAAAGAACATTCTGAAGAAGCATCAGGATAATTCCTCTAAACACACAAAGTCTTTTCCGTGAGGAATGCAAGGGCCTTGGGAACTTCCCACAACTGCTCCAGGGAACCTCTACCTCCAACCTCTTCTCATGATGCTACCAAGCTTTGATTTGCCTTTTCATGTTCATTTGCCCCATGAGAATATTAGAGAATTTTCTGGAGGTTTCATAATATTCTTTTTATAACTGCTTGGACACAGAAATAGATATGAGATTAGGCTATCTTTCCTCAGCCGGAGACACTAGGCATTTGTAAGGAAGGTATAAAACATTACTATTCCTGTGATCTTCCTGATTGGAAAACATTATTTTTCACAATGTACGTTAATTTTGTTAGACATAATTCATATAAAAATTAAATGTGATTTAGTTTTTTTAATATATTGAGTTACAGTATGACTTTTTTTTTTACATATTTGGGTCATCATACTCACCTCTAGATCATTCCCTCTCCCACTGGCCTTCCCCGTGTCCCCTGTTCCTCTCTGGTGGGTCCCCTTTCTTTCCCTCTGTTTTCATGACGTTAGCTACCATTCTATTTAGTGTGTTAAAGATTTCTCAATTAAATTTCTAGTGTAGCAAATATTGATAGACATGATCCATTCAGTGACCAACTGTATGCTGGCTTCAGCGCAGGGCAGTGAGGAGTACAGAGGAAGAAGTGCTTTGGAAAAGGAAGCCAGGATTTGGACTCCTCAGTAGTTTTTAACATGTAAAAGCCCCAAAGTAAAAATATTTGAGGATTAGCGGCCTTGTCAGGCTACTGGGTAAGGCGTATGGTATAGAACAGATAGACTTGGGAGGTAATTTGGGCCGTTTTACATTATTTCTACATTTGTTTAGTGTGTGTATGTGTGGGCATCTGCATGGCACAGCCCGTGTATAGCAATCCAAGGACAACTTGTTAGAACCAATTCTCTTCTTCCCCCAAGTGGGTCCTGGGAATTGAACTCAGGTGGTCAGTCTTGGCAGCAAGCACCTTTACAGGCTGAGCCACCCCCCAGGCTCTAAGTTGGGGTCTTAAGTTATCAGGTGAGTATTGATTTCATTTTGCACCGTGGAGGTTAACGTGGCCATGATCAGTCGAGTCAGTGTTATGCTCTGGAAACTGACTCTGGGAAGAATGTGAAGGGCAGATTTGAGCAATGAAAGACTGGGGATGCCAACTGAGATGTGTGCAGCTGAGAAAGCAGGATCGCCTGAGTGGGGATGGGGGGGTGGAGGTGGGGTGGGGTTTGGGGGTAGGGGATGATGGTGGGGGTACAAGATCGAGAGGGAGGTGAGTCTTCACTCAACCTTGGCATCTGTTGAGGTGTAGCTGCAGAGGATGCCACATTTCTTCATGAAATCAATGAAGTTGTTTCACTCGTGTTAAATGCAGCAGGTGACATCTTTTTAAATGCAAAGTCTTGTGGCAGGTGCCATCATTAAACACAAGATGCAAGGCTTTAGATTCTGGCCTTAGGTTCTTATGCTGATTGAGTGGCTTAACTCTTCATGCCTCATGTTTCTCATCTGTAGAATGATGGCGATATTTAGTACTTACACTATAGTGTCAATGGGATGTGAATTCTTACTAGTAAAACACTTGTCAAGCTATCTTGCTTTAATCAACTCTCCTTGATCTTGAGTGTCTGTGGTGGTTGGAATATGCTTGGCCCAGGGAGTGGCACTATTAGGAGATGTGGCCTGGTTGGAGTAGGGGTGGCCTTGTTGAAGGAAGTGTGCCACTGTGGGGATGGGTTTTAAGACCCTCGTCCTAGCTGCCTGAAAGTCATTCTTCTTCTGTTTGCCTTTGGAACGAAGGATGATAATGGACTGAACCTTGAACCTGTAAGCCATCCCCAATTAAATGTTGTCCTTATAAGAGTTGCCTTGGTCATGGTGTCTGCTCACAGCGGTAAACCCTACCTAAACTGTGTCCAAGGCCCTTTTCCTACAGTGGCATTATTGAGAGCTAATGGAACCCTTATGAGCTGGGGCCTAGTAGTGGGTTTTTGGGTTAAAAGTTCTTTTGAAAAAAACAGCAATGGCTCAGTGCCTTTTCTAATTTTTTTTCCACATCCTGTTATGAGGTCAGGTTCTACCATATATTCCCTCTATGATGTATCACTACAACCCCAAAGTAACTGGACCAGTTGATCATGGATCAATATCTCCAAAACTAGGAACCTAAACAAATTCTATCTCTTCATGAGATGGGCTGTTCCAGGGAATTCTTATGGTGGCTGAGGGCTGCTCTGGATCAGTGATTGGGGTGCAGAGCTTGACCTTGACTAGACTCTTGCCAGGGTATGAAAATGAGAAAAGCAGATGCATTTATTGAGTTGAATCATGAAACATGGTCAGGTCCTCATGAGCCTAGACTTCCATTCCTACTGTCACGAGTAAGGGAAAACTTGGAGAGCTAGGCCGTTGGAAGTATTAGGTACCTTGCTGTGATAAGTTTGCTTTTGTTATTTGTTTGCTGTGGTTTCTCCACACACATCACCTAACCAAGGATGTGGAAGGACATGGTGGCTAGTGATTACCTATCCATGTGGAGACACAATGGGGACATAGCTAGTAAGGCATTTGCTTGGGGGCTTAACCAAAATGGCCTTGTGCTTTATTTTCAAACGTGAAATTTGCATTTCATTCCATAATATATCTTGGCTTATTTTGGTATATAAAACATTTTAAATGACTTTCCATTAAGGATAACGATGCTTTACTGGGAGGTTCCTTGTTTATTGAATACCACCCCCAGCCCACTCTGCTGTGTAGTCCCAGCGGTGCTGGGATTTGAGTAGTGGGGGCTTAACCCAATTATATATTATACAGTAGGGAAAAAATTCAAACCACCTCTGTATATGCTTTGCTTCTTTGCAGGAGAAACAATGAATCATGAAGATTAATCGTGCCTTTTCTTGTGAGTTTAATAAATAATATCAGTTTACAGGAAGGATGAAAAGTTGATATATGTAATTAATGCTGAGTGAAAATGGTAGAGCCAGAGATTTGTACAAAATGCTGTCTTTTTAAATATATGGAAGGGTGTTTTCATTTTAAAATTCATGAAGGCTTGAGTTTAAACTCAGCAGCATTCTCTGCAAAGGTAATTGAAGAACACCCCAATCCTCTATTCCCCCACCCCTCAGAAAAGAAGGGATAAAGGACTTCTACAAATAAACTAAGGTTCTTGGGTTGCATTAAGTACCAGGGACAGGAATTTAACTTGGATTTCAATTATAAATAGATTTTTCAAAAATTGGCCTGAATGAGTTCCTTCTGGTACTTGTAGAAAAGACACCAGCACAGCAGACAGATCAGGTGGTTGCTGTGCCAATCACATTTCAACCCTGGTGTCCTGGAGGCAGTCTGGTTCTACTTCAGACGTTTCTGTAGGATCTGGCACGAAACAGGAGAAGAATTATCTATTAATTATTCTTGGTAGACATGTTTAACATGAATTTTACCAAGTTGTTGAGTCTAAAACCAGTTTCCAGGATACTCAGAAGCTAGAAAAACAGGTCAAATGTCACCAGGAAGAGGCAAGAAGAACACACAGTATTCTGCACACTGACTGAATTGGTTCTTGAGGACTTCAATGCAGAGTAACAGTAGTACTAACAATGATGATGATAACAACAATAAAAACAGTAATAATAATGATGATACCATGTGTAATGGGTTTCAGGATCTTAGTTAAATGTGTTTGAAAATTAAGGAGCCTTAACAATCAGTTGAGATATTTTGAATGTGGTCTGAGTACTGGGTGCCAGTAGGGAATTACTGATAGATTTCTTAGTATAGATATGGAATTGGAGTTAAATAAAGTACACATTCATTCTTTTTAAAGATTTAAGAAACATGTGTGCATGTGTGTGCACATGAATGTGGTGTGGTAGTGAACCGAAAGGGGCATCAGATACTCCCAAACTGACGTTAAGGTAGTCGTGTACTACTTACTCAATGTGGGTTTGGCTTCTGATGAACTTGAGTCCTTTACAAGAGCAGCAGTGATCTTTAACTGTTGGCCCATCTCTCTACCCCAACCGCGGTATATAACCTTTATATACAGTGTGTGCTGAACTACTTAAGGTCTAAAATTTCATAACATTATCCATTTACCTTGAACTGATTTAGTAGTGAAATTAGGTTAAAGATTAGAAATATACATGCATGTGAGTGTGTGCACGCGTGCGCGCGCGCGCACACACACACACACACACACACACATACACACAAATGTAGAAGAGAGAGCAAGATCTTGCCAAATTTATATAACATTAATAATTGTGAATTTGAGTAGTGTATATATGGCTGTTTAGGGCAAAAATTTTTATTTTTATTTACATTTGGATTTTTTTAACAATAAAATGTTAAAAATTAGACAAGAAACAATGCTCTTTCTATTCCTTATTTACCCATAGATGCAACAGTCATAATTGGCACATCCATTGCATGGCAAGGTGTGTGTTAACCAATAAGCTACAAAGAGCAACCCACAGGAATAATGTTGGTAGATACAGTGCCAGAGAGGCTACAACTTGGGTGGGTGGAGTGATGGTTGGAAAGGCAGGGCCAACAGAACAGTTTCTGTCAGAGGCCCATGAGGCTCACAGGCCTAGCAATTGCTCTCCTCTTTGACTTCTACTTTACATGTTGACATCAGTGCCTGGGTAAGGCAAGAGGTAGAGGTGGGGTAGGGCCAGTCGAGGGCAACCTACCAGATTTTCTCTTGGTCTTGCCTCTCTCAATGAGACAGCCTTTCATGGACAGGTCTTTGGACTTCTTTACCCATCTTTACACAACTCAAAGCCCACAGACCATGAGAGTTGTCCATTGCTTATTGAGTAAATTATGTATGAGCTCCCCCAGTCTTACACATCCCTTTCCTATTTATAACCTCATTTGATATGAACTGCAAATAAACACATGGTCATACAGTTTATATGTCTTCACACAATGACAGGACTTGTGGATGTGACTAATTTGCTATTACTACATTAGTGACCATCATCTGATCAGGCAATTGACTTAAGAGCAAAAGACTAAATTTTCTCATGAAGAAATTATGCCTCAAGAGCCGTCATGGAAATGTTGTCCATGTTATTAGCTTGGTCCTCTGTAGAATTCAGATTTCAGGTCAAAAACCACTTTTACTGGAATTTCCAGACTCTTGGCTTACTTTGCAAAATTCAGACTTGTCGAATTCCACAATTATGTGGTCTGGTTCTGTCATGCATAGCCTCCCCCGACCTGCCCTAGATACAGACATGTATAACTTGGTTCTACATTACTGGGGAGCTTTAATTCAAATCCAGAGAAATAAAAATAGTTGCTATCCCTACTAGGAGGCACTGAAGACACCGAGTGTGTCTAAAATGGACCTGAGATGTGCCATTGCCCTTCTGAGACTGGATGGAAGCAAGGCCTCTGGATGGCTAATTCAGAGCTTCAAAAATGAAGGCAGCTGCTTGACAAACATGTACCCGGAGAGCTCTGATATCTGAGTGACAGTTTAACCACATTTCCCTTCTGTGGCACCATATTGGGTCTAGATGCTGAGCTAGGTGACACCGAAGGACCTCTGAGATCCACATACATGTTTAACAAGCCCTGTGCCAGAGGGCTTGCTTTGAAGGACATGTAAACTTCTCTTGAACCAGTCCATCTCCATGCTGCCAGTGTGGAAGGGAACACCTCAGCATCAGCGGAAAGATCATTTCCTTTAGTAACACAAGCCTGGAAAAGGATTCCTCTTGGGAGCTTCTCTTTATGATGGATTTTCTTTATTTACAATGAGCCTGGGACTTACATTTTGCAGCTGGTCCTTGCTCACTGACAGGACTGAAGCACAGCTTCTGTAACAATAATTCGGGTGTTACTTGAAGCACAGTAGCCCAGACCTTGACTCTGCTCACACTAGGTGGAAAATTAAGCCAGAAACGATTACATTCTGGTAACTCCGTTTATGGTGGCTGTGAAAACTCCTGGGTGAATGTGGAGCGTTCCCCCAAAGCCTGTAGGGGAAGACAACGCCCTGTAGGTGGCTTGGGCAAAGACTTCAGTTTCTCTCTAGTGCCTGAACTAGGTTCCTCCTCTTGTCAAGAGCTGAAAAGCTCAGGAAATCCCATATCATTCTCAGCCCAGTTGTTAGAGCATATTAGAAACCTGCTCCCTCTCCCTCTCCCTCTCCCTCTGCCTCTCCCTCTCCCTCTCCCTCTCCCTCTGCCTCTCCCTCTCCCTCTCCCTCTCCCTCTCCCTCTCCCCCTCCCCCTCCCCTCCCTCTCCCTCTCCCTCCCCTCCCCTCCCCCTCCCCTCCCTCTGCCTCTCCCTCTCCCTCTCCCCCTCCCTCTCCCTCCCCCTCCCCTCCCCCTCCCCTCCCTCTCCCTCCCCCTCCCCTCCCTCTCCCTCCCCCTCCCCTCCCCTCCCCCTCCCCTCCCTCTCCCTCTCCCTCTCCCTCTCCCTCTCCCTCTCCCTCTTCCCCTCACCCCTTTCTGTGTAGGCCAGGTTCACATTGAACTACAAATCTTCTTTCCTCAGACTCCTAAGTGCTGAGTGGACTGATGTATATCACTATGTCTGGTCGCCATTCTCTACAGAGGCTGCTATCTACGGTAGAGTTGGGCGTGCCCCAAATAGAACAGCTTTGGAGCAGCACACCCCAATTTCCCAAAGCTCCCATGGTCTCGAACAAGCTCTTCTTCATTGCGTGCCTCACGTAGCTCATTATGGGATGAGAATAAATAACATTTGCTTCACAGGATTGTTTCTTGATGAGGACTCATTAACTTAGAAAAACCATGCGTTTGTGTGGATGTGTGCTCCAGGCTTGGAAGACAAAGGAGGGTGCCAGCTATCCTGCTGTATCGTTAGTCTTAATCTTTTAAGACAAGGTGTCTCAACGAACTTGGAGCTAGCTGGGGGGCCAGTCACCACCAATCCTCAGGTCTCCATCTTCTACAGTGCTGGTATTACAGGTGTGTATGACCATGCCTGGCTTCTTATGTATGGTAGGGTCTGACCTCAGACCCTCATGCTAGCATGATGCTCTTCCCCACTGAACCCCTTTCTAGTCCATTGATGACAAGTCAAATGCACTGAATATCAAGTTATAGCAAGCACACGGTCGATTGTTTCTATTTCTCCAGTGCTGGGGATGGAACCCAGAAGCCTTGTCTAGCACTCAAACTCAGCTCTCTTGTGCTGTGTATTGGTTTTAAACTCCCAGCAAGCTCTCATTAACTTACTTAGGCTTGAAACTCACTCCAAAGCTCAGCAGACCTTCAATGTTCAGTCCTCCTGCCTCAGTCTCCTAAGTATCTGGAATTAATAGGCCTGAGCCATCAGACCTGGCCACAACTTTTATATTGCTTTATACTGCTTATATTGTCACATTTATGTATAAATGTGTCAGGAGTTTTACACAGGCAGCTGAAGTTATGGCTTTGCTTTCAAAGTTGAGGCTAGGAAGCTGGATGGAGCCCTTTCTCTGTAGACTTCTTTGTAGAGTTTTCAGTAGACTCTGCAATACTTCATCAGTGACCCCAGGGAAGCGAGCCTGTAGCTGGGACTGCTCAGCACAGGGCTATGGTTTCGGTGTTTCTTAAATCCTCTAGATGGGATTTGAACCAGGATTGTCGGGAGAACCTCACACTCCTTTTTCATTTCAGGTGCTTCCCCAAAGATGGGGCTGAAAGCCACAGGGGCCCATCCAATAACAGGAGGCACAGGGACCACTGGGTACTTCTCATGCAAATATATGCAGTCACTTCAGGCTCTAGGTGCCAGTTTGTTCTGTGTGCTAAGAAGTCAGAAGCTGCTGGAGGTGAGGGAGCCTGTGTGCTACCTTGCAGGAGACTCCTGGGCTTTATGTTAAACAAGTGAATTTTGATGGGAGAGTCAGTTTCCTTCGATGCTGAGCTGCTCTGTGCACCCCCTGCTTCACGCTCAGCTGGTAGAGCTTCTTGGGTCGTCATGAAAAGCTTTATTTCTAACCACAAGAAGGTTTAAGGTCAGAAGAAGGACACAGTGCTGAGATTGTAAAAGCTCAAGGGATTTGTTGAGTGATGAGACCTTCTCTGGCATACAGAAAAATAAAAAGCCTTCCCCCACCCTCCTTGTCAAACTCAAAATTTATTGAGACAACAGGAAAACAAACTTGGGAAAAATTATTCCCCAAACGTTATGCTTTCAAGCTTCCTATTTCATTGAAAAAAAAATACATTTTCTCTCAGCAAGCAGCGAATGTGACAGGAAGGAGGGAGACGCCCTGTGAATTTGGGTGAAGACTGGCCCAGAATGTAAATGGATTCTCAAGATATTGCTTGTGCTCTTGTTAAATCCACTGTGCAGCAGAGGTCACGCTTAGGAACACTATCTACACCATGACCAGTGAGCCTCACTCTGTAGCTAAATATTACATATACCCAGTTCTGGTCTCCAAAGGACGCTGCTGACTGTTTCTCTGCGGTGTGTATGAAGAGAGGGCATCACACCACAGAATCAGTCCTATTATATCTTAAGTCAGGCCTTGATTCAGAGCCAGGATTTATGCTCAGTGATGACAATGGTCTGAGAACCCATCCTGGCTGAGTTTATATTCCCGAGGAAGCAGCTGATCAGTCTGAAGAGAGTTCTACAGATCATTAGCTAGATGCTGAAGTGTTTCCCTCAGGATAGAGACCTCTAGAATATGGCACTGGGATGGCTATCAGTGCCTAGACCAAGTGTCACTGATAGCAGGTGCCTCACTCAGGGCAACTTGACTGGACTTGCAAACAATTGGCTTTCTCATCTATACACAAGGAACATGAAGACGGTCTTAAAAGATAATCAACCAGACAGCCTAAGTCCTGACAGCTGATGAATCGCTAGTCTCTGGGTAGACAACAGCCAAGGAACCTGGGATGCGTAGCTAACCGTCTTATTTGAGCCTTCCCTTCTTCCTTTAAGTGGCTTCACAGAATCTTCAGGCTCTCAAGAGAACCTTTTGCACCAACCACAGTGGAAAGTCAAACCCTTATTATTATGGTTTAAATGTGTGTGTCTTCCGACATTTCACTAGGAGAATGACCCTTGGAAGGTTATTTCTACAAAGGCGATAGCAATGTCGGAGCTGATGTTTGTATTGCTCACTGACCAAACTTTACAAAGAATTGTTCACCCTTTTTCTATGGTGTGCAAGACTGTATTGATTTTTGTTCAAATTAAACTATATTGATAAAATGTTATTGTGTGAGTCATAGCTTTATATTGTCGCCACAAAAGATTCACTGTGCTGGTCAGTTTCAAAGCAGGCAGGATGGGGAGAACAAAGGGTTATCCAAGCTGTTTTACTCTGACTCAGAGAAGAGAAAGAGCCAGGGAAAATAGCAGAAAAACAAGCTAGAAGGAGTTACAACAGAGATCTGGAGAGACCAAACCATTAGGTGATAAAACAAACAAACAAGAAAGCCACAAGAAGCTAGGGAGTAGACACATTCTAATTGCAGTTGCTTTTGTTTACAGATGCCATTTAAGTTAGGAACAGACTCTGTAGAACCCTGAAATGCTTAACATTTAAGGGGAACATGTTCAAATGTTTTCCTTTCCAAGGTAATTTTGATGTTTAAAAATTAATTAGTTAATTTTACATTTTTAATTTTAGATATAATCTCATCACTTGCCTCTTTCTTTTTCCTCCTCTCTTTAGGTCCTCCCTTCAACTCTTCCTATACCCCCAACAATAGCTTCTCTTTCTTTGATTATACACACACACACACACACACACACACACACACACACACACACACCCTGCACAGATATATAAATATAACCCATTGAGTCCAATCTGTTGCCTGTGTGTATAAAGTTTCAGGGCTGACCACTTTGTATTGGATAACAAATCAGGGGCTCATCCCTGGGACAGGCTAATTCTTTCTCAGTTGTTAGCCATTACCTGAAGTCCTCTTCTAGGGGTGGGACCTCCTGAGCCTTTTCTCCTTCCACTTTAACCAATCTGTTGATATAGTCATTCAGATTTCTTTTTTATGCAGTTATTTCTATGCAAACTCTTTGATATTCTGGCTCCTACAGTCTTTCTGCCTTCTCTTCTGTAATGTTTTCTGAGCCATAAATGTAGGAGCTGTGATGTAGATGTATTCATTGGGGCCGGGTTCTTCTCAATCCATTGATCTCTGTATTGCATCCAGTTGCAGTTTTCTGTAATGGGTTTAATTTTCTGTAAAGGGAAGTTTCTTTTATCAGGCATGAGAGCTACACTTCTCTGTAGGTATTGGGATAAAATTTAGACTACAGTTAGCAATTATGCTGGCTTAGGAAAATGGCGGTAGTAGATTATCTCCTAAGATCCATGACCATGCTAGCCCTGGGCAATTGGCTGGATTCTAGTACTAGACATGAATTCCCTCCTGTTGAGTTGGTTACCACTAGCATGTGAGTATCATTATTGCACCTTTATGGAAATCTTACCATACTGGGCATTATTGTGAATCATAGATGTTGTATGTAGGTAGGACTGTTAAATTGCTTCCATCCCATGGCAGCTTTTGTACTTGCTGGTACTATGGAAGCTAGACTATGGTAAGGAGGCTTATAGAATTAGATCTAGCTTGAGTAACATGAGTTCTTTGTTCTGGAATGTGGAATACTATTTAACTGTAAAGAAAAATGAAGACAAGGTTCTGCAGGAGAACCTTGAAAGGATTCTACTGATGAAGGTAACCCAGACCCAGAAAGACAAATGTTGCACGCTCTCCTCTGTAATTCCTAACTCCAAATCCTTAGCTAGAAGTACATAGAATGGAATAACTGAAGCCACCAGGGAAGTAAAGGGACCATGGTGGTGGTACTTGAGAGGAAACAGCAGAATGCAGGTGATGGAAAGCAGGGAATGGGAAAAAATGAGAAGGGGACTTCAATTGAGCAGGGACACACAGAATGAGGGGGGATGAGGGACAAATAGCACTAAGGATCTTTGAATAAGCCTCAAGGAATCACCCGATTTTATATTTACCTAAAATTATACACAATGTGTATGTGTGTGTGTGTGTGTGTGTGTGTGTGTGTGTGTGTGTGTGTATGTGTGTGTGTACATGTACCTTAAACAAAGCTGTGCCACTTGACAACATGCCCCCAATAGACCAACAAAACTCCTGGTACCATGCTCCTTTGGAGTGGCTGGTCAGGGCAGCCAAAACGACTCTCAAGATGAAATGTATTTTTGTTTTTGAGACAATAGTTTTCCCCTTTCCTCTGAATGAATGTTCATGGGTAAGCTATGCTGATGGTGTTTTCTCTCCCCACCTGAAAGATGTTATTTACTATGTAATGGGATTTTGGAATGACTGGCAAAACCATTCCAGGGAAGAACATGGCTCACTACATTGGCATAAAATGAGAAACATAAATAGTCACCCTTTCTTGATTAAGATCATTTCATTAATACTTGCTATGATCCAAATGTATTTTGAGACCACTAAGAGTTCCCAATCGAACAAGAATTACTTATGTACATTAAGGTTCATATCTTTAAAAATCATTTTTCTTTGAAAAACAGAATGCAATTAATTAAACTACATGTCTTGGGAAAAAGGCTCACGTTTTAGCAATTATTTTTAACATAAAGAGGTGTTACATATGGAGTCACTGTCAATTACTAGAAATAATTACATATTTTCTTGGGTAATTTCTTGGTAATTAAAGTATCGCTGAAGCGTATGATGCTTTGTTAATGAAAAGATTAAAAAGCTCACATGAGTTTATCATAGTTTGTTGAAATGTAGTTCAATGTTTATTATCATAATTTCTGATTGTTATTGCATAACCTTGAATGGGATTAGTGAAGAAATCATGACTGTGTGCTAAATAATAGCTCACCGAGTAAAAACTACATCATTCAAGGTGCAACAATAACAATCGGAAATTATGATAATAAACACTAAACCACAGTCTAATAAAGAACAAAACACTCTTAAAATATTTTTCCTTCTGATTTTCAAAGCATTTGTGACACTAATTGCAGGATTACTTAGGGGAAAAAAACCCACAATGCACCTCAACCCAGAATGCTGCATTATTTATTTCTAAACATTCTATACTGAGTAATATAAACAAACAGAACTGTAAATAGAATTTTTATGAATAAAGGAATTTCCAAAATGGGGCCTTGACTGAATTGCTTTCCATCTGGCTCACCATAGGAAAGGCAATGATAGCTTTCCTTCCCTATGTTTTCCTGTATGGAATAAAACATATTTGAGCCATGGGCTGCAGCATCATGATGAAAACACTGCCCAATACATTACTCTTTCTTTTTACTCATTTTTAGCTGGGTAGGGTTTTCAACTGACAATCTAAAGGAAATAGATTATTTCCCAACCATGTACAGATGTAAAGAGACTAAACAGGCCATTCTCAGGGATCTATAAGTGTTCCTGGGAAGAGAAGGAGTAGCCTAGGCACACAGACAAGCTAAGCTTTCCCTGTGAAGCGATATCACCTTTGGTGATCAGCGAGGCTGGGCCTGTGGTGGAGGGTCTAACATTGGGCTATTTCAGAGACAGGAAGGTTAGGAGTTGGCAAAGTTGGCTGTTGTCAGTCCCGCACAGCTGGGTTTTTGTTCTTCCTTTCAATTCTACTTTTCCTCAGTGAAATTAGTCTTGAGAAGTAGAAATTAGCCACAGTGAAAGTATTTACATCACTGAAATCGAGAAACACTACCAATCAGGAAACTTTTCTCCAGACAGTCAGTTTGCTATGCCACTACTGGAAGGATGAGTAATGGGCAATGTATTTAAAAATCATGTCAATCCAAACAGTTATCTATATAGAGGTTAATGAAGTCATGTCAAGTAGAAGCAAGGATTTCCAGTTAATTACCTTGTTAAAAATGATCTCTGGACTGATCTATAAACCTGAGTGTATTGGAAATACCTGGAGTAGTGCTTTTGATTTGACGCTTTACTATTGATATGAAGTTTCCAGTCATAGGGCTTGGACCCCTCCCAAATTCATTAATTTTATTCCACAAATACAACAGAGACAGATGCTCCGTGAAGGTACTCTTTAGATTTGGCCCTCTGCTCATTGAGGCATGATAATTCTTCAATTTTCCAAAGCATCATTACTCTTCAGTGAAAGGTAAGATGGATAATAAGACACACAAGCCAAGGGCACTGATTCTTTTCATATCTTATTTCCAATCCTCCATCACCTCATACTCTTTTCTGGCCCTGCTCCTTCATCATCTTCCTACTCCCTGATGCACCTTGGGTCCATGTCCATCTGAATGTCCTTGTCCTTAGTGTTTCCCATCCTTTTTTCTTTCACTGCCATCTTTCAAGTCTCAATGGTAGCTGTATCTCCTCAGGAAATCTTTGTACAGTGTCTATAATTCTCATTGATTTCTCTCTCAAACTGCCAAGCATAGAGACCATTCCACGGTGGTTCTTCAATATGTAATGTGAACTGGCATGACAGTTCTGTGTGTATAACATGTATTATAAGTCCAGGGTCCCCATTAGCCTTAGGATAAGCCTAGGGCTTCATTGCTTTATAAATGAGGAGAGGAGGGGAAGGTGAAGGAGAGAAGGCATCTCTTTAGGACTAGATCCTATTGGGATCAGTGCTTGTGTTCAGACAAGTTTCTATAATAGTTTTCATTAAGAAAAATTTATTTGTAGCCAATAATTGGGAAGCTGGCTTTTACTGTAGTCTGATGATTGAGGGATGGGGTTATTCAGACAGGGTGGGAAAAAGTGTTACAACATTTTAGTATATCTGCAGCTCTACTTTTTTCTTCTATGTTTTGGTTTTCATCTGCAAACAACCACATTTTAACGTATTAGTAAACATGTATATATTTCAAAATGGCTGTACTTAAGTACACTTTGACTGGGTGTGACAGTCTTACAAAATCGTTCTTTTTCCTTAAAATTATCTACTTGGGAAGTTACCCAATTTTTTTGTTAATTCAACTTTCCAGTGAAGTGATCTAATTCCGGACAGGAGGGCTTCAAATTGTTCTGCCCACATTTGAGTCCCCACTCTCTCCTTTCTTTATCCCTTTGTGTTGTCAAACAGTTTTGATTTGTGTTCCTGGATCAAAACCCTGTTTTCATTTTGCTTGAGAGGCATTGTCTTAAACATCTCTCTCTCTCCTCACATCGCTCAGATGTGTTTTTCTTGGCGGGAAGCCTAACTCGCCTGGATCACTTTGGTGTGGGTGCGACCTCACGCTTTCCCACAGCCAGTACGTCCACTTGGCCATGCCAGCATGGAGACCGAACTCTCTCTTCCAACTGAAGAGCATAAAACGGCAAAGACAAGTGCTCAGGGCACTTTCCTGAGATGATGATTTAAATTATCATGCTCTCCTGGGGGCCCTGAGAAATAGGCCACTCTCTGATCATTTTTGAGCACTTGCCAGTATGCCTGAAATACGAGGAGCAGGAAAAGATGTGTCTGCTTTTCTAATTAGCTTTTTCCCCAGTAAGTCATATCCCTTTCTTTTTAAGTGACGGAAAACATTAGGGTTCTTAGGAGATGTCTATTTTCCACAGGGGTTTACATCATCGTTTTATCTAATTATTTCTCAATTACAAATAATAATTAAACCAAATGGCGATGCAAACTGGAACAGTAACAATATATCTTTTCAGAAGAGCTCCCAAAGGAAATAGAACACCAGGGCTGACAAGTCTTTGTTCGCTCCCAACACCCTGCACAGATGCAAAGGCACTGGCTTTGATTTGCAAACCGTGTCTCACATCCCCTGACCTAGACCAAATGGCCAGACTGAAGACTTCAGCCATGAACTATTTTCCATTTCAGTGCAGCCTTCCTAGTTAAAATAAACATGACCACTGCTACAAAAGTCAGTCATTGTTGAAGGTGTCTCTTTGTTATCTCTTCCTTTCTTTCTTCCTCTTTCTTTCTTTCTTTCTTTCTTTCTTTCTTTCTTTCTTTCTTTCTTTCTTTCTTTCTTTCTTCCTTCCTTCCTTCCTTCCTTCCCTCCTTCCTTCCCCCTCTCTTTCTTTCTTTCTTTCTTTCTTTCTTTCTTTCTTTCTTTCTTTCTTTCTTTCTTTCTTCCTCCTTTCCTTCCTTTCTTCCTCCTTTCCTTCCTTTCTTCCTCCCCCTCCTCCTCCCCTTTTCTCCTCCCCCTCCGCCTCCCTCTCCTTCTCCCCCTCCTCCTCCACTTCCTCTTCCTCCTCCTCTTCCTCCTCCTTCTTTTTAGAAAGGCTGTCATACTGTCATGTACCCTAACTGGCCTTAAATTCTCTCCTTGTGTTTCTATTTTCCTGAGTGCTGGAATTATAGGTCAGTAGCACCATGCCTAGCTTTACAGTGAGCTGGGGATTGAAACTAGGGCCTTGTTCATAAGAGGCAAGTCCTCTCTTGACTGAGCTCTATCTCTACCTTGCAATGGAGTCACTCTTAATAGCAATATCTATCATGATACTTAACCAGGAGTCAGGGGAACTGGCTCTACAGTGACGATGTACTCGAGTTTGCCAGGCAAATCCTGGCCCGGGTTTCTCATCCTGAATTATTATAAATGATTCTTCCTCCCACCCCGAAGATGTCTGACTTCAGATTCTTTTACAACTTACCAGATGGATGAATGAACTGAAATTATACTTAAGTATTCTATGTGGCTTCTTTTGAGCTTATAGATGTCACAAGATTCTAAATCAAATTGTCCAGAGAGAATCCTAAGATCCAGCAAGAAAGGAGCAAATGAAAGTACACAAGGTTTGTTGTCCTACTACACATAAAATTAAGTTTTGTAAAGCTTCTAGGGAAAATATAAGAAGTATTGTTTTGACTACTTTGCTATAGACAACAAAACTTTAGATTAGACTTCATAAAACTTAAAAACATCAGTATATCCAAAGACACTATAAGGGAACTAAAATGTCACAGACAGGGAGAGAACATGGTATGTGTTTCTTGCAATGATTCTTGTTCAGATTGTATGAAGGTCTTTTATAAAGCAAAAGAACAAATTACTTGATTTTTCAAAAAGAGCAAAAGTTCTAAACAGTTCAAACTAAAAGGGTTCTAATGGATAATAATCATATAATATAAGATATGATATATCCAAATAATCATATAATAATATTAAAAATGCTTAACACCAGGAAAGCACTCATTGAAACCTCAGTCACATATTTTGAGTCCATTAATATTATGCAATTTTAAAAAAATGTGATGCTGCCGGCTCCTAGGGAGCATGGGAGAAATTGGAACTCTTGCTTTGCTGGTGGGAGTACAAAGGGATATAGCCTCTTGGGGATGTTGATGGGCAGTTTCTTATAAAGTTAAACATCTACTTACCCTATAACCTGGCGAATCTCCTAAATATTCAAGAAATGAAAACACAGTCTCCCAAGGGCTTGAATGTGAATGTAGCAGCTTCCTTGGTAATAGCTAGCTAGTTCCAAACTGAAACAGCTCTGTAGATTTCCAAAGAATCAGCAAAGAAACCAATTATGACATATGATATCAACAGTCATGTGATAGAGGTGGTGTCTGTTAATGTAGCAATATCAGTGACAGTGGAGAGAGAGAGAGAGGAAGAGAGAGAAAGCACCCAAATTTATATGAAGGACATAGTCCATTACATGATTCCATTTGTATAAAGTTCTGACATTGGGGATAGTCATTCCTGCTGAGGAACTAAGGTCAGTGGTTGCCTGGGGGTTGGGGGAGGTGTATGTTTGTGTGTCTTTTCTTGAATGGAGATTTTTCTTGAATGGAGACTGTTATCTATGAACTTTCTAAGTTAAGAAGCATTTAGTGTCTTTATCTGAGTGATGTATATGGAGAGACTGTGTATTTATAGGTAACATATATAACAAGATAGTTGAGCGTGCACTTTAGATGTGTGCATTTTTATGTAAATTATATCTTAATACAATATGATAAAAATAAGTTACACTGCTCTCAGCTGAACAAGAACAATCCCACACAACAACGTTTTCCAAATATTTTAAAATAGCACACTTCTGACTTGAGTTTTCTTTGCTTGAAATTATAAAATGGAGCAGATCAGAGCTGCTCAAATTGAAAAGCCTGCCTCACCCTGTCCAACCCTCCACCAGGTACCACACTGCCTTCTGTAACTACCCAGTGACAGAGCACCCAAGGTTTATGTGACATCCACTATACAGATAAGAGTCTGTGAAGTTGTGACTTGGTCTCATGGTTAATAATTGACAAGGCCCTGGGAATCATGATTTGTGAGCTATAACTGATATTTTACCTTCTCTGCATGTCCAGGGAGACTGAAAGTATAACCCAAACATTGTCAGAGGAATAGTGTGAGAATGTTCCTAGTTGCAGGGAGTCTATGATCTACTCAAGGACCTGAGATGGATATTCACTCCATGAATGAATGCCTCAGAGAGGCAAGAGGTTTCAGTCAATTTACAGGTCTCCAAGGGCTTTTCTCTTCTTTCCTTTTTTTCTGGAAAGGGTGTCCCTAAGGGAGGGAAACACTACTCATCAGAGATAGCCCTTTGTGCACACACAAATAATGACAAAACTATATCTCATCTCTGGGGGTTGTTTCTCTGTCTCTGTCTGTCTCTCTGTCTATCTCTCTCGGTATGTATGTGTATGTGTGTGTGTATGTGTGTGTGTGTGTGTGTGTGTGTGTGTGTGTGTGTGTGTGAGAGAGAGAGAGAGAGAGAGAGAGAGAGAGAGAGAGAGAGAGAGAGAGAGAAAGAGAGAATAGATTCTTAGCAGAAAGTGGAAATGGAAGTGAGTTGTGACTTTAGTCTTTTCTAAAATCTTATCTTTAGTATATATGAATTAGCCAGAATGATGGGCTTCATTCTGATATTTATATATATTTACTCACCCCGATTATTCTCTCATGCCCTACTTCCGTTGATCCTCTTTCTCCTTGTAACCCACCCCCTTTCTACTTTCACTTTTTTTTTCTGTGTGTGTGTCGGGGGTGGGGTGGGGAGGCTATCCAGTGAGTTTCACCAGGGTTACTTACAGGAGCATGAATGATGGGTATTTGCCACCCCTTAGAGGTGGGTGGCTACGCCATTGAGAAATGTGCCTCCCCCATCCCAGCTACCTTCTATTACTCTCTCTTCTCATTATCTAGTTTGGACCCATCCGCTATACAAATCTCTAAGGCTTTCATCTTGATGTGACCGTCACTTATTGCTTCTGAGGAGCCCGTCATTTCTGCATGTGTGCCAGGACCACGTGACCAGCCAGGCTGGAGGTGCTCACAGGGCTTGTTGCTGAGGTTTCCTTTCCCACAAGACCCTCCTCACACACCCCTGTCTTTCCCACCCCCAAGCAGCTGCTGCGATTCATTTATTTATTTTAACGTTTAATTTGTGATACAGTTAGAAGAGGCTGTCAGCAAGGGAGAATCAAATATAAAGTTTATTTTTTTTCTCCCAGCAGGGAAAAGCCAGAGGAGAAGGAAGACCACTTCTTGGGTT
Organism: Rattus norvegicus; assembly: GCF_021556685.1. Taxonomy (NCBI): domain Eukaryota; kingdom Metazoa; phylum Chordata; class Mammalia; order Rodentia; family Muridae; genus Rattus; species Rattus norvegicus. The sequence continues at coordinate 92,880,470 of NC_141542.1, forward strand.
TGTTTGCTTTAATAATTTTTTTTTAAAAACCTCTGAAGTTTTGCTCCCTTTAAGTGCAGAGACCAAGGAGAGAACATTTAAAATTTGATTTAATTAATTTTTTTGATAGAATCTAACTTTTCTTTAATGTAATGGGAAAGAAGATGGAATTTCCTCTCCAAGGGAAGTGAGTGTTCAGATTCTGATTTGCTTATTTATTTGTTTACTGCTGTAAAGGTATTGATTTTGACTGATAAAACACAGAGTTAGGATGTCAGCAAGCCTGTATAAAACTGAGCCATGAGGAACATGTGAAAACATGAAATTAAGATGGGCCCAAAAAAATGAGGTTTGTTCATGAGGCCATGGAAAAATCTCTGCCTCAACTACTGCTATTTTTTGTCCCTCCTAAGACTTCAAGTCCCCTACATTAGATATATGTCTGGCTGGGAAGCACCTCAGTGTATAAAAGTATTTTGCAAGTGTAATAGTTTGAATAGGCATGGCTCCCATAGACTCATTTGTTTTGGAGGCTTGGCCCGTAGGGAGTGGCACTATTAGGAGGTGTGGCCTTACTGGAGTAGGTGTGGTCTTGTTGGAGAAAGCATATCACCTCTGCTCAAGATGTAGACCTCTCAGCTCCATCTCCAGCACCATGTCTGCCTGCATGATACCATATTCCCTACCATGACGACCCTGGACTATATCTGAAACTAGAAACCAGCCCCAATGAAATGTGTTCCTTTATAAGAGTTGCCTTGGCCATGGTGTCCCTTCATAGCAATGAAACCCAAACTAAGACAACATGCAAGCATGAGGACCTGAGCCTTGGTCTCTAGTATCCAAACACAGTAGCATAAGCAGCTGTTATCCCTGTTCCCTACTGGAAATGGGAAGTGGAGAGAGGAACGGACGCTCCAGGGCTGCCTAGGCTGGCTTACCTAGATGAGCCTTAGATGGAAGGGCACATGTTGGGTGGCCTTTATATACACAAATACATGCAATTGCAATCCTACACATAATATACAAAGATGTAAAAAATTTTTTCTCAGTTTACATATGAGCTATACAAAACTAATAAGAAATGGTAAAAAAGGAGAACAAAATCTTCCACAGTTAAAATTTTTCAGGAAAAGTTGGATATGATGGTACATACTTATAATTGCAGCTCTTGAGAGGTGGACGTTGGGGAGTCAGAAGTTTAATGGCAGCCTCAGATTTATAGCTAGCGTGAAGCCAACCTGGGCTACATGGAACCCTGCCTCAAAAATCCAAAGCAAGCAAGCAAGCAGCCATGCAACCACGCAACCACGCAACCATGCAACCATGCAACCACACAACCACACAACCATGCAAACAAACAAAAACAAATGCAGAAGTTTAGGAAAACTAGAACAAATGATATTAAAACTTTTGGTGCAAGATTGCTGGTATCTTCAGTATTCCAGGTAGGTTCTTGGTGTCTGAGGGAAAGAATGGTATTATAGAACCACATCAAGACTCCCAGGTATAGCCCAAGGAGGATTTTAATCCGTCTATCTGCACCAACATTTTAGGATGAAGATTCCCCACAAAACCTTTGTTGAGGAAGTGCCTCATCCAGGCACTCAAGCAGATTTATCAAAATACAAACCACGAAGAAGGGAGAAGCTCAGAAGTTCAAAGTTATCTCTGGAAATATAACAAGTTTGAGGACAATATGAGATATATCATATCTGGCTTTTTTTTTTTTAAATAATGCAGACCAGGGCCGGGAAAGGATACCGTTTAAAATGATAATTAGCCAGCCTAACTTCATATTCAAATGATAATAGTTTCCCAAGTGATTATTCAGTGCTTTATAAAAGTCTCACCAGGAAGGTTCTTGGAGTGCAATGAAATTTGACAGCGCCAGAGAATGTCAGTGATGTCGGCCAGGAGGGATGGAAGAAAGAGTGATTTTGTAAAGAGAGATCCTCCCTGAATTTTGATCCAAGTAGCAAGTATCAGTTAGAACAAATATAAGAGTTATTTATCTACGTAGTTAGCCCCAGGGAGATTCGTACAGATTCAGATTATGTGCTTTCTTTGCTAATTTGAAACAGAACGATGGGCAGCAACCAGGGAGATCTTCCAATTTTCTTAACAGGTAAATCTTCTTCTGCCTTTTGGCATGTGGAGGACTGGTTCATGGTGATGCTTTTCACAGTCCCAAATCTGTTTTCTGTCATTCAAGTGGTATTTCCCAGTCGCTTCTCCAACTACAGGAGATAAATGAGTGAGTTCTGACCAGTGTAATGTGGCCAGGCGTTCAACTATCCCACCACTCCTGATGTATAGAAGGTTCTGTGTGTCCTTTCTTTTCTCAGTCTTCTCATCTGCTAGCTGCAATGTCACCACGGGAACCAGAGGACAAACATCCAGGATTGGAGCATCCCAGAATTTAAGTTGCTTTTCAGAGGACACTCCTGAGCATACCTACTGTAGTCTGCGTGGGCTAAACAAGTTTCTGGCTTTGTTAGTCATTGTTTGTGTTGCTTTTGTTGCTAGCACACCACTTCAGGTTAATTACCTCAGAGATGCCCAGGGTGCCTAATCGAGGAGGGTAAATCTAGCTTCAGATACTGGTAGTAATTTAGTCTTTGTCATGGCCGCAAGAGGAAGCACGTTGTCTTATTGCTGCCCTATTTCATGGAAATAGTTTTAAAATCAGATTACAGAAGATTAATGCTGAAGTGGTCCATGTTTCTCATCTCCCCCCCCCCAGGTATCCCGCTCTTCCACTATATCTGGTGCATTGAAAGTGACCACCCTACCCTCAAACACTGGGTTGTGTTTGGGGTCAGATAAAGCATATGGGGCTGTGAGAATTGGTTTCCTTAGTGATGAAGTGTAGAACCACCCTCCAAGGATGCAGGCCGAACAGAACCCAGCCAGGAATCTGCTGACCTGTTGGCCTTCCACACATTTGCACACCTTGGCTCGTTGCCCAGCTCGGCACAGCTGGCTAGAACAATCCTCAATCCTTAGGAACTTCTCCCAAGAGAAGTTCATGAAAGCAGGAGCTGGTAGAAAAACAAAGATGAAGGGAATGTAAACCTTGCCTAGGAATTAAATGAATTCTGAAGAACAGGAATCTGGCCAGCCATGATATTTATCAGACTTCTGACAGCCAAAATGAAGAGGTTAGGGATTATTGGTGTGTGTGTTTACATCTGGTGAAAGTCTTACATGGTAAGAAGATATGGATTTTTTAAAAGTGTGAATGGCTGCTTTTGGGGAGTAAAATACTGTTCCTGCTATCCAGGGAGACTCATAAATACTCATGCACTTTTTATAGCCAATGACAAATTCCAATTGACGACTCAGCTATTTTGAAGTGCATCATCATCAACAGGGATAGGTGTAGACTTTCCGAACCTAGAAAGATCTATAATTTAGGAGAGCTCCTTTAACAAAATGAACTTAAAATTAGGCGTGAAAGTAAACATTTATGTAGGAACACAATCACAGCAAGCTATAAAAATTAAAAGGATGTCTGGCATAAAATCAGAAAGCAAGGAAACTTGACAGCACTGTTCATAGGCACACTAACGTACCTCTTATGATCTTTCCCTCTAGTTTTGGTTGTATATTCATTGGCCATCTTACTATAGGACAGAAATTCCATAATATTTTCTATATAGGAAATGAAAAAGATGATCTAGCCTCCCCCTTAGCCTGTGTTTAAGCATCTTTGGCTTGTGGTCTTGTTTACGGTAATTTAATGGAAATTATTGAGATTATTGTTAACTCTGAGAATCATGTGCCTTTCACATGTTCCTCTGTTAACACTAAGAACATTTAGCACAGACTAGCTTCTGCCTCTACTTTTAAACCTCGTTTCTTGCTGCTACTAATGACACATATTCTTATGGTGCAACGTCTTATCTTGACAGGGCTCCAGGCCCTTTGTATTTTAATGTTGGATAAATTGTTACAGTGGATGGTGGAAATTCCTGGAAGCCATTTCTGCAGTGGGGATGACTGGTGATAACTTAATTATGCACGGAAGTAACATAAAACTGAATAAATATATTTTACTAAAGCCCTAACTAAATGTGTCTTCAGAGCCAGCAACCCCTTAGCTAGCTGCATATTAAAAATCCCTCTTGTTAATATTATCCTTAAGACCCCCATGGAGCACTCTGGCCACTGTGCCTCAGGGACAATGGTTTCTTTTTTGAAGAACTTTCTAGAAGCTTGTCTATTTCCTTCTGGCATCTGAGATTGGCTGGAAATGCCCATGCAATCTCTATGGGTACTGTTGACGTTAAATCTCTGCCTGCAGATATCTTGGTCCTCCTTTCAAACTTTGTGATGGTCTTTGACTGTACCTTACACTTTCAAGGGGATACATATGCCCCCAAATTTTGTGTGTGAGTTAGAGTTAAAGTAGATTGGTAAGTGGATTTCATATACTAGCCAATTAAAACTATAATATTGGGCTTCTAAATTAGCAGTAAGAGGTTTTTTGTGGTGGCTTGTTTGGTCGTAGCTTGTTCACATCTCACTCAAAATAAGTTAAGGGCTCTGAGCTACTGATGATCACTATTTATACTTGAATTGGAGCCGAGGATGTGGGTCTATGCGTTGGCTCTCACTGCTCTGTTTTTGGATTGCAGTGTTACTTCTGGTGTGGAGTACCCAAGAGCAATTAGTGGATGCAGCAGGCATTTTTGACTTCAAACGATTCTTGTCATTGGCATCCAGGGTAGTCATCCTGGTTCCTTCACAGGCTCCAAACCTTGTTGGAGCCCATCTCTTCCACAGAATTTGAGAACCATATTGTAGTCAGGCAAAATGATCCTTTATGATAAATGTTATGTTTCATCTCCCGTGAATGTGGTGTGGTGGGCAAAGTAATGTCCTGCCCGCTGGGGTCATTGTTTTTTTTTTTTCTTATCATGCTGAATGAGAAATGGACATCCCTCATATAGATGAGACAGACTCTTCTTCTTCTTCTCCCCACCATTGCCTTTTCTTTCCTCCCCAGTGCATTGGCTGGCGAAAGAGTCAAAATGATAAGCAACCTCATTCCAGAAAGAAACCAATTATGGACTATAGAGATTAAGAAGAAACATAGGTTGCAAATGTGTTGCTTTGTATTTAAACTGTAAAAATGAAAATGGTAAAATTAAAATAACCAGGGGAAAAAGTCATTGTTTGCATTTTCTTGGTACCTACACATGCACATATTGTTGCCGTCAATGAAGAGCAGTAATAACATCTGAGAGACTCATCAGAGATCAGTGTTCCCGGGTGACCCACTGAGTGAGGTAACATTACAAGCAATCTTGTAAATAACATTGAATGCACTGCATTAGGGGATGGCTATGGGGGTAAGTTGATCAGTTTTATTATAGTACAAACAATATAATACAGTTGTGAAAACTCATGTGCATACTAAAAGTATTGATACATTTTCTATATTTATTTAAAACAGTATTTTTATTTTATTTTACTTTTCGAGATTACAGTACATTATGTCATTTTACCCCTCCCTCTCTTTTCTTGAAACCTTCCCATGGGCATCCCCCCTTTTGAATCTCATAATAGATGTATTGAGATTAGCTAGGGTCACACACTTGACTCTAAAGACTGAGAGGAGATGGTTCCCCTGACTGGATTGTTAGAGCTCAGATCGGAACACTATGAGGCTTCTTGTGTACCTTGAGAGGCAAGAAATACAGAAACAAATTCTTCTTGTCCAGCAAACGTTCCAAATACTCCTGGATAAGTTAGGCTATTTTGCTTAGGCCCATAGATTCTATCACACATTTTCAATAGAATTGTTTGTTTTTAAAGGGGCCTGACAAAAATTATTTCCCTCTGAGAATCTATGTCTGTGGTTTCCCTACAGAGACTTGACAGAAGAAAAAGGGAAGGAGCAGCCATCTGATAGAAAGGGAATCTTGGAGAAAGTCTGAGGCAAAGTTTAGCCTAGTCATGGATGCGCCTCTGCCAGGGCGAAGTTGTGATCATGTGACTATTAGTGCTGCCTCATCGACACTTATTTTTGAAATGAAATCATTTCAAGAACATCTCTTCGTTTTTCTTCCCACAGATCTTTCTGTTGTACCCTCCTCAAGACCTTGCAGAATAACTTTTTCCCTCATTTGATTGACCTTAATAGCAAGCACAGCAGAATTTGATTAATTCATCTTATAGGTCCATAATTAACGTAAAAGGGCCAACAGTCTCTCAACTCCCTCCGAAGGAAAGATCTAATAATGAAGCTCAAGTACAGTTTAATATGACCTAATTTTAAGAAATATAATGGCTGAAGAATTACTTTGAGAAGTTATAAGTGTTATGCAAATGTAAAATACCCTCAAATACCCTCATTATTAGTACCATTATTAGCAGAGTGTCTATACGCTAATGTTCACTTATTTTCTGTATTAGGAAAATAAAAAGTAAAAGAATTCTTCAGTCTCTCTGGACTTCTCAAGGGATCAAAGGATCATATCTTTGTTGTTAACTGCTATGTCCCTGGTACCCAGGACTTAGTAGGCATTCAGTTAGTATTCCTTGAAATAATGGATGGATGATCTCTGATTATATGTTAAGGATGCCTTTCTTTCTTCAATTTTATGCTGTGCTGAACAAGCCTTTCAAGTGCAAGCATTTTTAAAAGGATGAATTTCTAGAGGTTAAAATTTTTGGCCACAGGCTTTATACAAACCTTAAATGTTTTTTTTTAATTACACAGTTGTTTTTCTTTTGTTGTTTGAGAATTCATACATGCATGTAATGTGTTTTGATCAAATCCACTCCAAATTCCATCCACTGTACTTTTTCTCCTATTCTCAACCACCACATTTCCTTCCCCAGATCATTTATGCTTCTAAAAAAAATAAAACCACAGGAAAAGCCCCCACTGAATCTACTTATTACTGCGTGCATGTGCATGAGTGAAAGACCATCTACTGGAGAACTGCTAGCTTCTCACAGGCCATGGGTCATATACCTAAGGAAAGCTGACTCTTCTTCCTCTAGCAACCATCAACTGCTAATGGCTCCTCAGCCCCAGGCAGGGATTCATAAACTCTGTGCCCGAGTTTTGGGTGGCTTGATCTTGTGCACACAGGCATAGCTGCTAGGAGTTTATTAGCGCAATAGCCTTCTCATGTCCAACAAATACTATTTTACTATAGATGCCCACTTTGAAGCTTATTGCCAGGCTGCCTTCCAGAAATGTCCATTTATTCGATGAGCACTTATCAGCGGCTTATTTGAGTTCAGACAGTGCTCTGTGCATCTCTTGAAAGATACTGATGAATAAGACATCAGTCTCCATGACCTTATATTTTAATCAGCAAGAAAGAAGATAAAAAAGACAATCATATTAAAAAATGATGTAGTTTCTGTAGTGCTGAGTGCTATAAAGAAATACTAAAGGAGATGAGAGGGTTTGGCTGACTGTATTATTGGATTTAAATGTTCATTTAACTATTTGTAAGTGAGTGTGTGAATGGAAAAAGGGAGCAAGAATACTAGAAGAAAATATACAATGAGTTACAGGACAATATCTGAAATGATGCAGTTACTCAGGGCATCGCAACAGTTCTAATGTCCACTGGCCCGCTGGAGCTGGTGGAAGTCAAAGAGTAAATGAAAGTTGGCCCAAGTCTGTGTTACAATTGGCCCAGTGGGTCAATGGACTCTCTTGTCATCTTTCTACTACCCAGAGATATTTGGGATAGAATAGTTCCCTGTGTAGAGAGGTCCATGATACAAGAAGAGAGAGAAATGTGACTAGCTCTACTGTTAAGGATTTAGCACACACATTACCAAGAAACAGCTGGCTTCATAGGATGGTGCAACTAACTAACTGAACATTGAATCAATTTTTCAGTGAGGAGATGATACACCAAGGGTATGTCTTTGAAGTTAGAACCAGTGATCAAAATATATTGCTATCTCCCACATCAGTATAGTGTCTGACTCCAGAAGGATAGATGTGGGAATGGTTCCTCCCACTATCAGGTTTGAAATTCCTACTTTCAGAATGTTTGCTTCCTCTATGCAGAATGTTATATCATCAGTTCTTTTTGCCTTGCTTCTTAAGCAGAAATGTGTGGGTCTCTTAGTTAGGGTTTTACTGCTGTGAACAGACACCATGACCAGGGAAACTCTTATAAGAACTTAATTGGGGCTGGCTTACAGATTCAAAGGTTCAATCCATTGTCATCAAGATGGGAGTATGTCAGCATCCAGGCAGGCATGGTGCAGGAGGAGTTGAGAGTTCTACCTCTTCATCTGAAGGCCATTAGGAGAAGACTAGCTCCCAGGTAGTTAGGAGGAGGGTCTCATTGCCCACCCCTACAGTGTCATACTTCTTCCAACAAGGCCACATCTACTCCAACAAAGCCACACCTCCCAATAGTGCCAACAACTGGGCCAAGCATTTTCAAATCACCACAGTGGACACAGCACTGGTTTCACTGAGCTGGAAGCTGACACTGATTCATGGAGCAGTAGTTAATCTGCTCTGATTTTCCAGGTGGTGCCTGTGTGATGTCCTTGCTGCCTACCCAAGTGAAAGATTCTCAAATGAAAGACACATATATTTAGTCTTCTATTTTAATATGCCTTAAATAGTGCAATGACTCCCAAATATCCACACTGCTGACACCTCCCTTCCAATACTCCTGAGATATTGTTTACTAAACATATTTACTACCATATTTACTACCCTGGACTCACATGTGTGGGTAGGGGTGTGGAGGGATGGGACCTCTCTTCCCCAGCTCTTACATGGCTGGTATTCTGTCCTCTGCTCCTCTCGAGTCTAAATCTTATTCCTTCCCCAGCAATGTCAAATCCTCCTTCTCTTTGGCATCCTTGCCTGTGAATCCGCCATTGGCCACCAACAACTTTATTTAACAATTAAAACCAGCTGGGGGCAAGGACCCTCAGTGTCTCATCTGTGGCATTCTCATGCAATTTGGGAACCCACAATGCAAGCATTAAACCAAACCCACAACAATCTTATGGCCATCTTAACAAAGAATGGAAACTATGGTGACTGGGCCAATTGGTCCTTATTATCAAAGGAAATTGGGTAGCTTCTGCAGGACGGAAGCCAATGAAAATATGACTGAAACTTAGGGGTTCCATAGGCACTTTTTAGGATTTCCATCTCTTTTGGTAAAATAGCAGAAAGCTAGGGGCTAGCAAGGTGGTTCAGCGGTTAAGAATACTGGCTGCTCTTCTGGAGGATCCAGTTTGATTTCTAACACTCATTAACTACAGTCTGTAATTCCTGATCCAGGCGACCCAACTTCATCTTCTGGTCTCCTTGGGCACAAAGCATGTACTTATGCACAGACATATAAGCAGAGAATAAATCCATGTGCATATAATGAGGTAATTAACTTTTGAATGTTACACAAAAGCTATAAGAAACCACTAAGATGGGACCTTTGAGAATATGGCTCTTCAGAAGCAAATGATTGGATTCTTTTACCAAACCATCCCCACCCAACTGAAGTGTGTGTAAAGGCAAATGGACATGGATTTAGTTTAAGAAGGAGGCAGTACTTTCCAAAGATAGCCTCATGGCCGATTAGAGGTGTGAAACTTGAGCAATCACCAGTTGGAAGATAGGCACCTTTTCAATTGAATTTCACCGGAGGCTCCCCTCCTCCACACTGCTTCTAATTGTGATTAAAGTCTACATTTCCTCTTAGCATCATAGACCAGAGACACAGCGTCTTATTTGCACTGATATTTTTATCACCTCAGTGTCCTCTCTCTGCCCTTTTCATCTTCAAGAATGATTTGAATGGTCAAATTATCTCTGTGGAAAATCTTAGTGTATATGGATGTGATATGTGCCGATTTCAATAATTTTCAAAACAAACCTTAATGTTAAGTAGGCACATGTCTATATACAACTGTGAAGGCTTCAATCCATTGCCCTTTAGCCAGTTTTCCCCAGTAGAACATCTTGCAACATATATTCTTGTGTCATTTCCCAAATAGGACATTAACATTGATTTGTTTTGTTTTGAGAAAGGGTCTCACTAGGAAGCTCTAGCTGGCCGGAAGTCACTATGTAGATTCGGCTGCCTTTGAACTCACAAAGATCTATCAGCCTTTGCCTCTTCAGTGCTGGGATTAGAATTATGCATTACCAAACCTAGTTAACGTTGACATTACTACAATCCAACATTTTTCAAAGTTCTCTGATTTGGATCATTCTAGCAAGAAGTGATTTATATTTACTTTAAGAAGTAAGAATCTGATTAATAAAGAAAGAGATTATTTTAGACAGAGGAGTCATCAACAGCTTCATGAACAGGATGATAAGACACTTGGACCAGGACATGACTGGAGTAGTAGAGAAATGACAAAGGAGGGTCACTGAGAGTAAGTGACAGCAATTGTGGAACTCTACAATGGGATAAGCTTGGCTTATATATCAACAACAACAACAAAAACCCCCAAACAAAAATAAAAACCCAAATAACCCCAAAACAATTAATATGAAGTGATAAAATATTCTTTTTATATTTTTATTTTAATTCTTGCTTTTCACAAAGTTTTGCTGATTGCCTAGGAATCCTCTTGCCATAGTCTCTCAAGTGTCAGGGACTTAGGCATGTGCCAGTACAGTCATATGATGCAGCAAGTCAGGAAAAGAGTGGTCAGAGATCTAGACCACTGACACCATACAGGCCACAGCCAAAAAAAATCATTGTCACTCTCAATTCAGTTAGGATAATTTTCAGAGCAACACGTTCAAGAACAAACTTTAAAAGGTCTAACTTGGAAGGATTTCATCCTTAAATAGATTGGAATGTGCCCTCATGTCACTATTTCTCCTTGTTTTTCTTCTCCTTTCTCAGTTACACAGAGTTAGTCCCATTCTATGTAATCAACCATTACCTATGGGAATATGACAGTGATGTCTTCTCAAGTCTACATTTTAGGCAGCCAAAGTCCCTTAGTTAAACTGCCTTGCTAACTGTTGCTAGTAACAAAACTACAGGCTTGGTAAGTTACAAAGAGAACATGGTTTATTTTGGCTCACTGTTGGGGGTCAAGGGTTGCGGGACCACATAAATTGCTGGTCCAGTCCTAAGGAGACAGAAGATGTCAAGTAAGAGAGAGAATAAACACATACATGTGTTAGGTGTTTTCCCCACTTTTACTTTCTTCCTCCTCTTGTTCCTCTTTCTCTCCCATCACCTTGTTTGTTGAAACAGAGCTTCACTATGTAGTCCAGGCTGGCCTTAAACTTATCGTTCTCTCATCTCTACATAATAATTGCTAAAATCAGATATGTACCACCACACATGGCTCTTCTCTGTTCTTATCAAGTTACTAGTATCCAACTACAGGGATCCATCCTAGTGGTGCTTGAACACTCCTCCCCCAAAGATCCACCCTTTAAACAGATTAAGATGAGCCTGAGTTTACAGAGAGGGGAAATAGAACCAAATAGAATTCAAACCATGATACATTGTCTTGCATAGTCTTTGAAAAAAGATATTTAAAGTTTTATATCTAAAATTCTAGTAATAGTTCCTAGCCTTAAAACATAAGAATCTTAACATTGCTCCATGCCTTTAGGGAGGAGTATTTGTTAATTGTATGTCCTTGTCTTGTTAATTATATTGCTTTAAAGATGTGGTTTTGGGGATGGGTTATTGGCTGCATGACCAACTTAACATGATGTTTCTATGGAACAAATGAATGAGTTAGATTAAGTTGATGTAAATCAGAAACAAACAAACAAACAAACAAGCATGTCATGGACTCTAACCCTATGACACTATAAGGCAAATTAAACAATTCTATAAGTTGCCTTGGTCATTGTGTTTTATCACAGCAAAACTCAAGAAGAAGGATGACCTTAAAAGGGGAAAATATCCATAGGAGGGGATATGGAAGCAAAGTTTAGAGCAGCAACTGAGGAACAGCCATTCAGAGCCTGCCCCACATGTGGCCCATATATATATATATACAGCCACCAAAACTAGATAAGATTGATGAAGCTAAAAAATGCATGCTGAAAGGGACCATATATAGATCTCTCCTGAGAGACACATCCAGAGCAAGTCCAATACAGAGGTCAATGCTAGCAGCAAACCATTGAACTGAGAACAGGACTCCCTTTGGGGGAATTAGATGAAGGATTGGAAGAGTTGAAGGAACTTGCAACCCCATAAGAACAACAATGCCAACCAACCAGAGCTTCCAGGGACTAAACCACTAACAAAAGAGTACACATGGACTGACCCAGGGCTCCAACTGCATATGTAGCAGAGAATAGACTTGTTGGGGCACCAGTGGAAGGGGAAGCTCTTGGTCCTGCCAAGGTTGGACCCCCAGTGCAGGGGAATATGGGGGAACAGTAAGGGGGGATGGATGGGGGAATACCCGTATGGGGGAGGGGGAGGGGATGGGGGGTTATGGACAGGAAACTGGGAAGGGGAATAACATTTGAAATGTAAGTAAAGAAATATATCTAATTAAAAAAAAAGAAAAGTAACTAAGACCAAAAGTCACTACTTTAAAAAATTATGGATATCCAAACTTTAACATAAATGAAAAATACCTGAGAATCTTGATAAAATTCAGATTTGCATTATTCCGTGTGGCTGAGGACCTCAGATTCATTTTTGAATCATTGCATGCTCTGGAGGACCCTAGATACTGAAATTGAGCAGATGTTTCTGCTCTAGGGACCACTCTTTTGAATAACAGGTTTCTGAAAACCCTGACTCAGTAGGGAAGTAGTCTGCCAAGATTTTGGTATTCTCAAGAACTCATTACACTCTCAATTTAAGTGGATTCTCCAGTTTATTCCAGGGTGTTCTTAGAGTCCATGTATCTACACAGTATACCTTAGAAAATTGCTTCTCAGCCATCATCGAGTTCAACACATAGAGACTTCACAGAAAATGATGGACTCCCCAACTACTCTTGTTCAATTTCCTTTGTAACTGCACCAGTGTCTCTATGGGACAGTGATCTGATTGATAGCAGGAGGTTGGTGGGCACTGTTATAGTTACTCTATGTTTCCTTAATGGCAAAGGATATGGAAACTGAAGACATAGAGAAAACAGGAGACAATAAGGCACACTCCCAGATGAAGGCTTCCTAGGTCCCCAGGTCTCTGCAGAAACATACAACAGCTGTTGATGCCGGTGTGCGAAGTTAGCATTCTTTCCTTGATGAGAGCACTTCTCTGCCTTAGCAGGATGCATCCTTCCTGTGTCCCTAGGTGATGTTATAGGCTCTCAAATTGTCTGCCAACTTTCAGAGAAAGAACAACTTGGTAACTTTTAGTGTTTTTCTTCAGTGTGAGAGCAGCCTAATAAAGGATTTGGTGTTGCATGTCTGAGCGTTTCTCTCTACCAGCCCTGTGTAAAGTCCACTTTCGTCTCTCATTACATATATTAAACATGGGTAGGACTCAGAACGTCATAGGAAATGTCTAAGACAGTGGAAGAGAAGTCTGTGGCTTCTGTTTTTCTCTTCATATATTCACTTTTAACTTACCAATTTGGCAAGTGATGGAAGCATAGTTGTAGTTTATTTGAAAAAAAAAAGGCCACAAGAACATGAAGAATCTTTTTTTTTTAGAAATCATTCCCCTTTCTTTGGCAAGAAAGGTTTATTTGCCAAATTTCCCAAGATAACTGAATGCCACAATTGGAAACAACTCATGAGAATTTTGATGAAATTCTTTTGACATGATTATTTGAGAGACAAAATATTTACTAACCTTTTGGTACAGCTATAGATGTGTCTAAAGCAAATTACAACAGTACACAGTCTGAGTCTTCCCTAAGGAATCTATCCCAGAGGAGCGACCCCCAGGCCCCCCAATAATCAGTTTATGTCACTCTTCTGATGGCTTGTTTTTCTAAGGTGTGATAGGTGCCATGAACAGGCCCAATTAGATCAAAATGGACACTTACAGTCCAGTAAATGTTGCAGACATTTTCTTTCTCTTGTCCCTTGTGAAACAAAGATAACCTGTGTTCACAAGGGGAAATTGCCTTACTGTGACACCAGCAATAAACTGTTAACAGATAGGCGAAAACACTTGAGTAGTCCTTTGGAGAGAAAGATATTGATCACTTGCTCTTCTATTCTTGCAGTTCTGCTGCCTCTCAACTTCCCCTGTATTACTCCTGACCTGTTTAAAACATCCGGGGTAAGGTTTACAGACAGTATGGTCACTAGCTAGCACATAGAGTTTGGAGGCAAAACTCCCAGGTCCAAATCCCAAAGTGCCTGTAGTCACTGGCTAGTTACTAAACATCTCTGTGTCTCAGTCTTCTCACTCACAAAACAGAGCTGAAACCAGTAACTAACGTTCTGTGCTATCCTGAGATTAAGGGAGCTGACACATGGAAATGTTCGGAATGGCGTTGAGTGAGTTCACTGAAGAGGGTTGCCTGCCATTATTATTTATGAGGATGGATCCTGCTGTAGATGACCTGGTGTTCTCATCAGGTTCTTCCTTTAGACTCTAGTACTGATCATGTGACCAGAGTAGACCCAGTTGTTTTATGGAACACACAATTTTGTTTGCCATTTAAACCTCTTTCTCCTGCCTCTCATCCTCCCTTCTTTTCTTTTTCTTTCCTTCTTGACTTCTCTTCCTCTCTCCCATTGGGTTCATGATGAGAAAAGAGCATTACTTTGACAATATGGTAAGATGTAGGAGTTTTATGCTCAAATTCTTGTTTAACTTATGTCCCCAAATCATTGCTTTTTCACACTTACTGGCCAGTTTTGTCTAGTCTTGAAAAATACAAACCCAGCTAATATTCATTCTCAAACTAGGTGAAAATGCACTAAAAAATAGAGCAGATTATTATATAAAGTCAAGGAATGCAAAGAAGCATTGTAGTGACTCAGATCTTAAAAGACATAATATGGAGGATTCTGGGTAACAGTTAATGTGATGTGTTACAAAGGAATGGTTTTCTTCTTCCTGGTATGTTGGTGGTTGCACTAACCCTAACAGGTACCTCACAGTAAGAGTTTATAAACCATGGCAGTTATGTTGATCTGTGCACACTGGCTCTTAGGTGGCCTGGTGAAGAACTGTTTTGGAAGAGGCAAGGGAAGCTCGATGAAATGATAAAATGGCTTCTTTAGCTATTAACAGGAAACACTTTCTGCCAAGGCATGAAAGCATTTAACATATGTGCTGGCTGGTATTACCTTCACTCTGCTTCATAGGATCTGCCAGACTGCATTAGATTCTGAAACAATGTTAGCTTGTAAATAAACCTTTGGCTCCTCACAGGACCTGGGGAAAAGGAGGCTTGAACTACCACCTGCCTACAACCATGAACTACGACTCTGGGTCTGGTTTTCTTTTCAGGAACGTGGTGAAGCCACCCAAGTCCACTGCACATGGTTTGCCTACCCCCTGCTGATGTGAAAAAGCTATTTAAACCAAATTTCTTCACACCACAGCAGGCGCGGAATGTCATTTTTGTGGTGGGAAGTATTGAATTAGGACTTGAAAGACATGACCTGGGTTCTGTTTGCAGGTACCAGGGTATGTGGGGAAGCTGAGGTGACTGCTCTTGACTTTCTCTTGGCTTCTTTTGCTGAAGCAATGCGGAAAGCACCTAGAGATTGAGGTGAGATGCCGATGCCACAGTAGACACCCCTGTGCACTGGAGACTTGGCAAGAAGAGCCGAGAAGCCTTCACTTTAAAATTTCCATTTTTCAAGAAGTTTTTTTTTTTAAAATTCAAAATCCCAGATGTAATTTTTCTCACATTATAATAGAGATGCCAGGGGACGCATTCCTACGAAGCCTCCCTTCTCTCTTTGTCTGTGGGGGAGAGAAGTCTTTTTATTTCCCACCTTCCCTTCACATGATTGATGTTAACTCCCAAGAAAACATGTGGCTTCACACCATCTTCTCATTCCTTCCTCCCACAGTCCTTTAGGAAGCAAAGCAAATGCTTAATATTAGTTAATACTAATTGCCAGTGGGTTGGGTTTTTTGTTTGTTTGTTCGTTGGTTTCTTGTTTTGTTTTGGCTTGGCTTTTTGTCTGTGAATAACCTTTTGGAGGGTTAAAAAAGTATGACCCGACAGAATCTCAGAACATGCTATGACTGACACTCGACAGTTCAATTGATAAGAGATCAAGCTAATATCCTCTACTCACATCTGGGAGACAAACGTGCCAGAGGGCAACACTTGAAAACAATTACGCAGCTCTTGCCACGTTTCGCTCACTGTACTCACTGCTGTTATTAATATGTTAGAGAGGAGGAAACTGATGTTTTGCAATAACTATGTGTCTTGCTGAAGTCTGTTACAATAAATGCAGAAGTCAGTTTTGAAGGTCCAGGATACTTTTAACCCATATGCACACCCGCTGCCTCACAGAGATGGAAACAGTACAGGGCCTCATTTGTTCACTTCCCTACCCAGAGTAAAACATGGAGGAAATAGACCGCAGTACTTTATTACTTGGTTTCTTCTTCCTTTGACTTGAGGCTTGTTTGTTTTCAATGACTTGAAGGATGAGGAGGAGGGGGGGGATCTTCACTATGTCCTTACGTGGAGGTGCTTAATCGATAATATTGAAATTATGGTATCTACCTGCTTTGGACATACATCCTGCCAATGGTCGTTTTGAGTATCAGCTTGGTCTCCATTCACATTGTTTTAGATAGGTTTTCAATCTTCCAGTCTGCAAGATTCGGTCTGAGACAAAGCTGACATATAAAGCACAGAAAAACATTTTTGATGAGGGAGAGGGCAAGAGCTGCGGCACTGGATTAGTGGTAGGAATGTTTAATGGTTAAGAAAACTCTGAGTGAAGGCACAACAGCAATGAGTTTAACTCAGATGATCTGTGTTCCCATCATGACTCCGCAGATCCCTACATGCGTGATACTGGTCATGTGTTTAGTCCCCCTCCCCAAGCTGTTATAGAAATTACCGTGTTGGATTATTGTGGGAACTAGGTGAGAAGCTGCATTGCACCATGGGTAGTGCTGAGCAATTGGAAATGAATAAGGGACTGTGAAGTGTGTTTCAGCACATCTGTACGTGTAGGGGGGGATAATTGCTGACTTTTCTTCCCACAGGGCATTTCTAATCAATTCATTCAATTTGCTAATTTTCATACTAAGGTATGATGAGATAAAATGAGAAGGAACAGATGGTCTTGGCATTAACTGTATTAAATTTACATTCTAGAAAAATTTAGTTGGATATCAATAATAATAATAATAATAATAATAATAATAATAATAATAATGTAGCACCAATAACAACCCTCCAAGAACTATAAGTTTACAAGTTTTGTAGACTGAGAGTTTGTTCTTATAGTTTGTGATCAAACACATTTTTACCAGAGCGAGAAAGTGCATCTATGAGTTACCAAAAGCCTTTGAAAATCTGTCATCAAAGGCAGTGAGTTTTGCATGCTTGAAAAAGATGAGGACAGGGATTCTCTTTGCACCATGCTTCAGCCCACTAATGCCTAATGAATGCTTAGTGATAAGGAGGGTAGGTTGCCCTTTGCATATGAACTGTCCAAGGATAAAAGAAGAACCCAGCTGCCTCTAGGATAGAATACCAGAATGGATGAGAAGTGACTTCTTAAAATTTGTGTGGACAGTCATGGCTACAGCAAATTTTAGATCTATACAAGATTGAGCCCATCAATATTAACCATGAATGGAGGATGAGTTCATAAGGCCCCAGTTCTCCCAGAGCAACTATTGGAAATGAATACTGTTGGGGAAAAGGGTGCTACTTATTTTAGCAGTGTGAGCACACATAACCTCTCACCCATGCTCAGGCAAGTCATTCTAATTGAACTCAGTCAGCACAGCAAAAGAAGATGTGGGAGTAGAAGAGGGACCCATGAGAAGAAATGTTCCAGTAGAAAAGGGAGGAGTGAAAGACGAGAAGGAGAGATAAATATGACTTAAATTTATGATATTATATTATTTTCTAATAAAAGTGAGAAACATTGTTTTCTTGAGAATTTAGTGGGAAACATCTACTTTGGGAAAGTGGACTTGCTTCATTTCAAGATAACTTTTTTTTTTTTAAATATCACATGCTCAACTAACATTTTCCTAGTTGATTAAATGAGTTGAGGTGAGATTTTATTCCAGCATCTTGGAATCTGCTCTTTTTGGAATCTTCACTTTCCTGATCCTGTAGCAAACCTAAAAAATGTGGAGAGTTTTATTGTCACCAATTTCTGTCCTAGTTTGTTTCTATTGCTGTGATGAACCCAAAGCAACTCGGGCAAGAAAGGGTGTATGTGGCTTGCACTTCTACATCATAGTCCATCATCAAAGGAAGTCAAGACACAATTCAAACAAGGCAGGAACTGATGCAGATACTGTGGAGGTGTTACTCACTAACTTTCTCCTTATAGTTTGCTCAGCCTGCTTTCTCAGAGAACCCAGGACCATATGCCCAAGATTGCACCACTCACAGTGGAATAGGCCTTCCTACATCAATCACTAATCAAGAAAATTGATACCCACAATACCCACAAGCCATTGAGGTGGGAGGCATTTCCTCAGTTGAGGGTCTTTCTAGGTAACCCGATCTCTTTTTGTTGACATAAAACTACAAGTTAGTTCACTGCTTCTTGTATTTCTCTCTCCTTCCCGTCTTTGTTCCAACTGAATCATGAAACCTTTGTGTAATGACACAAAAGCTTCTAAGTTTTTTTCTAATGAAGATTTAGGCAAATACAAAAAGCAAAGTAAACAGCAGCCTCTTTTGTTTTGTTTTTTATTTTCCTTTTTTTAATTGGTTTGTTTTTAGTCAATCCGCAAGACTCAGTGGGTCATTTCTGCCTTCTTGATGAGTCCTGATTAGTTGGATCTCAAGAAGGTTCTGTTTTGTTCAATCAACACCTTAGACAGAAAATTACATGTATCAGTTTATAGACTGTTTCTGCTGTTTGTTTTGGTCTTGGTTAAGTTATTTACAACTTGAAATCAATCACTGATTGTCGTGGAAAAAAATTTAAAAACCTAAAATTTAATTATACAACATGACATATTTATTTTTTCTTCTCTGGGAAGTTTTATTAAACATCTTTCTTCTATTTATACCTAAATTACTGGAATCTTTTATCATAATATGATGAAAAACTCTAAAGTTGATAAAATTCGGGGCTGGAGATGTAGCTCTGTTGGCAGAGCGCTTGCCAAACACACATGAGGATCTGGTGTGCATTCCCAGAACCACATAAACTAGTCATGAGTTTGATCCTAGCACTCAGGAGGCATAGCCATGGGTGTAGTGAGAATTTTAGTTTCTTTAAAAACCCAGTTATGTTATGTGAATATGTTTTTGTTTTAATCCTGGTATGGGATAAGCAGCTGCTTCACAGCAGGTGATTATGATTTGCCTTGTGCACTAGCAGGGGTGTGGCTTTGCCAGCTGCAGATAATTTATGTTTGGAACTTTGGACACTTTTCAGAGGGTATAGTTGCCAGAGCTTCCCCTACTCCCAACCCCCCACAAGAGGAGCCAGGGGCTCTGAGGAGACTGGCGCTCCCTCTGCTGTTCCTGGTTGGTTGCTGTTGTCGTGGTTTGACAGATGGAGATATCCTGGCAAGGAAGATCAGACTTACCCCAAGGAGCCCAATGCCCCTAATCAGCAGGAAGTAGTCTATTTTGTTGGCTAAAAGAAGTCTATCACCTCCTTTCTCTCTAATCTTCTTTCTCTCCTGCCTAGTGTTGGGAGGTTGGAAAGGATTATGGAGGAGCAAGGAAGGGTTGGAAGGGAGGTAGAGACATGAATCTCCCAAAACAGTCAAAACAAAAACAAAAACAAAAACCAAAAAACACAGACCAACTCAGGGGGATCAGAAGTCCAATAATATTCTTAGCTACTTATTAAGTTTTAGGACAGCTGGAGCCACATGTAACCTTGGCTCAAAATTTTTGATAAATATTATGGTTTGAAAAAGAATGATCCCCTCTGCATGTACTCATATATTTTTATGCTTAGTGACCGGTGAGTAAGACAATTTGAAAGGATTAGGAGGTGTGGCCTTGTTGGAGGAAGTATTCCATTGAGGGGAGGCTTGAAATTTCAAAAGCTTATGCCCATTTCAGGGTCTCTCTCTCTTTGCCTGAGGATCGGGTTGAAGGTTTCAACTACTTCAACATGATGCCTGCCATGCCTGCTGCCATGCTCCTTGTTGTGATGATAACAGACTAAATCTTTGAAACTGTATGCAAGTACCAATTAAATGCATTCTTTTATAAGCGTTGCCTTGGTCATGGTGTCTCTGAACAGAAATAGAACAGTGACGAACAAAATAACACTTTAAAACTTTCTTTCTTTCTCCCTTCCTCCTTCCTTCTTTCTTTACCTGTCCCTCCTTTCCCTTCTTATTCCTGTAGTTCAGTGGTAAGAACCTAGTTTTAAAGGATTTGTTTTCAGAAACAAACAAATATCTCTCAATTTCCTGGCAAGTATAAGCCAAGTCCTCACAGAGCCACAAAGAATAAATATATTAGGAGGGATACAGTGAATGAATAGCGGGCTAAACTTTTAGAGCCAAGTGTCTACAATGTGTCCACTGTTACCCTGCTAGGTGGAAGATTTGGGTTTCAAAGCCAGGTGTATCTTACTTGATGTTTTTCACCATATGGGGATGCCTCCTATATGTCTTCCTTACTGTTGTTAGAGCAAATTACCACATTCTTCATGGCTTAAAACAAGGCAAGTTTATTAGCTTATAACTTGGAGGTCAGAATGCCAGACTTTCTCTCAGTAGACCGTAGATTGTGATTGTGTTGTCCCCCAGAGTGTTGCTCTTTTCTGGAAGTTTGGGAGAGAATCTCTTTCTTTTTTTTTCTCTTTCTTTGTTTCTTTCTTTGTTTCTTTCTTTCTTTCCTTCTTCCTCTCTCTCTCTTTCTTTTTTCCTTTTTTTAATTAGATATCCAAGTCTACGTTCCCCTGTCCCACATTTGAAGAGACTGATGGGTACACTGGGTTAACCTGACCTGTCTGATAATCCAGAATGCTATTTTTGTTTTCAAACCAGCTCATCTGGTCACCAGAGTTAATCTATTTGCAACCCATTTCTTCTCTCTCTCTCTCTCTCTCTCTCTCCATATATATATATATATATATATATATATATATATATATATATATATATGTGTGTGTGTGTGTGTGTGTGTGTGTGTGTGTGTGTGTGTGTGTGCCCATGTACATATGGAGGCTAAAGGTCAACTTTGGGTGTCTTCCTCAGTTGCTCTTTACTCTGTATTTCGTTTTGTTTTGCTTTGCTTTGAGACAGAATTTCTCACTGAACCTGGACCTCACAAATATGGCTAAGTTGTACAGTCAGTCAGCCTGTGGATCCTACCTGTTTCTTCCTCCCCTGTGAACTAGTGCCAGGCCTACAAAGGTATGTTCCCATGCCTGGATTTATTTTGTGGATTCTGAAGATTAAATCCAAGTCCTTCAGCAAGAATATTACCAACTGAGATACACCACTCCAGTAACAAAATAAATTTACAAGGTCCGGTGATGTCATAGTGATACGTTATTCTGACTACCACATCACTTTAAATTTAAAGGAAAAATAGATTCTCTGGAATAGGGATTATTGAAGTGTTCTTGGTGATGATGGCACTGATTCTAAAATAAAAAACTGGCTGAAGAAGAGTCAGGGGACCCCTTTAGGCAAACACTTGGTAGTTATTACAGGGCTTCATATACCATCACACCATCCTCTTGAAGTAACAGGTCCAGGATCCAGGGACTCTAAAGGATGTTGAGTGATACATGAGGAGGTCTTGGATTTATTTTCAAGCATGATAATGCAATCACTGGAGAACATTTAAGCCAGAGTGATGTGGTCCAAATGTGGAGAGCAGTTAAGGAGGGGAGATCTGGAAAATCTGCAGGATCATTGTTAAAACTGATGGGACTGAGCAGATGTTTCAGAGGTTGCAGGATTTTGTAGCTACAGAAGCTAGAAGAATTGGAGGAGCATGCAAGATAAACACTGAGTCTCTACCAAGGACACCACTGTAGATGCTGACAGACACAGAGTCAGAAGGAGTGAAGGGTTTTGTAAAGCTTGAATCTGAAACAGTATATAAGTGCACACCAAGGAGCGAAATCTATGCAGTTTTAGCTATATCTGTAAGGTTTTAGTGAAGATGCTTTGGAAGTACCAGTTGTGACCTAAAGTCTCCTAAAAGGAGAGTTTTTATCACTACTTATATTAAAAAGTTGTAAAACTCCTAACTAGCCTGTATAGGGAACTAGCCAAAGAACATGTAATGGTGTAGAAAGTGGATTATCTAACACTTAGGAACTTAAAGTTATACTTTAAGATGCATATTAATGTGGAAGAATTTAATTTCTAAGCAAGGAAGCTTCACACACATACAAATGGAGCAGCAGCTCTCACTTGGAGTAAGTGCTAACCTTCCTGAGTTCCCCCAGTGTAATGGGCATGACAGCAACCATGTTTTAGGAGTACTTTTAAAAAATGAAAACAAGCAAAAACATGAGAGATACAATTTTAACCACCAGAAGGGTGGGAAAAGAGACTTAACAATTGCCTGTCTTGCCCAAGATCACTTGGTGAGAGGAGTGGGGTTGGACTATACAAGTCTAATGCTGGATTTACACTACTCACTGTTTTAAAGTGTTGCTCTGCACTGAGTGAGAGAAACTAATGTAGCTACTCTGGGAACTGTGACTGAAGCAATGTCTTTTTGTTGGTAGGTAAATGAGTTGTCCAGAGCTGGCTAAGCCACCAAGAATGTCTTATATGCCCAAGAGTATGTAACAGATCTGGAGTATAGCTGCTGAAATCTTAAACCACATGAGCTCAAACTTAAAACTAGCTATCTTTGAGCTAGCGAGTTTGGGACCATTTTCTATTTCTGTCTTTTGCTTACTTGAGTCGTCTGCAGTTTGCACTTTCTAACCTCTCAGCAATTATGTATTGCTTTTTAGGCTAGAACAGAAGTTACTAGAATTAAATGAATGGCTGGGTAAGATTGTGCAAAAGATTTACATAACATAGTTCACCTATGCAATTAAAAACTACTTAAAACTCTGTTATACTATTTTAATTGAGCACCCCAACCCCTCATATATCAATTAGAGTTTTAGGACCTTTGTCTTGGTTAGGGTTTTACTGCTGTGAATAGACACCATGACCAAGGCAACACTTATAAGGACAGCATTTAATTGGGGCTGGCTTACAGGTTCAGAGGCTTAATCCATTATTATCAAGGCAGGAGCATAGCAGCATCTAGGTAGGAATGGGGTAGGAGGAACTGCGAGTTCTACATCTTCATCTGAAGGTCACTAAGGGAAGACTGGCTCCCATATGGTTAGGAGGAGGGTCATATTGCCCACCTCCACAGTGACACACTTCCTCCAACAAGGCCACGCCTACTCCAACAAGGTCACACCTCCTCCAAGGCCACACCTCCTAATAGTACCACTCCCTGGGTCAAGCATATTTAAACACCATTACCTTGATAAAGTATCCTTCAGTAAGGAAACACATGCGCGCGCGCGCACACATACAAACACACACACACACACACACATATCAGAACACTGAAAAATGCTTTTCTCTTGCTCAAGTGGTGGGCTATTTTAGACTTTGATAATTTGAAGACTATTCCTGTATTACAGCTCTTTTGAACAGATTTTCTTAGAAGGAACATGGTAGAGGATGGGGTGGAGGAGAAGCAGTGACATGAACAATATCATCTGTCTAAAGAGGCCCTGGTGAAATAGAGGGCCAAAGGGATTGTTGTGTATTTAGACATTCGCAGAGGAAATTCCATTATTATCCACTTAAATATTATTTAACTTTATCCTAAGAATTCTCTCTCTCTCTCTCTCTCTCTCTCTCTCTCTCTCTGTATCCTCGTGTGTTGGATTGGCCTATTCAGGTACAGTTAAATAGAAGATAGTTGATCATCTCCATTAAATACTATTAGACTCCATTGAGACCGGAAAACTCCTACCTTAATCTTTTCAGCTGAGACTTGCTTTTTAACCCTGCTTCTGCTGTATCATCTCCCAAGTCTTAAGACTTCTTTTAAATCTGGGAAAGGAGGCCTCTGGCTTTGAGTCTCCAGTAAAATATTATTCGTTTTCACAAATGATCCATCAGAAAAATAAACAAATATTTATATTTCCACATCTTAGGGCCAACTGGTAGGCACTTAACGAGATTTATGAAATTACTAAGAGAATAGTTTCTTTGGACATGGAACCACAAGTGGAGGTCTTATGTCTTCTCACCTTGGTTCTCTTCAGAGAAACTGTCCTTCATGTAGCATTTATGGTCAGTGTTCTTTACTTCCAGACAGCCTTCGAATACAGGAAAACATTTAATCTTGCAGTGTCAACCACCATAGATTACATCACCTACAGAACAGAATGGCGTGCTAACTCTTGCATCATGCAGGACAGGGGTGGAAACATACAGTATACATATTCTAAGTCAAAGTTGAGAAGAAATCTACCAGTGGTGCCTGCTCCATGTCCCTCAAATTGACACCAGCATATTGATTAGGCTTCTGGGCATAACCAGTCATAGCACAGTGGATCACCCCTGCCACGCATCAAGCATTGTTGTTTCTCAAGAAGCCTCAGCTGATGCATTAAAACAGTTTATTGGTATAGAACATCTTTAGTCTCAGGAGAACAAGACATTTTACACAATAAGTGGGTGGTAAATCACACTTTTGAAAATTGAATTATTTTTAAAATGCTCTTAGGTACTGTTTAGAGGAGACCTATAATAAAACCCATTGTCAGATGAAAAATCTGTAAGAAAAGTTAATAACTATCCCCGAACGTATTTCTTGGAGATTGGCTATTTTACAGCAGGTTTTCTCAAGGGAGATTGCCTGCACTCATTCCTCACCACCACCCCCTGCCCCCCTCCAACAAAAAAAGCTTTATAAAATCCGTAAGGGCTAATAGGCCTTAGAGCTGTATGTGACTTGCCTGAGTTTAATGTCTCAACCTCAGTGCCTCTTTGCTAGTGTCCCAGGCTCCCCCCTTACAGCCTAAATGCCTTGAGGATAAATGGGTTATCTGCCTCGATCATCCATTACTTGAGGCTTTGTTTAAAGACAATGAGGCTCAAGAAGCTATGGCTGAGAGTCATTCTAATTCTGTTCACTGCTACTGGAAAATGCAGGCTGACTGGATGGATGGATGGATTCAGTGAAGTGGGGTGGAAGTTTGATGAATTTGGGATCC
The DNA here is from genome assembly GCF_021556685.1 of Rattus norvegicus. NCBI lineage: Eukaryota > Metazoa > Chordata > Mammalia > Rodentia > Muridae > Rattus > Rattus norvegicus. The sequence continues at coordinate 92,905,734 of NC_141542.1, forward strand.
CTTGTTTAGCTCTCATTTAAGGCAGATGCCGTCGTATACCATTAAGCCCATAGATAGGCTAGAGAAGGCTGGAAAGATTGTATGTTCATTTTTGTGGGCGTGATGGCAGATTTCTTCAGATCTTTGGGATTTCACCCAAATATATATAATATATTTTATATCCACTCTCAATACCACCTCTCAAACTGTTCCCATGCTCCCCAAATATCTCTTTCCCAATTTCATTTCTTCTTTCTTCCTTTCTTCCTTTCTTCCTTTCTTCCTTTCTTCCTTTCTTCCTTTCTTCCTTTCTTTCTTTCTTTCTTTCTTTCTTTCTTTCTTTCTTTCTTTTCCTTCCTTCCTCTTTTTTCCTCCTTCCTTCCTTCCTCCTTCCATTCCTTCCTTCCTCCTTCCATTCCTTCCTTCCTTCCTTCCTTTCTTTCTTTCTTTCTTTCTTTCTTTCTTTCTTTCTTTCTTATTTGTAGTATACTAAGTCCTGTTAATGTTATCTATATGTACGTAAGTAGGTATAGTGACATTCGATGGTGGAGCTTGGGTAATGTACAAGGGGTCAAACACTTGAGGAAGATTGACCCTCTTATAGCAGCCATTAATTGTCAATAGCTCCTCAGTTAGGGGTGTGGCCTCAGCAGTCCTTCCACCACCCATGCTGGAAGCTTGACTGGCTTTATCTTGTGTACTCTACCTCCCATGAGTTCATGCCTTGTTGTGCCTAAAAGGCAATAGTTTGCTGAATTCCTTCCTAACTTCTGGTTCTTTCTTCTCCTTCTGCCATAAGCATTCCCCTTTTCTCCCCTAAGCACTTTGGGAGAGGTTGTGATATAAATGACCCATTTCAGGATGAGTACTCCATAGTCACATATTCTTTGGATTTTAACCAGTTGTGGGTATCATCAGTCCACTGCAAAATGAAACTTCTCTGATGAAGGTTGAGAATGTCAGTAATCTGTTCAGAAGGCAGTCCGATGCTATTGTCTATTTAATAAAATGATTGTAGTAGGGCACATGATCACTCCTGCTGCAGTTTCTTGGCCAGGTTTGCAGTACCAGGTATGAGTAGTTTCATGTGCAGTGGCCTTAACTCCAAGATGCAACCTACTGATTATCCCGTAACACTCATGCTACTATTGCTCAAGTGGGCACATCTTGCCAGGTTAACCATTATTCGAACTCCAAGGGTTCATAGCTAGGTGAGACTGTTGCTGACACAACTCCCTTCCTTAGCAGAATGCATAGCAAGTTCTGGTACAGGGAAATCTGGCCAGCAGAGGGGAGCTTACATGTTAGTACCGAGCCAATTACTTCTTGTTCTAAGATTAAAGTATGTGGTGCCTTCAGCACCAAGGTCTTAGCATCAAGTTCTGGTGGTGACCAAGATAAGGCTGATAGCCTATATTTTGGTGCTCTATGGGAAATTCCCAAACTAGCAACTAGAAAGAAGGCTGTTTTAGTTAGGGTTTCTATTTCTGTAAAAAGACACCAAGACCACATCAACTCTTATAAAGGAAAACATTAAATTGGAGCTGGCTTATATTTCACTGGTTTAGTCCATTATCATCATGGTGGAGAGCACGGTAGTGCAGGCAGACACTAGCCTAGATACTCTCAGATGTAGTTGAGAATTCTACATGTGGATCCGAGGCAGCAGGGAAGAGACAGGGAGACACTGCCCTGATTTCAGCACTGAAAACCTCAAAGCCTTTCTCCAAGTGGCACACTTCTCCACACCTATTCCAACAGAGCTATGTTTCCTAATTGTGCCACTATCTATGGGCCTATGGGGACAATTTTTATTCAAGCCACCACAGAGGCATCTTACGTCTTGGATTGGGTTTTTATTTAGCAATTTATAGCTTCTGGGAAAAGTATTGTCTTCCTTTGTAGGGTAATCTCTCTCTCTCTCTCTCTCTCTCTCTCTCTCTCTCTGTCTCTGTCTCTCTGTCTGTCTGTCTGTCTCTCTCTTCTTACAGGTTTATTAAACACACAAATTCAAATATTTGAACATGGGATCTGCACATGAGAGAGAACACAAAGCATTTGTCTTTCTTGGCCTAGGTTACCTTACTTGGTATAATCATTTTTTTTCCTGCCAACTTCACTTTGTCACAGCTGAATAAAATTCCACTGTGACCATGTACTGCATTTTCATTATCCATTCATCAACTGAGGACCATTTAGGTTGCTTCTAACTCCTGAGTATCATGAATGGAGAAGTAACAACTGCAAATGAGCAAGTTTTATTTACAGTAAGACGGAGAGTGTTGGGTATGTACCCTGGAGTACTATGGCTGGGTTCAATGGCAGGTCTGTTTCTAGTATTTTAAAGAGCCTCCATATTGATTTCTATTGTGACTATGGCCGTTTGTTGCCCAAAAACAGTGAAAAGGGATTCTATTTCCCCTACACCCATGCTAGCATTTGTTGTCATTTGTTTTCCTAATTTAGCCATTTCTCTGGGGTAAGATGAAATCTCAAAGTAGCTTTGATTTATGTATCCTAGATTTTTCATAATTTTTAGCTTGTTCTCTTTCCCATCTATGTACAAATGGAAAGCCCAGTTTTTGACTGCTTTTTCAATGCTTTATATTTTTCTTTGTATTTTCTAGATATTAATGCTCTCTTAGACATATAGCTGGTGATGTTTTTTTTTTTTCTCTTTGGGCTTTCTTATTGCTGGACTGACTATCTCTTTTATTGCCTAGAAGCCTTTCACTTACATGAAGCCTCATTCTTTGATCACTGATATCTGTAATAAGAACTATTCTACCAGGGATATATTTTAGCATTGACTGTTCATTCCTAAGTTCTCCACTTGATATGTCTTTAAAAGGTAAATTATCTTTTAAAATGTAATTTTACTAGTATTGTAAGAAACACACATTTTTATGAGACACTGCGTCTTAATGGTACCGTTGTTAGACAGCCCAAGAACGAACACGTCAATGTTGACAAAGATGGAGGAAAACAGACAAGCGGTTACTTTGCTAGTGGGAGCTGACACTCAGGGTAGCAATTCGGCAAAAGTCTGAAAATGTGCACACGATTAGACCATCAACTTTGTTTTGAGGATCCTGTCCTAAGGAAAAGGATTTGAATGAGTAGTGTATTTGTGTTATATGTATGTGTATACGATGTCTATGTCAGTGTATGTATTATCGTCTAAAGCCTTGCATATAATAACAAGAAGTTTATAACTGTAAATAGGAGAGACTAATTTAAATTATGTACTTTGAACTGGCTTTTCACAAAACAATACATTTATCACTATGGAAATGCATTAAGTAATAATTCTAGTTACACAACAGCATGACTAATACAGAATAGAAACTGTTGCTTTTGGTCTTCAGTTTGTCAAACATCTGCAAAGATATAAACTGAAGTGCTGGGAAAGAAAATAGCATTCATATTTATACTGAAATAATTTGATTTTGGGTAGCCTTTTTTCTTGCTTTAAAAATGTATTCATCAGAGAAAGGACAGAGAGAGGGTGAGAAGCCATGGCAGGTGATGTTAAGATTCTGCTCTGTGTATTTACAGGTTGTTATTAATGTTCTCAAGGGATGGATGGTACTGGGCTTTGTATGTTTAAATGGGCAATTAGATCTTACCAATTGGGTCAAGATTATTGTGTTGTGTGTTCTTTTATGTGAGGGTTTGAGTGTAGGAAAGCATGTGGCTGGGATGTGTTCCCACCAAGATATCTAGCAGATATCTTGGGGCACTGCGGTGCAGACCAAGTGGGTAAAAGACAACTATAATTTTTTATTTTTATATTTTTACAACAACAGTCTAACTTGTCAGGTATGTTTGCTCACAGAAAAGCAACCAACATAACTGACAGTTGTCTGCATGACGAACATAGAGTACCAGTCTCAGATGTAAAGGCTTCTATTAATTTAATACTAGCCACTTTCCTAAAAAGCCAAAAGGAGCGCTTTGCAAAAACACAAATAAAACCTAAAAATTAAAAAAAAATGTATTCGTCAACAGATATATTTCTATATCTATATCTATATCTATCTATCTGTATCTGTATCTATATATCTATAAATTATAAATAAATATATGTATACTATGCTGAAAGTTGATAAAAATCTTCATTATAAAGAGTATAATGAAGAATAGATGGGAATTCCCTACATTTACCTTTAAGCTCAACCTGAGGTAGAATTTTAAGTTTCCATTGTAGATATGAGCCATCCATTAACCAAGCTACTTATTTATAGAAAGGACATTTATTTAGGAGGCTATTGCTGAGCACCTATGTTCTAGGTGTAAGTCCTATGTTCTAGGTATGAGTGTTAAATGCCACCTGTGTTGAGTTGTCTCTGATTATCAAATACTTTATGGAGGGCAACAGAGATGATATGAGCTTTCTTCAGTTTATCACCAGAATATTCTTTGAGTCAGTGTTTGACCTGTGTGACTAATAACAACTAATATTTTGGGGTGGAGAAATGGCTCTACGGTTAAGAGTCCTTGCTGCTCTTCTAGGGGACCCAAGTCCAGTTCCCAGCACACACATAGGTCTGCTTTCAACTTCCTGGAACTCCACCTCCAGGGGATCCAACATCCTCTTCTGGCTTCTATGGGTAATACATTTATGTGCACAAACACAGATACATAATTAAAGATAATATACAATCTTAAATTTTGTTTATAGAAAGAACTACCGTCTTATTTGTTTTTGATGTCACTAAATTTTTTTTGGTACTTACAATGTTCTGGATATTATTCTAATAACCTTACAAATAAGAACTCCTTAATCCCTTAAGTTGCCCTGACAATGAAGGATCAGTACTATCTCCAGTTTTCCGGGGACAGAACACATGCTCTACTGGTAGATCAAGTCCATTTCCTGCACCTAAGCTGCCAATGAATGTTTGTGAATGTTTACGTTTCCTGTTGGTAAGGGCAGTGATACAGATGGCAAAAATACAGAACTTACCTGGCTGCCTTCCAATAGTGAAACGTTGACTCAATGGACAAGCTTTTCCATTGGACCATCATGCAGGCAGATCTCTGAATGCTTTTGACAAAGTTCAACTGATATACTAAGTATTTCTATTAAAATATACACCTAAGAACTTAGTCATATAGATGGCACTGCCCCTTTTGTGAAAAAAAAAGAATAATTCAGTGAGATGGAAAAAAAATCCATATTTTATTAAATAAATAAAACCAAAAATCAGTGGCACGTCCTTTCAGCAAAGGAGATTGTGAGTGGCTTTAATGAGTTTATTTTTAACTCCGATCTTGCAAAATGAGCAAACAATATTGCTTTAAAATAAAAGTTGTGATTTTTCTCCTTGTTATTGGCAAGCAAATGAAGTAACACACAGTATTACAGTTTGAAATCTTGAATCGTGGTGTCTGATTCATGATACTGCTGGTGTTTGTTATCCTGGCAGAGATATCTTAGGGACATGTACTGTCCATAAATTTATGGATGGTCAATGAATCCTGCTAAAACTCCAACATTTGGGGTCATTTATTTTTCCCAGGGCTGAGATGCTGTTAGACTTTTCACTTTGCAAAAGTGTTAAAATGGTGATGTGCAAAGCAAGAGTGTAGTAAATAAGAGAGGGTGGATGGCCTTGTGAATAGAGAGCCTTGAGGCTTGCTGGGACAACCTTCCATGAAGAAATGGAGTGTGCATTTCTACTATTAAAAATTAATTTGTTGTACTGCTTTTCCTTACCCATCCAAAGTTCTGATTCACATGACTAAGCCAAAGGAATGTTTGAAGGCACAGGGTAACACAGTTGACATATTCCTGGTGACATATTATATCCACTTTTCTCTTGCCAGAAGCACAGACAGCTGCAAATAGCAAAAACTGTGAGTGGGTCTCTTGTCTGAAAGAAGATGATTCATCCTGAAGCAGAAATGGATGCTGATGTATGAACTGAGATGTGGGATCTTGCTGCATTCTCTGCTGGGATGAGAAAGTTAAAAGAGATACTTGAGGTATAGAGCATTGCCAAGAAAATAGATATGTGTGTATGAGCACATGATTAAAATGTCACAATTACCCTTCCCCCAGTAGCCTTAGTAAATTGGTTTCAGGATCCCACCTTCCCTGTCTTGGTACTCAAACCCAAGGACACTCAAGTACCTCATTTAAAATGGCGTAGTATCTGTACATAGCCCAGGTGCACTCTCTTCTTTACTTTAATTCCTCTTTACATTGCTATATGATGGATTTTCCCCAGTATGTTTAGTCTGACTTCAATTGAATCTGTGGGTGGGGAACAGACAGATAAGAGTTGACTGTAATACCAGAAACACTGAGCCCATTGATAAAACTCTGTTTTTGATGGTTGAGTGGAATCAATCCTTCAGGGGAAGGGTATTCTTTTTTGCCCCTGGATAAAGAGAAAGCCTCCACTGTGCTTTGAAAGTGATCATCAGATAATAAGGACATCACATCTCTTTTCTGGTAAGACCAGCAGCTGGTAAGTCCCTAAATTCACTGTGTTAGCAGAACTTATGTACAAGGCATAAGTCCACCCACAACTCATTGGCCCATGGAAACCTTTTTGTCATGCTCAGTGCTAACACTCTAAGACATCTACCTCCTCTGCTTGGCAATTGTCTCTACTTAACCTTGTCGGTACCTCTGTGACTTGCCATCTCTCTCTATTCATTATCAGGCAAAATGGGTTAATCTTTATCCATGGGCTCTTTAATTGTGTCCCTTTGATGTTCAAAGATAATTGGACTTTCTGGATTGCTGGAAAGTGTTTTCATTTGTTTTGCTTGTTCTTTACTTGCTCTTTTCTTTGGGCTAAGCTGTGGTTCCTCCAAGTCTTTACATTACTGGGGGAAGAAGGCTCTGCAGAGGAAGAAGCCACAGAGGAAGTAGTTAGGGGATTTCCAGAGTTACTTAGCATTAGAAATCTCAGAAAATATTATCTTATGCTTTTGTAAGGGTGCCAGCTGCCACGTGAAGAAGTTGTGGGTCATGCCTTTACTCCATTCTTTAAGACTCTTAACACATTGGTGTGTTTGATGGGGGAGATTCTGATCTTCCTTCACCATTTTCTTCTTGTAGAACCTTTCCAATATGCTAGCTTTCAAAGACAGAAAATGCTAAATGCTTTCCTCCAACCTTTACTTTAGTCCCAAGAGTTCTTAGTCCCAATGTCCTGCTGGTATCTACTCACAAATGTCTTGCTAACCTTACACGAGTACTGGCCATTATGTCATCTGACTCCTCTGTCTTTGCCAGATGTTCTTGACATTCTGTTGTTCATTCTGCCAGATGCTCAAACATGAACATGCAGAAATGTCTTCATCTCCATATCCCTCTCTCTTTCCATATCTAGCTGTTCCTATGTTTGGTTTTTTGTTTTTTCCTTCCTCTGATTAACATCTTTGATGAACTAATAAAACATTTTCTATCTAAAAAACAGTCAAAATACTTGTATGAATTACTGCTTATGTTTTCATTTGGAAATAAAATTTCAACACTCTATTCCAGCTACATGTACCATTTATAATAGAGTGCTTAGAAATGGTATGTCTAATTGCATAATAATATACTGACATGAGATATTTTACAAGTTACATTAACTCACACAACTCATCAGTTTAACTGGTGTTTTCTTTTGTTCATTGTTTTGTATTTTTATTTGATTTTTGGTATATGCTCAAGGTTGCCTGGCTTGTTGAATGGCTGTTGTTAATTATTGTGTGTTTTCCATGATTTGGTCATTTTAGGTCTTCAGCATATTTAAGTCCATTAAAACTTGTTATTGTGATTTTTGTGGACAGCTGACAAAGTGAATTTTAAATTGTTGAAAAACTTTGCACAGAGTAAACTTTGGTAAGAACTCAACTTCTAGTGATTTCATGGTTTAGCTTACTTTAAAACATTAATTAAATAGCTGCAGAACTTGAATTTGGATCAATGGGCTTTCAATATGAGCCACAAGAAAGGGTGTCACAGGTGCTCAGAGCTCTGTGAATAGACTCTGGCAGCTGCTTGACTTATCTATAAAGTGTGGATAATAGAAATTTCTCTCTCACCCAAAGATCAAATGAGCTAACTCATGTAATGTATTTTTAATAATGTCTAGCATATAATAAGCACTGGATAAATGCCATTCCTAGGTACTATAGTAAATAAGAAGAGCGAAGGCGTGGGATAGATCTAGAATGAAATTCCAATAGTGCCCTTGGTGCTGTGCTGTGTGAGTCACAAGCTACAGAGCTGCTCTTCACAGGTTTCCGAGGTAGCTCCAGCTGTCATCTGTTGTGGTCACATTGGTCATGCACATGATAGCATCATTTCCATGCCGTAGCGGCAACTCTCATGATTGGCATTTTCCTTGTTCTGTGAGAAGAAACATGGAAACTAGAGATGGACTTGGGTTTGCTACAATGCATTGAAATGATCTAGGGTTCACAAAATCCCACTCTTTCTTTATATCTGTATGTGCGTGGTGTGCATGAGTGTGTGCATACATGTTCATATGTATGTGGGTATACAGATGTAGCACAAATTGTAGGAAGAGGCACAAGGATGATAATCAGGGTATCAGTTCTTCTATGGCTCTCCCCTGTATTCTTTGAGGCAGAGCCTCTCTATCAAGCTGGAACTTGCTGATATCTCTACTCTAATTGGCCAGCTTGCTCCCTGTCTTTGTCTTCTGAGGCTGCAATTATAGGCAGATCGGCACACATGCTAGGCAAGTATATGGGTTCTGGGGATCCAAACTTAGATGGTCATTTTGGACCTCAAGCACTTTAATTGCCGAGTTATCTCCCCATCCCCATATTTGCAGTTTGAACTGATAGTTTCTATTTTGCAGTTGGATGTAACCATATCTTTCCACATAGCTCTCAAGGTACAGGGTAGGGAGGATACAGTGAGTTAAGTAGGAGGGAAGGCTTTTAGAGAGGCTAAAAACTGCTGTAAGAATTAAGTCACTCTATGGCAGTTTAAGAAAGGGTGTTTTGTCTGGTAACTCTTAGGGGGGCTGAAATGTAAAGTGGATTCATCCTTTTCATAGGCCATATACCTGCAAATGACTTCAGCTCTGTGTTCTGTGATTCACATTTATTTTATGAAAGGGAATGGTTGTGGGCTCAAGTGACAGGATATGGAGCCGAAAAACCACAGGGGCTGGTCAGCCTGGGGCTTGGCCTCATCCTGCATCTCCATGGACTAGTATGTGCAGGGAAGAGGTTTGGGCTATATTCAACTGAAATTACTTGCGATTTAAAGGTGTTGAGAAGCTTGGCTTCTCATTGTTCAAATAAGGTATATGTCAATGATGTCAACACAATGTGTTAAGGAAATGTCACATCTGTCTGCAATTGGCTACCTCTCAATAGGAGGAACACCCCTGGAAGCCTGGAGACCAGATGTTGCTTTCAATCAAATAGAGGTCAGACAGCTTTAGGAGAAGAATGTTTGCAACATTCCCTCCCCAGAACCCCCTCCCTCAGACCTAACGGAAACATGGAAGGTGATTTTTGTGGAATAGTGATTAGTTTAGCTTAGTTTTCAATTCTCTCTAGTTCTAGAACAGAGCAACCCAAACGATGGTGCTTGGTCCAATGATGATGATGAAGAAGCCATGATGAGTGAGGTTTTCATCCGCTTGGCTTTGGTTCACTCTGGACATTGCCCCAGCAGCTGTGGAGGGAACCCGGAAGTACCATTGGCTCTCTGAGACAGCACTTGAGCTTTTAAAGGAGCAAGAGCATTATCCTAGATGGTTTGTGTTAGCCTTTCCGGGTCTAACATGCTGTAATTAAGGAGATAGGAGGGAAGCCTGGTCTTGGCTAAGCCTCAGGACAGCCACCTGGAAAATCAGTAAGTACAGCGAAGTTTCCAGGGCAAAAGGCTCTTCTGGTATTTCCTATTAACCCACCTGGGGAAAGCAGGTTAAACAGCTGGTCAGAAGCATGCTCTGAGCCAGGGTGAGAAATGATGATTGTGAACCTAATTTTAAAGGACTCTTTAATTAAGCCTCTTAAATTCAAAAAAAAAAAAATAAAAAGAAAGAAAGAAAGAAAGAAAAAAGAAAAACCCAAACCCCTCATCCCTTGATTAACCCTGTGTGCTGGGGGAGAGGGGATCTAGGAATTAATAGTCATTCCAGGTGGGCTTGCTGCCTGCTCATTTTGAAAGATTTTTCTGTTTGAGTGACATTAAAACAGAAAAGGAAAAGCCATTCAGGCCTCTTCCCAATTGTGTTTCGGGCCAAGACAGCATCCATATTGAACATCCATTAAATGGGAAGAGGGTTTATGCTAGGTGCTGCTATGAATGAATAGGACATTGTGGTGGGAGAAGTCGCCCTGCTCCTGACATTTTCTCTCCTCTCTGAATGCATGTCCTAGATTCTCCTTACCCTGTCACTTGTTCCTCACTGCTGAAGTTAGGAGACTATCGATCAGGGGATTTGAAAAGAACAACTGGATTGGTTCCTCCTGTCCTTCTTAGAGTCCCACTTCTCTACAGGAAACATTTGCTTTGGCTGGCACTGACTCATGTGGGCCTTTTAAATTTTCTTTTATTTTTCATTTGAGCCTTTTGATGCTATACTTTTGGTTAAAAGAACTACGGATGCCATTTTTAGTTAAAAATCAGTGTATAAACATGGTGTTTTGTTTGTTTGCTTTTGTTTTTGTTTTTGTTTTTGTTTTTGTTTTGCATTGGCCCATAGAGCTAAGAAATTAGAAGTGGATGAAGATTGGAGGGGTGCATTATAGTTCTGATAGGGTTTCTGGAGGGCCAAGATCCATAGCTTTTGGCATCAGACTTAGTAGAAAGATGGGTCTGTGCCTTTGGTGATTTGTGAATGTTTAACCAAACTTTGAGTAGATTTTTCAAATAGTTAGAGAGTTGGCATTTAGCTAGTTGGATTTAGGTAAGAATGTTTAAGAGGACCATGCCATACATTGGCCCTGGGGAATGACCAACATGTATGGACAATTTATGCACCAGCAAGAGGCTATTTGCATGAAGAATGACACAGGTGGGGAGGTTCCATTGGCCCATGTAGATCAGAGTGTGTGTGTTCTGTCCTCCAGTAAGGGTCTGGTTGATGAGCATACAGCTGAGATGGATATCTCATGTAAAGAGCATCTTCACCAGTCTTCTGGGCTTTGGAAGGTAGAATGGAGCTAAAGGACAAGCTGTGACACTGGATTATATAAAGCATTAGTAAGGGTCCATCCTCAAAGTGTTGATATCAGCATTGACAATGTCAGATCAGCTGATTTGAATCCCATTTTCTACTTTGGATCAAGAAAAGGCAACTGAGAGATCAATGGATTTGACCCATGGATTTGAGAGCAGAGTATGTTTAAGGAACTCCCAGAGAAGGTTTGACGAGAATCTGTTTTGCAAGGTGGGCACCGTCCTGATGAAATGATGGGATGCAAGCCAGAGGGATCTAGTGTCTTGAGTACTAGAGGTTAAAGGCCTGGACTTCATTAGGCCCTTGAGGTCTCAAGCATGTAAGGAGTTAAAGAAATACAGGAATACCTTTAGGGGGTGATTTCAGATGAAAAAAGACATGCATGCGAAGTCAAATCTCTGGTACAATCCATGGCAAAATAATGCTTCCATGGAAGCAGAAGTGACTGGCCCCTGTGGTACAGACTGAGTACCTGTGGTCACCAAGCATACATTCTGTGACTATATGGGGATAGAGAGAACATAGCGTGAAAAGTGAAGCTTTCAATAGTGAGTATCTGCTTACTTACTTAGACCCAGCCAAAGCTTCGATCCTGTGGCTTTGATTTTCTTGACTCAGACACCATAAGTCTCTATTTTACTCCCAGGCCTGGAGGAACTCCAATGGGGATTGAAGGTTAGTTTCTCCAAGATTGATGGGGAGAATTTTCTTACAAGGTCTACTAACTCCTTTAGAACAATAGCTCCTCAGAGTTTAGTACAGAATGACTATAAACTTCAAGGACTTTGAATGAAAAACACCCAGGACAGAAAGAGACAATTTAGGCTGTAGCTATTAAAAGATACAAAGCAAAACAAAATACCCCCAAAATTAAAACTACTAGATGCTACTGGTGAAGACAGATGGGAAGATGTGAGGAAGATGGTCATGGAAACTTAATTTTATTAAACTTTAATGTTAATTCTTTGAACATCAATGCTCCTAGACCTCACTTCTTGGTGAATTAATTTTTAAATATGAATTTATTTCTGGAATTATTTCTTCCTGGAATTTTCAAGTTCAATGTTTCAACTAGTTTTGTTGTTTGAGAGAGGGTCTCCTTGTAAAGCTTGTGTAGTGTGGAACTCTCTAGGTAGACCAAACTGTGGTCTCAAACTCACAGAGATCCACCTGACTCAGCATCCTAAATGTTGAGATTGAAGGTGTGTCCCATCACACTTGGCAAATATTAAAACCTTGGGTATCATAATAATTTTGATGCTAATGTTACATCTGGGATGAGTCTTTGCATTTAACTATTCAGTATATTTCAATGTAGTCATTTAATTTTTTTTCTTCAATGAAACTGAGTGCTATGTTGAATTGATGCCTGGGTGTAATTTGGGTAGGAAACAGAGTAAAGAATGTATTTTTTAACCTTCAGGAAGGTACGGCCTTGGAGTTTATTTAACTAATATATTTCTTTGATGAAGCCTTGGTTCATCTTTACCTGGAACAAAATGTTAACTCTGAGACTGTGGTACCAGGAAGACAGTCACAGAACAAGGGCTTAGTATTGGGAGGGCAGCTTCATGAAAGCAGAGGTGGGGTTGAACCTTCATTCCTCTGAGATCTTTCCTAAGGCAGTTCAATACTCCTGTATGTCACGACCCCTTTAGTCCTTTCACTGAGGTCCCATATAAGATGTTCCTCATATCATGGTGACCCCACCATAAAATTGTTTCATTGGTATTTCAAAACTGTAATTTTGCTATTGTTAAGAATCAGTGGAAACATCTGATATGCAGGTATTAAAGGTCACAGCATTAGGAAGGTTGAGAGCCAGAGCTCTAAAGGAGCGTTAAGTTAAGTTCTAGCATTGTGTTTAACCCTACTCAAGAAACAACATAAGGCAGGTGTTTTAAATGGAGACTTCTACCTCCTAGTCTCTTTCCAGTGTAGGAAAATTTACTAGTATAATTTTGGGCTCTTTTCTTATGGCCTGTAAGGAATAAGGACCTTATTGGTCCACACTCAGGTCCAGAAAGATGGGTCAGAAGTTAAGAGCACTTGGTGCTCTTGCAGAAGACCTGGGTTCAGTTTCCAGCACTCACATCAGATGACTCACAACCACCCAAAACGTAGAGGATTTGACAATCCCTTCAGGCCTTCCTCCCCCAGCTCCTGCCAGCAGTTGGTGAGTAAATATGCACTCAGGCACACACAGACACATATGACAATAAATAAATAAATCTTTTTAAAAATTATAACCATCATCTTCACTTTCTACTTGTTCTTCTTGGGCGTGAACATCCCAACTGTGTTCTGCATTTGGCCTGGTCTCCTTTCCCTCTGCAGTGATGACCAAGTAGTCTGATGTGGTGTAGCTCAGTGGTGACCTTCAGAAAATCCCTCATAGTTGTCAGTTACTGCTTACAATATAACTTTTATCAGCGATGCAAGTGCTATTCTGGTTTTCTTTATGGAATTCTTTGATTCATACTTATCAGTATGGTGGTATTTGGCAGGACAGCATTGGAAATCCCAAGGGACAATTCTGTTAAATAAACAGGATGTTGTGTCTGTTTCCCAGGGTGTGAGGGATAAGGCACGGGGTCCTGATCAGTGGAGAGAAGACGTTGATAGGTAGTACACAGTAGAGATGAAGACAAAGATAAACATGTCAGGGATGGAGTAACTAAAATGATAAGAACGAGGAGACTGGTCTAAGCTGTGCACAGCTGAACAATCACGACACACTTCGTGGAGCACTTGATATTTGAGATAGCTGACATTTAGGCTTACTGTTCCAGAAGACGAGGCTCTGTGTAAAGGGGGTGTGGGAGGGGCGCGAGTGGTAGCTTTTAGTAGCATCCCTGCTTCCTAGTTTCCTCTTCAAAATCCCTGGAGCCAATTAAGTGGTACGTTTTGGTGGGTTGGCTTTAAAAGCAATCCCATTCCCAGACCCGGTGAGAGAGAGACCCAACCGCCTGGTCAGGTGGGCACTCCTGAGGCTGCAGAGCAGAAGAGACCACCAACACTGCTCACCCCTGCCCACATCCCTGGCCCAAGAGGAAACTGTATAAGGCCTCTGGGCTCCCGTGGGGGAGGGCCCAGGAGCGGCAGGACTTCTGCGCCTGAGACACCGCCGGAACCTGAAAGAAACAGACCTGATAAACAGTTCTCTGCACCCAAATCCCGTGGGAGGGAGAGCTAAACCTTCAGAGAGGCAGACAAGCCTGGGAAACCAGAAGAGACTGCTCCCTGCACACACATCTCGGACGCCAGAGGAAAAAGCCAAAGACCATCTGGAACCCTGGTGCACTGAAGCTCCCGGAAGGGGCGGCACAGGTCTCCCTGGTTGCTGCCGCTGCAGAGAGCCCCTGGGCAGCACCCCACGAGCGAACCTGAGCCTCGGGACCACAGGTAAGACCAAATTTTCTGCTGCAAGAAAGCTGCCTGGTGAGCTTGGGACACGGAAGCAGAATTTCTCTAGGAGGCACGGTCTGTGTTTACCGGAAGTCCCACACCCGCGGATCCCGGCCCGCAGCAGCTCTCTGCTCCCAGACCCTGTGAGAGAGAGACCCAACCGCCTGGTCAGGTGGGCACTCCTGAGGCTGCAGAGCGGAAGAGACCACCAACACTGCTCACCCCTGCCCACATCCCTGGCCCAAGAGGAAACTGTATAAGGCCTCTGGGCTCCCGTGGGGGAGGGCCCAGGAGCGGCAGGACTTCTGCGCCTGAGACACCGCCGGAACCTGAAAGAAACAGACCTGATAAACAGTTCTCTGCACCCAAATCCCGTGGGAGGGAGAGCTAAACCTTCAGAGAGGCAGACAAGCCTGGGAAACCAGAAGAGACTGCTCCCTGCACACACATCTCGGACGCCAGAGGAAAAAGCCAAAGACCATCTGGAACCCTGGTGCACTGAAGCTCCCGGAAGGGGCGGCACAGGTCTTCCTGGTTGCTGCCGCTGCAGAGAGCCCCTGGGCAGCACCCCACGAGCGAACCTGAGCCTCGGGACCACAGGTAAGACCAAATTTTCTGCTGCAAGAAAGCTGCCTGGTGAACTCAAGACACAGGCCCACAAGAACAGCTGAAGACCTGTAGAGAGGAAAAACTACACGCCGGAAAGCAGAACACACTGTCCCCATAACTGACTGAAAGAGAGGAAAACAGGTCTACAGCACTCCTGACACACAGGCTTATAGGTCAGTCTAGCCACTGTCAGAAATAGCAGAACAAAGTAACACTAGAGATAATCTGATGGCGAGAGGCAAGCGCAGGAACCCAAGCAACAGAAACCAAGACTGCATGCCATCATCGGAGCCCAATTCTCCCGCCAAAACAAACATGGAATATCCAAACACACCAGAAAAGCAAGATCTAGTTTCAAAATCATATTTGATCATGATGCTGGAGGACTTCAAGAAAGACATGAACACACTTAGGGAAACACAGGAAATCATTAATAAACAAGTAGAGGCCTACAGAGAGGAATGGCAAAAATCCCTGAAAGAATTCCAGGAAAACACAATCAAACAGATGAAGGAATTAAAAATGGAAATAGAAGCAATCAAGAAAGAACACATGGAAACAACCCTGGATATAGAAAACCAAAAGAAGAGACAAGGAGCTGTAGATACAAGCTTCACCAACAGAATACAAGAGATGGAAGAGAGAATCTCAGGAGCAGAAGATTCCATAGAAATCATTGACTCAACTGTCAAAGATAATGTAAAGCGGAAAAAGCTACTGGTCCGAAACATACAGGAAATCCAGGACTCAATGAGAAGATCAAACCTAAGGATAATAGGTATAGAAGAGAGTGAAGACTCCCAGCTCAAAGGACCAGTAAATATCTTCAACAAAATCATAGAAGAAAACTTCCCTAACCGAAAAAAAGAGATACCCAAAGGCATACAAGAAGCCTACAGAACTCCAAATAGATTGGACCAGAAAAGAAACACCTCCCGTCACATAATTGTCAAAACACCAAACGCACAAAATAAAGAAAGAATATTAAAAGCAGTAAGGGAAAAAGGTCAAGTAACATATAAAGGGAGACCTATCAGAATCACACCAGACTTCTCGCCAGAAACTATGAAGGCCAGAAGATCCTGGACTGATGTCATACAGACCCTAAGAGAACACAAATGCCAGCCCAGGTTACTGTATCCAGCAAAACTCTCAATTAACATTGATGGAGAAACCAAGATATTCCATGACAAAACCAAATTTACACAATATCTTTCTACAAATCCAGCACTACAAAGGATAATAAATGGTAAAGCCCAACATAAGCAGGCAAGCTATACCCTAGAAGAAGCAAGAAACTAATCGTCTTGGCAACAAAACAAAGAGAATGAAAGCACACAAACATAACCTCACATCCAAATATGAATATAAAGGGAAACAATAATCACTATTCCTTAATATCTCTCAATATCAATGGCCTCAACTCCCCAATAAAAAGACATAGATTAACAAACTGGATACGCAACGAGGACCCTGCATTCTGCTGCCTACAGGAAACACACCTCAGACACAAAGACAGACACTACCTCAGAGTGAAAGGCTGGAAAACAACTTTCCAAGCAAATGGTCAGAAGAAGCAAGCTGGAGTAGCCATTCTAATATCAAATAAAATCAATTTCCAACTAAAAGTCATCAAAAAAGATAAGGAAGGACACTTCATATTCATCAAAGGAAAAATCCACCAAGATGAACTCTCAATCCTAAATATCTATGCCCCAAATACAAGGGCACCTACATACGTAAAAGAAACCTTACTAAAGCTCAAAACACACATTGCACCTCACACAATAATAGTGGGAGATTTCAACACCCCACTCTCATCAATGGACAGATCATGGAAACAGAAATTAAACAGTGATGTAGACAGACTAAGAGAAGTCATGAGCCAAATGGACTTAACGGATATTTATAGAACATTCTATCCTAAAGCAAAAGGATATACCTTCTTCTCAGCTCCTCATGGTACTTTCTCCAAAATTGACCATATAATTGGTCAAAAAACGGGCCTCAACAGGTACAGAAAGATAGAAATAATCCCATGCGTGCTATCGGACCACCACGGCCTAAAACTGGTCTTCAATAACAATAAGGGAAGAATGCCCACATATACGTGGAAATTGAACAACGCTCTACTCAATGATAACCTGGTCAAGGAAGAAATAAAGAAAGAAATTAAAAACTTTTTAGAATTTAATGAAAATGAAGATACAACATACTCAAACTTATGGGACACAATGAAAGCTGTGCTAAGAGGAAAACTCATAGCGCTGAGTGCCTGCAGAAAGAAACAGGAAAGAGCATATGTCAGCAGCTTGACAGCACACCTAAAAGCTCTAGAACAAAAAGAAGCAAATACACCCAGGAGGAGTAGAAGGCAGGAAATAATCAAACTCAGAGCTGAAATCAACCAAGTAGAAACAAAAAGTACCATAGACAGAATCAACAGGACCAAAAGTTGGTTCTTTGAGAAAATCAACAAGATAGATAAACCCTTAGCCAGACTAACGAGAGGACACAGAGAGTGCGTCCAAATTAACAAAATCAGAAATGAAAAGGGAGACATAACTACAGATTCAGAGGAAATTCAAAAAATCATCAGATCTTACTATAAAAACCTATATTCAACAAAATTTGAAAATCTTCAGGAAATGGACTATTTCCTAGACAGATACCAGGTATCAAAGTTAAATCAGGAACAGATAAACCAGTTAAACAACCCCATAACTCCTAAGGAAATAGAAGCAGTCATTAAAGGTCTCCCAACCAAAAAGAGCCCAGGTCCAGATGGGTTTAGTGCAGAATTCTATCAAACCTTCATAGAAGACCTCATACCAATATTATCCAAACTATTCCACAAAATTGAAACAGATGGAGCCCTACCGAATTCCTTCTACGAATCTACAATTACTCTTATACCTAAACCACACAAAGACACAACAAAGAAAGAGAACTTCAGACCAATTTCCCTTATGAATATCGACGCAAAAATACTCAATAAAATTCTGGCAAACCGAATTCAAGAGCACATCAAAACAATCATCCACCATGATCAAGTAGGCTTCATCCCAGGCATGCAGGGATGGTTTAATATACGGAAAACCATCAACGTGATCCATTATATAAACAAACTGAAAGAACAGAACCACATGATCATTTCATTAGATGCTGAGAAAGCATTTGACAAAATTCAACACCCCTTCATGATAAAAGTCCTGGAAAGAATAGGAATTCAAGGCCCATACCTAAACATAGTAAAAGCCATATACAGCAAACCAGTTGCTAACATTAAACTAAATGGAGAGAAACTTGAAGCAATCCCACTAAAATCAGGGACTAGACAAGGCTGCCCACTCTCTCCCTACTTATTCAATATAGTTCTTGAAGTTCTAGCCAGAGCAATCAGACAACAAAAGGAGATCAAAGGGATACAGATCGGAAAAGAAGAGGTCAAAATATCACTATTTGCAGATGATATGATAGTATATTTAAGTGATCCCAAAAGTTCCACCAGAGAACTACTAAAGCTGATAAACAAATTCAGCAAAGTGGCTGGGTATAAAATTAACTCAAATAAATCAGTTGCCTTCCTCTATACAAAAGAGAAACAAGCCGAGAAAGAAATTAGGGAAACGACACCCTTCATAATAGACCCAAATAATATAAAGTACCTCGGTGTGACTTTAACCAAGCAAGTAAAAGATCTGTACAATAAGAACTTCAAGACACTGAAGAAAGAAATTGAAGAAGACCTCAGAAGATGGAAAGATCTCCCATGCTCATGGATTGGCAGGATTAATATAGTAAAAATGGCCATTTTACCAAAAGCAATCTACAGATTCAATGCAATCCCCATCAAAATACCAATCCAATTCTTCAAAGAGTTAGACAGAACAATTTGCAAATTCATCTGGAATAACAAAAAACCCAGGATAGCTAAAGCTATCCTCAACAATAAAAGGACTTCAGGGGGAATCACTATCCCTGAACTCAAGCAGTATTACAGAGCAATAGTGATAAAAACTGCATGGTATTGGTACAGAGACAGACAGATAGACCAATGGAATAGAATTGAAGACCCAGAAATGAACCCACACACCTATGGTCACTTGATTTTTGACAAAGGAGCCAAAACCATCCAATGGAAAAAAGATAGCATTTTCAGCAAATGGTGCTGGTTCAACTGGAGGGCAACATGTAGAAGAATGCAGATCGATCCATGCTTATCACCCTGTACAAAGCTTAAGTCGAAGTGGATCAAGGACCTCCACATCAAACCAGACACACTCAAACTAATAGAAGAAAAACTAGGGAAGCATCTGGAACACATGGGCACTGGAAAAAATTTCCTGAACAAAACACCAATGGCTTATGCTCTAAGATCAAGAATTGACAAATGGGATCTCATAAAACTGCAAAGCTTCTGTAAGGCAAAGGACACTGTGGTTAGGACAAAACGGCAACCAACAGATTGGGAAAAGATCTTTACCAACCCTACAACAGATAGAGGCCTTATATCCAAAATATACAAAGAACTCAAGAAGTTAGACCGCAGGGAAACAAATAACCCTATTAAAAAATGGGGTTCAGAGCTAAACAAAGAATTCACAGCTGAGGAATGCCGAATGGCTGAGAAACACCTAAAGAAATGTTCAACATCTTTAGTCATAAGGGAAATGCAAATCAAAACAACCCTGAGATTTCACCTCACACCAGTGCGATTGGCTAAGATCAAAAACTCAGGTGACAGCAGATGCTGGCAAGGTTGTGGAGAAAGAGGAACACTCCTCCATTGTTGGTGGGATTGCAGACTGGTAAAACCATTCTGGAAATCAGTCTGGAGGTTCCTCAGAAAATTGGACATTGAACTGCCTGAGGATCCAGCTATACCTCTCTTGGGCATATACCCAAAAGATGCCTCAACATATAAAAGAGACACGTGCTCCACTATGTTCATCGCAGCCTTATTTATAATAGCCAGAAAATGGAAAGAACCCAGATGCCCTTCAACAGAGGAATGGATACAGAAAATGTGGTACATCTACACAATGGAATACTACTCAGCTATCAAAAACAACGAGTTTATGAAATTCGTAGGCAAATGGTTGGAACTGGAAAATATCATCCTGAGTGAACTAACCCAATCACAGAAAGACATACATGGTATGCACTCATTGATAAGTGGCTATTAGCCCAAATGCTTGAATTACCCTAGATCCCTAGAACAAACGAAACTCAAGACGGATGATCAAAATGTGAATGCTTCACTCCTTCTTTAAATGAGGAAAAAGAATACCCTTGGCAGGGAAGGGAGAGGCAAAGATTAAAACAGAGACTGAAGGAACACCCATTCAGAGCCTGTCCCACATTTGGCCCATACATATACAGCCACCCAATTGGACTAGATGGATGAAGCAAAGAAGTGCAGACCGACAGGAGCCGGATGTAGATCGCTCCTGAAAGACACAGCCAGAATACAGCAAATACAGAGGCGAATGCCAGCAGCAAACCACTGAACTGAGAATAGGTCCCCTATTGAAGGAATCAGAGAAAGAACTGGAAGAGCTTGAAGGGGCTCGAGACCCCAAAAGTACAACAATGCCAAGCAACCAGAGCTTCCAGGGACTAAGCCACTACCTAAAGACTATACATGGACTGACCCTGGACGCTGACCCCATAGGTAGCAATGAATATCCTAGTAAGAGCACCAGTGGAAGGGGAAGCCCTGGGTCCTGCTAAGACTGAACCCCCAGTGAACTAGTCTATGGGGGGAGGGCGGCAATGGGGGGAGGGTTGGGAGGGGAACACCCATAAGGAAGGGGAGGGGGGAGGGGGATGTTTGCCCGGAAACCGGGAAAGGGAATAACACTCGAAATGTATATAAGAAATACTCAAGTTAATAAAATAAAAAAAAAAAAAAAAAAAAAAGCAATCCCATTACCGATAGGCAGAGGCTGTGAAAGTTAACATGGTGGGACTCTTCTCGAATGCTTCTTTTCCTTCTAATGTCCCTCCTGTTACTTGGCCCTAGGATTTCGGAGTATTCTAGGTTTTACTTCTAATAAGGCAAAGACGGGATTCAGTGGGATTGAGGTGTTGGCTAGTTTGAGGTTGCCGTTGTGTTCTGTGTCCTTATTTACTGAAAGTCTAGTTAGGTCTTAGCATGTAACTGCAATAAACAGAGAAACCTTTTCAGTGACTAAACCGCTTGACCCAGTATGAAAAATTTCTATCCATAATGCCTGCTTTTCTGATGTAGGAGAGGGAGGTGTAAATTAGCCACTTTTTAAAAAATATCCAGAGTATTTTGTTCTTGTTAGACTTACCTGGAAACCCTGCTATTACTATCTATTGCTACTGCAGTCCCTGGGAGTTCTGCTATGTTTACCTCTAGTGGGATTTTGCCTACATTGTTTGATACAAAGCCCCAGGGTGTGCTGATTTTTGTTCGCTGGCTTTTCCCACGTGTAACCTCACTAGTGCTTAAATGAGAAATATCTCAGGTCCCCTGAATAAAATGAGACAGGTAAAGAAGAAAACTGAGGGTCATCCTGTTTGGGTGACCTCAGTTCTAAAAGGGAGAAGGACGTGGGAGGGGGACAAGTAAAAGAAAGCATGCTTGTGCAAAGGTAAGAAGTCAGCCTTGACTAAAGAGTGGTCTCTGAGGAAGTTTTGTTCCTGAGAAGTAGCAAAGAGAGAAGGCACAGGAGAGCTTGGTTGATGTAGTGTCGCCAGGGTTTCCAGTTAGAACCCCTGTGTTCAAACTGAAGCCATGACAAGTGCTGTGCTGCGTCTTTGTTCAAACGAACACCACTCACCTTCAAATCCTCTGCAGAGAATGAAGTTCATGTCAACTGTGTGTTCTTGTGAACAGGAAGATTCAAATAAACTCCAGTGTTCAAAGAGTAAATTGTAAGCACATTGAATCTAAGCCTATTCTGTCCTCCAGTTTTGTATTAAATAACTGGAGGTTAAGGAAGATAATTTATTTGCTGTTTCCTGATTGTTGGAGGTGGAAGAGGTGAGATGTTGATGTAGTTTTCTCCCCACCACTCCAATACAGTTTGCCTTTGTCTGATATTTTAAGTTAAATGTTTGTTTCTGCAATAGCCAAATAGCTTGCAAGTTAGGCCACAGTCATGCCAGAGTCCCTGGCTGGTAGAAGATAGACTGTGGTATCTTTGTTAACCCTCAGTGATCTTGGTGCCATGAGCTGGAAATCCACAGGTGGCTTTAGGAAAGGAAGTTTCTAGAAGACAGTGAGATATCTTTCCATTGTAGGATTTTGGGAACTGTGATGTCTCATTCATAAAATGTATAGAGTTAAAGGAGAGTTTGGATCAGGACAGAGGCAAGGGCTGGACTTTGAAAAAACAAAAGCAATTAAAAAAGATGTACAATTAATCATGTTGAATGAGTGAATGTGTAGATGGAATATATTTAATGAATAAAATAGATTTAAAACAAGCAAATAAATAAAATCTGTGCATGAGTGAATGCAATGATATTTTAGTTACTTGCTGGTCCTTGGTTTCCTTTTTCTACTTCAAAAGCAGAGTATCGGTGTTAAAGTCTAAACTCTGGGTAG
Organism: Rattus norvegicus; assembly: GCF_021556685.1. NCBI lineage: Eukaryota > Metazoa > Chordata > Mammalia > Rodentia > Muridae > Rattus > Rattus norvegicus. Next base: position 92,928,498 of record NC_141542.1, read on the forward strand.
GATTGACCATCCCTAGCTTATACGTGGAATCACAGCACTTTAGCAAGGCCTGGGGAATCGTGATTGAGGCTGACCTTGGCTACGTAGTGAGAACTTATTTCAAAATCCAAAGCCAAACCGAAATTTAAAAAACAAACTAATAAGGAGATATTGATGCTATCTACATCAGAACCTTTAAATTTCCCTATTTATCTGATAATATTTAAATGAGATTTTGAGTATATAAGTATATAATATAATCTATAAAACAAATATTTACCAATAAGAAATCAGAGAAATTTACTTTAAAACAATTTCATCATACATGTAATTTAGTATTTATTAAAACCAAAAGCAGATTTGCATAGCAATGAGATGGACAGGCTTGTTTGACTTTCTATATAGAGTTGTTTCCTGGCAGAGCATTTGATTCTGCATGATGCGAAGCATTGTCAGTGTTTTTCAGATTTGATCTGTATTTTGGTTTCATAATTGTCAGTGCTGAGAACACCACTTCACACAAATACGAATTACAAAATGGCAAAGAACATTTAGGAAAATTTCAGAAATTGTTGCAGAAATCTTTCTTAATCCCAACCTAAAATCTAGTCAGTGATTTTTTTTTTCTAATGAAACTCAAATCAGCAACTCAAAGAGCATGTTTTAAAATTAAACCTTTGGCAACAATCCAGTCTAAAGGTAACACTAATTTAACATTTAAATCCTGACGAATGACAGTAAGAATGACAGTAGGTAATATTAAAATTCCCTGTTTTCTATAACGAAAACATTCTGCATCTATAAAGTCATGACGCTTTGTGTGCATTGTTAAAACACTATAATTCATGCCTTCACATTCTTGTACATGAGCTTAGATGCCCTCAATGACAAGTGTCACTGTAGCATGATGAGACCACGACACACACCATGTAAAGTGCATGTGTTCAGAACTCAAGACAGACATTGAGACCTGGGCTAGCTCAGCCAGGGACACCTTGGGTTTATGTCGTGCTTGATTTTGAATACATTCACTGTCTGTTTGGAAAACATTTACTATTAACAAGTGTTTGAGACCCTCAGTGATATGATCCAGATTGAGAAAGTTGGATTCTAGGTGTCTAGTATTGGAAAGAGGTTACTTTGGCCAACCCAGTAGCACCTGCCTGGAATCCCAGGTATTATTGGAGGCTGAGGTATGAAGATCACAAATTCAAGGCCATCATGGATAACTTAGTGAACCCTGTCTTAACAAATACAAGCACATCTAAAAAGAGGATTGTGGTTTAGTTTATGGGCAAAGTATCTGTGTGTCATGCCAGGGCCTTTATACCCAATTCCCAGCACTAAAGTCAGACAAATAAATGAAGTTAAAGCATACATTTTGCTTATTGTTTAAGCCACATTTTCTTTATTAACTTTATTTGTTGACATGTTCATATATGTATATTCAGATCATACCTACATCTACATTATTCTCTTCTCATCTGTGGTGGTTTGAATATGGTTGGCCCAGGGAATGGCACTATCAAGAGGTGTGGTTTTGTGGGAGTAGGTGTGGCCTTGTTGGAGGAAGTGTGTCACTGTGGGTGTGGGCTTTAAGACCCTCCTCCTAGCTGCTTGGAAGCTAGTCTCCTCCTGTTTGCCTTTGGATGAAGATGTAGAACTCTCAGCTCCTCCAGCTCCGAGTCTGCCTGGACATGATGATAATGGACTGAACCTCTGAATCTGTAAGTCAGCCCCAATTAAATGATGTTCTTATGAGAGTTGCCTTGGTTATGGCTTCTGTTCACAGGAGTAAACCCTAACTAAGACACCAGCCTTGTTCATTCCCACTCCTCACTTCCCTCAGTCTCCACATATAGCCATGTTTACCAGAGAGGTGAAGGGACCCAGCAGCCAATTCAGTTTGTGACTGAATGCTAACAGAACACTTCTCTAGGCCCAGTAAAAGCAATTGTAGCCTCTATGCATTAACAGCTGCAATGTCGGTGCCATACCCAGTTCCTCCTCCAGTCGTCTGGCTCTTATATTCCTTGTAATGCTGTTGGTATGGCTACCTGCCATTATTTTCCTAGCACTGGGATTCTAAGTGTGCACCACCATCCCAGCTTTGATGTGAGTGCGGGGGGTTGAACTCAGCCCCTCATGCTTGCACAATAAGTACTTAACAGACTTTAGATCACTTTTCCTTTTTATAACTGATGCAAGGTTTTAGATACCATTCGTGTCACATTGAGTGAAACGAAGAGCATACAGGTTTAACCATGACACATCTTTTCTTAAGGGCACATAACAAGAATCCAGCCTGGTTCAGAGTATTAGAATGAATCAGAACACAATTGTGTCTAAGTCCCAACTCTCTGGCTCCCGAACTCAATGATTTTAAGCAAAGTCTCCAGAGGACCGTGGAGTGAAGAGTGGTACTCAGATGGTAATTAGCAGCATGTTTTCTCCACTTTTATTACCAGAATTCTTTACTTTGTTCTGGGATCCACTTTAGCTCATGGATGAGCATCAGGAAAGGACATTTTTTTTCTAAATGAAGAGCTGTTGGTGATGTGAGAGTTGTGATACGGCTATTTGCCCAAACATGCTGGGAAGCCAGTGGCGATAGATCCTGCACATTTCAATTCTTGCAGGTTTTTCATTTACTTAGCTTCACCTTTTACACCTTCCATTTGTAGAGAGAAAGCAGAACCTATATCCAGATAGCGCTTGGGTTTTCTATTTATTCTGAGAGAAAAAAAGGTCAACTAGGAGAGGCAAAGAGGTGTGGTGTGTTTTCTCTTTTATCTGGATTCTCTTGGTACACATTGCAATTACTCCTGTGTCACTGTACTGGGTTTCTGGCTAGTTTTTATGTCAACTTGACATGAGCTAAAAAGGTATCTGAGAGGAGGTAATGTCAACTGAGACAACGCCTCCAAAAGATTAGGCTGTAGGCAGGCCTGTGGGACATTTTCTTAATTAGTGATTGATGTAGGAGGGGATAGGACACCCTTGGGCTGGAGGTCTTGGGTTCTATAAGGATACGGGGTGACATCTGACTGGCTTATTAAAATGCTTGACTGTGGAAAGCTGGCAGGTTGCAGACCCAATCATCACTGTCTATCTTCTGCTTCCTTAATATCCATGCGTTGTCCATTTGTTCGTTTGAGCTAACATCCCTGTGACTGTGGAATAAGATTCTTTTCAAATGGTAACAGACTTCAGCCCAAAGGCTAAGAATGTTGTTGTGTAGCATATGTGGTCTATCACAGATACTTCTCTGCTTTACGTAATCTGGTTTCTTATTGTCCTCATCAAAGGAGTAGGGTTGTTTCTGACTCTTTGGAGCCTTTTCCTCCTATTGGGTTGCCTCATCCAGCCTTGGTATGAGGGTTTGTGCCTAGTCTTACTGCATCATGTGGTGATGTGGTTGGTTAACATTCTTGGAAGGCCTGCTCTTTTCTAAAGGGAAATGGAGGAATAGTGGATCTGGGGAGAAGAGGGGTAGGAGTGCTGGGAGGAGTGGATGGAGAGGGGGATTTGGTTGGGATGTATTGTATGAGACAAGAATTAAAACAAAACAAAACAATCCCCTCCAAAAAAAAACACAACAAAACGAGCAAGCCATGAGGAATAAGCCAGTAAGCAGCACCCCTCCATGGCCTCAGCATCAGTTACTGCCTCTAGGTTCCTGTCTTGTTGTTGTTGTTATTGTTGTTGTTGTTGATGTTGTTGTTTCTGCCTTGGCTTCCTCCTATGGATACATAAGCCAGATAAACCCTTTCCTCCCCAGGCTGCTGTTGGTGTGCCATCATAGCAATAATAACCCCAAGGTAATCACACTATCTGGTCTACCTGGCCATGCTGCTGTTTCCATGCTTTGCTCCCTTTTCACTCTCCCTTTCCTATTCCCCAGATCACACTGGCCTTCAAAACACTCTCATTTCTGTGTTTACAATGCCACCATTTCTGTCTTGAAGAAGCAACTCCAGGAAGCTGAATTTATCAACAAAAATTACTTCTTTTGTCTGTTTCTCATTCATTTCATTAAGAGTTTATGATATTTGTATGGCATTCCTAAATTTCTTATCATGCCAAAGGATTTGAGAATGTAATATTTGACCTTGGGAAAGATCCAATTAACAGCCTCTTGTATGAGAAGGTATAATAGGCCCCTTATGTTTAACATTTGATGGTTCACATTGAAGAATCTACGACACTTGGAGATAAGGCTCGATCAAGCTATAGATATAGGGTGGCTTGTCTTTATCTGGAAATGCCCAATGCCTTAGGCAAAGGGATCTCTTTAGAATAAGAACCAAACCATTGTTTGTCCTGTTATGTATTGGTTTAATCTCTAAAGCAATGACCCTTTTGGGGTCGCAAATCAGATATTCTTTATATCAGATATTTATGATTCTTAACAGTAGCAAAATTACAATTATGTGATAACAACATAATTTTATGGTTGGATGTCACTACAATGTGAGGAACTATATTATAAGGCCACAGCATTAGGAAGGTTGAGAACTACTGCTCTAAGATTTTATAGACTAGAAGTGTGGCCCTCAATGTGCATCCACAGGGTTTTGCCGCAAAGGTACCCTAAACATGTCTAATCTCAGCCATTTCCCCTTCCTGCTTTTCTATATATAGTGTCCTCAGGCTGTCTCTGTCTGGCATTCAGAGAAGAAGTATCAGAGTTACTGTCTCTAGAAAAGATTTAGTCAGAACTCACAGTATTGGACTGACTGCCTTGCGAGTAGCTGCTATACAATGAAACCTCCTCACATATTTGGCCTCCTTCACATGCAGCCTGGTGCCACCTGCTATGATATGAGCTTCTCTGTGGTTCTCTTGAGGAATGGCTGCTTCAGCTTGTACTTTCTGCTCTCTAAAACCGTGAGCTCAAATCCACTTCATCATTTTGTAAGTGCCCAGTCTCAGGTGCTTTATTATAGCATCACAAAACAGACCAAGACAGTCACACAATAGAATTCTTTCAGCAGAGAATATAAACTTGCTGATGGAATCTAAACACAAAAACAAAAAAAAAGATATGAAAAGGGAGGACCTTTAGGGATGGGGAAAGGGATCAGGAGAAGGAAGAGAGAAGACAAGTGTTGGTACAAGAACAAAATATGGTGCAGACATGGATGCAAGTGTCACAATGATTGAGGCCGATTATTATTATTTTTTCAAATGACACATGAGAATAAAACTATCTTGAAATGGTAACATAGAGTTTGAAACTCTTCACTGCTAATGGAGTTCTTGTGCCTATAGTAACCTTGCCAATTCGATTGGACTGGATGACCACACCCACACCTGGTTCCTGAGCACCAGGACTGTAAATGTGTGCTATCACCTTTTTCCTGGCTGAGTCACCCCTGAGGCCCCTAAATATTGATTCTTAATGATTTGAACTACTATCCTGAATTATCGAATGTGATCATGTGATGGATTTGGTTTTGTAAAATGACTACCAGCAATGTGAACTCAGAAATATCTTCCAGGCCAAAGAAAAGATAGAAAAGGTTTGTCAGGAGTGCGGCAAGCCTGGCCACTGGCTTCTTTCCCAGCTATTCTAGGACTTTTGGCCTTTGGGTGTGTCCCTTTCATCTTAAGCAACCTCTGTACTTTAACTAGGATTGATGTTGGATAAGACAAGAGAGTTGGAGTAGGTGATCTTTGGTCAGGTGACAGGGCAACTTGTTTTCATACTGCTGTTTCCATGAGGCCTGCTTTTGATTCCCCTTTGAAACATATGCACAAAATAAGGAAGAATCATGGCATATACCTAGTCAAAAGAGGTGTCTTTATACAGAGCTGTTGACATTAATCCAAGAGCAAAGGCAAGTCACCAGCTAAATGTTCATTGTAAGCATGCTGTTGTCGTGTGGTTTCATAAAATCCTTGATTTGTTTCAGTGTTAAATTTTCTTCGTACATAAGGAAGCCTGACTGCATCCTTCTTTGTACTTTACAGTCCAACACCATTACCCTACCAGGGGGAATTAAGCTATAGTTTCATCTCATTTCCCAGATGGAGAAACTAAGAAGTCATGAAGATTACCCCTCTTTGAAGGTTATTCAAGAGACTCTAGGCTCATATATTAATGTGTTGATCATAAATCCTGGCTAATCAAACTGATCTTGGAAACATGAAATAGTGTTTTAAAAGTTTTTTCCTATAATCGTCTTATAAAGCTTCTTTTAGAAAAGGCTAAAACTGAATTCATCGAATTCAAATAAATTTAGGTAGACCAATTCTTCCCCTTTCTCTGTCAGTTCACCTTTGGGATGATTGAGGTGGGGACTTTAATGTTCATTTGGAGGATGTCCACTGTCCAACAGTGCTGTGCATATGGGGCAGAAGAGACTAAGTCTTATCATTTAAATAAGTACTGTTCGATCATTTCCCATTGTGGAGAGTTGAGCCTCACTAGATTGACCATGGGAAGAACACTATTAGTTCTATTTATAGCTACCTACTGTTTTCCATCTAAGATTTGGTGTGATAAATTTAGCCAGTACCACTGAAAACAGCTCTTATGCCCGGGAGATGTAATTGGATTGCACCATAGAGTTAAAATACTACAACAGGATGCAAACTCCATCTATGATTGGTTCATTTTCAGCTTCCAGATGGGTGGAAACCGTAGACACAGGTTTCGAAGTGGACCTATGAGTTTATTAGGTGGGCCAGTGTCAGGCCTTTTCCTTGCATGTTTTGTTTATGCCTCTTTAAAGAGCTGCAAAGTCTTGAGGAGTTTTAGACAATTACAAGTGAATTTGTAAAATCAGTCTTTAAAAGACATCTCCTTCCACTTCTATTTATGCTGCAACTGGGCATGGAATTTTAATACGTTGGAGGTCTCCTGATTGCACAAGCAACAGGGCCCTTGCATTTGCAATTAACCACTCACACCCTTGGTTTTCCTTACAACCCAAGAGGTTGATTATGTGATTGTAGGTGTAATAATTAGCACACACGAAAGGAGAAACGCAGCGGAGGCCTCCTAAGAGTATCCTTTGATGGGGAGCTTCAGACATGGACTAATTAGGTTGGATGGTAGAGGAGATGGCCCCTGACATGACCTATATCAAAATACATTGCCTGCAGTGACATTATTCTTATTGGGAAATCAACATTTTTTTCCCCACCAGTTTTTTTTTGTAAGGATGACTCGCTGTTCCAGTGTAAATGGCTTGAGAATTCTCAATTCGCAATTCCGTCCTCCTCACTAGAGTCCAAGGTTGTGGGATGTTTAAAATACCCAAACAAAGGATAGCACCGGGGAATATACAAAGCTATTCTCACCCACAGCTCTTAGAACAGACCTAGCATGATCACTGTGAATGTGAAGCTAGTTGGGACTACATAGTAAGACTGTCATAAACAAACAACTTGTATTACTTGACTGTTCCAGATGCATGACAAATGAAAGGAAAGAAAGGTAGAAAAAGAAAACACTTGAGAGCTTTTCGTATAAGTACTTAGAAAAGTAGTTGTTAGATGAACTATTTAGACCATTACAAGTATATAGTTCCACTCATGGGAAGGAAGAGCAAATATCCATCTATTCCTATAATGACCAGCATTAATAAAAATTTGGATACAAGTATGTAGACCAAACATTAACTAAAGAAATAGTAAGAGAGTGTTGCCCGTGGAGCATTAAGATTCCAATTTAGAGAACAGGGAAGAATGAATATTAATTACATGTTCCTAAGCAAAAGTGGGGAAAAAGAAAATCAGAATAAACCAAGGAATTGTTGCATTAGACTAGAAATTAATAAACTGGAATAAATGAAATGCCCATTACATGAAAGGTTGGCTCTGGGGCTAGGGATGAAGGTTGGTGGTCACTTACCTAAGAGTAAGAGAGAGAGGAGGTGGTGCTGTTGGATTGCTAGGGGAGGAGTTGGGACATGAGTATTATCCAACTACATTGTGTAAACTTCGCAAAGGAAGATCTTACTCTTCACATACAGTGTTTTGTTCATATGGGCAATCAGCCATTTACAGACCCGTAGAAGAGTTAAAGTAAACTGTTAGGTATGAGATCAGTATACAAAAATGAATGGTATTCTCTGTGTGAACAAGTAAGTGGGATGTAATTAAAATGAATCCTTTTGACAGCGTGAAAATAGCATGTCTGGGAGAAACTGAGCAGGGGATAAGGAGCACCAGAAGTCTGCGCTATAGTGTTTGGGCAACATGAAGCAGATGAGTGATGGAAGCAGGTCCATCTCCTTTAGTTCTAGCATTATCCCTTTGAGGATGCTGATGCTCTCTCTTTTAATTTGAAATTCTGGTAACATCTCAACCAAATTCAATGGATAAACAATGGATCTTTATGATACCCCAGGGAAGTGGTTTCCATTGAAAAGCAAAGGGCCCAGCCAAACTTTGTCCCAGGGTAAGAAAAGAAAGAATAAAAAACCCAAAGGAAAGAAAAGAAAAACCCAAATAGCCACAGAGAGCTTGAGGAAAGCAAGGGAAGATTTGACTTCCCTGACACAAAACCTCCATTAGAGTCTGGACATAGAGGCCAGAGAAGTGATGACAGAAATGGACCCATCAGGAAAAGAAGAAAAGGACCCAGTGAGAGACTTAGCTCAGGTAGATGGCACAGGACACAGGGAAAACAAACTCATTAATGTGTGTGTGTGCCTTTCTGTCTGCTTGTGTATGTATGTATCTGTGTATGTGTGTATCTCTATGTCTATGTGTATATATCTGTGTGTCTCTGTGTATGTGTGTTTCTGTGTGTGTGTATGTCCTTGTGATAACACAGTGGGCGGCAGTGCTTTCTGACAAGACTGCTGACCCGAGTTCAATTCCTGGCCCCACATTGTGGAAGCAGAGAACCAATTCTTACAGGTCATCCTATGACCTCAGTACACACACCATGATATGTGTGCTCGCCCCATAAATTAAGTGAGTGAATATGTTTTTCAAAAATCAGTGGCAGAAGGCTAGGCCATTCAACAATAATTCTATAACCCGTGTATAAAACAATTAAGCTAGATTACCTTTCAATAGAAAGAAACAACTTGCAGATGGATTTAACAACAAAACTAGAGATGAAAAGCTGGCAAGTGTCTACAAGGAACCAGAGGAAGGATTTTCATAATATTATGATTGGAAGGATTTTTTAAAAATAAGATGAAAAAACATAAAGCTAGGACTTCTTTTTAATACCATGAGAAAGGCATAAACACATAGGTTTAATTGATGTGGCATGTGCCTAGGCATCTGGGGTTTACTTTTCTGTGTGGTTTGCATATAGCACAAAGATTCATCATCCAACTAACGAAGACTAAAATTACCTCTGTGAATGCAGAATAGAAAGCAGGGCAGAATTGCCTGAACCAGCCTGTTGTTCAGCCTTCCCTCCCCCACCCTGCACCCAGCTGTGATATTATTTATACTATGGATAAGCACTTGCTTCTAGCCTTTTCCCAGTTCAATTCAGGACACACTGCTTTAGCTATGCTGAGAGTGTATGGGACCGACTACAGACAGAATTATGACTAAGAAGTATATTTGCCTCTATCCCCCAGAGGCATTCTCTCTCCTCTCTGAGATACCATGATGTAGTTTATTGGGCCCGTGACAAAATATCTCTTAGGAGTGGATGTTTTCCCATTTCCATAAGATGGCTTCCAGTCAGTGTGCCAATTTGCTTATGTATATTGAAAGGGTCTATTCAGTGGTGATTCAGCTTGTGAGTCTGCACAGACAATTGCCCAAGCAGTTCGATTGGTGCTTAATTGGAGCCTCACCCTATTTCACAATTTCTCCAAAGCCAACAGCTCAAACATCCCTAAGCAGGATGAGTAGCTGAAGACCGTGTTTTTATCTGTGCATTTGCATATCTGAGAGTCCATCCCTGGTGCATTTGGCTTCATGTCAGGGTCTGTCCTCTCCAAAGACACTTGGATTTTCCTAGGCCAAACCAGGGGATGGAGGTGGGGTGGATCCTAACTACCCATAGATGAAAGGGGCCGGTGGGGTGAGTTTACTGTGTTCCATTGTGAGAGGGTATCAAAGCGTATAGTCAAGTATATCATCAAGGTTATTTCAGGATATGACTGGACTAGAAGTGGCTGGATGAGGGAATGACATCACAAGCAATTGCAGAAGGCAGCGAGGCTTTTGTCTAAGCTATGTGGCTCACTGTGGCTTTGAGTCATGACAGAGCCTATTCAATAGCTAATTTCAGTTGACATTCCTAAGCTGGCCTGTGGAAGTCTTTGGGAAAGTGCAGATATTAGAATACCTTTTGAGTCAACATGTTGCTGTTAGAAATTCTAAAGCCCCCTATAGAGCTCAACAGCCTCATCTGCCTGTGTGACACATACACTGTAGGCATGGCTTTGACCTCCTCAGACAACTGTCATGCCTGTGGGTTCCCAGGGCTTCCATGTGCCTTCAGTCCCAAAGATATAGAGTTGATCCTACAGGATCTGCTTTGCCTCCAGAGAGCTATAGAACTGGCTGGTGGTTTAGTTCCTACTTGCCAGGTGGCCCACAGCCTATGATCTCTGGGGTGCAGCTTTGAAAACTCAGTTCCTAGCTACCAGTAGGATAGAGACAGTTTTGAGGAGTAATTTACTCTTCAGAATTCTCCTATGGCTTCAACCTATTTGCTGCTCTGTCCTGGTCCCCTGCCTTCTATCTTCTGCCCCTATCTTCTCCTGGGAGCTTTTCCCTTGATGCCACTTGCACACATGTCTGAGTCGGAGCATCTCTTTCTGGGAATCAGCCTGATATAAAGATGGTTTATTGGAGCCGAGAAGGAGAAAGGCCTTGGTATTTAAGGTAACCAAAACCAAATCCACACAGGGAATAGGGATAGTAATCAAAGTCCTAATTAGAAAGTCGGGGCATCCTAAAAGAGATGGAGGCATTCAACAGCTTTGTCTTTGGAGCAGCTCTGTCTAATTACTGGGTGATTTCCTCTGTTCTTGGGATTTATTTAGCTTGTGAAGATGGCCATGGTATTTCTTTCTTGAAGCTATGTCCTTCCACTCCTCTCTGCTAAGGTAAAATAATTCTAAGCTTGTGCTTTTCTCCCAGGATAGACTTTATGACCCCTGGCCTGCTCCACTACTTGTGAACACTTCCCAGATATCATCTGGTTTTTAGAAACACTGATGTTTTATAAGGTTATAAAGTCTCTACAGCAGTTAAGGCTCCAGCCATCTGAGGGGCATGCTAAGATCTTAGACTCACTTGAAGAATTTTCTCTTTGTTTATAGACACACATGTAGAAAAAGTTTAAAGCCTTACTTGAAATAATAAACATCATCAAGATGGTGGTTTCTCCTTAAGAAGCAGGGAGGGGAATGGCGTGTAGCAGGGTTTGTGTGGATTCTGTTATTACGGACTATTAACATACTGTAACTATTGAGTTATAGGAATATAAATGTTACAGAAAGGAATTTCCTCAAAATATTTTCAAGCGAGCAAGTGACAAGCTGGAAGGAGGCTGGAAGGGGAAGAGAGATGTCATTTTCTAAGGTGCATGGTCAGCAGGCAGGGGCATGAAGTCTGTGCCTGTGCTCTGAATACACAAAGCCCGGAATGGCAGGATTCTTGGAAAGCTTACTCACTGATGAGAATGCCCCACGTGTATTCCATCAGATATAGCAGTTATCTGCCTTAGGAGAGTGTCTCAATTATTTATAGTTTGAGAATAAATGTTTAGTGTCTTGGTTGAAGTCATTCCTTTTGAGGTGCTCAAGGGTTGTTTAGAACAATGCAAGTCTCAAAATGAAGTCCTGAAGGGAGGATTTGGGAAACATAGCTGTGAGAACTGAGGCCCAGTCTGTGGTTTGTGTGTTTACAGTTGAGAAGGTTGTCCACTTACTAACACAGGGTCTATACAATGAGTGAGGTCTTTGTGCTTGCTTTGCTGTTTTTCCCCATTTAGGCACGTGGGTCACACATATGAAAAGATTGGACTATAAAGGAATTTAAATTTACTTTAAATATTTTTTCACATTTTATGTATATGTGTATGTGCATTTGCAAATATGTGTGTAGGTATGTGTGTTTGGTGAATGTGTAATATCTTCCATTTTCTAGATATGTGATCTTTGGAAAGGTTGTTCTGAGCTCTGGTCTCCTGAATGAGTGGATTCTCTTTTAGGGTCACTCTAATACAAGTGGTAGTTTGCTAACTGCTCCTGTCTCCTGCCTAGTAAACATCTCTACCTGGATATCTAGTGGGTATCTCAACTCTGAGTTTAACATATTCCAGGCAGAATTCCCCATATACTCTGCAAAACATCTTCTTTGGTGGTTTTTATCCTTATAGTCTACACTCTAGCCATTAGTAAATAGTATTAATCCTTCTTAATGTCCTTGTTCATTTGGTGCTGCTATAACAGAACGACTGAGACTAGTAATATGTAATATTGCATTTCTGTGAGTTTTAGAGGGGAGTAGACATTCAAATCACTGTAACTTTCAAATACATGTCAAGCCCACCCAGTTAGCACCCTGTATTATGGTGGCTAGGGTCCAAGGGATTCATGCTATCGTCATCTGTGACCTGAATCACTGGAAAGTCTCAGAACTTGTCTGTTTCTCTCACTCCTAGGCCTATGACATGGTATCCCTTACCGTTTTTTGAAATTTTGGTTGTCTTTTGATTTCTGTATATTGGGAGTCCTATTTGAGGTTGGGGGTCAAGTTACTTTCTTTGGAGAGTTTTTGACCACTTTCCTTAAGGTTTTGTGAGTTTGGTGACAGGGAAGGATACCAGATATCTTTATTAGACATTGCCATCCTTTCCTGGTTGCCTTCAGAAAAACCAGACACTGAAATATAAAAATTTAAAATAATTCTTAATGATAGTGCTAATCAAGTAAGATGGTTTTGAGTCACCTCTGAGCTGAGAAATCTTTGAGAAGAAATTCCAATTTAAAAAAAAAACTGGAAACGTGTTTCCGACCAAACTTTTATTTACTTTTCCTTTCAAAGGTGGGGATTTGAGAGCTGTCACCAAGAGACTCTGTACACAATGAAATAAATTTGTGTTCAGCTTTAAACTTTGTGTTATGTCTGGCAAAGAATTTATTGAGGACCAAATGTACTCGTCTTTGAAGACATTGACCTTGTTTCCAGAAATATTCTCTTTCCATGGCAAAGTTAGAAATGGACACGACTTAGTTCAGTATTTGGCATGAAGACATAAAAAAGGTGTTTAGGTCACATTAGGATGCTAAGCAGCTGTTAATATCTATAGTATGGAAAATAGTTCTCAAATGATTTTGCATCGTTCGCTCTTATACTTGCATGATGTAAGAGACTCATTTGCCAGTTTAACTAAAATGTTATGATTCGTGAACAGGTGTTGAAACGGAAAACTGTTAATGGTGCCTGCCATAAGATTTAGAGGTTATGAAAATTCTAACCTAGTTTACATGACATCAAAACATTTTCGAAGGCAAGAAAATACTTCCCCTTAAACTGACTAATCATTTGCCGAAAGATACAGTCAAGGTCCTTACTCTAAGCTCCTCTCCCACTGGTGAATTGGATGGTGGTCATCTTCCTGTAAGTTGCAAATTATACCTGTCCATTAGGTTGAGAACCTGCCCCTCCCACCCCTATTTTGGTTAGCGTAAGCTGCTTGTCAACTTGAGCTTTGATTTGTTTCTTGCCGAGGAAGTGTCTTAGTGTGAGCTGATTTCTTCCGTTACCCTAGACTCTGTTCTATGTCTCACCACGGGCTTACGTCACAGAGTTACCTCTCTCCATCTGTTATCCCACTGCAGAATTTGTAGAGACAGCCCTGAGTGGCAGTCTCAGTTCGGATCAGTACATATGTCATTTGCCTATGGGTATGGTTTGTTTCATGTTCACAGGCCCACTGGTGAATCCTAGATTAAAACTTGCTTTCCTCTCTTTGTAAGGAAGATGGGTTTCAATTAGATTCTTTTTTAACTCTCTCTCTCTCTCTCTCTCTCTCTCTGTATATATATATCAATGGTTTGGGTTTTTTTCCTTTTTTCACATGATGGGAATGACTCATAAGAAATTGCTGTGGATCTATCCAGAGGAATTGGTAATACTTTCACCAAGATTATGGTTTTCTTGTATCAGTTACTTTCTATTGCTGTCAAGAGGCACCATGCCTAAGACAATGAATACAAGAAAACATTTAATTGACTGGGTACTTGCTTCCAATTTCAGGGGGTGAATCCATGACCATAATGGAGAGGAACATTGCCATGGCAATAGGAAGGTAGGTGTGGTGGGGGAACAGTAGCTGATAGCTCACATCTGATGTACAAGTCTGAGCATGGGCTTTGGAAACCACTAATCCTCACTCCCTAGTGGCATACCTCTTCCATCGAGGGTACACCTCTTAAATTTTCCCCAAATAGTTACCAACTTGGGATCAAGTATCTAAATGTATAAGCTCATGTGGGGCCATCCATTCCCATTTAAACCATCAGGCCTTATTTTTTGTGCTAGTATGTAATACTAGCTACATACTAAAAAACAATTTCTGTAAATTAAAAAAAAACTACCAAATTCAAGAGGATACATTAGAAAATAGTTACATGTAGCTTCATCTTGAACATTATATTGATATATATATTAAGTGGAGGCCACTCCAGCCAGGGAAGCAGGTAGACTAACTGTAGAACTTCACATCTCCTCACTCTCCTTTAAGTCCAATCCCTCAGTTTCATTCCCAGTTCTGTAGCAGACCACCTTTTGTGATCTCCTATTTCCCTTCTGCCCCAAACTTCAGTGGATCACACAGAACTTCCCCTCCAAATTTCCTTCTCCTGGTTCATCACTTTATCCCACCCCCAACCCCAGCAGGCACTCCGAGGATGCTAGCCGGCCATGCCTGCCGGAGAAGTGGGACCAGTGGAGCAGATAGGCAAGCTTCACATCTGCACTCTTTCGCCTCTCCTCCATATCTAATCCTTCAGTCTCAATCCCAGCTCTGTAGCAGATTACTTACTGTAGCCTCTCAACCCTCATTCCCAGGGGACTAATGAGATCCTGATGGAACCCCTTATTTTCCTCCCTCCTGTGGACACCGCTAACTCCCTTCCAATCCTAGCTCATTTCCTTTCCTAAGTATCAGATCCCAATATCTGGAAACATATTTTACCTTGAAAACTCAGTGACTGTACTGTCAGAACCCCAGAATAATTCCCTACCAGTCAACATACCCTCCTGAGAACCAAAGAAGACCACAGAAATGAAGAAACAAACCACCCTCCCAACAAAGATAAGATC
The DNA here is from genome assembly GCF_021556685.1 of Rattus norvegicus. Taxonomy (NCBI): domain Eukaryota; kingdom Metazoa; phylum Chordata; class Mammalia; order Rodentia; family Muridae; genus Rattus; species Rattus norvegicus. The sequence goes on from NC_141542.1 coordinate 92,943,750, forward strand.
TGAGATCCACACCTAGAATTACCTAAACCCAGATACCGAGGTGTCAGAGTGAAAAAAACAATGACAGCCACTACAATATATCTACTAGAGCTTATCAACTCTGCCACAGTAGGTCCTGAGAATTGCAATGCAGTGGAAGCACCGACCTTAATATAGCCTTTGTGGATATGATAGAGGCCCTTACAAAGGGAATGAATAAATCCTTTACAGAAATCTATGAGAACACAGCAAACAGTGGAAGGAAGGAATGAAACCATTCAAGTCCTAACATGGAGATATAATCAATAAAGAAAACCCAAACTGAGGGAAATCAGGAAGTGCAAAATTTAGGAATTCAATCAGGAACCTCAGAAGCAAGAGAATATAATACAGAATATAAGAGGTAGAAGAGAGAATCTCAGGCACCAAAGACATGATAAAAGAAATAGACATCCCAGTCATAGAAAATGTTAACTAAAAAACTCCCTTTTATAAAATATTCAAGAAATCCAAGACACCATGAAAAGATCAAATCTAAGAATGATAGGAGTAGAGGAAGGAGAAGAAAACAGGTCAAAGGCCCTGAAAATATTTTCATCAAAATCAAAGAAAAATTTTCTAATCTAAGGAAGGAGATTCCTATAAAGGTACAGGAAGCATACAGACCAACAAATAGACTGTATCTGACAAGAATTTCCCCTAAGCACATAATAATTAAAACACTAAACATACAGAGTGAAGAAAAAATATTAAAAGTTTCAGGGGAACCAAGAAATATAAAGAAACATATAAAATCAGAATGACATCTGACTCAGTCTAGACTCTGAAAGCCAGAAGGGCCTGGGCAGATGGGCTGCAGACTATAAGAGACCACAGATAGACCACAGATGACTCTTCCAGCAAAACTTTCAATCACAGTAGATGACTACATTTAAGAAATATGTATTCATAAATCCAACCTACAGAAGGTACCAGAAGGAAAACTCTAACGCAAAGGATGTTATCTACACCCAAGAAAATATAGAAAAATAATCCCAGACCAGCAAATTGGAAGATCAGAAAAACTCACACCACAATAACAAAATAACAGGAATGAACTAAAATGCTAATTGATACCTCTCAATGTCAATAAAATTCCTCAATGAAAAAGTACAGACTTACAGAATGTATACAAAAAGGGAATCCATTCTTCTGCTGTATTCAAGAAACATAAGTTAAAACTTACCAAAGATAAACAACATTTCAGTGCAAAAGGAATGGGAAAATAGTGTTCTAAACAAATGGACCTAAGAAGTCAATGGTATCGCCATTTAAATATATGATAAAATAGATGTCAGTCAAAAACTAATCGAAAGAGATGGGAAAGGTACTTTATACTCGTGAAAGGAAAAATCCACCAAGAAGACATTGTGATTATTAACATGTATACACCAAACACAAGGGCACCCAAGTTCATAGAAGAAACACTACTATAGCTTAAATCACGTATTGACCCTCACATGCCCATAGTGGGAGATTTCAATACTTCATTCTTGCCAATAGTCAGACCATCCAGGCAAAAACTGAATAGAGAAATGTTGATTCTAACACATTATAAACCAAATAGACCTAACAGAAATTTACAGAACATTTCACCCAATCACAAAAGAATATACCTTCTTCTTAGCATCTCATGGAAGTTTCTCCAAAATTGATCACATATTTAGACACAAAAGAACTAAAAAACTAGATATCAAGAAAATGAATAAAGCAATTTTACCAACGGGGTACAGATCTACACAAAGAATTCTCAAGCGAATTCTCATCAATGGATGAGAAACAAAGAAGTGTTCAAGATCTTTAGTCATTATGGAAATGCAAATCAAAATTATTTTTAGATTTTATCCTACATCATCAAAGTGTAAGAGATCAATATAACAAATGAAAGCTCATGCAAGAGAAGAATATGGAGTAAGGGGAACACTCATCCATTGCTGGTGAGACTGCAAACTTTCACAGCTACCATGTATGACGGTTCCTCAGAGAGATAGGCCAATTCCATCTACCTCAAGACCTAGTTATACCATCCTTGGGCATATACTTAAAGATAATATTATCCTACCATAGAGACACTTGCTCAACCATGATAATTTCTCTCTATAAGCCATAAATTGAAAATATGTGGTACATTTACACAGTGGAACATTACTTAGTCATTAAAAAACTGAAATTTGTAGGTAAATGGAACTTAAAAAAAGGATCCTTAGTGAAGTAACTCAGATCCAAAAAGGGAAATATGATATGTATTCACTTATATATGGATATTAGATGTTAAAACATTGATAACCAAGCTACAGTCCACAGAACCATAGAGGTTAGGTATAGGGTAACAAACAAGCAGGTGCGGATAGACATCATTAGGAAAGGGAAATAGAATGGGTAGCTATGGAAGGATTGCAGGGACTAGATGGGAGGATCTAGTGGATTGATCCTCCTTCCCAAGTTTGAGGAAAGAGGGTGATGTGAGAAAGAATATGAGGAGAGACAGCTAAAGTAAGTGTAGTATAGAAACCCAATTCAGTAGAGGCTTCCTAAAATATATATTTTATTAATATATTATAATATATATATATTAAGGCAATCTAAATGAAATCACTAAATAATGTGAAATGCAGAGTCCCATTTGGACATCTTGTCACCAAATAAGGGTTCTAATACTCGGATTGGGTTGCATCTAATTGAGTTGTTGGCTAAAGGGATCCCATGGGAATCCCTAAACAATCCCAGCTGTTGCCAAGACTATGGGTTGCTTTCTACAAACTGTCAACAAGGCCCTATTGTTGAAGACAACACCCACATTGAACATGGAGAAGTTCAGGTGGTGCCTATATAGAGTCTTTATTCCTTTGTCAAAATGTCTTTGGTACAGGAAGGTACTCTGCATGTTACTAAAGAGAAATGTTAACAATAGCCTAGCCACAAACCTTTTGATCTACAACAGCGCCCTCTCTGCAATATACACTAATGCAATGCAAGCACAAAACTTATAGAGGTTACCAATCAATATCTGATTTGACTTCAGGCTTACTCCATGAGATGGAACCCATACCTATCACTGCTTAAGTGACCAAGAATCTGAGATTAGAAAACTCAGAGACCTAGGGTAAAACCAAGTAAAGAGCGAGAGACCTTGGAACACTAAACCCTACAAGGGATGTCTCCTTCTAATCCCTCTCCTCGGGGCTCAGCAAACACTGAAGTGGAGGTGGAAAGAGTGTAAAAGCCAAAAGGGATGGGGGAAACCAAGAAAACAAGGCCATCTAAGTTAACATGATCAAAGCATATCTGAATTCACGGAGAATGAGGCAGTGCACACAGGGCCTGCATCAGATGGAATTCTAGGTGGAATCTGAAAGGAGAAATGGACATACACTTCAACCCTAACTCAGAAGCAACCCCTCACTGATAACCATTTGCAAATGAAAATTTAGTTTTCTTCAAGGGAGTTTCACTGGGGAAACAAACTATCCTTAAGGTTGGGATGCACGCTTAGCAGTAGATGGCCAACAGAAAATGAATTCAGTGGAATCTTTGGAGGTTCTTTGTCTCATACATAATGTTATACCAGGGCTTCTCCTACTTAAAATTTATCTCTAATATTTAAACATTTTTATTTATATAATTTTTTTCTTTCCTTTTTACCTGAAGGGTTCTTTGCACGTATATTACTATGGCTCCCAGTTTAGTGTTTTGATAGGATTTCTGAGGTGTGAATGAGTGGGTCTCTGCCTCTATATCTGTTTCTTGTGCTTTTTCTTGGATTCTTTTCCTTGTTTGTTTTGTGCTATTCTGATGTGTTGGCATTTGTTTTATCTTGTTATATTAGATTAACTACATTATATCAATTATATTTTAGTATTACCTTTTAGAAGCCTGTTTGCTTTCTAATGAGAGACAAGAAAGGAGGTCAGAGGGTTCTGATGGGAAAAACTGGGAAAAGGGGGGGAACCATAATCAGAATATATTCTATGAGAAAAAAATCTATTTTTCAATAAAAGAAACTGATGTTCTAATCCTCCATTGACCTTCTACATTTCCTAGTTCCCTCTTATAAGTGGTATAAAACTAGTTCTGGCCAGTGCTCTGTGACTCAATGTGATGCTAGCCAGTGAAGATTTAAGGGCGGGCATGTACTGACCTTGTAACTCTTTGAGTTTTTTGTACCAGTAGTCATGGTAATATTATGAGGTGACGAAGCATAGTCCATCTAGGATAGGACTATAAGGAAACGTCAGCAGCATCTCTCCCAGCACAGTCATGTACTGGGCATCCTGAGTATCATGTTAAGTACTGTGCTTAGTCACTGCATTTGAGGTCTTCATTTTTCCAGCATTATTTCTTTTTTGCTCAATACAAGCACTTTCCTTAGAGAGATTCTTAGAGCTTCTTTTAAGACACCATCAAATGTCAAACATAGACATTATAGAAGCAGGTTTCACATCCCTCTGCACAGCAAAGGGAGGTGGCACGTCACAGCTAAGCTTATCAAATCTCTCACTGTTGAACAAGTTGTCCTTATTTGCACATGAGACAGATAATGAAATTAATAAGAAAAACCTTTAAGACAGCACATTATGAATAGAAAATACTGTCTGATTTGTCTTCTTTTCTAAATATATCACGCAGATGTAAAGGCACCTGGTCATCTTAGGAATGAAAATTGTGGTGGTCTGATGTGGAGATTCAGCAGTGGGGTCCATTCCCCTGCAGCTGTTTCTGATGCACAGTTCATTGTCTGTCCCAATTAGAAACTCCTCTCTTGCCATAGCATTTCCTCTTCTGTGGTTGATTTGATCAAACGTCCTATTGTTTCGGCCCAAAACATAGCTTTACTAAATCAGCCACGGTATTGTTCAAAGCTCATTTTTCGTTACATTTTTCTTCATCAATGCTCACAATGCTAATATCTGCAAAGAGTCCCTGAATCTTTAATGAAGCATTTCAAATCCACTCAACTACAAGTAGTCTGGGAACAGAGCTTTCTTTTCTTTTCTTTTTCTTTTTTTAATTTTAAAAGGAAAGTAAAATGATTGAGTCTTGTGTGGATCATGACAATACCAAACAGATGCAAATAAATATTAAAGTACTATATTTTTCGTGTTGGATCAGAGCCCAAATTCTTTGCCCCAGAAAATTAACCAAATGCTCTAGTGCACATGTGGTTTACATTTAAGGTGTAATGAGCTGTTCAAATAGAGAAGGGCAGGCGACCATATTAAAAATAAACATCAAATTTTAACAAAGACACATCCACTTAGATTCCAAATAGCCCTAATGGCTTCGGTTTATTGGAGCTACTTCACCATGTAGCATCTTTGGTTGGAAGCCAGTTTCCAGTTTCGATGTCTCCTAGTAAAGCTGAAAAGGTTGCTGGGTATAATTCTTTTATGGAATAATTATTTAACTGTGATCATATTGCCGCAGTGAGCACAGTCTCTAATGAGAGGGTAGAAATAAGAGTAGTCTAGGGAGGAAAATGGGCTGTGAGCATCTGAGATTGCCCAACTAAGGCTTGTGCCTCCGTGCCTCCACTGAAGTTCATCCATTTGTGGTACTCATAGAGATAGCACTTACTGACTAGCCTTGTGGTACTCAGCTCTGTTCTCTGAGTGTCATTGTTTATACAGTGCTGTTCAGCAAGCCTGAAGAGAAGTGAGTACTGTAGTCTGCTCTCCTTATTAAAGATGCATGGATATATTACAAATTAGGCTGCTCCCCTCCCCAATGCACATACCCAAGAGACAAATTTATCTCTTTTTTCTCTCAGTTGGTGACTCGTATAGCCAGGGGAGTGATCTTAACATTCAAAGAAGTATGTGACTAACTGTCATCATTGCATCTTTTAGGGTTCCGCTAAGCTCCTATGGTCCACTTTATAAATGATAAGATGTTGTCTTCCTCCTGAGTCTTTCGAGGTTTAACCAATAACATGCCAACCAATCTTGAAATGAACTAGGTAATCATTGATATTATGTCACCTGTGTTCTAGTCATAGGTAACATCACCTCCCTCTTTGCTGGCTAGAGAATGAGAAAGTAATGGTGTGATCCATCCAGATTCAATCCACTTGAGTGGCAATTGTTGCAAACATGACAAGAGACACCCAAACAAAGATACAAAATTGAGTAGTATTCTCTAGGCTGTGTAACATCAGTCAGTGCTTCGATTACATCTTCAAAGTAGTTACTGGCCTTAATACCCACTCCTGGTTCAACCCTCTCACATCCCCCTTTGCTAGGGCATCAAGTCTCCACAGGACCAAGGGCCTTCCCTCCCAATTTTGTCAGATAAGATAATTCTTGTGGAGAATTCATACCCAAGGGGATCAGAGACTGATGTGATGAAAATTATAAAATAAACACTGATAAATTATCAAAAGTAGAAAAAACAAAAAAAATTTACATTGGTCAGAATGATCATTAAAGTGAATTTGGTTTTGCTGTCATCTCAAAAATCATTTTGAGTCCTTGCTTAGATTCTTATATTTTTGTGGTCTCTTATTTATACAAATGAGATACTTTTGTCCCAACTACTGGGATGGTTAATTTTAGTTGATAACTTGGTTAGATCTGGAAAAAGTTAAGAGACCTGACTCTGGACTGATCTGTGAGAGTAATTCATGAAAGTATGAGCTGAGGGGAAGAGCCTTGCCAAGAGAAAACACCATTTTCTAATGGAAGCCCTGATATAAAAAGATACAAGGCAAAAGAAACATTGCTTTGGTGAGCTAAGCTTCACATCTTGCCGCTGAGGGCATCTACTCCATTGCTGCTGCCTCTGTTGCTGTCATTTTTCACTGACATTAGAATCCAGATTCTTTGACCTTCCTACATGGACTGAAGATAACTAGCAGCTCATCAGAAATCCTTAGGCATTTACTGTCAAACTGGCAGTATTGTGGGAACCAGCCTTGAGGATGGACTTACTACCCAATTGATTCAAAACATACCAACTCCTATTGTTGGACTACTCGTGAAAGTCAATCAAACACATTTTGTGATATATATTCATTCAAGCAGTTTTGTTTCTCTACAGAGCCTTGACTAGTACTAATTACAGTGCTAGGAACAAATATGGTTGTTTAGTGAACTTGATGTTATCTAGAGCTAGCTCTCCAGCTTATATGAAACCTACCACTACTGGGGACTCTTCTGGTAGGATGGGGAGTACTGGTAATTCGCAGTGTGAAATGGTGAATGAACTATACAGGATAAATGCATTTGAAGCTCCTGATTCACCTCTTGTGAGGTTCAAAGACTTTAGTGACTTTATAAATAAAACTTTTAATCATTTGTGAAAAAGCAAAGAATATACCTACTGATTCTAGCATCTCTGGATATATTAACAACTACTCAAGCAAAACAAACAAACAAACAAACAACAATGAACTCAGAGAAGAAATTTCCCAGATGTAAACAACTTAAAGATTTCTATGTCTTGGAAGGAAATCTCTCCAGCAGCCTGAAGACCCAAGTTATCAAATCAAAACCCAAGCATCTTTCTTGTGATTGGCTTATTTACAATATAAGTTTAAAGTCACAACCTTGAAAGGTGCCAGAAGTTACAGTAAAGACATAAGTAATAAAACAGTGAGGTCTTGGAAGTTGATATGTGCGGGAGGAGCCTGATAAGGTTGAGGCCATTAAACTCTCAGAATCTGATGACCCACCTTTAGTAGGGGATGTATCCTCACCCCCAACCCCTGAAGTACTGCCACCTCTGCCCTTGCCTGTGAGAACTAATGCTATACTGACTGTGGACAAGGCAATGGTCTTCCTGAAAGGAGATGTCTAGAAAGGTAATGCTGACAAAGTTCATTTCCCACTCATTTTACCTCTAGACCTATAGCCAGACTCAAGGTTAAGCAAACTCCTGTAGGTAAGGCAGAAAGTGTGACCTATGAGGTGGTGCCCTCTCCTCCAAAAGAACTCAATGGATTACTTGATTCACACAAGCATAAGTCTGGGGGATGTATAGGAATGAATTTTAAGGGTATGGGGAATGGTAGAAAGAGTCTAAATCTAAATCAGGGTAAGTTTATTGATACGGACCCATAGAGAAGAAATTCTGGGTTTAAGGTTGTAACTCAGTTAAAGGTGTGTCAATAATTTATTTGATTGGCTTTCTGAAGTATGGATCAAAAGGTGGCCTACTGTGAAAGAGATGGAGATGTCTGGCATTCCTTGGCTTAATGATAATGAAGGGACTCAAAGACTCAGGGAAATCAGAATGCTGGATTGCACTTGTCCCATAAAACCCAATCCTCCACAGGGAAGGGGTCTGAACAGAACTGAATAAGGGATAATTTGAAACTTTGGGCTAGAAAAGTCCCAGAATGCGGTAAGTAGAGCTTAATGGGTCATAATGGTGGAGGGTAGAAAGTCCAGAGAGACCAACTGCAAAGCTGGACCATTTCTGGGATGAGCGTGACAATGTGGCTTTTAAGCCTCTGGAATTGGTTTGTGTGGAGAATTTGGATAAGTCTCTTCAAATGCACAAAAAATGTAAGGATACTCATCTCATCAATGTTCATCCAGAGAAACTCATCCTTAACAAAAGAAGACTCCAATTACCAAGGAGATAGGAAGTCTGTCCTGATGATAGTTCTTCTAGAAGTCTACTACTTATGGAGCAAGATTTCTTCCAGAGTCTAAACCTCTGGTTTCTGAAAACCACAGTAAAAGTTTCAGAGCAGCACTATTGAGGAAGAGAACTGGAGTCAGGCACAGGCACCACAGATGAAATTATAATCTGTGATTCTGGATGTCTTTGCTGAATGGAGCTGGCTGCCCTCCTCCTGGGTCCCTTCTGAACAGACAAGAGTCTTAGAATACCCTACAAAGAGTTGTGTTGTCCCAAGCAGGAAATCTCTTACTCTTCCTAACAGGTAAAAGGTTCATACCCCCTAACCCCCCCAAAAAAGATTCATAATCTTCTGAAGAGTTTTGAATTTTGGTATTTTACAAAAAGAGGAAGTTTTTATAAGTTGGGACACAGGGAGGGATTAGGCAATGGGTTGTATAGGATTATCAAAAGATAGATAAATTTCAAGGCCTGTTGGGAGTTGGAGGAAAATCTGAAAGATGTTAGTTTAAGGCAGAGGCAGGGAAACTGAAAAATAATAATCTCTAAAGGCAATTTTATAGAAATACTCTAAAAATTCATTTATATTACCATGAGATGATGCATTCGTCTACCTACCCATTACCAGGAAGTGGAGAAAGAAAGTCTTCTTCATTGTTATTGTTAAATCCTATCCCCTATGCTGTTTTCCAGCTTTTCCTGTGTGTGTGTGTGTGTGTGTGTGTGTGTGTGTGTGCATGTGTGTGTGTGCATGTGTGTGTGCATGTGTGTGTGCATGTGTGTGTGCATGTGTGTGTGCATGTGTGTGTGCATGTGTGTGTGCATGTGTGTGTGCATGTGTGTGTGTGCTCCTGTGCATGTGTGTGTGTGTGCTCCTGTGCATGTGTGTGTGTGTGTGTGTGTGTGTGTGTGTGTGTGTGTGTGTGGCTAAAGTGCTATGCTCATTAGAGCGAACTCCAAGCATCCAGAAGCATGCGCAGTTAGAAGAAAACGTTGCTCTTCTTCATACCTTTTACTTTCAGCCTTCACCTCACTCTCATTTTAATGACTTGCACAATCAAAGAGTCTGTGTCCTATTATCTGGGCACTGGAAGCAGCTGTGGCATCCTGGAAACTTGTGAGAATTCCATAAGATCCCTCACTTCCTCAGTCAGAATCTCTATTTCTGTTAAACCCCTGGCAATTCATCTACCTGTGAAGGTTAAAAGATGTTGCCCTATGTTGATGAAGTCTCACCTGTAGAAATGTGTGTGTGTGTGTGTGTGTGTGTGTGTGTGTGTGTGTGTGTGTGTGTGTAGAAGCAACAAAAATGTCTATTATCAAGGAACAAATAATCAATCATGTCTCGGTCACAAGATGGAACACACGTCAGTGTGACTCCTTTTTTTCAATATTGTTTGTCATCCCACCGATGCTCTGGGGCCTTCCTTTTTATTGCAGTAGACCTACCAACATGCTTTATTAAATGGAAGGAGATCTATCACAATACATTATCTAACAATACCTAAGTTTTTGGCATAGGAATACCTAGGGATAATTTTTTAATATTTTTTCAGTAAAATAGATACTATACAATTACACATGATAATTTCCAGGCTACATGAATCCTAATGCCTAACAAATTAACTTTAAGCTTGGTATGTACCTCTTTTGGGCCTCTCCCTTCTCCTTAGTTGATTTGAGCTTACTAGACTCAGCTCAAGAGAGACAGGCTTGCTCTTAACTGTCAGGTTGAGGAAAAAAACAGTCAGTGATCAGTATAGTAGGAGAGGCTGCTATCTCATCCTTCCTCCAGTTGCTGCTACCTGGAGCTCCTTCGGATCTAGCTCTTTCTAAGTAGTCTGTGTCCTGTCTGGCCTTAACTACAGTGCTATTCCTGCTGTGGTTGAACCTTGTATGGGCCATGAGATACTGGCACAGTAAAGATTCTTTACGCACACTTGGGGTCTACATGCTTCTCTTCAAAGGCTTAGTTGTTTCTCAATTATGTTTACTGTGTCTGAGTGGCTGAGTTAGGAAGAGCTTCAAGCATAAGGACAGGCAGGCCTGTGGCACTGTATTTATAGATCAGAGTTCTCTAAGAGAGAACAACCCCCCCCGAGAGGAGGTGCTTTAAGTCAGTGGAGTTTTATATAAGGCTGTGGCCAGGTTCTGGCCCCCGAGACATGGATCCAGTTGAGTTACCATGGAAGACATCGCAAAATGATTTCCTTTTATCATCAGAGTGACCAGAGAGCAGTGCAAGAGAGAACAGAAGGACTTAGAAGCCTGGATGAGCTCTAGCCACAAAGGCCCCTTGCTAGCTCACAACGCCCCTTTCTGTCAGTGAGACCTGAAGTCGAGCACTGGAATGCTGCTGAGGTCTAATAGAGTTCCGAGCATGGGATTGCATTTGTTGGATTTCAGAAGCACAAAGGAGTGAAAACATGTCTAGGGACTGGACCGAATCTGGATTCTCCATTCAGAGCACAACCCAAGACCCATGAAACACTCCTGCTGGGAGTGAAGCAGGAAGCCGTAGTACTGAATACTTTTTCTTAAAATGTGAAGTTAATGGGGCGGCCTGACTAATAGAATGCATTCAATTTGATCTACAGCAGGCCATTTGCGTGGTTAGAGTGAATTTTAAAGTAGACACAGTAAACAACAGAGAAACATACCAAGATCATTCCAGGAAAAGTATTTTTGCTTTTTGTTTTTTGGAACCTGCATCATTTTTCATTTTGTTATAGAATTCAGATACCAGTAGAAGGAACCATTGTTGAATGGTGGGGATATATGAATAGATGATTTTGGATGGGATCTATGAGCCCTTGGATGTGGGTTACTAGGTCATTTACAACTCATTACTGCATTGTAAAGATTCATATCCCTTCCATTTTTATCACATCTCGAGGCCAAGAATTTTTTAAGGGTCATTTAGCTTTCAGAAAACTATGAATTATGTTGGAGGCATTGTTCTTTCTGTGACTTTAATGTGCTCATTTATAGAGAAGTTACAGGAAAATACTTTTGCTTAAGCCCCGAATCTGAACCCCCATATAATCCCACACATAAAGTAACTTGTCATTAATGACCTGTTGGATTCTACATGCTCACTGAAGATTAAACAAATATTGTTTTGAATCCACGAAAGCATCCCGAGGTCTTTTAAAAGAAATTTGTTGTTTTTAGAATAATGAGGCTCAAGCTTTTCAAACTCAGGTACTGAAGCATCCAGAACGATTGTGGATTGTGGGAAATTCTTGACTCCATCATTAGAGGGCAGACAGAATTTCACCTAGCTAGTGTTATACAGAGAAAATGAAGTTACTTGGTTCTGATTCTAATGGGAATGAAGTAAAATGTTGACTCCGAGTGCTTTTTGATATCTTTTGAGAGCTACTTAAATGAAAAAGGCTAACGATGATTTAATTGCCATGACAAAAAAGTTGACCAAAAAGAATTGCAAAGGATATAAAAATATTACTTTTATAATAAGCAACTAAATCCCATTTTCTCTTTCAGTTTTATCTCTTTCAAAGCCAAACATGAGACTCACCAAGCTTTGCCTTGGGTGTAGTTGAAATGCGAAGGGACTTGACTTTAATTTCAGCATCCATGTACAACCTGATTCCAATCAACCATGAGCCAGTACTTGGTTGCTGCTACGTGGAACTCTGTGATTCAGTCCCATGGATAGCATAATCTTGAAAGCATTAAAGAGAACATTAATTAGAGGAGGTTGACAGAATAATATTCATTAGGAATTTAGCCCATACCAAGTCTATGAATTAGGCCTTACACTATTACGTTTTGCAAAACTGTTTTCTAAGGCAATTTTGTTCATGATAAGCAGCACTTCAATTGAAACATGCATTATGAAAACCATTTTGTTCATTATAAGTTTATGGAGAAAAATCATTTAACTTGCACTAACTTGTAGCTACTTGGAAAGTGAGCCGGGTCTAGAAATATACATATCGAACGTCAAGCCTCCCGCTGCACATGGGCGGTACTTCTCAGGGAATGCTTCTGCGTGCAAAGTCTCTCCTTTTTATGTGTGCCTCCATCCCAGAGCTGTTGATGCACTCAAAGAGAGCGTGTGCTCTTTCACTTTTAAAGATCCAAGGTCAACCCAGTCAATAGACTCTACTTAAAAGGATCCGAAATCTTTACTGAGTCTCTCCTAATTAACATTGAAAAAAATGATTAATACACGCTCAGATGTAGGATTAATGGAGATTTGTAAGTTATCTTTTGGGGGGAATTTTACCTTGAGTAAGAATGTGTAATTTCTTGCAATTGTCTGTTTGGGACATGAAAGCAAACTGAAACTCATCAAAGAAAGAAATCCGTCAATAATACCGTCGAGTGGAGTCTGGGAAGTGAGAAAAGTTAAATGTGTTCCCAGATCAGAGAACAAATTCAACAAAAGAAAACAGAAATTATGACCTCAAGTCTGTAGGCAAACCCTTAAACCAGTTCTCCAAAAACCAGTTCTCCAAAAACCAGCTGCCAGATGATAAGCCTGCAGGGGGCAGAGAACACATTCTCTCCGTGCATGGGGTTTTGGTTTTAAACCCCAAGTTTTCCCTGGATTAGCTGCCTGATGTCAGTGATGCCAGCCTTTTGTTTCTACTCTCCATCCATGGATTTCATATTTTTCTACTTGCAATCATATTAAAACCCACATGGTAGGGCTGGAGAGATGACTCAGCAGTTAAGAGAGCTTCGTGCTTTTGGGAGGTCCTACGTTTGGTTCCCTGCACCCACAGGCAGGTCATAACTTTCTAGAACTTGGGTTGTGGGGTTTCAGCATTCTTTTCTAGCCTCTGTGAACAGCTGCATGCACATGGTACACAGACACATGGGGCACTTATACATACATAGAAAACATCTGTAAAAATTATGTATGATCCATAAACTCATGCTCACCCATGTCCCAATGATTGCTTGTGGGTATTCAGATGTACAGAGCTAGGGAAATTTCATTCTCTAGGTGCCACACTCCCAGGTGACATAGAGCAAGGGTGACAACTTGTATTCTGTCCTGACTACCTTTTTTCCCCAGCTCTCATGATGTAAACACGTATTCTCCCTGAAGTATGCTTAATGACACTTTCTCATTTTTGTGATTTTGAAAACTTAAAATAGCCAAGCACCAAAGCACTTTCTAAATGTTCTAAGCACAACATGGTTCCAATGAAGAATATATATATGCTGATTAAACTTTGTTAATTAGTCATTAGTTTTTGTATCGTGGTCATTGGGCTTAAGGTTAATGAGTAAACAATATATTGAATAAGGTATTGGAAAACAGAAATCTATCTAAAGCAAACTTCTGTATTGACTGATAAAAGGTTGTCACTAGATACTCATGTACATAGTGCTGTATAAAGCTCTTTGCTCTTTGAGTCGACGTTGTAGAGCGTAGCTGTGAACGAGGAATAGCAACTGCATAGGAAGAATCTGTGCTCTTTGCACTTAAGTCTGTGTTCAGCACTGTAACCCCTTACACTCTCCTTGATGCCTCTAGTGTCCTTGGCTTCACTCCACTTTTCTCAACCTCTGTCTGTCCCAACACTGTCCTCAAGATTGCCTCATAGAGTAGGAAGGATTATGCTTTATACAATGGAAGAAAATATCCTGTAGGTGTAGGCTTCTCCACCCGCGCTCTTGTTCCCAAAATAATGACTCTGAGACTTAATTATTAAGAATAAATGCTGAGGTCATAAGTTTTGGCTCATTCCCTAGTTAGCTTGTCACTTATATAACCCATTTGTTCTAGTCTATGTGTGCCACATGACTGGTTACCTCGCCTCGGTTTCATATGTCCATCTCCTCTGAGTCCAGGTGGCAAAGTCTCCACTCTTGACTCTTTCACATAATTCCCATCTCTATCTCTACAGGATGTCCCACCTTCTATTTCCTGCCTCAGTTAATAGGCCACAAGCTTTTTATTGACAGATGTTTCCACACGGTGCACAAGAGATTCTCTCTACAATTCTCTCATTAAGTATGGAATGTCTCTGCTATGGAGTGGATGATTTGAGGCTTTGTTAAGAGTATAGACGTGTAAATATCAACTCACAATTGAATGTGGTCTGTGTTGTGATGGATTATGAGCAAAATGTAGTGACAAGCCAGAGTATGGATAATGGCAGAAGTGAGGACAGTGTCAGGAAGGCTTACAATACGAAGTGACACTTGGCTCCCATGTATGTGATGGTATTTATCATGGAAAGAGGTAAAAATAATTTTCAGATATCGAAGGTCTTCTCTTCAGGTTATTTGTATGTATTTATATCTTTATATTCTGAAACTTGCCTAACCAGTTCTATGGTATTATTCTGGTTATCCAGTCCTCACAATATGGCCTAAACTTCTGCTAGCCTTATCTCTAGGGATCTCTTTTCCATTTGGTTCACCTCTTCCTTTGGTGCCTCACACTCTTCCCTCCAGCCAGTTTGACTCTCTCACCTTCATTTGTACTTTTGTGTCTTTGTACATGAAATTCTTTTAGCTAGCTAAGCCTGATTCCGTGAGCCAGCCAGCAACAACATTCCTCCATGGTTTCTGCTTCAAGTTCCTCCCTGAGTTCCTTCAATGATGGACGGCAACCTGTAAGCTGAAGTAACTCTTCCGTTCCCCCCAAAATTACTTCTGGTCAGACTCTTTCATCCTAGTAAAAGAAATCAAATAAGAATATTGAGATTCCCATGCTCTCCAAGTACCCTGTGGAACATAATGTTTGGAATCGAATAGTTTGGCAAAAGGCAGATGTAAGAGGTCTGATAAGAAATGACCTGACCTAGCAGAGGGTGGCAGTGGGGTTCAGTATGCGAAAGCACTTGCTGTGCAAGCTTGATGACTGCTTGAAGTTTAGATCCCACACCTAATGTGAAAAGCCATTCACGCACAGTAGCTACTTTTAACGCCAGCACTTGGAAGGTAGAGACAGGGATTCCCTGGCTAGCTGGCTAGATGGAACTAGTGAGCTCTGGGTTCACACAGAGGCTCTGCCTTAGTGAATAAAATGGAGAGAAGTTGAATAAGAGACTTGATGGCAAGTTTGAGTATCCACGTTCAATCAACCACACGCAAGTGAATGTACATGCACAGATAACACGCTCACACGAAATAGTATAGACATAAAATAGGATGCTGGAACCAGAGAATAGAGAGCAGGCCTGTAACTGATAGGAGTTCGGATCTCAGGATTTTAAGAATTAATATTCAAGTAATGTAAGAGCTGATGATAACTTCGACTGATCTAGCCCAGGCGATTGGAGATGGAGAGTGACGGGCACCTTAAAAACAGTGCACGTAGAAAGGTATGTTGGGTTTGAGTGGTTCACAGCTCACGTCAGTGTCTCTCTCTAGATAGAGAGAAGCTTTGGCCATTTCACAGCTTAGTGTCTGGGTTGACCTTCTTTTTAGGTCATGAGGATGTAAAGGGAGCAGCAGAAACCTGGATGAATGAATCCAGTCATAAGATACAATGGGCATGTCCTACCTTATCTACAATAATAGATAATTGCTTTGTTGTTCAGTGGGAGTTAATTTCACGTCCCCCCTTTCTGATTCTGCCATATAATAGGTGCAATTATATCTCACATGCAGGGTGATATAATTAAATATCATCTTTTGTAATGGTACCTTTCCAGAGTCTTCCCAGGCAGCTGATTTAGGTACTTGTCAGGCTTATCTCACAACTGATAAATGTTTTCTTCTTGTAGCTTTAATATAACAGGGTATCTGCCTCTGAATGGGAGCATTTCCAGATAGTCCGGGCAAGCGGTCCGTTTATTGTATCTGACAGTTTTATTGCTTTATCAGTTATCCGTTCAGGGAGGATTTTATTATATGTAAAATACTGACATAAATTATGGGGAGGAGAATTGATTTTTGTTATAGAACTTTGATTCATTTTTCATTGTTTGTATGTGCCAGGTCTGATATTGTTTGTTTTTGTCCTCTTGTATTTGTCTAAAGTTATTTCCCTGGTCCAACAAATGCTAGTATTAAGTTCCCAATTGTTTTATTCTTGTGACTGCTCACCACTTAGACTGTCATAGGTTTGTGTGGTTAGTGAGTGAAATATTTTTGTATGTACTTGTCTAAATAAAGTGTAGGGATAACATGTTTGCATAAATTAACTGGAAGTGGTTGCCTAGAAATCTCCATTCACAATTAAGATTCAACTCCATTGCTGGAGACTCAGTAGAGAAGCAAGAGGGGAGTCTGGCTGGGGAAAGGCCATTTATTTGCAGGGTTATGCACTTCCCAAGGATTTGGCCTAGAGAGCAGGCTGGGAGCTATTCTCAGGGACTGACTGGGAGGCCAAGGTCCAGAAGACACAGCTGGGTCAAAGACAAGCAGGCCTAGGAAGAATGCTGATAGACAAGCTTACACCAGTAGACTCTGAGCTTGGCAAGCTGGCAACGGATTTCACTAACTCAGCCCTAGGAAGTTGCAGCAGCTATCCCAGATACTTTATGCTTTTGAGGTTTCTCACTTTATGCTTCCAAGTTTTTCTGCTCCAACTATTGGACGCTCATCTTGGCTTCCTAGAGCTGCCTCACGCCAATGGATGGTCTTAAGTTCTCAGAAGTTATGCTTTCGGGTATACTTTTTCCTTCCTGCCTTTTAGGCAAGGACAGACAGGACCAGCGGTGCTGTAGCAGAGGTCCTTAATTGAGATCAGACAAGGTGAGCTTTATACTTCACAGTTACCAACGACATCAAACTGTGGCCAGAATTCATCTAAAATTACACCTTTCTTCAGTCTTTCCTTCTCTTCATTCTGTTTCCTGAACTCCTGTGCAACCTCTCCTAGGAGCAGTTCCTGAAGGAATCACTTCCATTCAGATTCTGAGCTCCAAGTCTGCTGCCCTGAGAGTCAGTTAACCAACCAACATGGTAATCAACTTAACATCAAGGATAATAACTAACCTGGTAATATCAAGTCACCTTGACAGATCATTGCCATTTTCCAGGCATAGTTTCATTGTTTTTATGTAATTTTATTAAATTGCTGTACTTGTTTAATTATTTTGAGTCCAATAGAACAGATTATCATTATTCCTATTTGATAGTTGAAAAACTTTGAGGTTTGGCAATATTAAGCAATTTATTCCAGATCCTTTGGCTAAACAGTAGGAAGTTGGTCCTCAGAGAGGAGTCATCAGGATTGTTCTGGTACATAGTCTTTAGGATTTCTATTATTCTACATCACACCTTAGCCAGAATGTCTGCCCCTGGGATTATTCCTGTGGAGTGACAGGGATTTGTGCAACAAATGGCAAACTCTTCAGATGAAAAGACAAAGGCCAGTCACTCCAGTGTTCCTAGTCAATGGCCTTAAAAATTAATAGTCTTCTGATTGGGAAGCTTCATAAGGTCTTGAGGGTTTGAAGCAAATATGATGTTGCTAGAACAATAACAAAAGGCAGTGAGAATATTGTTTGGGGTCT
Source organism: Rattus norvegicus (assembly GCF_021556685.1). Taxonomy (NCBI): domain Eukaryota; kingdom Metazoa; phylum Chordata; class Mammalia; order Rodentia; family Muridae; genus Rattus; species Rattus norvegicus. The sequence goes on from NC_141542.1 coordinate 92,961,809, forward strand.
AGTGCACAGCCTTCAGATGGGTTGACTGACCGGACTGACTGTGCAAATGTGGTCAGATGACCATCATGGAAACCTGGAAAGTGGGGGAAAAGGCAGATTGTGAGAAGAGTTTGGGTCCAAACCTTGTGGTTCATCCAGAATTGACTTCTGTAGGTGGTCAGCTCAGGCTATCCATAGTACTAATGCATCCACTATTTGAAACCATTTTCCCTGTGTGCATGCTCATGTGTGTGCATGTTCACATGTATGTGGGTGCCTGAGCATGTCTGTATGCCTACCAGAGGATAGCATTTGTTATGTTCCTCAATCATTCTCTACTTTGTGTTTTTAAAAACAGTCTCTCCATGAACTTAGAGATCATTGATTTGGGGACACTAGCCGACTTCCTGTCTCTGCCTCCCCAAGACTGGGATGACAGACACACATCACTGTATCTATCTTTTTGCATGAGTACTAAAAGTCTGAACTCAAACTTTCATGCTCACATGACAATCATTTACTGACCATGCTGTCCTCTCAGTCCTGAAAGCTTTTCCATTAGGCAAAAAATGTTGACATTTCTATATCTGGTAGAAAGAAAATATATTGAATTAAAAAGTCTCAACCATTAAGTATAGAATTTCAAGATGTTTTTGTACCCAGCAGAATCTTATTATGTCCAAGAATGCTGGGCTGAGTCATAAGGACTAGCTTCTAGTCTAACTTTCCCATAATGTTTTTTAACCTAAAAATGTTACTTTTTGTACTCTCCAAGATCTTGATTCCATTGCTTCTTGTCTGTAAAACCAAGTTAACTGGTCATGTATTGTTTTTATTTCTTTAAAAGATGTCTCTTTCACTGCCTTCCCCCCCACTTTCTTTCCCTGGTGAGATCCTATGTGCTTGGATAGCAATAGGTCTGAGGCAGTCTCGTAAGACAGTAAGTTTTTATAAGTACGTTTAGCATATTTTGTGAATTCTTTCAAGTCATTCGTTAAGATGTAAGATAGTTGTATAATAGTACAACAGGCACTCATCATATAAAGGCAGCACAGGGAATGACCTCATATCTGAACAGTCACACACACAGCCTATCTAACACCAGGATCAAGCAGTCGAGCGTGGTGGTGTCAGAGAAGCTCTCCATGCCCTTTCCAGCCAATGATCTCATCAATAGTAACTGCTATCCCAGCTTCCAGAAGCACAGCTTAGGGAATAACGGTTTTTATACCCAATACAAATGTAGGTAAACCCACATGTGGCCCTCCATGTCAGACTTCTCCTTGGTTCTGTTTCTGAAAATCATTCACACTGTTGTATCTAATCGTTGTCTGCTCGTTCTCATTCTCTTTGTTCTGTAATAATTCCATTGTGTGGCTGGGCTTGTCTGCTTTGTTGTAGAGAACAACACTGTGTGGCTGTTTGGTTTGCAATTGATTCTTTTATGTGTTATCATGAACGTTGCTCTGAGCGTTCTGATTTGGCTGAATACATGTGAGCATTTCGGATAGGTACACACCTAACACAGAGAAGGCTGGGTCCTAATGTGTGCATACATGCAACTTCTGTCAACACTGCGAAAAAGCATTCCAGGGTGGTTTTATAGGAATATCTAACGTGAGTCCCCGAAAGAAGCATAGAAATGCTGGGGGCATGGTAGAGCATTTCTCATTTAATGAGCTATAGCAGGTGTGGACCAACATCATTAGTACATATTAAAGTCAACTGAGTACTACCGGATAACAGAAATGAGTACACCGTTCTCAGCAATAAAACGTTAGGGGCTCTAGGAAAACAAGTGGGTCAGCCAGGATGGGGGCTGGAGAGAAAGGCAGTCTCTGCTGGTAACAAGAAAATAAAGCAACACATGTGGAAGGCCATCATCTAACTTGATGGGCACCCTGGAATGTGAACCTTCGTGTGTGCGACCAAATATCTGACCAGGGCCTCTTCCCTGGTTTGGACAGGAGTATTGTCCAGCGCTGCTTGGCGCGCATGTTGAGAGTAAGCCTGGGCACGGCACAGCACGGTGGTAGGTGATTTAGATTCAGAATTGCACACTAAGAATCAAGAGTTGGCCATAATCCATTTGGTCTGAGAATCGGAGATGTGGTGTAAGAAATAATTTGTAAGAAGGAGCAGATAGAGCCAGTGTGGTTGTAATTGTTCAAGAATGCTCCTCCCGCGTTTCACTCTTGCCATAAGTGCCTTTACTTAACATTGTTAAACATGTGGGTTGCCTTTTGTGTGGTTTCTACAGTGTGGGGCATGAAGTGAGTGATGTGCAGACAAAGCCAAGCCAGTAATTGAGGAGACTCTGGTGACAGAGGCTCGCCAGGCACTCCAGCTACTCCCGTGGAATAGCGTTTGGAAGGCAAGAAACACACGGTGGAGAGTGACTAAATGTTGCCAACTGACTTAACCTGGACAGGGAAGAGAGACACGCAGATAGCACTTGGTGGGATCTTTCCTTCCCATACTTCTGTTTAATTCACATTTGACATTTCCACGGGTGTCTTAGTTAGGCTTTCTGTTGCTGGGATGAAACACCATAACCAAGAGGCAAGAGGAACTCAGACAGGGCAGGTACATGGAGGCAAGAGCTGATGCAGAGGCCATGGCATCTGGTGGTGATGGTGGTGATGGTGGTGGTGGTGGTGGTGGTGATGATGGTGGTGGTGGTGATGTTGGTGGTGGTGATGGTGGTGGTGGTGGTGGTGGTGATGGTGGTGGTGGTGGTTGTGGTGGTGGTGGTGGTGGTGGTGGTGGTGGTTGTGGTGGAGGTGGTGGTGGTGGTTGTGGTGGTGGTGGTGGTTGTGGTGGTGGTTGTGGTGGTGGTGATGTTGGTGGTGGTGATGGTGGTGGTGGTGGTGGTGGTGATGGTGGTGGTGGTGGTGGTGGTGATGGTGGTGGTGGTGATGTTGGTGGTGGTGATGTTGGTAGTGGTGATGGTGGTGGTGGTGGTGATGGTGGTGGTGGTGGTGGTGGTTGTGGTGGTGGTGATGTTGGTGGTGGTGGTGGTGATGGTGGTGGTGGTGGTGGTGGTGGTGATGGTGGTGGTGGTGATGGTGGTGGTGGTGGTGGTGGTGATGGTGGTGGTGGTGGTTGTGGTGGTGGTGGTGGTGGTGGTGGTGGTTGTGGTGGAGGTGGTGGTGGTTGTGGTGGTGGTGGTGGTTGTGGTGGTGGTTGTGGTGGTGGTGATGTTGGTGGTGGTGATGGTGGTGGTGGTGATGGTGGTGGTGGTGGTGGTGGTGGTGGTGGTGGTGGTGGTGATGTTGGTGGTGGTGATGTTGGTGGTGGTGATGGTGGTGGTGGTGGTGGTGGTGGTGGTTGTGGTGGTGGTGATGTTGGTGGTGGTGGTGGTGGTGATGGTGGTGGTGGTGGTGGTGATGGTGGTGGTGGTGGTGGTGATGGTGGTGGTGATGGTGGTGGTGGTGGTGGTGATGGTGGTGATGGTGGTGGTGGTGGTGGTGGTGATGGTGGTGGTGGTGGTGGTGGTGGTGGTGGTGGTGGTGGTGGTGGTGGTGGTGGTGGTGGTGGTGGTGGTGGTGGTGGTGATGGTGGTGGTGGTGATGTTGGTGGTGGTGATGTTGGTGGTGGTGATGGTCGTGGTGGTGGTGGTGGTGGTGGTGGTGGTGGTTGTGGTGGTGGTGATGTTGGTGGTGGTGGTGACGGTGGTGGTGGTGGTGGTGGTGATGGTGGTGGTGATGGTGGTGGTGGTGGTGGTGGTGATGGTGGTGATGGTGGTGGTGGTGGTGGTGATGGTGGTGGTGGTGGTGGTGGTGGTGGTGGTGGTGGTGATGGTGGTGATGGTGGTGGTGGTGGTGGTGGTGGTGGTGGTGGTGGTGATGGTGGTGGTGGTGGTGGTGGTGGTGGTGATGGTGGTGGTGGTGGTGGTGGTGGTGGTGGTGATGGTGGTGGTGGTGGTGGTGGTGGTGGTGGTGGTGATGGTGGTGGCAGTTGTGGGTTGGGGGGTGCTGTTTATTGACTTGCTTCAATACAATAATTAGTATCCAATGATGTCCCTGCTTGTCTTATTTTATTGATCTAATGGTACTTCCAATAATCATTACACTTGATCATTTCATGATACAATAAACTATTTTAGCACATACATGCACATGTGTGAACACACACACACACACACACACACACACACACACATACACGGAAAGAAAGAGAGTTTTACATGGGGACTCCACTTCTTGCCTGATTGCCCTGCCTTGCACCTCTTGTACAAGGTTGGTTACCTGGAACTGAGGAGAGAAGCTGTGTTTCTATTGTTTCAGATACTGGGGAGAAGACATTGCCACTTTGAACATTAGATGCAGTGTGAGCTGTACGTTTTGTACATACTTTATCAAGTTGAAGAGGTTCCCCTTTACTCAAAACTTTGGGAGAAGTTGCATTTTTATTATAACCTTTACTCATTTTATGTTTGTGTTTGCTACTTTTTTTTTATTTCTGTGACAAAATACTTAACAAAAGTAAGAGCTGGAGGTACAGTCCATCATAGCAGAAAAGTCACAGCAGCAGGAGCTGGTCACACTGCATCTGTGGTCAAGCAGTAGCGAGAACTGAATGCTGGCAGCAGCCCCTGTCTTCTTTTCATTCAGCCTGGGAGCTCAGCCTATGGAATGGTGCCACTCACATTTAGGGTGGGTCTTCTCAACTCCGTTAATCCAGTATGGAAACACCCTCACAGATCCCTGAGTAGTGTGTCTCCTAGGTGATTCTAGAGCCAATAAAGTTGATAATCAGAGTGAGTACCACAGCTGGCTTCGAAGGCTTTGAGTTTGCAGTTCTCCTGTGCAACCTTCCCTCTGTGTGCTGTGATTACAGGCATGTGCCACCACACCTGGAAAAGAGTGCTTTTAATGATAAATAAATATTTGATTTTTTTACAATGTCCTCGGAATCCTAACAATACTATTTTTTTATGGTTGGCATTTATTTGTAAATATGATGAGTTACATTAGCTGACTTTGGAATGCCAATAGAATCTTTCGTTTTAGGATAAATTCTTCTTTGTCATCATGTACCATCCTCTTTAATCCTTTATTACTGGTGTGTAAACTCTTACTTTCCTTAGAACAGTTACATGGTGTTTGTCAGTGCTACCAATATTATAGCCTTTTTGTTTGTTCCTTTGTTTTGTTTTGTTTTCTATTTAAGGTCTTCGGTTTTGATGTCAGGGTAGCCTCATTCATAGTGTGAGTTGGAAGCATTGCCTTCTATGTATGTGCAGAATTGGCAATATGGCCTCACGAAAGGTTGAATAAAATTCTAATAATGACTTCTAGGCCTAAGGGTTCCGTACATGAAAAGGGGTTTAGAAAAATAGTCTGTTAAAAGCAATTGGTTAGAAAACTACTGCTTATATCCTTTGGGTGCTGTGGTTCTGAATGAATTAGCTGGCTCAAAAACTATCAAATGCATCATCAGGAAGTACTCTAGTCACACCACTGTCATCATCTTGATTAAGAAAACATATTATATGATATAGCTAGTTGGATTCAAATCACATTCCTCAGGTGTCTGCTGCCCCAGGACTAAAATTAGAGGCATGCACTACACACACACACACACACACACACACACACACACACACACACACACACACACACTCATTATCCTTTTACAGTCTCTGGAATCTTTAGAGACAGTCACATGCCCTCTTCCCGGGATCTTTATACCTGTGTATAGAGGGCAGATGTTACCCTCACGTGCCATTCTTTAGGGGTCACCCGCCTTTATTGTTGTTGTTGTTATTGGGATTGGTTTTTGTTTTCATTTTGTTTCAATAATTTTCAAGTCAGAATTTGATTGTGCCCTTGATGTTCTAGTAGGCTCTTTTCTTATCCATGATTAGTTCAAGTGGATGTTTATCAATATGTTGATAATCTCAGAATATCATCTTTAGGTTCCACAATTTTCTGTACTAGTTTCTATTTCATGTGGTGCCCTTCTACTCACTCTTACTTTGGAGTTTTATTTATCTCAACTCTCAGTTTTCCCTCTCCTTCCCACCCTCCCTCCATCTTCTCAGTCTTTACACTTTTATTATCTTCAGTTTTATTTTTGTGTGTTATGCTACATGTTTGTAGTTTGAGTGTTAAATTATCAATTATCTTCCAAAAAATAAATAACAAGGAAAAAATCTGTGTATATAGGTATCTATGCACTCATATATGCACTCACCATGAGGGCAGGAAGGGAGAAGAAGGAAGAGTTCACCATTGGGTAACATGGATGGTAAGCCCCTGGCCATGAAGGCTGGCTTTATGGAGCAGGAGCAGCCCAAAGGAAGCATGGCGACTAATATCTTGGGGATTTTGACAGGAAAAGGGACAAAGTGGCATAGAGAGTTCATATCTGCCTTGCTCTAATGCTCTAAAGGTCTCTGTGTCTTATATGGGAACTAATAGATCTGAAGTGGGGTAGAACCCCTAATAGATGTTTTAAGGCAAGAAGGGGATTTAGCGAGCCCCCGAATAATATTAACCACAACAGAGTGATGCTGTTCTCATTCTTTTCTGAACAGTGTGTCTTATCTGTCTTCTCATCTACTTGACATGGAAGAAAAGCCTGTTATTCTTATCCTTGTTTCTCTAGGTACTTAGAAGATTATTTTTAACTTCATCACTATTTCTTGAGTAACTATTATGTACCTCTTTTAATTCCCTTTTTGTTTTTTTTTATCCTCCTCTTCTTCCTCTAGATAAGGAGTCCCTTCAGTTTCTTAGATTTTTGGACTTTGAAATTTTGGGGCTATTATGTATTCAAATTCTACCCCTGACTAAATGTCTCTCTGTTTTTCAGTGATTCTAGTCAAATACATATCATAGATATGAATTATATATTTATATTTAGATATATACCAAACACACACACACACACACACACACACACACACACACAAAGAACACACAAATGGTCACACATGCATTAATGTACACACACATACACACATGGGCACATTTGATGACTGGAACTTACCCCATATTTCAATGACTCTTTGATCATTTCAGTTCTGTTTTATACTTTCATGAGGGATATTTTTCTTTGTGTGTCTCTAAACTTCCCTACTCTGTTCTGCAGGGATTTTTTTTTTGCCTTCCTTTCAGGGTAGTTTTTACTTTAGAAGTGGTAGTTTCCACTACTAGAATTTCAACTTGAGTATTTAGAAAGATTTTTTTTTTACTTAGCTTTTGGATCACAAAATACAACAATAACCTCTTTAATATTAGTAGTTGTCTACAACTACTAATTCTTATATCCAAGTCAGTTCTTACCATTCTTTTAATGATGCATTTTATTCTTCTCCTTCTTTACATGTTTGATCCTTATTGGATGTCAGCTATTGTAAAAATACGTCATTACATGTTGGCTCTTTTTGAGTTTCCATAAATATAATTGAGTTTGGTTATGAGAAATCATAATGCTACTTGGAAACTGCTTGTTTTTTTAAACCTCTTATTTATATGTGTTAGATTTGACCAGTGTAGTTTTGTTAGTCTAGGGCTAAGTATTTTCTTACTATAGCAGTGAGAGAACTCTAGGTAGTCTACCAAATACTGTGAGAATTGTGGGATTTCCAGGGTGGCTGGTGAGACGTGGAGCCTCTCCTTCATGAGAACCATGCCTTGCCAGTTTGCTCAAGTGTAACACAAGGTCAGCAATGTCTGGCACACTAAGAGGGAGCTCACGGCCATCTACCTTGGTCTCTCCAGCTTCTCAGCTTTGTCTCCTGGTCTCAAAGCTTGAGTTGGGCTTTTCCTGCTTTCTCTGTGCTGGGACATTCTGTCAGGGCTGCAAAAGGGATAAGCACCATCTTTATTTCTTCTTTCTCAGGGATCATAATCATTTACTACCTAATAGTCATAAAGTCTTTTCTTCCCTGTATTTGTCTGGGTTCTTGTTTCTTTTGGTTGAGGATATGAATGAAGTCTGTGATTCTGTTTGTCTCAAAGCAGAAGTCTCCATGAACTAACATGTCCGACTGTAGCCATTATGAACTTAAGTGCTTTAACTCTTGGAGAAGGTTCATGGTTCATTGCTACTGACTTTAGAGATTGAAATTAGAGGGTCTTGCTTGTTACCCTGCCCTTGTCTGGTTAGGTGTCTGTGAGCTTATATTGTCCTATTTTAAATCTAGCACAATATGTTTGGTGAGGTTCAGAAGGAAAAGACAAGGGCTTCTGAGAAGATTTCATTGGCTTTCTAATCATGTTTATGGGAAGAACTGTTAGAAATCTTGGCTTCTTCCCACAAGAGAGAGGGGCCGTCTCAAAAGCCATGAGAAAATGGGCTTGAATAGATTATCCAGATATACTTGTGTGATAGATTCACAAAAATGATTTTTTCATATTCTGAGCATGGTTTCAGAAGGGATCTGGGCAGCCAAATAATGACAAACTAGATGAACTAAAGATGCCATGAGCATAACACAGACAAATTATTGGGTTTTCAGAATGCACTTCTTATCTCTGTAGTCAATATTTGATGCATACTCATTCCCATTTCCCCATATTCAGTCAAGGAGGGAAAATGTGGATTCATCGCTAAGTGATTGATCAGCCTAGCTTCACTCTGCAATGCTAGGAGAAAGACGAATCATGGGAAAATGTGCACTTTAAACAGCCATTCTGATTAGTAAGAGCCCTCCTGATGAAGCCAGGGAGATGGCTTGACAGAGAACCATTGTTTCTTAGGAGTGCTGAGTGATTGGTTTACTTTGCAAAAAATAAAAATTCTGCTAGTTGCCGGAAAAGACTAAATAGAGGGCAAAGAGGAACTTACTATTTGCCATTTTAAAGGAATCCCAATTAAAGAATTGTCAGTAGTTTTATAGACTGGGTGCTGATTACACTGTCAATTCATAACTTCAAGTGTCCAATCGACGAGATCATGGTTTCCAACTAACAGGGAAACTGAAATAAAAATGGATCATTATTGATGGCAGGGAGAAAAAAAAACAACAATAAATGTCTCTGAAGAAATATAACTGGTTTGATGTTTCTCCCAAAGCCAGAACAGTTTCTCAATCTGATCGTTTGCCTGGCTGGTATTAAGGGGGCATCATGCCATATCTGGGTTGCTAAGCTGTGAGGTACCTGAAGACATGTGTAGTATCTAGAAGCCAATCAAACTGGGGATGTTAGACACAACCTTAAGCAGGTAAGTGCTTCCAAATATGAGCACAAGGTGGTCTGAAAAGTTGTAACTGAAGGTCTAACTCAGGAAGAAAGAGCATTTGTGGTAGGCAGTGTCCTAACTGTTATACAACAGTGGGGAACACAAGGAACTGTTGTGAAACTATAGGCAAGTGGAATCCATTAAACACGCCAAAGGCAGAATTGAGCATAGCGATTTGGAAAACAGACAAAAAGAAATTAGACAAACTTCTACACTTTCTACACTTTCTCACAGTGGAAAGGTTATCAAAATGACCACGATTGTCCCTTTATATACAACAGTCTGCTCGCTATGTCCCATCCTAGCACTTGCCAATGAGAAAACAGAGGTCTGTCAAGCTGTGTTATTGTTTGCCCAACACAGAAAAGCTTGAACTTCAATCACAGTCTATAGGTTGCAGACAGCATCCACATTCTCACACAGTGTAGCCTCTCCCAAGGCATCCTCGCCTTCTGAAGCATTGTTTCAAAGAGAATTTTGGGCAATTCAGTTTCAAGTCAGACCTGCCGGAATCTTCAGACTCCGGTATGGTGAGAGGACATCTTGATCTTCATGACTGTAGCCTTTTTGCATTTAAGAAAAGTAGCCGAGAACAACTGAAGCGCACCTTCAAATCATCACTTGCCCTTCCATGGCGTGACTGATTACAACCCCTGTGTATTGAGAGGACTTGGCTTTCACTCACTCGGCCTAGAAGGCTGTCCAGGCTCCTTGTGGATGATTGGTCAGGAAATGAAATTCCCTCCTGCCAATAGTTTGCCGAGCTGTATAGAGTGATTTGGAGCCTTGCTGATCAGACGAAGTCGCTGTGCTTGTATTAAAAGCTCAACTGTAGGGCCCCGGCTGAGGGATCTTAGAGCTGGCTAATCGTTCACAGTGCTGTAGTTTATACATGTGGTCCAGTGGGCCTGGCTTCTGCTTAGGATGTGCGGCTTCCGCTTGGGATATGCAGAAGCACACATCAAACCGTCCCTGGGTACGGCATTCATTGACAACTGGTGAAATTTCGTTCTGCAGACATGAAGCAAAAGGACAGGGCAGAGTCCATGTTGGAGTGCTCCGGCTTCTTTCATTAGCAGAGTCATGACCTATGTGTTCTAATTCCGTTTTAAGACCACAGGGAAGCCTCAGGAAACCCGGCTTTTCAGCTTGAGAAGCTTCTGGGGTTTACTGACACTCGAAAAGCTTCTCAAGCTGAAAGGAGGCCAGTAGAAATCTCCTTAAGAAACACTAAACGTGGGTTGGGGATTTAGCTCAGTGGTAGAGCGCTTGCCTAGGAAGCACAAGGCCCTGGGTTCGATCCCCAGATCCGAAAAAAAAGAACCAAAAAAAAAAAAAAAAAAAAAGAAAGAAACACTAAACGTGTGATCTTGAGGGAAAGGTGCTGGTTTCTGATGGCGACTGTCAGGATATTGAAGACAGAGGACTCTAAGGGTTGCACCAAGCTGTGCTGTAAATCCAAAGCATTCACAAGCGGCACACCACCCCCCTCCCCCGGCTGTACCATCTTGCCCAAGTTTTGCTTTGTTTCCTGTCTATGGTGTTAACAGCTTTGCCAGCGATCAGCGATTGTGGGGAGAAGACAATGCTCAGAGAGAAAAATCAGTACAGTATTGTTTTTTTTTTTTAAAGGCACATCCAGACAGAAAGCTCTCATTTATTCTTTGTAATACGTTTGTCATTCTAAGCTGAATAAACGCGCGGCTATGAGAGAATGCTGATACCAGTTGTCAGAGGGAAACTACTTACAATTGTCCCTCCCCTCTTTCTTTGGGCATTTTCATTATAATCTTTTCAGCTTCACAGAGAGATGAACAAAACTCGTGTCCTGAGTATAAAGCAGAGATTGAGTGAACTACACTGACTCTGACCTTCAAGTTCAAGGTCAACAGTGTGTGTGTGTGTGTGTGGTGTGTGTGGTGTGTGTGTGTGTGTGTGTGTGTGTGTGTGTGTGTGTGTGTGTGTAGACACTTATGGCTTCTGTAGTTAATATTTTCTGGGACAGGAAGGACTATTTTTTCTTACATCTTACTGTATGTCATAGAACTGGGTCTTACATGAAAACGTTAAGTTCATTCATTTATTTATCCCTTCTTCATTCAATATTTACAATTGCTGCTTATGGGTGAAATGCTGTATGAACTCCTGGAGTTGAGGCAGTGAACGTGACCTCTGAGGTCTGACTGTAGCTTAACAAGATGTCCCTTTGAGGAAAGAAGAAATGCCACTGTTAAAATCTGAGCTTTCAAAGCAGGGAAAGGGAATCCATGAAGCTGTCACTTTCCCGCTTAGCTGAGGGAAACCTTACACCTCGCTCTGCTGAGTGGCCAGTGCATTCAGAATAAACCTCTCACCTTGGAGGCTCCCTTGGACTTCCCATCCCCAGTTAAGAATGTGCTTATTTTCCTAAGTTTCAGTTAAGCTACGCTGTAATACAGGAAGCACAAAGAATTAAACATTATTCATTTGTTTTCACTAGGTATCGGGAAACACCTTCTTTGTGCTCTTGCGTCTAACTAGTAACTGGCAACGGTTTTCTGTGCTAAATAGAACAGTGCTTTAAAAGAACCACAAAACCCAAACTTTTGTTTCATTCTTCTAAGATCTATGAGAAGCGACTCCACTCAACTCTTCAGACATTTGGGTTAACTTCAGAGAATCCTTGATCTTCCTCAAATAGGCTGTGCCACCTTCTTCCTGTGACACCTGCCATTACCTTTCTGTGTGTCATTTACTTGTATTAACAATTTAATTCTTAGAAACGAAACTTTACACTGGGAAGATTTGACTGACAGCCTCTGGCCAGCGTACCAGAAGGCAGCGACACTAGATCATGGCTGAATCCCTTCCAATGTTACACCACCAAGCAGTAGTGACAGCAGGAAGCCATTTGTCAGGTCTAGGTTTCTCTCATTTCATCTAGAAATACAAATATCTTATTTTTAATAGAGAGAAAGATGAGCTGAGAGAATGGTGATGGATCTAGGGGGTGACATGGTGGGCCAGCCAAGGCTTTTACACACAACATTTCTCAATTCGTGGCTGGGGGAGGATGGAGGGAGGAGACAGAGCCACACTGTGCAAAGCTGTCCAGCTCTGGCGACAGACAGTGCATCTCACACTTCCCTCCACAGCCTATCAGAACCCACTTCGGGGCTATCCTACCACATGATAGTGGCATATTACAGAGAAATGGAGTCAGAATCAGAAATGATCACTCGCTGACAGGGAGGGGAAAGAGCCATTACTAACAATCTGTCACGTGGCATCTTTAATGGAGAGGTTTTTTTTTTCTTTTTTCTTTTGCTTGTTTGTTTATTTCAGGAAAATAATAAGTACACAGAGAGAAAAATTGCTAAGGATGATCCAGGTCAGGACACAGATTTCCCAGGTTTGTTCTAGTAAAATATGAGCGTGCATTCTGAACAGAATATCCCAAGCTTTCCTAGATGATGAAGTGCGGGTGACTGTCAATAAATGTGGACATAGTGCTAATTAAACTGAGGGCTTTTGATCAAAGTCTGAGAGCAATAGGGTCATTTACTAAAATGTGTCATCCAAAAATAAAAAAAAATTACATATGTGAATGATAAAGGAAAAAAGAAGCTCAGAGCTGGGCTGATAGTTACAGCGATCTGTTTTCCACACATAAGTAAGCATTCCTGGGCTGAGAACAGTATCTTCCTGAGTGTTCCAGCTGCGTTTTGCCTTGGCTAGAATTCTTTTACTTAAAACACAAACACAAACAAGGAAGAAAAACAATCAAAAGTACCAGGAGCACTAATCAAAGGATTCATAAAACCCAACCTCATCCATCATTTACCGTATTGTCTCTTATCCTAGTTTTCAAACAACAAAACCACTGTAGGAGCTGATTCTTAACATTCGTACAAGACCCAAAGACTAATCTTGCCCTAGGATAAAAGATGATGGATAACCGACTATAAAAAGGGTTCGTTAGGGAGGGACAGGATGCTGCTAAATTATGTGCTTGTGTTTTATTTTATTTTTTATTTTTGCAAAGATGGTAATGTAAAGCCTTTGGTTGGAGAAATGGCCTCTAGCAAGTAATGTTTTTTCGTTTTTTCATTTTTTTTTGAACACAGAGGAAATTTTTCCCAGGAAGGATGGTTATGAATTTAATTAGAATCTCTTCTCTTTGCATAAATTTGGTTTAGTCTCAATAAGACTTGAAACATAGAACAATGTCCAAGGAGTGCAATTCACCAATTGTTACTTTTAATTATGTTCCTATGCATAATTCATAGATGCACCACATGGACAAGAGGAAAGAAAATGATAAGAAGGAACAAAAGAGACAGATTTTCCATCAAACAATTACTATATAAATAGACAACATACTTAATACATTAGCCAGCAAAGTGACTCTTTGTTCTTGTCAGTCTGGGGCTTAGAAATGTTTTGTTGTTGTTGCCGTTGGTGGTGATTTTTTAAAAAATAATCCACAAATACAACTTTGTTACATTTTTGCTAATGTCTTTCTTAAATGAAATAAGTAGGGATTATTATTTTTTAGGGGACAAAAATGACCTAAAATGATGTTTTCTCTTTACATTTTAGGTATGGTTGACTTTGCATCATATTAAAACAGAATCGAGTGTAAAATTTTAATATGGGACCACTTGAAAGGGGCATTATTTGCTCATTAGGGGAACACAGTTTTCATCTATTTTTCCGTTTCCTTTTTGGGAATTTTTGAGTACTAAATTCATATTTCACAGAGCACAAAGCATGTGCTGTGTAAAAAGTAGCTAGCAGAATAGACGTCATTTGAGAAAGAAAAATAAATGGTATAAACAGGTTCAGAAACCATTAACAGAAACCGAACTGTGTTCCAACCATGTGCTTTTTAATAAAAGAGTCTGATGGGGTACATGGGACAGGTAAACAAATATTATTTAAGTATCAAAATGAAAGTAAGCTTTGTCCTCTAACATCCTCACTGCCAATCTTTTTGTTAAGTAGTAACAAAATGAAACTCTTTTGGTTCCTGGTAGCACTTAGAGACAGTTAAATGAATAGCACCACTCACTGGGACCGGTTATAACAGGTTTCAGAAGCCTTGAACGCTAAGAAGGGAGGCAGACACAGTACAACCCTACAACCCTAATGCTGGTTCCATTTCTGCTAGGACTGTTGTAATCTTGCTTCAGACCTTTGACAACAGTGCGCTCCCTACCCCTGACATTCAGGGTTAGGTTGACTGACTTGGTCTCTAAGTAGTGCTCCGACCTCACACTTTCCACTCGCTCACCTGCACAGTCTGTGCTACTGACAGGTCCTGAGAGAACCTATTTCATGCATCCAGCCTGTGGATTCTGGGTTATAAAAAGAAGGGCCCAAAATATCTCATTCTTTCTACCTGACTAGAGGGGTGTGTGTGTGTGTGTGTGTGTGTGTGTGTGTGTGTGTGTGTACATACATGTCAGATGTGGGAGCAGAGAGCAGACAGAGAACTGAGAATGGTCTGTCAAGTATTGCTAGGACCTTCTGGAACTTACAAGTTGGCAGAGTCTTTACATACAATGTCTGCTTTCCTGTGGATGAAGAAAAACTACATGGAGAATAAAGGCTTCAGTGGGAAAGAGGAATAAGTATTCATAATCTCTTTAAAACAATCTAAAGTTATGTAAAATCCAAAGGGTGCATGCACTGTACCCATGAAGGGGGGCATCTATACAGAAAAAATAAGTTGCTTCTTTCGGTCAGCCTCTGATGCTCAGTTTTTTTTTCAAGGAATTTTTTTATTGTATTAGTTCTTCAAAATTTATATATTTTGTATTTTGATCGCTAACTTCCCTCCGGCAACTCCTCCTGGACACACCCACTTCCCTATCCATCCAACATTGTGCCCTCTTCTTAAAGTCTGTCAAGACCAATTTGTGCTGTCCATATATTCTTAGATGTGTGGCATTCCACTGGAGAACAGGGTTATACTCTCAAAGAAAACTGCCTGGAGTTCAGGTCTCCATCAACAACTTACCATCCAGGCATGACAGCATGTGATTGTAATAACATAACTGAAAGATGATGACTGGAAGAGATGGAGTTTTTGACAAGCCCATCTGGGCAAAATGGTGAGCCCCAGGCTCTGCATGAGACCCTGTCCCAAAATGAATAAGGTAGACAGTGGAAAAAATATAATACTCTCAACAGAAATTCTGTGGCCTCCATATGTGTATACATGGGCAAGTGTACATGGACATACTGGCACAGGCCATAACATACCATACACACACAAACACACACACATTTGCAGTGCACAAAGCCAAATAAATATTAACTATTGTTACCATTGATGTCATCATCATTATTTTGGATCTCAAGTCCAGACATGTGGATTTGGGCTAGGTTCAAGGACAGGTGAGGGGTCGGTTGGAAGCAAAGCTTCCTTTCATGATTCGTCCAGGAAGTCATTATGAAGAACCTACAGCATAGGTTTGTTGTGAGAGAGCTGTGTCACCCACAGTAAGCAGAAGGAATGACTCCTGTTCCGTCAAATCTTGCAACCTACATGATTATGTAAGCAGTTTAGCTAGCACCCATCATGGTACAGGAGTCAGAGCTCCCATGAGGCATTTAGGACATTGTGAGAAATTAGGTTTAGAGGCTACCGAAGGTGCCAGCATAATTGGACAGTGTTGGCCTTATGCTGTAGAGAGAATCTCAAAATCAAGTTTGGTTCTGGAGGGGCACACGGGTGTCATTTCTCTACCGAAGGCCTGTCAGCCCAGCCAGTCTCCAAGTCTGCCTTCCAAGCATGGTCTGCCTCCCATGGAACCCTAAACCCACTTTTCTCTCTCTAGTGTTCCTTTATCTTCTGTGCTCTGAAGATTTTACCCTTTCATTTTCATCCGTTTGAGCTGCCACAAAAGTGTCATAAATGAAGTGATTTAATAAAGAGAAAATTTATCGGAGGTAGAGATGCCCAAGATCAAGGTCCTGGCAGATTCGGTGTCTGGTGAGAGTTGTTTTGTTACTGGAAGTAAACCTGGTAGGAAAGGGACAAAGCTCCTATCAAAACCTAATCCCACTCACCCCATTCTTGCCTCTCTGAGGCCTGCCTAATGCTAACACATTGCTCACTAGGTTTTCAGTGTGAGAGTTTTTGTCTGTAGCAATGCCTGATTTTTATGATTATTTGCTGGCTTGCGTACGTGGGTGTACATGTGTGCATGCATGTGCATGTGCACATGTGCATATGTGTATGATATATATGATATATAAGATATATAATAAAATATAATGTATATATTATTTAAATACATACACACATATATTCAGGAAAAATTTTTTTGAAACTGTCTTACAGTTACTCTTTGTTATGTTTGGTAGGAAAAGCATGAGGTTCTCAGTCTTGAGCCAGTCTGACTGGTGGTTATGTGAGCATAGACTGGCTGCTTAATCCTTCTCGGCATTAGCACCCTCAATTAGGAAATGCAGAGATTAAATTGGACGATGCTTAATGGCTCCCCCTACTTTTGATCTTTATCATCTGATTTTTTTTATGCTTTGGTTTTTGCGCACTGTTATTATTTCCTTTTCTGATGAATAGATCTTACTCTTCCTGTGGGGTTCTGAAATCCATTGACCGAAAGGATTTAGGTACAAGCCATGAACTGAGCCAGCGAATTGGAGTACAGTATTGCTGACACATCTACAATTCTCACTGCTATCTCTCTTTAGCTTCTCTGTTTCATTTTCTTCAAGACAGGGATTCCTTGCATAGCCCTGTCTGTCCTGAAACTCACTCTGTGGACCAGGCTGGCCTAGAACTCAGAGATCTCCTGCTCCTGCTTTTGCCTCTGAGGGCTGGGGTTAAGGATGTGTGACACCGCCCAGCATTGTACCTCTCTTTACCTTTCCAATAGTTCTCAACATGGCCGCTGCCACCTCCCATCAGTCTCCAAAATCCTTTCCACCTTTGATACCTACATAGTCCAAACACCTGAGTGTCTCAGTCTCATGCTAAAGTCCAGGGAGTTCAGACAGCTGTAGTTTATAAAAGAAAATTAGCGGGCTGGAGAGATGGCTCAGGGGTTAAGAGCACTGACAGTTCTTCCAGAGGTCCTGAGTTCAATCCCCAGCAACCACATGTTGGTTCACAACCATCTATAGTAAGATCTGATGCCCTCTTCTGGTGTATCTGAAGACAGCTACAGTGTACTCATATACATAAAATAAATAAACCTTTAAAAAAAAGAAAAAAAGAAAATTAGCGCTAGCAAAAGGAAGTGTTAGGAAGAGGACCACCAACACAGTTTGCCACTTACCCTCCTTCTGCAGGAGAGACATGGCTCTGTGAAACTTAATGCAAGAGGAAAGAGACCCCCGGTCTAACTGGGACCTCAGAGGCTGCCAGCCTTCCTCTATGGCTCTGTTTGTTTCCACGGTTCCCTCACAGGGAGCTCTTTTTCCCCTCCAGGCTCCAACACTCTCGGAGCTTCAGCGAATTTTGTTTTTAGTGCCATATCCTTTTTATGCCAATTAGAGGCAATCTCCTTGGGCTCTTAAGTAATTTGTCAGTAGAATCGCAGGCACACCAAAAAGAGGCACAAATCCTTTGCTGATTGGACACCAGAGTGGAACCTCCTCGGGCACAGATAGAAATTAGGCAAAACTTTGAAGTCAATGTGATGTCTTTTTTCTCTATTTTCATCAAATAAAGAAAGTTTCCTCGGATGATAATGCACAAGTGTCCTGGGAAGCAGGCTGATGGGAACGTTCTTTGCAGTTTTGAGCAGGAATGTATATGCCAGTGTGTGTGCACTGATGTACACAGTATCCACAGCTGAATGAGTTTAATGAACCTAGGAATTGGAGACTTTTCTCCAGAAAACAAATGCTTAGTTTGAAGGTTCTTGCCTTCTTGAGGTTCCGTTTTTTGTCCTGGGTATTGAAAAGGATTAGCAACCTCCAATTTATTGGCAGTGGTCCTTACTGCTAACGTCAGAAGGGAGAGGCCTGAATGGCTTCATTAATTTCTGATTTATTGTCACAAGTCTATTT
The DNA here is from genome assembly GCF_021556685.1 of Rattus norvegicus. Lineage (NCBI taxonomy): Eukaryota > Metazoa > Chordata > Mammalia > Rodentia > Muridae > Rattus > Rattus norvegicus. The sequence goes on from NC_141542.1 coordinate 92,980,016, forward strand.
TCCTTTCTCTGCTTATCTGTCCTTTAGAAATCTGGCCAGAAGATCTTACTATCAGTTAACTAGACATATACATATGGGAGATTAAACTTCCTAGGAAGAGTAAGCAGCCAAAGAGTCCTCAAAAATGTCATGACCTCGAGACTTGATGGAAAGGAAGGGGGCTCTGATCGAATACCCACCACGTCATCTGTCTTATGGCTGCTGTAGCCAGGTCAGACTGGTTGGTTCTCTTTGTCCTCTTTCTAGTAACCACATGCTCTAGAGCACACATTTGGCAGATTTTATTTGATTCAAAATATAAATTTCAATTTCCTCTTTCTAGGGAGATCCCTCCCTCCCATCTTCACAATGGTTAAATAAGTATAAAGTAAAGTCCCTTACTTTATACGTAACCTTTGTGGTTATACAGATTATAGCCTGCTTATTAAAGACTTAGCAGTTTACATTCACATAGACCTGAGTGTGTGACACTAGGCCTGGCACTTCTGTATGAGTTCTTGGAATTGAACCCAGTTCCTTGGACTTGGGTAGACAGGACTTTACTGACTGAGCCATCTCTTCAGCCTTTATCACATCACTCCTTTGTACAAATACACAGGTAGTGTTTGCTGCATGCCGTATAAATGTTCTCATGCAGTTTATTTCTTTAGCAGACATTTTTGGGAAGATTAGGACCATTCATAAGTAGGCATCTAATAATAAGTAGAAATGTATGCTTATAATATTATTCAGATTTTCCTTTTCTACAAACATACTTGGAGGTGAGGAAGCTTTCCAATCACCTTTGGCATTTTCTTCTTATTGATTCTCTTTTGCTGCTTTATTAATATCTTAAACATATTTATTATGTTTCAGCTTCCTGCCTCCCATTTTGGCTAACATACTGTCCATGGCTAACTTAGAAAATGGGAAGACTTAGAACAGGGCAGGTGACTAGTTGATAAGCTCTTGCTGGGCAAGCCTAGTGACAAACTTGGATCCCCAGAACCCATGGGAAAAGCTGAGCTTGGTGGTGATACGGATTTATAACCCACCACTGGGGACAGGGACAGGTCAGTCCAGGAGGCCCGTTGGCCAGGCAATCCAGTGAAAATGACAGGCTTTAGTAACACCAAGAGACTCTGTCACAAAATCTAAGGTAGAGAGCCACAGAGTAAGATACCCAGGGTCAACCTCTGTCCTTGACATGTCCCATACATGAGTGCACATTCTCTCATTCACATGCATACATGCACACATTGGTACAACACACAACAAGAGAATAGAAGGGAAAACAAAATGCCATTTATCAGAGCAAAAGGCACAAGAGTGCTCAAGAGAATGTTTTTAACAGAATGTTACAATCACTTTCAAATATTGTTAAGAAAGCTATAGAAGTCTCTGAAAGACTTGAGGTAAAAAAAAGTGATGTATTTTATAGCAGAAAGACTGAATACTGAAGCATGTAAATTTCTTCCAAATGTGATTTTGAACTAATGTTATTCATATTAATTGCCTGGGTAATTTTAATTGGTACAGAAACTCAATGACGTGATATGCCTATACATTACACATCTGTTTTAGAGAAATGGTCTTATACCTTACTATGACCCCCTCTCAAAACTTCCAGCCCTCAAATTTTCCAGTCAGCATGTTTGCCTAGTATTTATTTTTAACTACAAAAAAATGTTTTTTGAAAGATTTCATTGCATTAATTTAGGTACTTTTCCAAAGTCGAACATCCCGTGAGAGTGGCATGACATAATTCTGGGCAGATGTGTCTCCACTGATGTGATACATGGTCTCCTACACAACTGGCCTCAGAGAATTATGCTAATGTTTCAGAGATATGAATGCAGACAAAATAAAAAACGCTTTTAGATCAACCTATGAAGCAATGCAAATCTGGAAAGGCTAAAAGAAGTCAGCATGGGCAAAGAAGAGACATAAATCAAGGCAAACTTCTCCAGGACATATGAGATGACATTAGCGGGGAGTTGGAGGTCATGGTTTTTACTCCTGCTAATTTGCATAAGTTATTGTCCTCTGTGCAGCCCTTACAGAATAGGAACTAAATAACCAGAGAGACAGTGGGTCATGCCCCCCACGGGGGATAACGTGAGAGGTTCAGGACTGAGATGTGCAAGCAGGACAGAGCAGTGAAATACAGATTCTCTGTCTTACCTTGTGGTCTTTTAATCAGGACAAGACATTGGGCCAGAGATTCTTCAGACCGTCAGACCCTACAACCACTTAGACTCTACCCAGAGAGTGCTTTGGTCATTCTCAATCTCCAACATGAAACAATCAATAACTTAATAGTAAATAAATAAACATCCGAACCACTGCATCTAACTGAGGAGACATTCAATGACAATTAATTGAAGGGAGAGAAATGGCCTGCCGGGAGATATTCCACTCAGGAAAGCAGAGCCCTCACGTTATGAAGAGAGAGAAAGAGTGAATCAATTTTGCTTTCCAAACAAACTCAGCAAAAGCAATTTCACTCATGAGCTGAGAGGCTAACTGCCAGCTCCCTGTGTTCAGGTAAGCTATACCCTCAATGATGTTCACTTTTGAGAATCGAGGCTCCAGAGAGAAACACCCACAGTACCTGTGTATGCCAGGCAGCTGCTCACTAATATTTCATAGATGAATCTGCAGGTCATCTGAAAAGAAGGAGGAACCATGTTCACTGCTTTCCTTTTTGGCTCCCAGAAGGTCTTTCAGCTTTCTGTATTGCAAGAACAGGGACGTTTAGGGGCGGGACATCTCCACAGTGAGGCCAGCCTACCTCCTAGGAATTGCTAGCAATGTTTCAGCTTCCTGCCTTCCATTTTGGTTTGGGTTTCCTGAAGTCTCACCATTATACTGCACCAAAACAGCCTCACAGGATAGAACTGTGTTTAAGCACTTCCTTTTTACTAAATGGGGTGTACTGAGGATGGGTTTATGCTATGTAAAACTATGTTGGCAAATTAATTACTAAACATCAACTTGTCACAGCCAACTTATATGTGCACACATACCAATCAATAACACACACACACACACACACACACACACACACACACATGCACACACACGTACATGTACACAATGAGACTGAGTTGTTTTACACCCACCCTCCCCAAACCTGGCAAGTCTCTTGCTGCCACATAGACATGGTGACTAAGAGACTCTATGCTCTCTTTGCATTAAGGTTGTGTGGTAGGAAAGTATTTTATTTCTTTTTATACTAATTTTCCTAATTTCTAATCACCCCTCAAATGGGGTCACGAGTCCTTATGCTTCTTTTATAATACTTTGTGTTTCATGATTTCTAGGGACTCAGGATAATTATACAAATTTGGTAAATTGCACACTAACGATAATTACTTTTTAATATGTTTATAATAGCAACTCTAACTATTCATTGCTAAGTAACACGGGTTAGCTAAAGTCACTTAACAGAGTTGAGCAAGACAGTGTTAATTCGTATATGTGTTTATCTAGATCTTCTAACAGTCTTGGTGTTAATTTGTTTTTCCAGATGAGGAGGATAAAATACAATGTGACTTTGTCAAGTGGCGCAGACCCATATATCACATGACTCATGATGGATGGGGGCAGAATTCAGAGTCACAAAGCTTGGCCCTGGAACCTCAATCTTAACTGTGTGGCTGGGCTACGGGAGGTCTCAACTCTTCTCAGCTCTCTGCGCTCACTATCCACTGCTGATCCAACTTCCTACTTGAGTACAGGATCTTAGGAAACAGTCTCTTCTTTGTCTTTCAGCACTCTAGAGTCAGAGGAACTGGACCAGGAAAGAAGTAGGCATTTAGTACTCATCAAATGAACTGGTGATGAGTGTGTTGCATCTCAAGTTCAAAGTCTTCGGGGACTATTGTTTGCTATGAGGTTGGACTTTAGCCCATCCAAGAGAAAAGAGGAAGCAGAAGCAGAGACCTGGATATTTGGGAGGCAGGTCTGGGTACTTAGAGCTGCCCCTTGTGAGAGCCCTTGTGATAGCCCACCTCATAACAGTGTGAAGAGAGAGGAAGAGTTCTAATTCAGTCTTTGGAACATGGAAACGACCTTCAGCATCACCAGAATACAGAAACACAGAAGCCATTCTCTCAGGAAGCTCCCAGGGTATAGAATTAAATCCTAGAGTTGCTGTGTAAATGATGTCACATGCCGTGGCCCAAGACATGACTTTGATACTGGAGGAGAAAAGTACCATTTCCTCCCTCCCTCCCTCCCTCCTTCCCTACCTCCCTCCCTTCCCCCTCTCTCTCCCTCCCCCTCTCTCAGTTTAGCAGGGCTGGAAACTTCATTGGTAGATATTAGTTCAAGAATATAGACCTAGTGTGGGTGGAGTAATAAAAGGGTAGATTCCAGCTTCTAGTATGGGACCACATTTAATCGCTCGTCTAAGAACTCTCACAACCATTTGGAGGGATTAAAAAGCTGGAAGGCATGTTTTTACAGGTCTAAGCTGAGTGAGATAAATACTAACTTTAACACCCAGCCTGGTGTGATCTGAGGATACACAGATCACTCCTGATTAGTTTCAAGGACAAATGGCTTTGGGACAACAAGCCACCGACCAGTTTATGAGATTTGTTTAGGAAATATGTGGGAGTTCCTCTAAGAGACAGGCCTTCACATTTGCCCCAAGAGTCTCAGGTCTTGAAAACATACACTTGTGTTACATATTTATGTGCGCTGTGTTGGAAGCATGTTGGTAGAGCAATGGATACCTGGATTCCGTGACTCATTGGCCACCCAAATGACTAGCCTGTGAGAAATGAGAATTCTATTGAGACAATTATCATTCTGGGAAATACATCAAGCCACTTGGATAAAATATCTGTTTCTTTTAATTTCCCTTAATTAATGTGAAGAAGTCATAGGAAATGAAACAGAAGTGATGGATCCTGGGTTAGAGAATGAATTCTAGAGCTTTCTAGGATTACGTTTCCCTGAAGTCCATCTTGGGGCTTTTGAAAAACCAAACATCCCTAACTGGGTTGACAAAGACTGCTTGGATATTGCCCGGATATAGTTTCTCATGGTAAATGCTTGCCTCTTTCTTGAATCTGGTTGGGAGTCAAGAACTTTTTTTTTTTATTATTAACTTGAGTATTTCTTATTTACATTTCGAATGTTATTCCCTTTCCCGGTTTCCGGGCAAACATCCCCCTAGCCCCTCCCCCTCCCCTTCTTTATGGGTGTTCCCCTCCCCATCCTCCCCCCATTGCCGCCCTCCCCCCAACAGTCTAGTTCACTGGGGATTCAGTCTTAGCAGGACCCAGGGCTTCCCCTTCCACTGGTGATCTTACTAGAATATTCATTGCTACCTATGAGGTCAGAGTCCAGGGTCAGTCCATGTATAGTCTTTAGGTAGTGGCTTAGTCCCTGGAAGCTCTGGTTGGTTGGCATTGTTGTTCATAAGGGGTCTCGAGCCCCTTCAAGCTCTTCCAGTTCTTTCTCTGATTCCTTCAACGGGGGTCCTATTCTCAGTTCAGTGGCTTGCTGCTTTTTTAATTGGCAACTGTGTCTCTGGAAGGCAGTCCTGTTGAAATTCACAGGGAGAGAGTCAGGAAACAGGATGAATGTTGGTCAAGTATAATTTAGGAAGAACATGACATATTCCCAAATCTAACCCCTAAGAAAATGGTCAGGAAAACTTTCTAGCCCTAGTCCTATGTGAAGTGACCTTCTGAGCAGCTGCCACCATCCTGCATGAGCCTCTTTAGAAAGTGTCCAGAATTAGTGCCACAATGCCTTTTCCTCTATTGTCACTGCCTTGGTGTTGCCTATGTATAGTCTTCATTCTGGCACTGATGACCATTGTAAATCATTGTAAATGGGGGGGCATTGTAAATCTTCCCTTGCTCCCCCATCTTCAGGTCTCTCCTAGATCACGTGTAAAGATCCAGGAAAGTATCAGGGGAAAAAGCTCGTGGTAGTGGGTGGGTAGACTCAGAAAGGGGGTTTTGTGGGTACTCAGGCTGCCTTCTCCCAACTTTGTATTTCTGGGTTCTCATCCCATTGGTAACTCTTCTTAGACTAGACCCAACCTCCCTATTCCAACTTCAAGTCCCCCACTAGAGTCCATTTTGTTCTACCCATATACTCTTGGGGTGGGGCCATTCACTGGATCATATTTGTTCAAACAGAAAAATGGATTCTCTTTCCTCCAGAAGCTGACTGTCATAAGCTCCTCAGTTAGATGTATGGGTTGATGAATCCCTTTCTACTTCAGGATAGACTGCTTTGATTTTATGCATGTCCTCATGTCCTGTATAGGCAGCAACATCAGTGGTCCAGAGTAGTAATTCATCCTTAACTCATTTCTCCATGCTTCTGAATGACAGGGTCTGAATTTGAGTCCAATGTATCTAATCCCAAATCAAGAGTGACACATCCATACTCATAGCCTTGTCATGTACATACAGCAATAGCCACACAACTTCATGACATCATGGTCTATGGCACTACTGTGTTAAGTGTGGTGAGGTGTAGTTCCATGTTCCCACCTTCTCTGATATTAAAAGTTGTCTTCAATAAGTGGCAGTCTCTACTTAAGGGTTAAAATAAAAAAGGGACTATTGACTGACTTGGAGAAAGGGGCCTGCCATTTCCCTGTCTCTCCTTTCCTGTCAGCACTCAGAATCAGTGTCCTCCTCATCTTCTCAAGACACAAGTTACTAATTGGCCATTCAGCTAACATTCTAGATCACTACCACTGCCTGTTATAGCTTGACAGGATTTAAATTACCTAGAGGTCAAACCTTAGCATGTTTGTAAGGGAGTCTCTTGATTGGGTTAGTTGAGGTGTGAAAACTAATCCTAAATGTTGGTAGCACTACCCTATCAGTTGGGGTGGTTCCCTGAGTGAGGAGAAAGGAAGCTAAGCACCAGCATTTATCTCTCACTGCTTCCTGACTGCAGATTCAATGTGACCTGCTGTGATTCATAAACTCCTATCACCGTGACTTCCTTCCTGATGAACCCCTAAACTCTGAGGCAAACAAACCCTTCCTTCCCTCAGGTATTTTGTCACATGTACATGAAAGTGGCTAACATACCTGGCCTTGAGTTCTGTAATTAGAGACTTTGTCTGAGACAGTGTCTCTCATAATGAAGGAGAGAGTCTAGTGTCCCAGTGTCCACAAGGATCTCTGTGCATTGGAAAAAATTTTCTGTTTCACTCCTTTAAGCAATGCCCTAAAAATAGCAAATTTCTGCTATTATGCTAAGCCCAGAAGAAGAGACATGCTGGGATAAGGAATGTTGCCTCTGACTGGCAATGAGTGTAGGGTAGCTTGGGTTGGGATGGATGTTGGTAATAGTAATGGTTATGCAGGGAATAGCGAGGTAAGGAGACAGATTACATCTAGGGCTTTCTCAAGGGAGAAAAGGGCATCTGCACTGAGCTTCACTGAGGACATTCCTAGGGCAGTTGAGGGGATCCCTGCTCCCTTATCCTCTGCCCGTGTTGTTTTCTACATCCCCTCCTCCCCTTCTCTTACTCCAGGCTTATCGCTGTCCTTGGTTTGTAGCTGGCATTTGTAATTCCCTCCATACAATGAAGAAGGCCTGGCAAGTCAATTAATGTTGAGACAGTCTGCATTTTTAGAAACATTCTAGATATCTAGAGGACAGAAATTCTCTAATTTAAATGTGATTAAGACTATTAAATGCATCTTTTAGAAGGAACCTCCCTGCTGGCTTTATGGAAAAGCTAATCAGGTAGTCCACTCAGTCCACTCAGAGTGTCAAACAGCTAACTTGTCATCGATGACGTGTTTTTTGAACCAGGTGTTCCCTGTGATAGGAAAAACAAGATGTTTAAATTTGTAATTTTATTTTGTAAATGAGTATTCACTTTCTTTCGTGCATAATGCTGTGCCTACAGGTTTATATTCTCCTCAAACAGCGCTCTCCAACAAGCTCCCAAGATTCACATGCCTTAAAACAGATTTATCCTGATTGATCCTTCCTAGGAAGTCCAATATTTAGAACCTAGAATTATTTGCAAAGTATGAAATCTACCAACGTGCATAATGTTATTTTCTTATAACTCAAATAAGAAATCAGAAAGTAAGTTTTTATATCAAATGATTGAAGATAACCATACTTATGAGAAAACATAGTTAAAATTAAGTACTTATTGAAATATGCTGATGTCATGGAGCACATATGTTTATGTGTCTCTTGGAGCATTTTTACTATGTAAAATATTTCAGCCATGCAGTGAGTAGAATATATTACTCATTGTAAGTCACCAGTGGAGATCTGCTTTCAAGATTTTTTTCTCTCATCAATCAGTAGTCATTTGGAGTAAAAGCTGAACCACAACTGTTATATTAGTCTGGCCACCAGCCTGTAAACTTAGTATATATCTAAGGACTTCTTTTAACGGAAAGTCTAGTATAGGTATGTCACAGGAACTTGTAACAAATTCAGAATCTTCCAGTCCCCAGTTTTAGGAAAGAGACTCTTCATTTTAACAAAATTTCTAGTTATTCAATATGTAGATCTTCCTATTGAAAGACAGCATAACACTTAGCCCAGGACACAATGATCAGTTTTCAAGCTTTGAAAACACTGCCTGACTGCTTTTGGAGTTTTCAAACTTATTTTTTTTCAATGCAGTTTTAATGTGAAGTAGGAAACCTCTTGGTGCCAGTCTTTCAAAGACTCTGTCCTCACAGGGGAAACACAGGCAAACTCAGCGGAAGATGAATGTCACGTCTAGCTGTTGACTGGTGAAGGTTTGTATGGTCTCTTGTTTTGTGGCCCTCTGTGCACACATGCCTTCTTTGCTTCTCCAAGTTGGCAAAGGAACTTTTCAAAGTAGACATTTCCAGCTCATAGTGAGAGCTGCTGTGAGTTAAAAATTGGGAGCTAGTTGGGCACCTAATTCATCCCCAAACATGCACCTCCATGTCCTCCAGGCTTCCTTGCTGTGTTTCTTATTTTTCTACCAGTAATGTTCAGTTCGTTCTGCCTTTCATTATATTTGTGATATTCCCTCCTCTCTAACGGCTGCAAAAATCCATATCACTTTCCTTCCCCATCACATCAATGGGGTCGTACATATTTCACCGCGTAATGAACTCACATGTAGGAAAACCACTATCCACAAATCTGCAGATTGCCAATCCCTCTCTTTAAAATTAGATTTATTGTCATGGAGACATCAATGGTGATGACTATAGATTATAAACGGGAACTGAACAACACATCTTGCTTATTGACTAGTAGAATGCTAAGGTTCTATTGCCACAACCCTACTTGCAGCAGATGGACTATAACACTGTAAAATTGTATCTAGTAACATTCATTAAAATGTGTGAATAAAACAGATGGCGAAGAATGTGCTGGGGTAGTACGCTTAGAGGTGGGGGAGCATCGGTTTTCTTTTGCAGTGTTGTGGCCTTCCAGAGACTGTTTTTCTTGCCTTGCTTCACTTGTTTATACCATTCCCAAATGATGACAAGGCTGGGCAGCCTCTGGGCTCAAGTCTGGCTCTGTCAGTTAATATCCCTCAGACTGCCCCTTTAAAAAGTACTTTAAAAATAATGATTAATACAGAGCACTTCTTGACCTATAGGTGACACCCTTGCATTTGAGATTATTATCCCACACGTTTAATAAAAAGAAGAGTCTCAATGTGATAGCATGTGCCTGTAGTCTTAGCACTCTAGAGGCTGAAGCAGGAGGATCTCTAGTTTGAGACTATCCTAGATGCTACAATAAAACACTTATCTCATTTTATTTCTCAAAACTCTTCTCTCTCTCTCTCTCTCTCTCTCTCTCTCTCTCTCTCTCTCTCTCTCTCAATAAGGTGCTGGAGAGATGCCTTCCTGTCCTCTGCGATTCTAGAGGGCTGGTTTCATTCTTAGCAACCACACAGTGGTTCATAACCATACATAACTTCAGTTCCAGGGGATCTAATGCCTGCTTCTGGCTTCTAGGGGTGCTGCATATACATGGTGAACATATATCCATGCAGGTAAAACAGCCATGAAGGCAAAATAAAGAAGAGATTAAAAATGAGAAGCTCATATTCAGCAAACACCTGCGTATTTGCATGTTTACTATGCCTTTCTAAAACATTAACAGATAATACCCATTAATCAGACAAAACTGACAAAAAAATGATTGACACCTGCTTCTCATAGATCTGAGGTTCTTCCAAATGACTACGAATCCCAGTGGACTTTATAGCAGCTGCTCTCATTCTGGAGGATTATCTGTTGGCTCATAGGTATGGAAAGATTGTAATGTGAGTTCTAGGGAACCCCACCATCTCCTGTTACGGTGATCCTGAGTGTGTGCATAACCTGTACCAATATTCTTATCCAATAGAATATGCTCAAGGTGATGATGCAATATTGCGCTTGTAGTTACGCCAAATGATCTCTATTCGGCAGATTCAGAGAGGTTCTTCTGACTGGATTGATGAAGTAAGTGGCCATGTTGAGCAGTCTATATGGCACAGAATGATGGGCTGTCAACCTCTAAGACCTGAGACTTCCATCCAATAGGCAGAAAAATGCCAACACAAGTGGATTAGCTACTTCGCTTGGCTGGGCCAAGAAGATCTGAAAAGAGCAACCTAGAGGAGAAATGGCTTATTTTGGGTTATAGATAGAAAGGATATAATCTGCCATGGTAGAAGAGCAGAGGCTTGATTGTCACACTGCACCCAAGGTAAAAAAGCAGAGAGTGTACAGGAAGTGGAGCTAGGTATAAAACCAGAAGGCCCACCACAGGGACCCACTTCTATCAAGGCTCCACTTCTTAAAAGTTTTTCTTTTTTTCTAAACAGTGCCAACAGCTGGGGACCAATTATTCAAACTCATGAGCCTACAGGGCACACCTTTACATTCGAACCACAATATAAGGAAATAAAATGTGCCAATAACACATTTGGAATGAATTCTTTCTGCTTTAGCCTCTAGATAAAATGCAGCCCACTCAATGTCCTGATGATACTAAATTGTGAATCTTCTGTAGGAGACCCATGTAATCCATGCCCAGATTCCTGACTTGTGATACAATGCATGTGTGTGTGTAAACCTCTGGGTTTGTTTCACAGTCATAGAAAACAACTGAGGGGAGCAACTGGCATGTGAGGAAGGGTTATGTGTGGCCATGGCCCAGCACACTAAGACCTTTTCTAGTTTAACCTGACATTTCAGCTTTTGTTTGTGATTGCTGGGGAACTGTACAGGTGGCTTGAAGAAGTTAATTCAGACTATCTCTAAGTACCATTCCAGCTCTATCTTACAATAAGGAATCAGTTTGGGGTTGGGTTGGAGCTAAACTGGTTTTGTTTGTTTTAAATCAGATCACTCTCCAGTCCTTCTCCCTTTTAATAAATAGTTTCAGATATACAAAAGAAACAAGCTGATGCTACGGAGAACAATTACAACCATCCTTTAAACACACACAGCTATGCATGCAGGCATGCATACATGCGCAGACCCACAATTTCTGTACTATTAAAATGTAGTATATTTGTTTTCATTAGTCAATATTGGCCATCATTTTGATCCATTTATTTATTGTTTGTTTTATTTTCTATGTGCACTGTTGTTTTTACCTGCATGTGTGTCTGTTCGAGAGTATCAGATTCCCTGGAGCTGGAGTTACAGACAGTTGTAAGCTACTCTGTGGTTTCTGGGAATTGATCTTCTGTCCTTTGGAATAGCAGACAGTGATCTTAACCACTGAGACCTCTCTCTAGCCCCAATATTGGTCATTATTATTCTTGACTTACTAAGTATTCATCATACATGGCATACATAAAAGTTCACTGCACTAAAACTCCTCTGTTCTGAACTTATTCATCTCGCTCTGTCCACAGTCCTAAGCAACCACTGGCTTCTATTGTTTTCACAGTATCATCTTTCCTAAAATACCATCGAGTTGGAGTGATATGCATTTGTTTCTGGGATCATCTGCTCAGCAATTTCCCTTTAAGGTTTCTTCTTCTCCCTTCCCTGCCTCCTCTACCCCGAGATTAGTAAATAGATCAGCTACTTCTATTGCTAAGTAATATTCCATTGTAAAGACATACTACAGATGACTTATCTGTTCCTCTAGTGAAAGATATCTTGTATGCCTTCAGTTGGGGCAATTATTTTAGAAAAGGCACTGCCATCCTTCATGTGCCTGTTTCTGTGTGAATATGAAATTTCAATCTAATCGAGTAAACATTAGATTTAGTCTCTGATGAGATGATCAAAGTATACTTAGTTTTATAAGAGGTCCTGTACCATTTGCATCACCACAGACGCTGGCTGAGAATGCCAACTGTTCCTCATCCTTGTGAGGCAGCATTTGATATCTCAAAATTCTAACAGGGTTGGTGTCTGAGTCTGTGTTCTATTGCTGTGAAGAGACACCATGACTAAGGCAACTGTAATAAAGGAAAGCATTGAGGCTTGCTTATAGTTTCAGAGGTTTGGTTCATTATCCTCATGGTGAGGAGCATGGCGGTACACATCGAATGGAGAGTTTTAAATCCAATTGGAAAAGCAGGGAACAGGAGAGCCACTGGGTGTGGCTTGGGCTCCTGAATCCCAAAAGCACATTCCCAATGAAACACTTCCTTCAACATGGCCTCATCTCTTCATTTCTCTTAAGTAGTGCCATGTCCTATGATCAAGCATACAAAGATTTGAGCCAGTGAGCGCCATTCCTATTCAAACGGCCACACTGAGAGTTCCTCATTTTTATCATTTCCCTCCTTGAAAATTATGATAAGGCTATCTTTACACAAGCCTAACTTCCATATGTATATTTTCAGATCTCGTGCCAATTTTTATATGGAATATAGGTTTAAATTAAGTGTGTCTTTTACAAATTGTTTTCCTCCGGTTTGTATTTTATCTTTGCATTCTCTAAATAATGTAGTTTGTATAGCAAACATTTAAACTTTTGGGTAAGAAGTCATTTGTATTTCAGTGTTCTAAGTGGGTTGAGGCAACCCTTTAATAGTGGATGCTCTTGGCCTTGACTCTCTGAGAATAGTGCTGTTGTGTTTTTTCATGACTTGTTCCTATTGGCTAGCTTCACAAAGCCACACTGTATTTTTATACACACGGAAGAATAAAAAGGTTTTTGCTGAAGGTGATTGTGGACTGCTCGGCATAATACTAAATTCCAATGTGGTGCGAATTTTATGTCCCCTCCAGGGTTTCTTTGAGTCACTTAGCAGTACCATGATCACATGTAGTAAAACCATACATCATTTAATTTGTGTTTCTAGTTTTGAATCATGTGGCTTTCAAAGTTGATATTAGAGAGTAATTACGGAGCCCATCGAAACCTTTTTTCCTTAAAATTAAAACTACAATTATAAAGAAATTGTAACACCAGGATATAGGGACTGTTTGAGAGTTGAGAAATTTAAGAATTTTGTTGTTTGTTTTTAAATAAGATCTTCAGTTAGTTCATCTTGGCTACCCCTTTCATAATTCCTTTGAACAGCAAAGCTATTCTTTATAATTTGGCTTTAACTTTCCTTCCCAGCATTATTGACTCCATTTCTGCTGTCGTCTCAGATTTATTTGATGATGCTCAGAGTTCTCAAGGATATTTTGTATCTCTGTGTTCATTGTTTGAAACGCCCAACAACCTTTCCTTTCTTGGAAATTCCTGACTATTCTTCAGTGACCACTTGAGACTAAAGTAGATGCTTGTATGCAGGACTTAACCCTAAATCTGTTAGCTCCAGTGAGTTTCCTGATAGCTGTTGACCTGTAGATCCTTTTTCCTAGAGAGAAAGGTGCTGAATAGAAGATACACTTCCCCTCTTTTTGCTTTTGCCTCTCTAGCATCTCGTATGATACTTGGCTCTGAGGAGAGTCTCAGGAAATGCATGTTGGAGTGTTACAAAGAGTAGAATTGTCTCTTGGAATCCAAACCTATTGCTGGGGAAACATCTGGTTATGCTGCTGGCTCAGGAAACCTTCTTGAATGCCAATCACAGCAGAAACAAAATCCTTTCCAATGATTTCTGCTTTTGTATAATTGAAGAAAAGAGGATGGATTGTTTTTCTCTCCCTGCCAGTTGTTCAACAGATGCTAGTCAGGTTGCATGTGGATGCCAAGTTACATCCAAGGCATACCAGTTGTTTAATGTTGGATAATCTTAAAAGCAAAAGAAGAATCTGCCAATGATGACCTTTCTCTAGGGACCTTTATATTTCTTGGTGACATGCTGCTATGCAATAAAAATAAATAAATAATTTTCCTTGGAAAAAAGTAACCAGGGGAGAAAATTCTTTTTTGATGGATTCTTTCATTTCTAATAAACATTCTTCTGAGCACAACTTTAACCATATGCTTGCTCTCCAGAAACTGGTGATATGTATCCCAGCTATCTCACAATATAGTGTTCAGTTCATATAGATATTAACTCACTCAATAGATACTCATTGAGTTGTCAAATCCATGTTTTTATCGATCCCATAGGTACGTATTAATGTATATTGATACATACACTTACGGAATTGGTAGCTATTGAACCAACAAAGATACAAATAGATGGGCTGTGACTTTAGGGAAGTTCTATATCCTTTCTAAATAAACAGTAGAATTATGGTAATGGTTAATGTTAACATTATACTTAACAGAATCTAGAGTCACTTGGGAGATGGGCCTTAGGAGATGTCTTTGAGAATTATCTTGATTATGTTAATCAAAGACCTTCCCACTGTGAGTGGCACCATTCCCTAGGCACCATTCCTGGAAGGAGAAAGTTAAGCACTAGCAAGTATACATTCATTGTTCTCTTCTAATTATAGATTTATGATTTAATATGATCAGTTGCTTTAAGCTACTACTACTACTAGGATGACTCTCTCTTTTAGGTTTTGTTTGTTTGCTATGGTGTTTTATTGCAGGAAAAGGAGCTGAAATATCCATATATAGCTACCTTATCCATTCAAGGCTTCCAGATAGTTAAATTAAGAATAAGTTGAGTTGCTTTGATTATCCAGCTATGCATTGTTGATTAGCCTTCATCTCTGATAATGAGCGCTTGTCAGGAAGGGCCAATGAATCGTACTTACTCCTGGACTCTATTGTTTCCTATCTTGTTGATGTCTAGTCTTATGAATAATTCAGAAGATTGACACATAATCACTATCTCTAGAGACAAATAATTTAGCAATAGGAAAAGTAAAACAAGTTATGAAAAAAGTAGAGAGACACCACAGAGGGAAATTGGCTAGAAAGAGGGGGAAAATAGTGTGACTAAACGCTCCCGATCCTACTGTTAGTCTGACTCAAGTTCATGACCTTTACTACCTTGCTAGTTATTCACGTACTTACCTGTCATCCACTACAAATATATATATCAACCATCACTATATAGTACCTACCTTCCTAGATACTTGGGAGTTAAAATATGAGTTTCCTGTTAGCAAATAAAAGACTCTATTGACAAATATGAAAAATCATAATTGTTTTAAGAGATGAAAATAGAAAGGGCCAAGATGATGACACATTTATCTTTGATATTCAGTGTCTCATAGGCCGCTCAGTGCCTAGTAAGTCCTTCAAAGGCCTTAGGGACTCATGAGACAATGCTTTGGCCACAACACCAAAGTATCCCATTTAATCTACACTGTGCCTATCTAAAAGTATTCTTTGAAGATTTTTCTAAATTTCAATAGCCTGATTATAAATTAATAGCTCTTTAATTTTTCTTGAAGAATATTTAACCCTGAGGGCATAACGTTCAGACTAAGCAAAGTCATTTAGTTTTGGGCAGTGCTGAGACAGTACACTGGGTGAACAGTGCAAGGTCTCCAATCTGAAGTGGATATTTGTCAAGTGTGGGACTTTTAAAGAGTTACCCTGTCACTCCCCATTCATGAGTCTTTTGAGATGGTGAAAGAAAAATATAAATAGATAATATCACTGTAAGTATTAGTAGTCACTCTCTGAACATATATCACAAATGGGTAGGGGAGAATTGAGAAGAACATTTAACAACGGTCGCAACAAAACAACATGGATATTCATTTTGCCATTCTAGGTTGCAAGAAACAGGGTCTCAATATTTCTCAGGGATAGTAGCACACCTTGTCTGCATCACCTGTCTCTCATCTCAGAGATGGCTGGATGATTTATTTTAGCCCAGTATTTCCACTTGTGTCTCCAACCTCTTGAATTGATAGTTTTAACTTTTTTCAAATCTTAATCCTTTTATACTAACTTCTCATTTTGGAAAACTTGTGTGGGAAGAAAACAAAAGGCTGTTTCTAACTTCTTCTACCAGGTATATGCTATTCTGTGGTCTCACTAGTAGAGCTCTGCTCATCTCTCTCTCTCTCTCCCTTTCCTTCTTTTCAAACAGAGTGGGGTTTATTTAACTCATAGTTGTGGAGCCTAGGGAGCCTAAGAGCAGAGTGCCAGCATCTGTGATGCCTTCTAGCTGTGTGAGTTGTGCTTTTCTTAGACCAATATGCAAATTTACATATTTATGACTAAATAAGTGATGTGTGGAAGGGAATTTCGTTGCAAATTATAGCTGTTACTGTAAAGCGGTTCTTGTAGGGAATCATCGTGCTTTGATATCTGTTAATTTTCTATGTATGGGTAAGGCATTTAACCTCCAGATAGTTGCTGATTAACTCTTGTACAGTATTTAGTCCCATCAGATGTTCTCTCTCAAGTTTTCCTTTTGCTTTTAGATTTATTGATTTTATTTTACACTGATGAGTATTTTGCCTGCAAGCAAGAGTGTGTACCATGTGCGTGCCCGGTGCTTGTGCGGTTCAGATGAGGGTATTGGATCCTGTGGAACTAGAGTTATGGCTGTTTGTGAGCCATTGTGTGGGTCTCTTGTGAGAGTAGCCAGTGCACTTAACCTTTGAGTGAACTCTCCAAACCCCAATTTCTCCTTGAAAAATTTTGTCTTACAACTCTCTGGCATGCTTCCGCACACTTTTATTTGCTTCAAAATTACCACACCAGGACATCATGTCTTTCTTGTGGTATTTTCTTCTTTTAATTCATATCAGGCTAGCACAAATCCATAAGTATCTGAACATGGCAGAAATTAGCTTTAGTAACACAATGTTCACTTTGTGTCTGGATGACTCTTGGCCAGTATGGAAGACAGTGATTCTGGAGCAGCACCCGGGGTGACTTTCATAGTGATGTCACCACAATGACATGCATTTAATACTGCAGAACCCGGGAAACCACAGAGAATTGTGCACCTACTTTTATTTACCTCATTCAATAAGCCACATCACTAGCTAAATTAGATTCCATAGTCCTACCTATTTAAAAGCATAGGAAACAATGTGTGCACATGTGTGCATGGGTGTGTGTGTGTGTGTGTGTGTGTGTGTGTGTGTGTGTAAAGAGAGGACAATGGAGAAGATTAAATGGGCAGAATACTGTTGCTACAAGTCTGAATTCTTGCCTAATTCAGATGTGGTGTAGCAATCGGTTTTGTGGGGCAACCCTTGAAGAACCCCAACTCTGGCTGTGCTGGTCTCAAGGATGCATGGCATCTCAAGGGTAGATATTTCTGGAACCCACTTGGTGTCCATAATGTGAACCCTGAAGGGACAGGATAATTGTTCCTGTGAAACAGTCTACTAATATCAAACAGGCACTAAATGGTCATTGATTCATAATTTCCTTTGGTAGATAGCCTGCAAACCCCTCCACCCTTCCCTGGAATTTCTTTGCTGCCACTGCTGTTTCCTATACAATGCCCTACTTTTCCTTTAGGGTTTTGCTTTAATTCTTATTATTTGATTTTTGAGGTTTTCTGTTATGAGTATCTTGTCTGCATCTGTGTCGTGTACTTCATGGATGGCTGCTTCCTGTAGTTAGTTGTGAGCCACTGTGTGAGCACTAGGAACTGAACCTGGATCCTCCACAAGAGCAGCAAGTGCTCTTAACCATTGAGCCATCTCTCCAGTCTCTGGATAACACCACTTTGAAACACATCCTGTGTATTCTAGACTACTATTGGCTAAACCCCAATGTCTTCTTCCTCCTTTTTCTTTTACCTTGCTTCACTGGAGAAAGATCTGTCATAAAACTGGACACGGACAAGGAAGGTACTTCTTCTGTGTTGGTGCATGAAGCTATGATTATTTCACTCTAGCAATTGATGTGAGCTTGGCTTTTAAGGGAACTCAGGTTAGTTGCTCTCTGCCCCAAATCTGGAGAGCATTGACTTTCTGTTCTCTAGCTATCAAGAAGTAAAAAAGCTATTTCTGACTTTCCTGGCTAAGAAACCTTTTGGGTCATCTCTTTACCTCCAGATGAAATGTATGACTCAGTATTTTTGTAGGTCCACAGTCTGTTTCACTGGCAGGCTATCTTTTTGAGTTTTTGTTTCTCTGAAAGACAGAAAAGATACTGATTTAAATCTTTTGGTATGGTTCAGATGAAATAAGATGACAGCTAGAATAAGCATATGAAATAATTGGATTTATCTTAATATATATGATGTGTGTATGTGTGTGTGTGTGTGTGTGTGTGTGTGTGTGTGTGTGTGTAGGTGTAGGTGTGTGTGTATTTCTATTTCTAACTTTTCTATTTGCTAGGACTAGGGTAGGACTAGGGTTCTTGCTATGCATTGGTCTCCCGAGTCCTACTGTTCTTGTTACCTGTTCTCACTGCCATGATGGGTTCCATTGTACTCTAAGGAACCTCTGTATTTATTTTCCCACAAAGTGGGAGACAGTGATTATTTTGATCAGCGTATAGAGTGGTTTGAACCTTTTCCTGCTTTACCAGACTCTCAGCAATTCTTACTTCAGATGAGCTTGTTTTACTGATGTCTGAGGTTGGGAGCAATTCTTGGTGAAATTTTGCTTAGCTCTCAGTGTGTACCACTGCTGTCTAAGGATCTAGTTTTTTAAAGTTTGTGCTGATTTTGCCATTGGCCCATCAATTTTCCAGCAGTCAGGGTGTTGCCATGATTTCTTTAGCCTCAGCACTTTGGAGGTTTTAATCTGGATGAATCTTGTAAAGATTGTCTGTTGTTGGATATTCCTCAGTATCCTGGCTGTTCCAATCCTTGTGTCACTTGTACACCCTTGAGTTAAGAGAAACAAAAATGTCTCCATATTAGCAAGACATGGGGTGTACAAAATTGTCCTATAGTCAAAACTCACTGTGTAATGGTATATTGTAAGAATCAGAGAAAAATATAAACTATTTTCTGTTAAGGGTCATATAGTAATTCATTATTTTATAATGTATTGACTATACTATAGATATACAGTTCTGTTATTGAAACATGCACACAAATGAGCTGGGATAATTTCAATAAAACTTTATTTACAAAAATAGGCAGTGGACAGAAAAATTTTGTTCATAGAGTAGTTGTGGTTGCTAACCCTCAAAATTCTACATAGATCAGAGATTTTGGAGAGAGTAGAGCACAAGTCTCTTTCTAGCCACAGGAGCTTAGATAAACTCAAATGCAAACAACACTATTTACTGCAAGAAATTGGGGCTCATATATGAGACCCTAAATTATTTGCTGGACTTTTCCAGAAGGTTCACAAGGTAGCATTACTGCCAATCAGAAGGTGAACTTCAAAGAATGAGAAGTGGATAAGGGTATTATTTTATGCGTTTGGTTTCCTCAGTATTTAGTATACTGTCTTTGTTTATTGGGTATTAGTGAAGAAATAACTCAGTGCATGTTGTTATGCTCAGTATAACTTTATTTTATGTTGGCATCAGCATCAAACAGGCTTTCAAAATATTTTAAGGAGAAATATGTTTTGATAAGACATTTAAGAACAATTTTTGCTTCCAACATTAACAACAGAAGCTTTTTGCCTGGTAATATCTAGACCCAATAGTGTCACATCTATATAAGAATGTTTTGCACTTTTCCGCAGCTTCTGAGAAGGCTGAAATTACATATATGCTATTAGAAGCACCAAAAAAGTAATGACATAATTTTGTAGCATTAGAACAGATTATCTTTTAGCATATTAAAACAAAATCATATCTGCTTATTGTTACCACATAAATTACAAAACCTGACCTTTCTTCTAGGGTCTAACAATCCACTGCAAGCATTTATGGGGATTTTTCTTTAGTACGATGAATTTTAGGATTCTAAATCTTCAGAATAATTGAGTTTTTTTTGAGGCAGATTTAACACTTTGCTCACTAGAGGCAAAATGAGTGAGTAAAAACCCTAACTGATGGGTGTCAAGGTCTAACAGATGTTGGGATCCCAAGACAATCACTGTATGCTAGGATTTTAAAGTTTATTTTATGATTATTAAGTATATGCATATGTGTGTGTCCATACATGACTATGTATGTATAAGTGCATGTGCCTGCAGAGGCTAGAGACATTGGATTCCCTGGAATTGGATTTATAGATGGTTGTGAACAACCTGAAGTGGATACTGGCGACTAAACCGGGTCTGAAGCAGCAAGTACTCTTAGTCTCTGTGCCATTTATTCGGCCAAGGATGTTGGTTTTTCTATGTTTTTTTTTATGTCCAGTGGAGGTGTGGTATATGAGGAACAGAATACTACTGAATCTTAGAAGTAAAGAGTGGATTGTTCTGGAAACACTTTCAAGAAGGAACAAGGTAACTGCCAGGAACATTAAGGAAGCTTTGTGCTTATTTGGGAACAAAACAAAGAATAAAAAGATATGCTCCAAATAGTCCTAACATTTGTAAATTCCTCAAGGTAAGAGAAACCTTTGATATTGACCCCTATGCTCATGACTTCCTTAAGATCCACAAGAGAGTGAAAGGTTAAGGAAAACTAGGCAGGAGATATGAATGAGCTCAGAAGGCAACCTCAGAGCAGAACAATACCCATGGCAAAAGTAGGAACCAGATTCAGATTAGTGTGGACAAGATAAGCCAAGCATCTGTCAAAGACACCAACCATCTAAACATATGCCCTACTCCCATTTTCTCATAAAAAATCTTTTAATTAAAACGTGGTTACATCACTTTCCCTCTCTTCCCTCCAACTCTTCTCAGTCTCCGCTACACTTCCTCTCAAATTAATGACCTCTTATTCTTTTTTTATTCGAATTTTTTTATTTATATCTCAAATGTTATCCCCTTTCCCCCACCCAACCACCCACCCCTTCCCTGCCCTGACATTCCCCTACACTGGGGGGTCCAGCCTTGGCAGGACCAAGGGCTTCTCCTCCTTCTAGTCCTCCATAAGGTCAACCTCTGTTACAAATGCAGCTGGAGCCATAGGTCTGTCCATGTGTACTCTTTGGATGGTGGTTTAGTCCCTGGAGGGTCTGGTTAGTTGGTATTGTTGTTCTTATGGGGTTGCAAGCCCCTTCAGCTCCTTCAATCCTTTCTCTAACTCTTCCAATAGGAAACCCATTCTCAGTTCAATGGTTGGCTGTGAGCATTCACCTCTGTATTTGTCATATTCTGGCACAGCTTCTCAGGAGACAGCTATATCAAGCTCCTGTAAGCATGCACCTCTTGGCATCAGCAATATTGTCTGGTCTGGTGGTCTCCTGTGAATATTTTTGTTCCCCCTTCTAAGAAGGACTGAAGCACCTACACTTTAGTCATCCTTCTTCTTGAGCTTCATGTGTTCTATGGATTGTATCTTGGGTATTTCAAGCTTTTTGGCTAATATCCACTTATCAGTGAGTACATACCGTGTGTGTGTGTGTGTGTGTGTGTGTGTGTGTGTGTGTGTGTGTGTGTGTGTGTTTGCGTTTGGGTTACCTCACTCAGGATGATATTTTCTAGTTCCATCCATTTGCCTATGAATTTCATGAAGTCATCATTTTTAATAGCTGATTAGTATTCCATTGTGTAGATGTACCGCACTTTCTGTATCAATTCCTTGACCTCTTATTTTTTAATTACTACTGTTTTACATGCATACATGCATACACACATGCACGCACACACACACACACACACACACACACACACACACACACACACAGTGGGGAGGAGGGGAGCCTGCTGAGTTTTTAGTGCTGTTTAGTTGTATATATTTTAGGGCTATCAACTTGATAGTGGATAACCATTTAGGTTGCTTATCCCTGGGATTCCCTAATTCTTCCTCTCTCCACAGCCATTAATTATTTGTAGCTCTTTGCCTAGGGTTGGGGCACAAGGAGAATCCCCCATCCACTCACTCATCCACTTTGACTTTGACATGCCAACTGGTATCATTGTCTAGGTCTTGGTTAGGCAGCCATATTGTTGAAATTTCATGGGTACAGCTTACCTGTAATATCTAGAGGACATAATCTCCATAAACACTATTCTGGGATTCTGCTGTCCTGTCTTTCTACCCCATTGTTCATTATGTTCCTTGAGCCTTAGATGAAGTGGTTTTGTCGTGGATGTATCTATTAGTTCTCCATGTTCAGCGTTTCAGTGCATGTTGAGCAGTTGTTATTTTCTGCAGTGGTCTCGATCTTCAAAGAGAAGCTTTATTGACGTGGGTTGAGAGCTGCACTTGTCTGTGGATTCAAGGGTAAGTATTTAAAATGCAATTAGGTATTATTCTGGTTTAGAAAAGTAGTAGTAGTATGTTCTTCTTTAAGACGCATACCTTTACTATCCCTGGGAAGATGGCTAGGTTTATAGCTCCAGGTATGACTTCCCTTCTATTGAGAAGGACTTAAGTATGATCAAAGAGCTGTGTGGTTACTACCGCAATATAAGTACCACTATTCCACCTTTAGGGATATCTTACCATGCTGGTCCTTGTTGTTCATAGCTGTCACAGCTGGGTAAGATTGCTAATTGCTTTCCTCTATTGGCAGATTATATAGTGCCTTTCAGTAGTATGAAAGCAAATTCTCATAGATGAAGCTTTCAGGTCAATTCCAGCTCAGTTACTTCATGTCCTATGTGTGAAGTGTGTGGTATCTTCAGAAACAGAGACAGACCTCCAACTTCTGAAGAGAAAATAAATTTGTTTCTTAAAGTCTTGGATGATGGAAAACCAAATTCAAAGGATTACATCTTCTACAGCCTTCATGCTCTTTATACCAAAGTGGAGAGCAGAGGAACAACTATGTATAGCCTCCTTGTCCTCCTTCTCCTCTACCTCTAACTTCTCCTTTCCTTCCTACATCTTTCCTTTACTTTTATTGTAATTTTTCTCCACCAACAGTATTCTTTTTATCATCTTTGGGGATCTATCTTTGATAGAGCAAGACTATTTCCTTTCGTATTCCCAAGGGATTGCAAAGGATGTTTTGACCTTAGTCCCTAGCAACATGAATCACTGTGTATGTGTGTGTGTGTGTGTGTGTGTGTGTGTGTGTGTGTGTGGTGTGTAGGCTGAGATTCTCTTCTGCTCAGTAGAATGATTGATTTTACTCAGAATGTGTTAACAGACAAATCTTGGTCAAGAGATGGAACAGTAGACACAATTATGCAACAGTGAGCTATCCCTAGAGTTCTTAGCCCACCTTCGGGCTGTGGGCTGATTATAGTTGATGGACTCTGTAAAAATTTCCCTTTATGGGAAGCTGTCTCTTATGAGCATTTTCTGAGGGTAACCTGTCCCCAAAGCCTAGTTCATACAGGAGTACCGTGTTTTGTTCCCCTTCTCTTCTCTTCTCTTCTCTTCTCTTCTCTTCTCTTCTCTTCTCTTCTCTTCTCTTCTCTTCTCTTCTCTTCTCTCCTCTCCTCTCCTCTCCTCTCCTCTCCTCTCCTCTCCTCTCCTCTCCTCTCCTCTCCTCCTCTCCCCTCCCCTCCTCTCCCCTCCCCTCCCCTTCCCTTCCCTTCCCTTCCCTTTTCCTTCCCTCCCCTTCCCTCTCTCTCTTTCTCATCAACTAAGACAACTTTGGTTCCAGAAGCCTCTGTGAACAGAACACATCCCTTTCCTACTTCAGGGAAGGGCTGTTGTCCCTAGCTTTAGGAACCTGAGGTCAATTCTTTTTTTTTCTTTTTTTCGGAGCTGGGGACCGAACCCAGGGCCTTGCGCTTGCTAGGCAAGCGCTCTACCACTGAGCTAAATCCCCAAGCCCACATCCCTTTCCTAATGTGGTTGTTTCTTGTTCTATACAGGTATTATTCCTAAGAGCACTTACTAGTAAACATGGTTTATGTAGTTTGTAGGGTTTCATAATGCTTTTTTGGTTGAATTGAACTGTGAGGCATTGACAACAAAAGTTGTCTTAAGAATATTCCTTAAGATTCCTGCTTGGGCCCCCATAGCAGAAACAATATATTTGGAAATAGGAATCACAGAGATTATGGTATATATTACTGTTAGGGTCAATAGTACACTGGAGGATAGTAAAAGGCAAAAAAGGATTAATAAGGAGTAGCCATGTGATAGAATTTTGATTTTGACTGGATTCCCATGATAAGGGTCAGTATGTATTTTAATAGGAATCCACTGATAATTTGAATATATTTGGTTTGTTTTTCTTTCTCATAGACCTTTAGTTAGCCCTAGTCAGTGCTTGGAAGTCTGATACTAGTTTTATATCAGACTCTTGGAACAACTTACACTAAGGAAATTATGTTAGTAGCCACATGGCAATAGACTTTATTGGTCTAACTATAAGCCATGATGCTTGGTGACCTGGTCTAGTGATAGAGAGTCTGTAAAGGCCAAATGAAGTACTAGATAAGAGATAATATCTTACATGGAAGAGGAGGTCTTTTTCATGTTTCAACACACACACACACACACACACACACACACACACACACACACACACACACACCAATGAGTATTTTTATATAATCTATGTCCCACAGAGAGTGAACGGTTAAATCACAGGTAGTAATTCTTTAGAACAAATTTTAATTGCATAAATCTAGTAATGTTGATGAACCTTTCTTCCTTCTGACAAAACATCCTGGAAAGAAAGAAATCCTAAAAGAAGAAGATTACTTACAGAAACCTGTGTCAAAAGACCAGCAGTCAAAAAGTAAGAGTCAACATGTGGGCAGGAATAACTGACCCTGACCATCCAGAAGGCAAAATTACTTTTACACAAGGAAGTTAGGCAAGAATTTGTTTGGCTAGGGATGATTCACTGGGGTGAGTCTTGGCACACCCTTACCCACCTTCATGGCACTTAGACAAAATCTTGATGTGTATGGATCATGGTACTAACCAGTATCTCTATTATTTTGAGGGGGAGAGCTATGGTTTTGCGATTAGGAAATTTATCAAGTTCAAAGGAGGGCTAAGTAAAGAGAGAGGAAGGTATTAGAGTAGGTAGCAAGGGAGGGAGGAGTATCAGTTATGGCTTAAAATTTAGCCATGAGGGAAAGTAAAAGGACCAGATGGACCGAATACTGTGTGGCATCCTTGATTGTCTTCGAGGACCAAAGATTCAAGCTGCTGATGGCTCACTTCTGAGTCTTTCTGCAGAGAAATTTTCTGCTTGAGAGGACTCTCTTTTTTAAGCTTTTAAGCACTTCATGTTGGCAGCCCATGTCTATCCAGTGGTGCATGTGAGGAAACAGAGTCTCGGACCTTTCCATGGGTGGAACTCTCGTTTGGCTCCAGAGCTCATCATAGGATTGGCTCAAGTCTCTCTTCCCAATAATTCACAGATTCTGACATTTCTCATTATCTGGATCCTAACTGGTCAAACTTTTTCACCCCTACGTCTTATTGTTGAGTCTGTTTCCTAGGGACCCCAAGTTATGATGGCTACCAAAAGGAACATTTACATATTTGGAAGATGCTGTGTCATTATAAGTATATACATAATAGTTACCCCTATCCCCAAGTGAGTGTTAATGAATGATATTATCCAGTTATGAATAAAAGAAAAACTGAACTGGAATGAAACGTAATTCCAAATACCATTAAGATGATATGCTCGTCTCACTAAAAACCTTTTATTGGATCACAAATAAAGGGAACTATGATTTACATATGATATTTTAGTAATTCCTTGAGAATTTCATACAATGTGTTTTGATCATATCCACCCCGATTCCTCCCAGATCCATATATATATATATATATATATATGTGTATATATATAATGTAATTATTAAGACTGTAAAATCTTTTCCTTTAAAAAAAAACATAAATAAAAGCTTGCTATTCCTTGGTCCTGTGAAGGCTTGATGTCCCAGCATAGGGGAATGCCAAGGCAGTAAGGTGGTGGGTGGGTGGGGGAGCACCCTCAAAGAAGCAGGGGTAGAAGGATGGGATAGAGGGTTTGCAGAAGGCAAACTGAGAAAGGGGATAACATTTGAAATGTAAATAAATAAAATACCCAATAATAAAAGAAAAAAGATGATATTGAACTAGAAGAACACAAAAATGATCCTGCCTGGGTCAGTCAGAAGGCCCAGTTTGACCAGAGGGAAGTTTAAGAACCTAGGAACGTATTACAGAGAAAGAAATCTCAGGAGCATGTTGATGGTGGTTATGTAGTCCGAGGGTACTCATTGCTTGAATAACACCCTTGCCACAATCCCCAGATGCCCTTATGTAAAAGTGTGCATCTTCACCTGGGCATTTGCTCTGGGAAGAAGGGACTCATGGTGTCTACCTCCCAGCTCCACTCCCAGCATTGGGCACCAGCACATCCTGTGTCTACTCAGTGCACCTGGGTAGACATAGGTCTAACCTTGTCCTAACCTATTTTATTCTGGGGCTTTGAAGCTGGAGTGTGCATAAGAAGGTAATGGGGTCAAGGGGAAGTCAGATCACCATCTGTAAGGTAGAGTAGAGTGGACAATTGTTCCAGTGGTACCTATTCCTGAGAGAGGAAACATAGTCTGCCTTATTTCTTGCCTGCTTTCCATGTCCAGTGCTTACACTTTCATTGTTTATCTGTGATTCCAAAGGGCTTATAGTTAATATGGGATTTAAATTAAAATAATATGTGTACATAGATTTTGCCTTTACATATGTCTGCGTACCATGTTGGTACTTGGTATTCTTGGAGGCCAGAAAAAGGCATCAGTGCCCCTAGACTAAATCTACAAGTGGATGCTGGGAAATGAATCAGGGTCTCTGGAAGAGCAGCCCATGCAGTAAACTGTTGAGCCATATCTCCAGCCATGTATATATATATATATATATATATATATATATATATATATATATATATATAATATATATATTTATATATATATATATATGCTTTCCTGCTTATGAATATTTATATTGACTCATTCAATTACCCAGCAGCCTGACATTCCCTAAGAAGTAGAGCTAGTATAAGAACAGAGCCTTTCTCATGACCCTTCCTTCCTCTGCCTCCTACTAGAGCCAGAGCCCTATACCATGTAGCAGAAGAAACAAAACACCAAGTGCAGCTCTTGAGAGGTGATGATTATCTGTGCTCATGTTTGTAGATTTTTTTAAGGTTAGATAGAAAGATAGCAAATACGTCTTACATCTATTGAGTATGGAGTAGAAGAAGATGAGGATACAGCCACCACGTAATGAGGAACTCAGGTGCCCAAGGAAATTGGACCCAATTGTCCTGGAGCCTTGGGCATGTTCTAGAGGTTGAATGCTTCTCTGATGACAGCTTGTTTGCCTCTTTCTCCTAAAGGAATGCAAAATGTGCAGAAATGCTTTTGGTGTGTGGGTTTTTTCTTTTTTCTTTTTTTCTTTTTGGTAACTGTTTGCAAGCTGGCTGAATGGTAATTTACTGGATCTTGTGTTTGAAGATGCCTGGCTTTCTTCAAACATTTTCTGCATCCTTTTTTTCTTTTGTTACCTATTCTCGAGAGTAAGTCAAGCCCACTTTTCCCTCACTTCAGAGGCCACTGAAAGAGTCTGTTTCCTAACCAGGCCTGCAAGGACGGAGAGTAGGCGGGTTGTGCGGAGAAACATGTTCCAGAATGTGTTTCACCCACACAAATTAGGATGGAAAGAAAAGCTCTCTACCCGACAAGCTGCTCTCACAGAGCCTTGACTTCTCCTTGCCGCCTCCTTACTTCAAGTTTCACAACTGAGAAAACAGGGCACAGTCTTCCTAGTACAGATCAAGTAGAGTGTCAGGCTATTTTAAACTCATTGCTAGCATATGGCCCAAGAACTCCAAGGAGGAATACTGTCAAAGGACTTTCTTTCTTCCTCAGTTTTGATATTTAACACTATTTGATATCCGGTGTAAAAAGGAGATAAAGAGAGTCAACTTAATCTAGGTGATTTTCATTCAGAGGTTCTTTGTGTGAGCTCTAGGGTTCCAGTGTGGGCAGTATTTGTGTTTTGGATATCAGGAGTAACAATGAATGAATCAGAGTATCCACCAGGATTATTATTTCAAAATATAGAAGTGAGGTTTCCCTGGCTTCTTGGGATATTCTTTCTGGTGACTTATACTGTGAGTGGACTGAGGGTCTTTTAGGTATATAATAATTCAATTTTGATTTACTATAATTAATGTATTCGTTTGACTGGCCCAAAGACAAACAGGAGTGCTACAGAGGGGAAGACAGTTTGAGCCTTATCTTTTTCAGCTGCATGAGGAAATCTGATTCCCCAGTGAAATCAGTTTTAGAATCAGTGCAGGATAATGACAACTGGAAAAATGGCAAAGTCTCTCTCTCTCTCTCTCTCTCTCTCTCTCTCTCTCTCTCTCTGTGTGTGTGTGTGTGTGTGTCTGTATGTGGAGAGAGAGAGAGAGAGAGAGAGAGAGAGAGAGAAAGAGAGAGAGAGACATAGAGAGTCAGAGAGACACACAGAGAGAGACAAAGAAACACACACAAACAGAATCAGTACAGAATCATATAACCCAAGAAATAGCAGTGTGTGTGTGTGTGTGTGTGTGTGTGTGTGTGTGAGAGAGAGAGAGAGAGAGAGAGAGAGAGAAAGAGAGAGAGAGAGAGAGAGAGAGAGAGAGAGAGAGAGAGAGAGAGAGAGAGAGAAACAGACAGACAGGGAGAGACAGACAGAGAGAGTTAGACAGAGACAGAGAAACAAACACACACATGGACACAGACAGACAGACACACGCACGTGCGGAATCAGTGCAGGCTCATGACAACCAAAGAAGCAGCAATGGAGCAAGGGACTTAGCTTTTCCTCTTACTATTCATGAATTATTCCCACTAGGCAAGATGATCTGGTGACAAACCAAGATCTCCACCTGAAGACCCTAATGCATAGCAGGCAGACCTGCTGGGTGATTGTGACAGGGCTGCAACTGCAGCACCTTACCTTCTTGCATTTCCCAGGTAGTTTTTCAGGCAGGAACCTCAAGATTCCTAATAACTGTAGAGCACCAAATACTCTGAAACATATTTTTCTATCTTCTTCAATTAAGCAATAATATCATGTGCTTGTAGTGCTTATAGCTTCATTCTGTGAAAAATTGAGACTGAGAGAGCCCCCTGGGAAGAATGACTTGAAAAGAGCCCAGGATTTTCTGCTGAGTCCTAGTAAGTACCTTCCTCCCTTTATTCTTTTTCATTTTGATGCTGGAACTTTTACTTGGGGTCACGACAGTATTAGTATTATTACCACAGGCCTCTATTAGAAAAACAATATCAAACCCTATCTGGAGCGATTGCCATATTCCAATTGAACTTGTCCTTAAATGCCAAGGAGGGATGTTTTCTCAATGTTCCAGAATTGGCAGAAACCAGTTCTACAGGTAAAGCCTCCTGTAGGTGTGTGAGAGTCCCTTTGTAGATGCTGTCTCTGGGAGGTCAGAAGCTGGGCAGAGAGGTGTTGGTGTGGGGAGAGGCAGAAGGAAGTGGTTTACATGGAAGTCTTAGGCAATATAGTATGCAATCATAGGTCATCACAAGGAGATGAATGGCAGAGGAAGAAATGGACACTCCCACGAGAAAGAAAAATAAGACAATTACTAGAAGAAACAAAGACGGTGGCCCATAGATCAGACCCTGTGTGTCAGATTTTACCCAGGAATGGCTGGTTGTGATGTCCAAGTGCTGGATGGAATTGATAGGCATTAGGAAATCTCTGTATCTAATGGCATTTTGGCATAGTCCTATGTGTAGCATGAGTAAAAGATAGTGAGAGGAAACTAGAAATATAGAAGGAGGTTGGATGCCATGTTATATAGGCAATCAGGATTTTGATATTATATATATCAATATCATATTATATATATATCAATATATATTTTGTAATATATATACATACATACAACACATGTATATGTATATGTATATGTGTATGTGTATGTGTATGTGTATGTGTATGTGTATATGTATATGTATATGTATATGTATATGTATATGTATATGTATATGTATATGTATATGTATATGTATATGTATATGTATATGTATATGTTGGCTGGGATACTCCTTTTGAATCCTGTTTTAATATTTGACCATCTTTATTCCTTAAGAACACTTATCAAATTTGTTTCCTTGTGTCTGCCTTTATTGATTACAAATGTCCTCAAATGTCAGGACCATGGAAAATGGCAACCAACTATCAATTCCTCATGTTAACAAGCACCACATTTATTCCAAAAGGATCAGGAAAAATTGGGGGAAAAGGAATCACCACACAGATGATTTAAATCATACAGTTTAGAAAGATATGGAGAAGCAGGCTTCGGTTAGGGAGCAAGCTGCTTAGAATTGAGATGAATTTAAAGATGGACAGTTTTCCTATAGGGTAGGCATTTCGTCTTCCTGAAGCCAGAATAGATTCCATCCAGATGCCTCATGTTTTTGCCCCCAGAGCAAGCATCACATGGGAAACGAGCTGGAGGAGCCGAACAAAGCAACCTTGTAAATTCTAAATTCGGGTGATTGCATCATCCAAGGTCTAAACATATTAAGAGTCCAATCCAGCCTTTATTTTTATTGAGCATTTGTAACTAATTCCCACTGATCAAAGACAATTCAGTCTCTCTCTCTTCCCCCCAACCCCTTGTTTTTTCTTTTTGGCAAATAAATCGTATTCTGGAAGGATGACATGGGAATCGCTCCTCTTTCCAGCGGCCATACAAATTTGCTATTTCAAGGAACGTGAAATGTGGGGAAAGCGGTGCATTTTGGGAATTCATTAAGTGGCTGAATTCATTAAATGTTGGAAGGAGATAATTTAGACCTTTTTTGTAACGCAATAATTTGCAACTGTATAATTATCAGGGTTTGCTGTAGTCTGGGACAAAATTCTGATATTTATACTTAAATGAAAATTATCTACCACTTATACTGACAAAAATATGAGCTTCCTATTTGTGGTTCTTAGGAGGCTGTGAGGTTACAGGATCTCTACTTTGCCTTTTCTTAATTAGGATTTGGTCTGGGGGCAGCTAGAGCAGGGCAATGTAGCCTGGGCTGTGGATGGTACCTGTGTCAGGCTTTTGACCTGAGTAGAAGTGGAAAATTGAATCTGGGTAAAGAGGCTTAGACCTTACTCTTGGTCCCTGCAGAGATGTTATGATCTTTTGTTGAAAAATAATGAAGACTACGATTGTAATGAGCCCGGTGAAGACACACGTATCTGGGTTTAGGACTTAGTCAATCTGGGAAAAAGAACACAAATGTCCTGATTTTTCACTTGATACGAGGTACAAGAATGAGAATTTGAGGAGCTGTGAGGTCATGCTTTATTAAAGGGAACTATACCTCTAATGGGCTAACATCAATTGCATAAAACAAAAATAGTGTGCATTAGTTGCCCTTCCCCCCTCCCCAAAAATTCATAAAAAGCTGTCCTTCTTGCTAAATGGGCTTTCAAAGGCTACTGGGTAGTTCTCCGAGATCTCAGAAGTGACAAAGATGAGTGTTGACCAGAGAAGACTATAGGCAGAGTTTATGTTCATAACCTCAACCTCCACGGTCAAGCCTCCCCTGTTTTGTGAACATGAGCTCATCTAGGATCACAGTCCTTACCTGAAGATAATTATGTGTTTGACCTCTTGTGGTGCACTGTCCTATGCTCTATCACACGGTTCCCACAGCAGCACTAGGAGGAGTTCCTGTCTTACATTGTTGATGTGGAAACTGCTGTATCAAGAGGCGAAGTAACCGAGTCGGTGTCTCAGGGTCAGTGCTGGATGGTGGAGTTCAGGATGCATCTGTCTGTTTTTGAAAGTATTCTTTTTACCCTCATGCTTGCTAATGGTTTCTTAGACTTTCTGAAGGTAATCTGTCTTCTCTGATTGTTCTCATCAACAAGATATCTAGTCAGCCAACGTGACACCCACCTCTTGGGACACTAATCCAGGCGAAGTTCCAAAATAGGGGATTATACTCTCCCTGAGTAAAGAAGCACTGACTGTGCCTTGGGCCTATGGACATTGTGTACTGGAAGTATGTTGACAAGAGAGAATATTGTGTTCCATAGGATGGTAAATGACTAAGAATGGTTATAATGTATTTTGCTTAGGGATATATTCTAAATATTCTTATTCGTAAACTATTAAGAATTCATTTCATGGACTCCCAAATAGGTAGGATTCCCTGTGTGATAATTATTAGTGCAGGACCAGAGGGTCATGGGAGTTGGGTGGGAAGAAATAAGGTGTACTTCCAGAGATAGGAGATAATGATCCAGACCAGGGCTCTGCACTGCATAGTTTGAATTGTTAACTGGACACACTCTAGAATCAATGGGAAGAGAGCCTGATGAGACAGTCTCTAGATCAGGTTGGCCTGTGGGCATTTCTAATTGTAAATGGTTACGAGAAGACCCAGCCCGTTGTAAGCAGAACCGTTTTCTAGGCAGAGGTCCTGAGCAGTATAAACTAGAAGAAAGCCGTTTGAGAGCAAGAAAGCAAGCAGACAAGCAGTCGAGGATGCATGAATGCATTTGCTTCTGTCTGCTCATGACTGTAGATGTGAGGTGATCTGCTTAAAATCGCTGTCTTGACTGCACCCCAATGATGGGCTAAAACCTAGTACTATAAGCCAAATAAACTCCTTCCTCAATTAAGTCGCTTATTGTCAGGAGTGTTTTATCCCAGCAACACAAATAAACAACAGCAGGCGCTGCTTTCCCATCACCTCTTGATCCTTCTATACTCTTTGCCCATTCCTTCATGCACCAACCTATTGGTAACAGTAAAAGGTTCACTAGGACCCAACAGCAATCAAACGATTGTTTCTAAACAGTCTGCTCAACCCCACTGAGGAGGGGCTTTTCTCACAAATTAATCCTTATAGATTCATGTTTGGAAGTGTGCTGTGTTCTGATTGAGCCTAGTAGACATCAGTTTTGCTCTGGATTCACGGCAATGGAATACATCTTTTCAAAATCGTTACATAAAATATTACAAAAGCATTTCAAAACACCACTGTTTACTTCCCCATAGGGACCATTTGTAAAGGTCCTGGAGGTGAAGATTCTTTCTGAGGAAGAATGGGTTTTAGTTACCTCTCTACTTCCCCAGCTGGGCAATCCAGCGGAATACCCTCCTGTTGCCATGACTGTGCCTAGACGCTTGGAAACAATAATTGAGCCATGCCGCATGGAATACATTGAAATAGGCCTGTCAAGTGTCAATTTATACAGGAGGCAATGGAATATATGCTGACATCATGTAATCAAAAGGAAAAAAAATTACCCCATGGTGTCTTGCCTGGGAAAAATAGACGGCAACATAGCAAGCTGCATTTCATGGTCCCTGAACAGAATGACGATGCCTTCCTTTATTTATGCAGGGAGCATCTATTTAGCTCGATGGTGGTGGTTTACAAATAAGCAAAGTGTGGGCTGCTGTGTGTGGTTTTTAAAAGCGTGGGCTCCAGTGGCTCAGATAAAGCCCAGCCCATCTCAGCAGGTACTAACTTGTTTAAGAAAACCAGCTGTCAACAGCAATGAAACTCAGAGGGCTCACCAACTTCATCCGCCTTTTGGCAGCCCCTGAGAAATTTGCTGCTGGAATTTCTTAGTAAAATATCGGGCAAACGTGGAAAAGCAGTCACAGCAGAAACTTTCCATCAACCGGGGCTCCATCAATAGACAGATAGGGATGTTTGTTTGCTTTATAAATTACTTCGACAGATTGAGAGGCGTAGGAAGACAGGAGCCTCCGACCTTCGCTCACGGGGCAGACTGTACTGATATGGTGAGAAAGTGCTCTTTGTAGTTATTTGAGGCTTTAGGTCTCTTCTCTCCAAAGACTATATGTTGATGGGATTTCTCTCCCCATCTGCTCCTCTCTCCATTCCAAAGCAACCTCATCTTCCTGTGAGTAGTAGTGACATTTTCCCCAGAGCACTACTGTATAGGGTCACAGACAAAGCTGTTATGTAAATGTACTCCCTGCTTCCTTCTTGCCCTTACCCTTTGTCTATTCCTAGGAAAACTTTCTATGGATTCACCACTAATTTCAGACAGGAGAGGCAAGAAAGCCAAACCCCTGCTCTATGGTATGATATAGTTATTCTCTCAAGCATAGTTCTTATCCATGTTGAAATGCACAAAGCCTTTGCTCGATAACATCCCAATATCATCAATTTGCTCTTAAAACACTGGAGTCTCAGCACCTCCTGAATGGTATTTTAAAAGCATTCCTCTCTTGTTAACACAGGGGATATTTTGGTACTGTAGATAAATTTTATAAACTTGGCTTAATTGTGAAATAGAACATACTATTAAAGATGGATAAGACAATTCCATAGCTAGTTTCTTATATGATTCAAGGAGCTTTCCGACAGGAGGATTAAGTAAAATTGTACTAAGTATGTCACCAAGGACTAGTCTGCATTTTAGCTTGTGTCAGGGAAGAAGGAGATTGGCGGGAATAGGTGGAGTGTTGGGGGTTCAGAGATAAGATTAATTCTGATGTTTTGCCTTGTAACATAAATCAGGTCATCCTCCAGAAATGGTATTTCCCCATGCGTGGGGTATTTTCTAAATGAGGTTGGCATGACTTTCACCCAAAATCCAAGTCAGTCACACACAAGCATTCGGAGACTACACTTTTTCCATAGTCCTAGGATGAAGCGGGGCTTACAGATAAGGTTCGTTAGGTCAAAGAGAAGATAGGAAACAGTGAGAGGATGCAGGACAAATGCGCCCTGCCATTGGACTAATTAAATAGTACTCGTTCACAAGGAAGAGTCACAGTGCTAGCCAAGGACTAGCTTTAGGATGTAAGTTCTACCCCTTCCTAGCTCCAAGCATGAGGTGAACGATGCATCACTTAAATCTTGGTTTCCTTCGATGTCACATGAGGACAGGAGATTAAGGACTGTGCATGTCATCAGTCCATGCAAAAATTTATCACAAGGGCTGACACACAGTGAGATCTCACGAGCGTCATCCGCTGCTGGCACCATCTGTTGCCACTGAAGGTTTCCTAAAATGGGTTTGAAATATCTTACTGAGGCCTGTGCGTTTGTAGACGAGACCGCATAGTTCATCGTGTTGAAAGCTAACATAATCCCAAATCTTCTTACTTGGAAAGAGACGAACACACCTCTGAGGGACCCAAACTCAGGGTCTTTAATACTTGACAGAGAAATACAACGTCTCTCCTTTCTACATTCTCAACCCTCTTTGTTCCTTCCAGCCCAATTCTGGTCACTTTTCCCCCAAATAACCCTGTGAGGCCAGTCAGTACTTGGCTTTAGTTTTTCAGCTAAGTTGCTCTATATCTTTTTTCCTCAATTTTTGTCCTTGTTATCATCATTTTTTTGGATGGTTTTCTTGTCAATTGAACTTGACTCCTCTGATTTTATTTGCAAAGCAAATCTTCACAAGCCATTTCTAGGCATCATTACGAGTCATGTACTCCCCACAGCAGCAGATAGAGTGTCAGAAACTGACACTGGGGTCTTGATTTGGAGTTCAGGTAAAGTGAAGCTCGCTTATCACGTATTCCCATTACAGTCTTGAGGCTACTTATTTCTCCATCCACTTGTCATAAACATCCTTTGATGTTTCTGCTAACCAGTGGGGGGTACCATCTACAGACTGTGCTTAATAAGGAGATTGTATTATATATATATATATACGTATATATATATTTCCTTTTATACTCAATATTTTGTTCTGTTTCTTAGTAATGTCTTTTTAACTTTTATAAAACAACTTTACTCCTTAAAACATTTTAAATTGTCACATAATAGTTTGTACATATTTGCGAGAGGTACAATGTGACATTTTGATATATTTACACTGTGTATAATGTTCAAATCAAAGTAATTAGCATATCCATCATCTCAAACGGTTTTCACTGGTTTGTGGTGAGAACATTTAAAACCTACTCTAGCTATTTTAAATATGCACTGTATCATTTTTAACTATTGCACATTCTCCCCACAGTGCAGTAGAACATTAGAACTTGTTCTTTCTGATTGTAACTTTGTACCGGTTGACCAAGTCTCTATGTACTTCTCAGGCTTACTCGCCTCCAGTCCCTGGTAACCAATTCTTTACTTTGCATTTTTATATTATGTACAGAGACTTTGATTTAACCACATTTTATTGAACACTATTTAATATGTTTTAATTCAAAATTGTACCTGATGATAAATGGTTACAAGTAAATAAATAAATATCAATGTAGGGCTGGTTGTTGACCATCTTCAGCATGCAGGCTCCTGATGGAAGATAATTGCCCCTCATCTCCATTAAACTTTATGACTTTAGGCAAGTAATGTAAAATATCCTTCCTTAATTTTTCCGGTATAAAATGGATCACATCATAGGGTTATTACCAACATGAAATACAGTAATAGCATACAATATTAGCAATATTAAGTATCTATTTTATTTTGTGTGCCTGCATGTGTGTGCATATGAAGGTCAGAGAACAACTTGCAAGAGTCTCTCTTTCTGTCATGTGGGTCTCTGGGATTGAATCCAAGTCACCAGGCTTGACAGTAGGCAACTGTATAGCCTGAATATTTCAGCATCTCTAGCTAAGTGTTGTGAATCAATGAAGTTCATAGACGTGCTCTGTAATTAAGCCGCATTGTCTGCAATTTGATTCTCATCATTTGGAGCAGAAGCATAGTAAGAATTAGAAGGAAAACAGATCTGACTTAGAAGGAGCAGCATATATAAAGAGAGGGAGTGATTGGGCTGGCTCCACTGAGGTCACAGTGGAAAGTGGGGTGGGGACAGTAGACTGGGGCTCAATGTGGAAGGCTCTGAATCCCAAATTAGGAGTTTTAGAGGCAACAGCCCTTCATTGAATTGTTTATTCCAGTGCTATGGAATGCGCGCAGGGCGTCTCCCACACTGTATATGCCCTCTGCAACCGAGCTTCCTCCCAAGTCCTCATTGGAAATTTATAAGACCCTAGTAATGCATTCAGCTTTGTGTTTTGGGGAGCTGACGTTGAGCATTGGGAGATGGTGGAGGAACTGGAGCAGAGAGACCAATTAAGAAAATAAATCCCACCATTTATTCTGTCTCTGTTTCCTTTTCTCTTGGTTTAGCTTCCTTTAACATGATAGGAGTTTTTCGTGATCTTCCATTGACAATCCTTGAGGACACTCTCCCTGGACTTTGCCGTTTTCTTTCCCTCAATCTAGGCCTACTCGGGGTCATCTGACCTCCAGGAATATATTCAGAAACAAAATAGATTATTTCATGCTTTATTTATAAGGCGCGACTCCCATAGCTGCTGACCATGGCCGTCATCTCTCCATTTATGTTAAATATTGTCAGTTTAGTGTCTCATTCTAATCTCCAAACTGTATTTTTATTATAAACGCTGTGTGGGGGGTTAGGGGTTGGGGCTAAAACAAGAAGAGATTTGGATGGCTGTCAGTTTCTTCATTGAAATAGGTATATAACGTTGGGGAGGCTTGTATCTATGATGGAACCCACTGAAACACTAAGGCTACTTGCGCTAGATTCAGTGGTAGGGTTCAAGCTTTCAGTTCAGTCAGGTGCACAGCATGGTCTAATCATGACCTTTCAGTCACTTGATAGCACCCTCTTATCAAACTCCTTGTCTGCTTAAAATAGAACAACAATACCCTTGGGTTCCTCACTTTGGAAAAGCAAACTAAACCATCAGGTTAGTCCTGGGGACCTTCAACTTTATCTCATGCTATATATTCTTTTTGAAAATGGATTCACTTTCCTCCAAATCTAGTATGTCCATGAAATAACCTAGCTGTTGCTACAAGATCGATTATTATTCTGCCTGACATGATTTGGCGGTCAGACGGAGGCCCTGTAAGCATCCATTTTTGAGGAGAAGGATTGGGGATAAAGCAGGCACGAGCTGGTACTTCAGTCAGACAATGATGGCCTGACATGTCACATTGTGACAGGTAGAGAACGACCCCATAGTTCGATGGAAGAACGTGCTTCTGAATTTTCTGTAGACCAGGATGCATAGAAATTTGCTCAGTTTTGCTGAAAGACAAGTAACCATAAATGATCCAAAGGGCTTTCAAATCTATATTGTCCACATTTTCAAATTGACAGACCCTGAGGCCTGAAAGCGAATAGGGAAGTCCCTCAGAAAACTCCAGCTTACGCATGTGCACGTGGCGTTTCTTCCCTATAATCTAATGCCAAGCTGCAATTAGATGTAATTTGCAATGTACATAATTGCAACTCATTCGGAAGAGATTATTTTTTGAGAGGTTCAAAATAAGAAAATATGCACATTCCTTTATAGGTTTCATTGAAACAATGTTGATTTAAATAAATACATGTGCTTACATATCCTGAAGCAATTATCATATCTAAAGAAATAGGCACCGTAGACATTGTGTGACTTTCTACACACTAAACTGTTCTAAGAGTGATCTCATTAGGGATGTCATTGATCAGACATGGAAATACTGCTTCAGTAGCCATTTTGTATTTCCTATGCAATGTGGCAAACTGAGTATTTATATTAACGAGGGCCAATCTTATTTGCACTGTAGAGTTACAAATTGGTTCTCAGTGATCCACAGGGTCATTTCAAGTAAAGATGAGTGAGTCTGGAGAGAAGCTTTCTAATGCAATCTTCTAGAAAAGGTTACATATGAACACTTGAAGCAATGAGAACAGGGAAGAAAAACAAACAAACAAAAAAGTTCAGCTGACTAAAAAATGAGTTGTAAAGCAAGCGATTCCATTTCTGGCTATAACCACTGAGCTACACGAGGTAACTGACCAACTACTGAAACCCTTAAAGACAAAGGTAGGTGTCATTCAGTGTCACTGTTCATTTTGCCTATTAGTTAGATCCATCACTTCAGTGAAGTAAAAGAAAAAAAGTGTTAAATATTTTAATTTGATTCTAGTTTGGTATAAGTTATTTCAGTGACATTG
The DNA here is from genome assembly GCF_021556685.1 of Rattus norvegicus. Taxonomy (NCBI): domain Eukaryota; kingdom Metazoa; phylum Chordata; class Mammalia; order Rodentia; family Muridae; genus Rattus; species Rattus norvegicus. The sequence continues at coordinate 93,019,154 of NC_141542.1, forward strand.
GCTTGTATTTTTATACACAAACCATAAAACTGGGCAATTGTGCTTCTTACCTAGATGTTAGCTGTAAAAGGTAAGGATAAAATTAGACTGAGTTTAGCTCTGACACTGATCACATGCTCCTCTCTGTTGTCACTCAATGCAGTAGTGAACCATTAGCAACATTGGTCACACGTTGGTGATGTCTGATGTCATAGCAGCACAGATGATCATTCTTCCCAATACATTCGTTTCTAGATCCTCTGAAGCCTTGACATTGTCACTGGGGACATACTTGGGTCTTGAGAGAGGGCTGGACCTGTCTGTACAGTGGAGGAAAAAAAAACAAATCTGTGAACTCAGAATTAGGCCTTCTGGAAAACTTCAGAATTCTCTGGTGCTTAGGGAATTCCTGGTCTATTTAGGTCTGAGACTTGCAAGAACCTGGGTAACAGCCATGGGAACCTACAAGCAAATGCTACTGGGAAGTTCCTCAGAAAATACCCACGGTTAGTCTGCCTCATGGACTGCACTGACCTCCCATAGAATTTCAGCATTGAGAACTTACCAAGTTCCAATGATTTTATGATCAGTACAAGTGGGTTTCTTTTTTTCAGTCACATTTTGGGTTTAGTTTCTGTCAGGAATTAAAAACTGAGTTGAGTTTAACCTCTATCTTGCCCGTGGTCTGTGTTAGTCGGAGATTTCAGGGTTTAAACAACAAATATTTTTTGTTCAACTCTCTAAAGGCTTGCATGGCATGGCTTCTGTTGAGGAATATCTTTCTTCTTTAAGGATGGTTGCCTTCTTATTGTGTCCTCGTATGATGTAGTAAGGATGATTTCATGTTTCTTCCTCTCCTATAAAAAAGGCATTAAACTTGTTATGAGAGTTCCTTCATCATGACCCTTCCAAGGTCTCAATACCACTAAATCAGTGGGTGAATGATTTTCAGGGTGCAACCAAGTAGTCCATAGCATTTTTAAATGGAAATCTGTCTTCTAATGCTTATGAAATTCCTGAATGAAATATTCAATGAAAGAACACCTTTTAAATTTATGAACTATTGGTTGAAATTTGCCTTTGTTCATTTCAAAATAGATATGTACATATAGTTAGTGAGCAACTGTTTAGTATTTCTTCTTGTTGTGTTGAATAGTCTTCCTGATTGCCCTAGTCCAGTACCCCTGTGTCTCCTTTTGTGGCTCCCAGTGTAATTCATTATTGGCCCCTTCAAGTTACTCTCACTTCTAACCTTGACATCATGTGATACCTTTATGCTCTCCCCTGTCTTTTGCTACTATGCATGCTCGTGTTTCTGGTTTTGCCATACATGCAAGCCATTCCTATACATGTTCTCTCCACCCAAAACAGAATTAACGATACCCCTTCGCTGTGCTCTGTAATACTCTTTAATCTTCTGCTATTGCCCTTAATACATTATCGTCGATTGAAACAGCTAATAATTCAGGACTGACAGCCCCTCCCAGATAGAGGATCTGGGATCCAAGAAACCAGGATATTTAATGTTTCCTTCGTGATTATGTTAAGGTACAAGACCAGTGACGGGCCTATATTGTACAGGAGGAAGGCTGGAGTGAATGTTAAAGCCTCTATGAATAATGGGCCAGGAAATTGCCTGGATAGGTAAACATAACCATTTGACATCTACAGGATGTAAAAGTCAGCTGAAAGCATCCTTGGCAGGAGGTAGGCAGAAGCGCCGGATCATAAGTCATGATAAAAATAAGGCTGTCCCGATCCATGTGGAGGCTAAAACCTCATCTTTGTGAACAGCACTTCCAAGCAGCAGTCATAGGACAACTGAGTTTTAGTCATGACAGGAAGTGAGAACATTCTGAATAGGCTGTGTTCGAGCTGGAATTGGTCAAGTACTATTTGTAGGAACAGAACTAATAGAATGAATATATAAAGCGGAGGTTAACCGCTGGGCGAAAAGTAGAGGTGGGACTTCCAGGTTCCAGGAGAAAAGACAGATGCAAGGAAGGAAAAGGGTGTTTTTTTTTAAATATTTATTTATTTATTTATTTATTTATTTATTTATTTATTTATTTATTTATTTGCTTCCATGCTTTGGAGGAAACAGAATGCAGCAATCATGTAAGGCCTAAGGGGGTGGGAGGAGCCAGGTCTCCAGTCTCTGCTACGTATCAGTGGCCAAGGATGTTTAGCAGGGGCGAGGTGGAACAAGCCACTAAGTTCAGGGCAGGAGGAGAGACGGAGATAATAAATTGGTAAGGGCGTGCTGTTCCAGGCGGGAGATACCGTCACCCAGAAATTGTGCTTAGTAAGCAAGTTGTAAAGTAACAAAGCTGAGTTGTGTCTTTTATTTGAGGATTCAAGGGTCTCAGGAGTGGGCTGATAACTTGGTCACCTCCTGGAGCTAAGCCAGGTAGGACAATGGGGAAGCTGAGAGGGGCCCGAGCACAGTCTGATCCTGGGCAAAGATGGTAATTTTTACAATTACATGCATCACAGCAGGACAGATAAAATTCCAACGAGAAGGACAAGCAGATGAAAAACAAATATTTCCTTCGTCCATGTTTTTTTTTTTTTTCTACCAGCGGCCACCAGATGTGGCCCAGTTTAAGGATGGGTCTTCCTACGTCAAATGATTGAATCACATGCCCAGCTATTCTTGTTTGTCATTGGGACTTCCTTCTTTGGAAAACCAGAGTCTGGGATTCACTCTAAATTTACCTCCTGTTGAGCATTTATGATTCTAGAAGCACCCTTGATGTGATGCATAGGAAAAGAGTTGTGATGTGTTGGGATGACTCGGCATTGTGTGCTCTACAAATAAATATATTGGATCGTTCTCTGCAAATTCCAAATGGCATTTTTCAAGCATAAAATAAATCGAGATAGTTTCCAGACTTAGGCTTGTTTCTCTGTTCTGATGCAAAAAGAGATGAGATGAGAACAAGATGAGGACTTCAGCTTTGCAGACTAATTTGTGTATTAGGTTGTTTCATTGAAAGCATTATCCCTTAGCCTCTGGAATCCCGTAGAGAAAAGCCCTACATGCATTTCAGAAGGGGCTGCAGATGAATGGGAGACAGGACTCAAGGAGGCCTGTATCAGCATTTGTTATCTCAGAGTGTCTTACTCTGACAGTGCCCTTCACCACCTCGCTGGTTGGCCACAGCCCATAGGTCACCCATCAGTCCACCCCAACTGAAAGAAAAGTCCTGCCACTGGATAAAGTTTTCCATCTGGCTCCCACAGTGAGAAGAAGTAGCACCACAATCTGGCACTTTCTAAGGGAGAGCATTTTGTATTTGTTTATTTTACAGATACAGCTGCTTTTGTGTGACACATCTGTGTGACATTAGGGGTGTTATTTACATACCCAGAGCCTCTCCTTTCCTATCAGTGTGCTCCATTGACTTCTGGGCTGTAGGGAGAGATGGGGAGACGGTGCTTGCAAGAGTGAGTATATTCTAAATGGTTAAACACAATGCACATGTTGAGTATTAGAACCAGTTGTACAACTAATGACCAACAATGTTATTTTTCTTTCCAGACTCCCCAAAGACAGCAATTTTCCACACATGAGATATTTTTTCTGTCACTGTCTTCTTAAAGTATAATCTCTTCCATCTACTTCTGTTCAACTTGCCAGTTTGGTAGCTTTGGAGCCAAACTGGCCAAGTTTTCTCTAAATCCATTCTTAGCAATACACTTGTTATTGTTGGAACTCCAGCCCATTAATTGAAGTTTGTCGCTGCCAAGTCTTGACCACAATTGAAGAAATAACTGTGGCCGTCAGACTTACACCTGAATTGCTTTACATGTGTTCATTTCAATTTGATCCTTGAAGTATTTGTTTTACTCATTATGCTGCCTAATTTGCCCTCCCCCAAATAAATCAGGACCCAGTCAGCACTCAAATCCTGGGGTAATTAGAGAATTTTGATGTCAGCAGTAGCATGCACACCTATTCGATCATGGGCACTTGGCAATTTTTGTATTGTGTATGTGCAAGAAATGTGAACTAAGACTTCTTTGCCTGCCATTACTAGGGATATCAGGGGACATTTTTAGTTCTTCTCTAATAGGTAGGGAATGCCACTATCTGCTAGAGACAATGTCTATTTTCGTGTCTATCTTACCTGGAGATTACAGAAAGAGAAGCAGATTAGATATGAATGTCTCTCAATTTATCACTGTAGAAATACATATAGTATCTTTCAAAATTAATATACAATTTCAGTTGAACAATCGTAGAGGACAAGTCATCATTTGAACACAACTCTTGGACACATTAATGTCTATTCTTATCTAGAGATTTGAATTGATTCTTACATGAGCAAGGGAAAAAGGAAGATGGGTTTGAGTGCATTAAATTAATAGCAACCCTACTCAACCCTGTTTCAACTGTGCAGTATTTATTGTAGGAAACAAGGTAGGAGACAGGAATTCAGGCTAGCAAAACATTCATTTACACAGTGGTGTTGATAATTTGATATTGAGGGCTTCTTTAGGATGCTGATCTGATAGACAAGCATGTGGAGAATCCACTGGCAAGGAGCCCCACTTTCTATCTAATGTGCCTAGGACTTAAATCTGTGCCATCGATTTCTCCTTCTTACCCACCCCATCACCAGGGAGAAAATGGAGGAAGGGGCAGATGCCAATCAAAGGGCTCGTGCTCAGTGGACAGGGAGCAAAGGGCCTGTCTGGAACACCAGTGAGGGGGCTCAGCAGCAGGTAGGCCAACATGGTGGGATCAACTTCCTTTCACTTGGGGAGCGAGGGGCATGGAGTAGAGAGGCAGAGATTGTATAGTAGCTTGGGCCTTTGCCCAGATTGAAGCTGTGGTGTCAGAGACTCGCAGTTAAGGCTTAAGACAGCATGTTTAAGGCAATGCAGATCAGCTCAAGAAAGCAGGCCTTATTCCAAGGCCCACAGAACTATAAAATTAAATATAATGTGTTTGTTTTTTATCCAAAATGAAGGTAATAAATTCCTATAGATTCTGAAAATTAACATCCAAGAAGTGTGTTATTCAACCAAAGTCCTTCAAGAGATTGGGAAATATGCTGGGTAGTTTTTGTCAACTTTGTACAAATTTGAGTCACCTAGGAAGGTGGAAATCTCAGGTGAAGGATTGCCTCTACAGAACTGGCTGGCGGCATGTCTGTGGGGCATTTTCTTAATTGCTAATTGGTGTGGGAGGGCCAAACACACCATGAATGGTGCCATTCCTGGACAGGTGGGCCTGAGTTGTGTAAGAAAAATACCTGAGCGAGCCAGGAAGAGCAAGACAGTAAACAGCATTGCTCCGCGGTTTCTGCCTCCAGGTTCCTGGTTTGGCTTCCCCTCATGAAGCATGTAGCTTCACGGTTTTTATTAAAGCAACAGAGTCAATTAAAATGGGAATATTTTGCGTAGACAAAGCTGATGTTTTAGAAAAAAAGATGAATATTGTCCTGAGGTCTGCTTCCCTTTTTAGTCTATTTTGTTTGCTAAGAACCATAATTTCTGTGACAAAACTAGTAGATTTGTTCTTATAATTAAGATGTGATACTCAATATGAGATCTTGCTTTGAAGAAAAAATCTTTAGTCTCTTTTCTCCTTTCTTTCTCTATACTCATTCTTTTCAACGTACATGATCTCCTTGCTCTGCCTCTGAGTACTGGGAGTGCAGTCATGTGCTACCACGTCTGACTTATTAGAATTTCTCCTTGTAAGTTTTGTCATTCTCTTTGTGTTTCACACACACACACACACACACACACACACACACACACGTATATGTATAACATATGTGTATATATTTATGCATATACACATGTGTGTATGTTTATATTGTACACAAGATTTATTGAGAATTTAAGAGAATTGGTGCTTATCAAGAATGTGGTGTTTACCTTTAATGGGGGTTTTAAACAATAGCCATACATTTTATGTTTCTCAATGTAAAATAGCATAGTAATATGAATATATTAAGCATAGGAATAGTGTGGCTCCATAAGGAAGATACTCACAAGATTGTCTGTACCCTTTAGTCTTTACTTACATACCTCATAAGCATCTTGATGTTAAGCATAGCATAATATGACTGAGGGGTTGTGGTATCCTGAACTACAATCTGCATAGCATCTGTTGCCTAGAGCTATGCTTGCAGACAACACAGTGTTTCTTCCAAATAATCCCTACATTGTAGAGTTTTGAATTCTGCCCCATCCTGTGACCATAGCCCCAGCTTTTTACCCTGTGTAGGAAATCCTAAGCCCTCGATATCTTCAGCAAAAGATAGTAGCAAGCAGGAAATATTGCAAAAATCCACCAAGGCAGAATCCTTTTTCAAAAATTGAGTTAAGATGTGGTGATAATGTAGCAATGTCATGGCCATGTAGCGAAGCACATCTTCTCTGGAAGCTGGTGGTGCAAGAGAAGATGAGTAGGGCTTAACTCCTCTAAAATTAATGATGTGGAGGTAAAGATGCCCACCAAAAACAACCATGATAATGAATGATTAAAAACCTCATGTCTGACCCACCCATTGTAGGCGGACTTGGCTACCGTGAATGAACACTTGGATGTCTCTATGAAGATTGAGTTAGGGAATGCTTCTAGTGTTAGTCAAAAGAGATATTGCTCCCAAGAGTCTGTGCTTCAGAGGCAAGACATTTGTGCTACTGGAGGCAAAAGCTTTGTGCCCAAGCTCTGACAAAAAAAGCAGGCTATAAACATGACCTGGAGTAGCTTGAATTCTGTCTTAATGAAGTTTCCATCAATGTGAAGGGAACAAGGTCAGCAGACAATAGCCAGTAGCCCAAACTCATCTTAGAGCTTTCCGGGAAAATAGCGACACTCATATTTATGTATTGTGCATGCCTGCCTTTGTGTTTCAATGGCACAGTTGAGTAGTTGTGACAGAGACCTCATGATTCATAAAACTGAAGATGCTTCTATTTGGCCCTTTACAGTAAAAGTTTCCCAACTCCTGGGATAGACTAACCGGAATGTCACTTAGAGGAGGAAACAGCAGCCAGGCTCCTGCAACTGGAACTACAGATGTTAATCCATGCATTTCTATGGCTGTTGCTGTTCATTTGCAAGCATTTTCTGAGCTTCTCCCGCACGTCAGGCTCTATTCTAAGATGGTTAAGGAAACAAAAAACTTAAATAAAGATTCTTGTATTGTTCATGGAGTTTTCTATGTATTCATTTTTCAGATAACTGGTCACAACAATGAGAAAGACTATGACCAGGATAGTTTATGGTCTGTTTATGTAGAAAGGGGTTCTTTTCTGCTTATGTTGGAGGACATACATGCCCATCTTGGCTGGAATAGCATAGTAGCTGGAGAGTGAGGCACTAGCTACATTGCAACTGTTATCAGGAAGTGGAGAAGAGAAAAAAATAGTGGAGAAAAGCTAAGAAAACTCAAGACCCACCCTCAGCGACTTACTTCCTCCAGCTAGACCCCACTTCAGAGTCCATTCCCAGATGCATGAGCCCATGGATGGTGTTCCACATCCAAGCTATAAAATAAGTATTACTAATAACTAACTTAGTTATATAATATTCAATAAAGTCATTGGCGCCATAGCAAGGATACGTGTGTGTGAAGTCATAGGAAGAGATTGCTATGTCTTAGGGTTAAGGGAGCCTCAATGTATAGACTAGCCAAATGGTGGAACTTCTGGATATGAGAGAAGAGTTTCTCAGTACTAGGAAGAGCAAAGGCAGATGCCCTGGGAGCCTGCATAGACACCTTGGGAGCTTGCATGGTCGCACTGGGAACTTACATAGATTGTCACAGAGATTGTCATATCTCCATCAGCTCAGGATTCCAGGTGAGCTTTTCTGTGTGAAAATTATCTGGGGCATAGTTTTACTTTTCCAGGCAAACAACTACAGCTTATTTTCCCTTAATTCCGTTAAATTCTGCTACCCAAGGTGTGACCAAGATTTATTTATTTATTTTTTTTGGAGTAAGCTGGAGCTTCTTGGGTTTCCCAGGTGCCTCTGTTGGGGAATCACTGATCTAAATCAAAATAAGAATGCCCTCCACATACTCTGAGAGTCATTCAACCTCAGCTTAAACACTTCCAGTAATGAGACGCTATTAACTCTTTTGGAGAGATCACTCCATAAAATATTTATAACATTTAATTAATTTATTCATTTATTCAACAAAAAATGGGTAGCCTCCCACTGTGAGTCAGGTACTAGAGATGCAAGGACATGTGTTCTCTGCTTTTGTTGTTTTGTTTTTACTTTCCGGTTGCAAAAAAGTATATATTTTCACTTTTAACAGGCTGGGAAAAAATAAAAGGCACATAGGGACAATTATGCTTTGTTCTATAGGTAGAAATATTAATATTAGGTGTAATTTATTTATTTATTTCTCTTTCTACAATTAAAGATTTGAGATCCCTTCTTCCCTCTATTCCTTTTCTCCTTCCTTTCTCTCCCTGCTATTTTCTTCTCTCTGTTTCCTATGTTGACACAGACACAGAACTGTTACCTCAAAAGGAATATGAGATAATTTATTGTGGGGCCAATATGAGTGACCATGCTCCAGGAAGTCAGATTTATTTTTTCAAGACAGGGTTTCTCTGTATAGCTCTGGCTGTCCTGGAACTCACTCTGCAGCCCAGAGTGGCCTTGAACTCACAGAGATCTGCTTGACTGCCTCCCTAATGCTGGGATTAACAGCAAGGGCCCATTGCCAGGCAGCAAGATAGATGTAAGATATCCCAATTTCTGTGTTCCAATGTGGAAGAAGTTTCATGAAGTTCTTATAATAACAGATTAAAAAGACATACATCAAGGCCTCTTTTTCAAATACACTAGTGGAAACGTTATGAGTAGTGGAGAAATCTCAGTTGTAGGCCCAGATACTATTTGATGACTCAGCTTCTTGATTGGTGAAAACTAGAGTTTTGTTAATACACTCCAAAAAGTTTGTATCTGTTAGTCTGATCCAACACAGAAGTGGGCTACAGATAGCCCAAGAAGAATTGTACTTGGGCTCTGGACCTGCAACATTCCAATATCAATACATGACTGACATTCTTATAGGTCAAGCATCTTTGTAGACAAAGCTTAAATAAGTCCTTGTAACATAGCTTTTCTCCAAGAATTTCATTCCCAACTCTTCCCCTTTTTTGAGTGCTCTGTGCTGGGATTATAGACACACGTCATTATTCTTTGCTAAGATCTTTCCTTCAATTAGTAATATAAATATTTATACATTTAAGAAATGTCTTTCTCTTATGTGTTTTTAAATAACTGAATAGTGTTACATTTTATAAACACAGTATGCATCTGTTTTGATAGCTCTATAGGTTATCTTAAAATGTTCACTGTTCCAAAAATACTTCAATTACAATTAATTTTCTTATGAACATTTCGTATCACTCTCATTATTCCAATAAACATCCATAGGTGGGACTTCTGGGTTAAAGGATGTAGGCTGTTTAGTTTATTGAACTATATTGTCAAAGTACTTATTTAGAAAAAAATCTTATTTTCCCATTTTTTTGTAATTAAAAAATATCCATATCTTCTTATACTGGGAAATACTGACACTTCAGTCTTTTGTTTCAAAAGCTATAATTACCAAATTCTTTCTTGTTCTGGGTTGGAATTTGCATATTCAAATCTTCAAACTCTTGCTATTACTTTAGGAAACACTGAGGGGTAATTCAGGGGCTCTATTTAGGAATGGAATTTCAAATATTTGAAAAATAATTATCATATCTTACAATACCCTGTCTCTAGTTGTGGCATTTTCTTTTGTGGTAATAATCACCTCAGCGACCTATTTCCCAGACATTTCTGGATAAAGTCAGGTTTAGGGAGAGTTTCTAAACGAAGTGGCAAGGGATGCTATTAGGTGTTGACTGAATGTTTGTGTTCACTGAACATTCATATGCTCACTGCAGAGTAAAGTGAGGACCTTTGGGGTGCCCAGGGAGCCCCTCCCCCAAGCCTTTCTGCATTGTGACCTCACAGGCAAGAGCATGCATTTGTGGGACAGGAAAGAAGGTTCAGCAGACACAGGGGTTGCCGGTGCTTCATCTTCCCCATCTCGGCCCCCAGGACGGCCAGAAATGCAAAACTATTTTGGTGGCTTCGAAGCCTGAAGAGTCTGTGGCAAATTGGTACAGTCACCCAAATCCATTAAGACAATGGCTGAGCGGAGAGGGCTGGCTCTGCAGGAACACCTTCCTGTTTGTTTTGAACATGACACTGCTGCTGTGCGAGCCCAGCAGGCCCAGCGTTTCCTGGCAGCCTCCCCTTGCATTGGCTGACGGAGAGCGATGTCAAGTGAAGTTCCAAAGCATCCTGTAAACAGTCTCAAGGTGACGACAGGAAGCACCTGCACCTCACTAATGGGGGCTGGCAGAGAACTCAGCAGGACGCAACATGATCTGCATTCTTAGTTTATTTTAATACATTTTAATTAAACTCTAATTACACCACTTTCCCCATTTCCTTCTCTCCTTCATCCCCTCCCATATCCACTGCTAACAAACTCTCCCATGTTGCCTGACTCTCAAATTGATATTATTTGATTTTCTTATTGTTACATATGCACGCACATATACACACACGCACACATACAGGTATGTGTATGCACGCGCGCACACACATACACACATGCATACATTCACACAAACACACACACACATAAATATGTAAATACAACCTGCTGAGTCTATTTTTATTGTTTGTATGTATGTAGTTTCAGGACTGACTACTTTGTACTAAGAAATTAGGGTGCTCATCCCCGAGAGAGGCAAATTCTCCTTCTCTCTGCAGTCAGTTGCCTGTTGTTCTTTATATAGGGATGGGACCTCATGAGATCTCCCCCTTCTACATTAGTATATCTAATGATACTATCACTCTTTAAGCCATTTTATGCAGCTGTGTCTATGAGAGACAGTCTCACAGCAGACTTTCTGGTATTGTAGCTCCTATAATCTTTGTGCTCCCTCTTCTCCAACAATCCCCGAGGCATAGATATGGAGCTATGATACAGATGTATTCATTGTGTTAGAACTCTGTGATTCATTGATTTCTGCATTGCATCCAGTTCTGGATTTCCATGATGGTTTCCATTTGTGGTAAAAAAGAGTCTTATTGAAGAGGGGTAATAACTATATTTATATGTGGGTATAAGGAAAAGATTTAGAATGATGTAAGGATTTACACTGGTCTGGTAAAGTGGCAGTGGTTGATTCTTTTCTAGAGTCCATGGTTTTACAAGCCTGGGTATTTGACTAGTTTTCTAGTACCAGACGTGATTTCCCTCCAATTCACTGGGCCGTAAGTACAATTAGACAACTGTTGGCTATGGACAACATGTGGGTGCTGCTATTGCACCTTATGCATATCTTGTCATGCTAGTCATCGTTGTGGGTCATAGATGTCACAGCTGGGTAAGACTATTCATTGTTTCCCTCCCTTGGCAACTAACATGGTATTTTTTAATAGTATGGAAACCAGACCACAGGAAGGAGGCTTTCAGACCCAGAACTTGAAAATAGTTGAGAGCACAAAGAGAAGAATGAGATGTGAACCATGACTCAACTCTGCCCAAGAGAAAGAAAGAGTAAAACCATGAAGCTAGGGCCCCACTGGTTATCACTGACGGCCTCTGCAGATTTCAAAGTTTACCAAAGGCGAACAAGAACAGTCCAGATTTGTTCCAGGTCTAGATCATGTAGGCATGTCTGGGAAGAACTGGATCAGGAACACTTGGGTTTTTATATGACAGACACTCAGAGGAAAGGTGAAGCATGACAGAAAGCAGAGATTTGAAGGAAGAATACTCATTAGATGTGATAATTCAATGTCTAGGCAAAGTCAGATCAGCTGTATATTGTCTGTGTGATCATAGGAAAGTATTTACCGTTTCCGTGCTCGCTGTAAAACAGATATACTGCGGGAACCGTAACTCAGAGAGGTAAAGAGTCCATGCATCACAAATTCATCTGGAATAACAAAAAACCCAGGATAGCTAAAGCTATCCTCAACAATAAAAGGACTTCAGGGGGAATCACTATCCCTGAACTCAAGCAGTATTACAGAGCAATAGTGATAAAAACTGCATGGTATTGGTACAGAGACAGACAGATAGACCAATGGAATAGAATTGAAGACCCAGAAATGAACCCACACACCTATGGTCACTTGATTTTTGACAAAGGAGCCAAAACCATCCAATGGAAAAAAGATAGCATTTTCAGCAAATGGTGCTGGTTCAACTGGAGGGCAACATGTAGAAGAATGCAGATCGATCCATCCTTATCACCCTGTACAAAGCTTAAGTCCAAGTGGATCAAGGACCTCCACATCAAACCAGACACACTCAAACTAATAGAAGAAAAACTAGGGAAGCATCTGGAACACATGGGCACTGGAAAAAAATTTCCTGAACAAAACACCAATGGCTTATGCTCTAAGATCAAGAATCGACAAATGGGATCTCATAAAACTGCAAAGCTTCTGTAAGGCAAAGGACACTGTGGTTAGGACAAAACGGCAACCAACAGATTGGGAAAAGATCTTTACCAATCCTACAACAGATAGAGGCCTTATATCCAAAATATACAAAGAACTCAAGAAGTTAGACCGCAGGGAAACAAATAACCCTATTAAAAATGGGGTTCAGAGCTAAACAAAGAATTCACAGCTGAGGAATGCCGAATGGCTGAGAAACACCTAAAGAAATGTTCAACATCTTTAGTCATAAGGGAAATGCAAATCAAAACAACCCTGAGATTTCACCTCACACCAGTGAGAATGGCTAAGATCAAAAACTCAGGTGACAGCAGATGCTGGCGAGGATGTGGAGAAAGAGGAACACTCCTCCATTGTTGGTAGGATTGCAGACTGGTAAAACCATTCTGGAAATCAGTCTGGAGATTCCTCAGAAATTGGACATTGAACTGCCTGAGGATCCAGCTATACCTCTCTTGGGCATATACCCAAAAGATGCTTCAACATATAAAAGAGACACATGCTCCACTATGTTCATTGCAGCCTTATTTATAATAGCCAGAAGCTGGAAAGTACCCAGATGCCCTTCCACAGAGGAATGGATACAGAAAATGTGGTACATCTACACAATGGAATATTACTCAGCTATCAAAAACAACGAGTTTATGAAATTCGTAGGCAAATGGTTGGAACTGGAAAATATCATCCTGAGTGAGCTAACCCAATCACAGAAAGACATACATGGTATGCACTCATTGATAAGTGGCTATTAGCCCAAATGCTTGAATTACCCTAGATCCCTAGAACAAACGAAACTCAAGACGGATGATCAAAATGTGAATGCTTCACTCCTTCTTTAAATGAGGAAAAAGAATACCCTTGGCAGGGAAGGGAGAGGCAAAGATTAAAACAGAGACTGAAGGAACACCCATTCAGAGCCTGCCCCACATGTGGCCCATACATATACAGCCACCCAATTAGACAAGATGGATGAAGCAAAGAAGTGCAGACCGACAGGAGCCGGATGTAGATCGCTCCTGAGAGACACAGCCAGAATACAGCAAATACAGAGGCGAATGCCAGCAGCAAACCACTGAACTGAGAATAGGTCCCCTGTTGAAGGAATCAGAGAAAGAACTGGAAGAGCTTGAAGGGGCTCGAGACCCCAAAAGTACAACAATGCCAAGCAACCAGAGCTTCCAGGGACTAAGCCACTACCTAAAGACTATACATGGACTGACCCTGGACTCTGACCCCATAAGTAGCAATGAATATCCTAGTAAGAGCACCAGTGGAAGGGGAAGCCCTGGGTCCTGTTAAGACTGAAGCCCCAGTGAACTAGACTGTTGGGGGGAGGGCGGCAATGGGGAGAGGGTTGGGAGGGGAACACCCATAAGGAAGGGGAGGGGGGAGGGGGATGTTTGCCCGGAAACCGGGAAAGGGAATAACACTTGAAATGTATATAAGAAATACTCAAGTTAATAAAAAAAAAAAAAGAGTCCATGCATCAATCCATGTAAAGCCCCTGATATAGTAGAGCATCTAACATAAAAGTATCCTGTCAATATTATCATTCATGCTACCTCAGAATTAGATCAATCCACTGATTATTTAACAAAGCGAAAGCACTTTACAATACAAACACCAGAGAAATTTACCCCACAGATTAACTACACAATATTAAGTAGTTTCCCTAAAATAAACAACCCCTTTTCTCCCTTCTAAAACACAATCATTCGCATGCTCTTAACTCTTCTGCTAAATGTTTCCTGCTGCTTAGGTTTGCATGATTTAAATTATTTTAAACACAATGCCACTGCAGTAATGACCTATGAAAGGAGATCATAGGCTTTGGGTTGCTCTTCCTTGAGAAGCAGCTTCTGAACTGGTTCCTGCTAGAGGCTGTTACATCTTCAGGCTTGAAGAGCAAGGCAGAGGTCTCAACCCTGCGCTTGAATTATTCAGAGAACTTCAGCAGTGTCTAAATCTTTATCGATAGTGATCTTTATGCAGGCATTAATTTGGGATTTTTCCAAAAGACAGATTAATTAAGCCATGCATCTTTACCAATTAGGCTTTTTTTCTCATTGGCAAATATGGTCATGAATTGTTTATAGATGGAGTTTTGAGATTAGCTACTAGCAACTCTTCCACAAAGTCATTTAGTTAGTGAATTAAAAGTACTGCGTGTGGCTACAAGTAGCAGAGTTGGAAGAACTGCTGAGCTGGGATGCCCTGTATTAGCTCCATTATGCAAATAGGTGTCCCAAGAGAGCCATCCCAAAGACTATTAGCCTCGTTCACCTTTAATAACCTAAGATCTTCTGTACATGATCTGTAGAGATGAAAATATGTTCAGCCTGTGGGTAAAGGTGTTATTAATGCATAATTCTTTAGCTTTCTCCTTCCCTACACTAGAATTCTATTTTGGCAAACCTCTGGGGTTTGCTTGTCAGAGAGATAAAAGCTTGTGAATACTGCAAAAGAATCTCGAGTGAATCTTGGTAAATTTACAGGGCTGGGTTATTCTGCGAGGCCGGATGCCTTTATCAGTGAATAATACTACATCGCCCCTCCCTGCCCTACAACCAGTTGTGTGGTGAGGACTCTAAGCAGTGCTCCCTGGGGAAAAAAAAACCATTGAAACAGGACCCTGTGTTTCCATCTGTAAATGACCAGACTTGTCAATTGCATGTCAAACACAGCCTTTGGAACTGATTTGCAGGTGATGCTTGTCTTTTGCAGATAGTGCTGTTATCTGGAAGGTGCCAATGATGCTCCTGGCCCTGGGAAGGCTCAGGGAGAATATTAGAGTTTGGTAGCTAAAAAACGGTCACTTTCACAACCAAAATGAAAGGTTTCTACCTTTTGAAAAGGTAGTCCCTTGAGGCGAATGTCTGCTGATGTGCTTTTGTGGAACAGTGAGAGAGTGTGAGAATTCACAAGTCTGAAAGAGCTGTATCACAGATTCCCGAGAAAGTTCATAATTAGTAAAGTTAGAGTAGGCTGTTAGGGTTGGTGCTCTACCAGAAAGAAGATTCCCCGTCTTTGCTCATGCAGTTTTGTTAGTGGCTTATAAAGACAGTATGTTTTATTCTCCTTTGTGCCAATTGTATTTGCAAGTGTCCCTATGGTAGCAAAATATCCCTCCAAAGGCCCATATACAGGAGATTTGATCACAAATCTGCAGTGCCCATGAGAGGGGTCGACATCCACATAATTACTGGGCAGGACTTAATATAGACTGGAAGCCTTCCTTTGAAGAGGAGTAGGGAACCTCAACCCCCTCATCATTTCCTTGCTCCTGGCTGCCATCGGATGCACAGCTTTGACCCACAATCTATCCCTCTCAGTGACACACCACCTAACCACATCCCCCAAAGGCAGTGGAGCCAACTGAAGACCCTGGGCTTAAGCTTTTTGAGTCAGTACCCAAAAGAAACCGTTCTTCTTTTTAAGTTAAATAAGTATCTTTTTTTTGTCAAAATGACATAAATCAAATCTCGTATCAAGGAATATTTAGAGGGAAGAAGACAGAGCATCTTTATGGAAGGGCCCAATATAGAGATCCTCCACAGTAACCCCATGTGCATTTGTAAACTCTTTGTAACTGGATTTCATCTTATGTCAGTAAATAGAAGACTGAGTACATCTTACTGGAAGATGTGCAAATCATAGCCATCTCAGATAGTTCAAAATATCAATAAGCCAATGAAAAGTTATGCTGAAAATATATGCATCTTTTTGAGGGGGAAAGAAGTAATATTTATTTATTTATTTATTTATTTATTTATTTATTTATTTATTTATTTATTTATGGAATTTTTGTATGTCATCCAAAAGTTTTCTTTTCTTTAAAATCTGAGTGTAGTTTCTCTCCCCTCTTATATTCACACACACAAACAGACTCTCACACAGACACACAGGCACGCACTTATGCACACTGTATTTATAAATGTCGTATCTATCACTGTTCAAGCATTAAAAGATGTACTACTGTCATGTGATTCGTTATTCTACATTTCTGAATTTCCTTCAGCTGATCTTTATGAGGCATGGTCTTAGTCACTGTCCTGTGGCTGTGAAGAGGAACCATGGCCATGCCAAGAAAGGAAAGCATTTAATTGGAGCTTGCTTACAGCTTCAGGGGGTGAGACTATGCCCATTATGACTAGGACTATGTCAGCAGGCAAACAGGCATGGTGGTAGAGCAGAGTGAGACTTCACATCTAATCTAAACAAACACACACAGAGAGACAGAGAGAAATGGAGAGAGGCAGAGAGACAGAGACATAGAGGGACCGAGCTAACAGGGAATGGAATAGGCTTTTGAATCCTCAAAGCCCACACCCTTTGACATAACCTCCTTCCAAGACCATACCTCCTTTCGAGTCCACACCTCCTAGACCTTCCCAAATCATCTACCAACTGAGAATCGAGGATTCAAATATATTTGACTAAGGAGGCCATTCTCGTTCAAACTACCACAGGTTCCTTGTTTTGTTTATTGTTTGCTAATTCTTTGTGTTCTTGCTGCTCTTATTTGTGGTTCTGTCTGTTTGTTGGTTTTCTTTCACTCTAAGTTCTTAATTCTTCAACTATCTTTCATCTTTCTAGCATAGCATGCCAACTTTAACTTTAGTACTGCTACTTCGGGGGATTCAGTTTTCAACACATGACCTCTGGCAATAGATTCAACCAGTCCTATAAGGTTAACTCTACTACTACAATGGTGCTCTTAAACCAACAGCCTGTGTCTAGACCTATTTAGAAATTCAGAATTACAGACTGTTCCCAGACATACAGAATCAGCATCTGTATCACACACAGATAAATTATGTATAATATATGCAAATCATATATATATGTATTATATATTTTGAATGGCACATAGTAATTGTAGATATTAATGGAGTACCATGTGAAGGTGCTTTGTCAATAGTTGTATGTTATATATAATGTTTGTGTCAGAGCAATCAGCACAACATTGCTCCGAACACTTACCTTTTTCTATCTGTGCTTTGTCCAGGTCCCAATTATACACATTTATATTAACACTTACATGCCCTTGAATTAAATGTGTGTTAAAGGAACTCTCTGAAGCAAAGTGCATGGCATTGGTGATGCGTCACTGTTTGGAAGGTCCCTCCTGAACCTGGTCTGCCCTGATTGAAATACTTGAAGGGAGTCAAAAATCTGACTTTGCCTTCAGTGTATGACTGATCTCTGTCAAAGAACTTGGATTCCTGATGTCTTGGTTCAAATAACCATCGACAAAGCAAGTACAAGAGCCTTTTCTAGTTTTCTCTCTGCTTATTTACTTGTGGTTCACTGATTCAATTTGGTATCTGTAAACTTGCAGATGGCCAGGGAGCATCACAGCTTTAGTGATAGATTCCGTGGATGTCTGTTTCTTTGAATAGATTGTCTGCTATTTTTAAAGCACAAAGTAAAATATGCCCAAGTGCTTCATGGGATATTTCAATCTCCGAGATGATTTGTATTGTTTCACCAAACTGTAATAAAAGAGGTGTTATCTCCTTCATTCCTGACTAGATTTTAAATATAGAAGGCCAGCACGTGCATTTTGACAGCCAGAGGTGTAAAGTTAAATCTATGTGAGATCAGAAACGAAATGAATTGTCAGCACCGAAACCGTTATGGATATCATCCTGTGGGGAGGAAGTGTTGTTATATTCAACCACCATCATATCAGGACCCATTCAGGAATATGTCCCAGCTAAGGGTCTCCTAGGACAGGAAAGGATATCCATGACAAGTGGTCATTGAAGCAATTTGTAGCTAGAGAATGTAGAATATAGAATAAAGAATATAAAAATAAACTTTAATTAATAGCCAAAACACTTTGGGATAGGTCTTTATCTTTTTTCTTTTCATTTCCAAATAAAAGGCCTTTTGATGTGAAAGGCTTTAAAGATGTTGTGATTTGATGTGCACTGGGATTCTGTAATGTCATGCATGTCTCAGGGTTTTGTGGGTAACTTTATGTTGTCCTCCAAAAGGTTCATTGAAAGCTGACTGTCCACAATGTCCATTTCTCAAGAGGACACACAAAGTACTGGTGAAATGCTCCCGCAGGTAAGAGTACTTGCTCTGCAATTGTGCAGATCTGAGTGCCAACCACAAACACCCAGATAAAGCTGGGCATGGGTGCCTAGGCTTACAACCCCCGTATTAAATGGCAAAGACAGGTGGACCAATGGAATTCGCTGGCCGGCCAGTGTAGACAAAAGGTGAACGTCTTCTTATGGTTCAGTGAGAAAGCCTGGCTTGTGGGAATGAAGCCACGAGTAATGAGGAAAGTTACCCAGTGTCTGCTTGAGGCTCCATATGTATACGCATGAACATAGATGTGCACTCATGTATGCATTACACAAATAATAGCACATACTACACACATACCACCTGCACAGCACAGTACATACAACACACACACACACACACACACACACACACACACACACACATCCTGCAAACTAGAATCCTTCGTCCAGAATGATTTGAACCCAAATCATTTTTGAAATCACTAAACACCATGGCACAACCCTGGAAACTAGTTTCCAGAAATCCAGCTTCATGATTCTCTCAACACATGCCCAAAGTTTAGAACACATGAGAGAGTAATACTCTTCCTCACCACCATTCATCAAACCCATCACTTCTATCTTTAATATAGTAGGTAACTTAAATGTGACTGCCAAGTATCAAGCCTTCAGGTTCAGAAATATGCAAGGGCATCACCCTAACTCTGAAAGTAGATCTATGTATCCCTCGTTCACACAGGCTTAACTCCCTTCACTGAGTCGTAGCAGAAGGAGAAGGGGAGTCTAAGCAACTTGGTAGCATCCTGTTTGGCAGAATGGGGATGAGAAACTGTTCGACGTGATTCTTGTGCGCACCCTCTCACACAAACTCACCACCTATGTTCTAAGACGGGGCTGGGAATGGTGACTTGGAAATGGTTTCAAGCTGCGCCATCAGCTGGGCCAGCGGCCATCCTTATACACATTTCCATCACCCTAGGGAAACTTTCTATTCTCACTATGTTTTCTTCCCACCACTGAAGATTGAGTGCCACTCTCCATGGTGATAGTCTCAGGATTGCAGAAAGTTCTGTGACTTAGGAAGGCCAGCTAAAGGCCATCTCATTTGCTTCCTGTGCTTCTGCAGACAGCTTTAGTATTCAAGTTCCCCAGCTAGAAGGCCATATTGTCTGATGCTTGTGCTGCTGTAGCGCTTAGCACAGTCTCTATTGTTGAGGTGGAAGTTGATGATATTTAAGAGATAAATGTAAGATTCCCTAACTCCCATGCTGAGTATGTTCACAGCTTCATATTTCGTAGAGTTCATGCTGGAACAAGAGGGCAAACATTCACAGCAGAGAACCAGTGGCGGGCCCTCTATATCTTTGCTCTGAAGATGGCCTGCATGTGCATACTTTGTCCATTTAATTTCCTTTATGGTTGTGATTGCCTGTTACTGCTTGCAAATTCAAGAGCTGATGTGTTACTGGTATCCTGGAACTATCACAAAATAGTTCAGGTGTACTTTTCAAGAAAGGGGTCATGCTTAAATATGTCATATATAGTTTCCTGTTATTAGATTTCCAAAAATTATTTTTAAATAAAAACTCTTCTTTTGAAGATAATTTTAAAAACACTATCTTAAATATGAACGATTTGTGAGGATTGGCTATGTCTGTGGAAGGATTTGTGGTGAACAGTCTGTATGCCCTCCTCGCAGGCTGCCATTACCTGAGAGCTCATGTTGACTCAGAAAATTCCATATTTCTGTTAGCTTGTCTAAGTCCTATAAAGTTTTTGCTTTGTTTTATTTGAGAGATAGTCTTTTGCCTGCCATGTTACAGTACGGTAGAGGTACTCAAAGACTATGTATAAAAAGGAGTCACTGCACAGCGAAGACACACAGTAATTATCCATTCCATGTAACAGTTACCACATCCTGGACTCAGGATGGAGCTGTAATAATGGGTACCATGTGGGAAAATTAAATAGGTAAGTAGAGGGATGGGGCTGCTTTAGACAGCATTTTTAGAGAGTTCCTGTTCATTTTATTTTATTTATTATGTTTTGTAGTTGCAGGGGGTAGCTGCATTAAACATTGCCGATGAGTAATGGGAACCCAGAGTTCTAAGTCTATGAGACCATCCTGAATATGGGGAAATAATCCTGGAGACTTGAATGAGTTGGATTTCCTAGGGCAATGCTGACTTATGGAAATATGAGAATCGCATATGTGATTTACACTTTGCTAGTAACTTCAATAATTGGAAAGGAAAACACAAAAAAGGAAAAAAATGGAATTATATATTTTTCCCTTAAACATATAACTTTCATAAGATTACGAATAAAATATTATACATTTTATGTTATTGCTTCAAAATTGTAAATTTTATACCTATTGTGTGTCTTAATTCAGAAGGTTTTCTTTCGAAGTAATTGAGCTGTATTTTAATTTCACAAAATTTATAAGTACTTAAGTAGATCCATAAATCCATGTTGTCTGAGCTTACAAAAGAGTTTCCTGAAAATTAAATAAGTACCTACTTCAAAATTAAAAATAAAGGAAGTAATACAATATGAGAAACTCGGTTTTTTAAACTCATTCCTTGGATTTCAGGTTCCCAGTGGGAACATGTAGTCAGTGATTATTGAAATAGACAGGAATGTAGTAAAAGTATAGGGGAGAGAGAGCCAAAGTTTTGGCAACTAGGCAGAGGGTAGGTGACAGGTGGGGTTGGAGCAGGGACAACATCTACAGATTCAATGCAAAACCCATCAAAATTCCAATCCAATTCTTCATAGAGTTAGACAGAACAATTTGCAAATTCATCTGGAATAGCAAAAAAAAAAACAAAACAGGATACCTAAAACTATCCTCAACAATAAAAGGAATTCCAGGGGAATCACTATTCCTGAACTCAAGCATTTCTACAGAGCAATAGTGATAAAAACTGCATAGTATTGGTACAGAGACAGGCAGATAAACCAGTGGAATAGAATTGAAGACCCAGAAATGAACCCACACACCTATGGTCACTTGATTTTTGACAAAGGAGCCAAAACCATCCAATGGAAAAAAGATAGCATTTTCAGCAAATGGTGCTGGTTCAACTGGAGGTCAACATGTAGAAGAATGCAGATTGATCTATGCTTATCACCCTGTACAAAGCTTAGGTCCAAGTGGATCAAGGACCTCCACATCAAACCAGATACACTCAAACTAATAGAAGAAAAAGTGGGAAAGAATCTCGAACAAATGGGCACTGGAAAAATTTCCTGAACAAAACACCAAAGGCTTATGCTCTAAGATCAAGAATCGACAAATGGAATCCCATAAAACTACAAAGCTTCTGTAAGGCAAAGGACACTGTGGTTAGGACAAAATGGCAACCAACAGATTGGGAAAAGACCTTTACCAATCCTACAACAGATAGAGGCCTTATATCCAAAATATACAAAGAACTCAAGAAGTTAGACCGCAGGGAGACAAATAACCCTATTAAAAATGGGGTTCAGAGCTAAACAAAGAATTCACAGCTGAGGAATGCCGAATGGCTGAGAAACACCTAAATAAATGTTCAACATCTTTAGTCATAAGGGAAATGCAAATCAAAACAACCCTGAGATTTCACCTCACACCAGTGAGAATGGCTAAGATCAAAAACTCAGGTGACAGCAGATGCTGGCGAGGATGTGGAGAAAAAGGAACACTTCTCCATTGTTGGTGGGATTGCAGACTGGTACAACCATTCTGGAAATCAGTCTGGAGGTTCCTCAGAAAATTGGACATTGAACTACCTGAGGACCCATCTATACCTCTCTTGGGCATATACCCAAAAGATGCCCCAACATATAACAAAGACACATGTTCCACTATATTCATAGCAGCCTTATTTATAATAGCCAGAAGCTGGAAAGAACCCAGATGCCCTTCCACAGAGGAATGGATACAGAAAATGTGGTACATCTACACAATGGAATACTTCTCAGCTATCAAAAACAATGACTTTATGAAATTCATAGGCAAATGGATAGAACTGGAAAATATCATCCTGAGTGAGGTAACCAAATCACAGAAAAACACACATGGTATGCACACTTATTGATAAGTGGATATTAACCCAAATGCTCAAATTACCCTAGATGCACAGAACACATGAAACTCAAGAGGGATGATCAAAATGTGAATGCTTCACTCCTTCTTTAAATGGGGAACAAGAATACCCTTGGCAGGGAATAGAGAGGCAAAGATTAAAACAGACACAGAAGGAACACCCATTCAGAGCCTGCCCCACATGTGGCCCATACATATACAGCCACCCAATTAGACAAGATGGATGAAGCAAAGAAGTGCAGGCTGACAGGAGCCGGATGTAGATCGCTCCTGAGAGACACAGCCAGAATACAGCAAACACAGAGGCGAATTTTTGAACAATTTTGTACATAGCAAACCACTGAACAGAGAAAGGGACCCCCATTGAAGGAATCTTTGAAAGAACTGAAAGAGCTTGAGTGGGCTTGAGACCCCATATGAACAACAATGCCAACCAACCACAGCTTCCAGGGACTGAGCCACTACCCAAAGACTATACATGGACTGACCCTGGGCTCCAACTGCATAGGTAGCAATGAATAGCCTAGTAAGGGCACCAGTGGAAGGGGAAGCCCTTGGTCTTGCCAAGACTGAACCCCCAGTGAACAGGATTGTTGGGAGGATGGCGGTAATGGGGGGAGGTTGGGAAGGGGAACACCCATATAGAAGGGAAGTGGGAGGGGTTCGGAGGATGTTGGCCTGGCAACCGGGAAAGGGAATAACAATTGAAATGTAAATAAGAAATACCCAATTTAATAAAGATGGAGGGGAAAAATCAAGAAACAAAAGTTGGATGTCACTTGGGGATGATGGAAAGTCACATACATATCAGGATGAGTGATTGACAGTTTATAGTTTTGCCTTTAAGGGGTCCTGTCCAATCTTGGTTGGAGAAAGAATGGAAAAACAGGCACTTGATGGGGGCCACTGCACAGAAGATTAAGGAGGTTTAGTGAAGGTAACCTTGACACTGTGGGCTGCTGGATTATTTTTCCAGAGTAAACAGTCAAAAGGAATCGCTAGGATTTAGGCATGAACTATTGGATGGCTATACGGCAATCATCAACAACTGATATTTGCTGGGAGAAATGTTGAGATTTCTAAGTGAAGCTGATTGAATTCAATTAGGGATTGAATGGGAACAGACTAAGGCTGAAGGTATTGTGTCCATATGAGTCAGGAAATCTTGGTAGACCTGAAGCAGTGTTAAGGAGTCAGGGCTGAAGTAGTACTTCATTGGATGAAGTACTAGATGTCTTCAGAGGGAAGTTGAAGGATGGTGCACTGGTTGGTATGAATTTGATGACATACAGAGGCAGTCTTGTGACTATTAGATGTAGAACAAATACTAAAGAGTGGAATAGATCATCATATCTGTCTGTCTGTCTGTCTATTTATCTATTCCACCTACCCATCTATCAATTCATCCACACACCCACCTATCTATCACACATCTCTGTCTGTCTGTTTATCTATCATCTATATCTATCTATCTATCTATCTATCTATCTATCTATCTATCTATCTATCTATCATCTATCTATCTATCTATCTATCTATCTATCTATCTATCTATCTATCATCTATCTATCATCTATCTATCTATCTATCTATCATCTATCTATCTATCTATCTATCTATCATCTATCTATCTATCTATCTATCTATCTATCTATCATCTATATCTATCTATCTATCTATCTATCTATCTATCTATCTATCTATCTACCTACCTATCTATCTATCTATCATCTATCTATCTATCTATCATCTATCTATCATCTATCTATCATCTATCTATCTATCTATCTATCTATCTATCTATCATCTATCTATCTATCTATCTATCTATCTATCATCTATATCTATCTATCTATCTATCATCTATATCTATCTATCTATCTATCATCTATATCTATCTATCTATCTATCATCTATATCTATCTATCTATCTATCTATCTATCATCTATATCTATCTATCTATCTATCTATCTATCATTTATATCTATCTATCTATCTATCTATCTATCTATCTATCTATCTATCTAATCTCTCAAATATATACATTTCCCAGATCATGTGGGTTCCTGTAAAATGAATACATCTCATCAACTGCTATATCAAGAAAAACATAAAAACACACGAACAAACATATTTTTTGAATTTCTAATATGTGCTCTTCCTATCTTCTGCTTTCTGTTATGTGTTAATATCTTATATTTACTCAAAATTCATCCCATTATCCTCAAACCTTTCTGTATCCTGTATTTGCTATGTATGCCAGCGACTGTACTAACAGCATGCCAGAAATTAGAAAGTCACACTTAGATCCTAATTTCTTTTTATTCTGTCATCCCACATAGTTAACACAATCATTTTCTCCCTCACCTTGTCTTTGGTCAAGCTCTAGGCTTTTCTCACCTGGAAAGAGTCTCCGATATCTAACTTTGTCCTCTTTGCCTTTGTCAATCTTTCAGGAGAAAGAGCTCTACATCCATTCTGGACAGCACATCTCTATGATTGCTATCTCTCTTCTCCTTAGATTTTTGTTGGCCCTTTAATTTTCAAACACTTACAAATCACTGTGTTTCCTAGAATGTCACATGTTTGCAAATGAATATGATTTAATTAGACATATCTTCTATATATCCATAGCCACTCCTTGTTTTTCTGACCTTCCAAGCCCAGCTAAGGTGCATTTTCTTGAAGAAATCCATTCCAAGGATCAAACCAACCTTCATTTTGTGTGTTCCTCCTGTCCCTTCAGCAAACTTATTTTTGGCTTTAGTTTAAGCATGCTCCTGACTGCGTTGTATGACTATAACAGCTTTCTAGGAAGCCAGTTGCTTAAGCAATGAGGTCATAGTCTTTGTATCATTTTATCTGCAGAGCCTGACAATGTGGTAATGTTCGAATTGTGGAATTACAGTCAGCACTCTATCTACAAGTTCTACATCTGTGGATTAAACCAATCCAGAACAAAAATAATGGCAAAAAATTTTACAAAACGTTTGCAGACTTCTCTCTTTTGTCAACATTCCAAAATCTTTGATTATAACAAATTATTACATAGTATTTGCACATTATAGCTATTGTACACGTGTTTTGAGGGTGGTTTACAGCAAGGGAAAGATGTTCAAGGATCTTTGTGAATATTATGTCACTTTACATAAAGAATTCCAGTATCCCCAGAGTTGAGTTTCTCTGGAGTTCCTGGAACAAATCCACTGTGGATACTGAGAGACAACTGTATTTTAAGACACTGAACGAACTAGTTCTAGCTTTGGATTAAAAGAAAGATGAACAAGGAACTAAGAGGGGAAACTGCTTAGGCAATCTATCTCAGGATGAGCTGTGCCAAGATACACAGATGGCTGAAGTCTGTGTAGGAAAAACTCTGATGGAGGCTAATCCATGCAGAATCCTTCCTGTTTGGGGAATGGACTTGTCAATCATATCTTAAAATTGCTCATTGTTCCTCTCTCAACTTTTTTCCTAATATGTGGGACTGTCAGAGGTAGTCTTACCTCAAGCCAAAGAAGTCTGTTGGGCTATGCTGAGATTAGACATATATATATCCAAGTACTTTATGTGACCCATTAACCTTGTAAACAACCAAGGCTTACCTAGAGAGCCAATAGTCTCCTTCTGGTGATAGACTTAGCAAGGTGCCCATATCCTTATCAAACTTAAAATATGACTGGATTTTAATTGTTTCACATTGTTACTATGGCATGGTGAATAGCATTTGCCCATCAGGGTTGTTATGAACATCAGTGAATCAATATTTACAAAGTCCTTATAACCTGGAATGTACCAAGAGCTGTGCAAGAAAATATTAAATCATATCATTTCCTTTCCCCAACCTCCCAGTATTCCTCTCACAAAAGCCCGTGTCTCTACTCACAACCCCTCTCACAGGCATGTGATCTAAATAAATGGAGCTCAACATATGAGAAAGCTTCTGCCACTGAGACCTGTCCTCCGTCTCTTCTGATCTCTGGTCATTTACAGTGAGATTGAAAGTCACAATACCATCTTGGAGGCTTGCTGAGAACTTCTAATGGGATTGCAAATGTGTCACAAGGACATATAACCCACGTCTGTGTGTGTGTGTGTGTGTGTGTGTGTGTGTGTGTGTGTTTAATTATGATGATAAACTGTGAGAGGGTATGGTCACATTAGATGAGACACAAAAGTAAACAAGCTCCATCTTTGAAGTACTCTAAGGACCTGTTTTGGAGAAGGCCCATACCCTACCACCGAAGTCTAACTCTTCTGGGTTGAGATATCCTGACACGTCCCCTTCTTCACATTTCTTCCTTTCCTAAATATGATATGGAATGCAGTTAAGATCTGGAATTTTTCAATCATCTCTCTTTCATGATTAAACACAGTCAAGTATTGCATGGCACAGAAGCTAGGAAGACCACCGTGAAATCACCGCGTTCGTCTGCATCTACTTGACTCCTGAGGGCTTAGCACTTCCCACAGTATCCTCTGTGCCCACCCTCCACCCTTCACCTTCTTCTTGGTTAAACAAGCAAAATGAGAGGACGAATGGTTTAAAATTCCTTTGTTCCCTTTTGCTTATCAAAGCTTTGTACAGGTAATTCTGGTGACAGCTGAGTCCTTTAGAATCTTGCCTCATGATTGTCTTTCACTTACTTTAAAAATCTGCCTCCCCTGTGACTTTAACAACTGGTCCATCTTCCCATAGTCTGAGAATTTGAAAAGTGCAATTTTGACATAGTTGAAAAATTCCTTTTGAAAACAAGAGGTGGGATTCACATTCATTTGTCAAGATAGATTCCTCCATGGCCTTAGAGACCACGCAGAGTCGTTTCACAGCGTGGTGCAATTGATGAGGTCTCCTTCCGCTTCTGTGATACAGCAGCAGAGAGAGAAAAGTCAGAATCCAGAAGGAGAACAGCCGGCAACTATTTATTTAAGATAATGTTCAGATAAGAACTCCAGAGTTAACAGTTTTTAAATCTGAATATGTTCAAGGGTGAATTTCCAAAAATGTCTGTCATGCACTTCAATGAGTAGGATATACTTACAAATAAGTCATTGTTGAATCCATAGTCCCAAATTATTTATTGTAAAGAAACAAACATGGCAATATGCTTTCTATGCCTTTCCAGTGAACGTTTAGATCAATTTATCTTGGTGATGATTCTGCCTAGTTGGATTTCAAAAAGAATATTATGACAAGTTACTGGAGCCAACTAGATGGAACACGAGGTTCCCGAGACTCAGCAGCCATTATTTATCCATTTATACTAATAAACCTTTATGTCCCACATGTCCCCTATGCGGATTTGAAAGGAGCCTCAGAAGCACAGCCTGTTTTACATTTGTAACACAACAATGGCTTGGATAAGAAGAAATGACATAAAAGGACAGCCATTACCCCCACCCCCAACACACACATACAAGAAGATAAATGCTAAAAATTTAAAGACATTCATTTTCCTTTCTTATAAGAAAAATTAGTCTTAAAAAATTTCCAAGAGTGTCGATTTTAAGTAGACGAGGGAAAACTGATTTGGGGATGCAAGACTGGATTGAGTCCTGATATAAAAAATGCCTGGTCTTTTCCTATGGAAAGGCAGAACCACCTGATTTGTGATTGGAATTCTGAGCTATGGTTTCACTCCTCTTCCTCTTCCTCTTCCTCTTCCTCCTCTTCCTCCTCTTCCTCCTCTTCCTCCTCCTCCCTTTTCTTTATTGCTGTCTCCTGGGAAGGCTGTGTAGTTACTAGGTGGCACATCTATTTTAATTTGTCACACTGTGTCTTAATTATCAATATTCAAAGACAAGATAGGGACATTTTCTAACTTCACAGGCTTCTGCAGCCCAAGCAGAAAGAATAGGGCTCAGATGTTCCTGGATGCAGGGTGGCAACAATATGGTGTCTTTACATTTTAAGACCATTGGCTCATTTTAGAAAAAAAAAATCTGTGGCACATCGAAGGGAAAATGAGGACACAAAGAGGGTTTAACTCTTGGAGAGGTTCTCTTCTGAAGTAACAGAGATGTTTTCTAATACAGTGCCTAGGCTCAAGTAGTTCAAGAGTAATTCTTTTGAATGTGGTGTTTCTGGTACTCAATGTATTGCATCTAGTACTCATCTATCATTGGATGTTACTGAGTCACAATATGAAGGATGAGACAACATTGTCAGTGGCAGCTGACTTGCTGGTATTTACCAGGTTTTCAGGCTATAACCATTACTTTTAGGTAGAGTTCCACTCCCCCACCCCAAGAAAGCGTATTTTCATGCTAGTTCGATGAGGGATGTAATCAGAGGCCCTTGATGACTGACTTGGAGGCTTCTAGGAATACAAATAGCAGAGTCTGTTTCCGTCTCCCTTTTCTAAGGGCCTTGTTGGATGTTCCCAGCGTCTCTGTGTGCTTTGCAAATATTTCAAGGTTTTAGAGGAAGGGGACATTGAAAGATGAACAGTGACTGCTCTAAAGTTGCACAGGTATTGAATTTTAAGAGCCTATTTGAAAACCTTTGAAGCCCTGGCTGAAACCATTCCAGTGGCTAGAGATTATACTTAACTTTGCCAACTGTGGTGAACTGGAGGAAAGATTGCTAGCACAGCATCGCTTCCAGGCTTGATCTCGGATTCCCTAGAGATATCTTCCGTGTACTAGCAAGGTGAAGACAGGGTGTACTCAGCAAACATTTCTAGCTTTCTCTATATACTAATAATATATTATACATGCCAGCTACTCTGAATCTCTCTGTTTGAGAAGACAGGATGGCATCTACTTTTCACTGTCCAAAATGAAAAAGGACTCATTGATCTTGGTTGACACCACTGCCAGTTGCCAATGAAATAGAAGAGGGAGTCGTTTCCTTTGACCACTGGGGAACTGGTAGGTTCTACAGCATGACAAGTATCCTTTGTTCCCCCCTAATTGACAGCAGTGGACATCTCCCCTATCTAGGCAATTGAAACAAACAAATACACGAACAAACAAACAAAATGGAAATGCACAAGGAGAAGCCTGGGATACCCATGAAGAAAGTATCTGATTATTTCTGGAAAAGTCTTACAAAAATAAAGAAGCTTTGTAGAAAAGTCCATTTGCCTGGTAGCTGCCCACTGGAGTTCCAAATGGTTTGACTAGAACCACTAAGTTATGCCCATCAGAGAGGAAAATGTTGCTTTGGAGGTGCACAGATATTCTGGATCCTAGTCAATTGAACTTTTATTGTATCACTCTGTATGCATGGTCCTTTTAGTTTATCACAAGGTGTATTGCAATTGCCTCTCCATGGTTACTATCATGAATGGGGGGTTAACTGTAGCCATAGTAACCACATATAGTGGATCTTATCGGGCGACACATTACTAGCGAACTTGGGTATTTACAACTAATACAAGAAATTACTTTTTCTGAATCAGGGGGCTTATTCTTTTCATTGTCTAAATTTTCCTATTAGTCCTATTATTCTACATTAATGGGACAGTATATTCATTGATTCAAGGAACATTAATCTTGCCATTCTCCATCCATAGGACAGTATCATCACTGGTCCAAATAACATCCTCTTACTGTTTTGTTGTGTTTTATTTCCATCCTGGTGCCTATATTCTTCGCTATGGACCCTAACTCTAATAAGTTATCAAAAAATTGTATTATGTTTTGCATGCACGAACTTTAATCTCTCACCAAATGTTTGCATATGAACTTTACTCTCTAACTTGTATTTTTTTACAGTGCACTGGGTTTGTTGGTCACACCCACGTTACTTCAACTGCTTCTTCATCTATCAGAGGATTCATCATCACACGCGCCTCCCCATAAGCAATGCTGCTAAAACTGTTTCAAACCTTTTCACTCGAGGTTGAACTTGGTAATTTCTTTGGGATATGTACTTTGGGAAGAATGGTGAGATCAAATATAAAGCCATATAAATTCAATGAAGTACTATCTCCTGGCCCCAAACTAGTTGTATACATCCTCACTCCAAACTAACATATCAACTATTATTTTAAATTCAATACACTAATTAGCTATATTATCAAGGATTCTTTTTACATGCTCCTTGTGAGTTATTCTTTCCTAAAACTTCATCTAAATATATTTACCCATTCTTCCAATGGTAGCTCCTAGCTTTTGCCTTCTGTTTACTTTTAAAATTATTTTAAAATAATATTAAATATTAAAATATGAGCATAGTTTTCTCTATCTGTCTTATGACTTTTTAATAGTGTCAGGAGGTTCTTTTAAAACCTTTTTATTAGCATATATTATAATAGGTTCCATTGGATATTATCATAATGTCACGTTATGGACTTTGACCATATTTCAGGAAAGGAAAGCTGAATTTCCCCTGCTTTCTTTGCAGCCAAAGGGTACATGGTGACCTAGTTCTGGGTAATGAGATACACACAAAGGCTTTTGTTTTCTGGAAAAGAGAACAAAGGCCATGAGTGGTTTTTTGCAGGGTCTTCCTGATCCTCGGAACATTGTGTTGGATTAAAGAAATAATAGCATTTTCATCTTCATCCGTCCTTCTCTGTCCCATAGTATGGAAGCCTGGAGCCCATCTTCACAAACCTGACATTAGGGTTTCAGCATAGAGCTGGCCCTTCATGTGGGATCTGGAAAGCAGAACTCTTTTACTAGTCTTTCCCAGCATCCAGCCAGTCCGGGGGAGAGCCCTTTACAGTGGTGGCTGGACCTTTCTTTTTACAAGCACTTACTTTTGGTTCCAGGTGATTAAATGATGATCAGTCATTTTCTGTGGCTCTGTGGCTTTCTGAAGCCTCACACCAGTGGCCACCTATGCAGCCATGTGTTCCTCCTGACTTGTCTCCAATTAGTTTATAAGGCCTGAGTAACATACACTAGAAGTCCCCATTGTGTTTTAAAACTGCAGAATTTTC
The DNA here is from genome assembly GCF_021556685.1 of Rattus norvegicus. Classification (NCBI taxonomy): domain Eukaryota; kingdom Metazoa; phylum Chordata; class Mammalia; order Rodentia; family Muridae; genus Rattus; species Rattus norvegicus. Next base: position 93,050,676 of record NC_141542.1, read on the forward strand.
CAACCTCAGGAAGATGCTGAGGCAAATGGTTCTTAGATGATACCACTGGGATGCTGTGTGAGCTTCTCTCTCTCTCTCTCTCTCTCTCTCTCTCTCTCTCTCTCTCTCTCTCACACACACACACACACACACACATACACACACACATACACACACATACACACACACATAGCTACAAGGTTTGGTATGTACAGTCTATGCAGGTTGCTTGGCAGATAGCAGCCACTTAAATGGCAGAGATTGCTGGTGAATCATTTGATTAATATTACATATCTTCAAAGACAACTTTCTCTTTTCAATGCCATTTCCAGATGGAAAATTGATGGCAGTAGAATCTACCCTTGTCAATCCAAATCGGGCATTTGGTTAGTTAGTTCATGCTAAGGGATATTCAGGTAGCACTGGTGAATAAAATTACATGAAGTGTCCTGCAGAGATCCATGTGTGAAATGCAAAGGTAACTCAAAGACATGGAGAAGAGGCTAAACTGGTTAGATTTGTAAATCTGACACAAGCTGGAGTCACTCAGGGAGAGAGAATGCCACTTGAGACATTGTCTTCTTCAGAGTGGTCTGTAGGCAAGCCTGGAGATCATTTTCTTGATTGCTGATTGCTATGAGAGGGACCGTCCAACTATGGGATCTTGAGACATGATCTTGGATTGTATAAGAATATAAGCGGAGCAAGCCATGGAGAGCAAGCTGGTAAGCAGCATTCTTCCCTGATCTCTGGTCTCTGTTTTAGATCCCGCTTTGTCTTCCCTTGATGATAAACTAGAATGTGAATGTTTAAGGCAAATCAATGCTTTCCTTTCCAAAGCTGATTTCAATCATGGTGTTTATCCTAGCAACAGGAACCCAAGTAGAAAAAGAATCGAGTTGGAAAGTTTTCTGTGAGATGTGAAGAAAACCAAATGTCAATGTTATGAACATGACTCTTATTTTCTACAAATATTTCTCATTTTACATTAACTTATTATAAATAGGATGACTATTTAGAAATGTTCTACTGAAATCAGAAAAAAAGGTGAGGAAAGAAAATGTTGTGTCTCGTTGACAGAGAAACCAAGGAATCATTAAATTTCTTATGGTTTTCTGAAACCAAGATTATAATCAATGCTTTGAGTTGGGCACACCTATCTTTCTCACCCAGTGGTTTTACATACTTAGTGTCTTTAATATGGAAAGGCATTTGGCTTGTCTAACTTTTCTAGCTGTGTTCATAAATCAAGATGATCATTATCAGCAGAACAAACAAGAGAAAATATTGTGATATAATGTAAGCGAGGCATGAAATAATTTGTTCAAAGGCATAATGCTAAGGAGAAACATAAAACCATTACTTTTTCCCAAGGTGACTTATTTGCTTACGTAGACTCTTTCTATATTTGTCCCACTTGAAGTGTTCTTGGGGACTATAGAGATAGGTTCTGGCATGGAACTCTTCCAGGTAGCTAAATTTTCAAATCAAGTTTTACCTTGTCAGAGATCTATAAAAATAAAATCTTCTCCTTCAGTGCCAACACTGGGACCTCATAATTATCTTTGAATTGTTATTGTACTCTGCAAGGTTTTCTTCCCTCCAAAGTTGAAGCTTTTGAAATGTGTTTTAAGTATCTGCAACTAGCAATCCAGAATGTGTTTAAGGAGACCGCTCCCTCCCCTCCCCCCTCTCCCTCTCCCTCACCTTCATTCTCTCCCTCTCCCTCACCCTCTCCTTCTACCTCGCCCTCCCTCTCCTTCTCCTTCTCTCTCTCTCTCTCTCTCTCTCTCTCTCTCTCTCTCTCTCTCTCTCTCCCTCTCTCTCTCTCTCTCTCTCTCTCTCTCTCTCTCTCTCTCTCTCTCCTTCTCTCTTCTCAACACATTGAACAATATTCTGTTCTCTGTGGACTGACAGCAAATTGACAAACCACAGCAAAATTGCCGTTATACTGAACCTGGGAGATAAAATGGCTGAGTGACAGGCGGGACTAATCAGTTCATAGGTAAAAATCAAGATTGGATTTGATGAGGGGATTTCTTGGTCCGTGGTGGATTCAATCCTCTTTTCAATATACTGAAAAGCCATTTTTTTTTTGCCAAGTTTGATTTCCATTATTCCCCAACCCTAGCTCTGTCAGTTTTCTGCAAGGAGGTTTCTCACTGCTGGCTGTCCCCAATTCTGCAGGTAACCAAAGAACCTGAAGGAAAGCATCAGAGGTAACAAAAGGGAAGGGATAAAAAAAATTAAATGCCTGGTCCCCTGTGAAATCTATTTGGGAACCTATTATTTGTCATGGCAGTGGTTAGTTGTGAAAATAAAACATGGGACACGTCACATTGTGAAGTGCCACCAGCGCTGTTGTATGTAAGTCAGATTGTGATACTCTGTTGGCATCTGGCCAGCTTGCCCTATCACTGATAATAGTAAAGTGAAGTAAATGATAATTTCAACCTTCAAATTAATTTTCTCAAATCACCGGAAACTGATGATGCTAGCTCAGGTGGTTATTTTCATGTCTAGATCAGAACTTTTCAATGAAAGGGTGCTTCTTGCCCTGAGATGGGACTGTGTGGTTACATAATCTCATGAACTGTCTCTCCACATTTCTGTTTTCTTTTGGCTTTGAGTTTTTATTTTGTTATTTTTGTTTTGTTTTGTTTTTTTTTTGTTTTGTTGGTGGTGTTTAGTTTTTTTTTTGGGGGGGGGTGGGAAATGAACTCATGGCCTTAGACGTGTTAGACAAAGGCTCTATTTCTCTGCTGTATCTTTTCCTTCCGCCACTTTGTAAGGGCTTTTGATAAGCAAGTTTCGTCTTGAGTCAAAGTGTCCCTGCCTTCCTCTTTTTCTTTTACATTCTCATGAGTGACCAGCAGGGCTCTCCTAGGTTGCTTTCAGGAAATAAACTGTCAATCTAGGTCTCTAGTGCTTCCTTGGTGATGCACACAGTAATGTGGGTACCAGTGATTTGGGTGGGGCCTTTTCGTCTCCTCTGCAGAACTGAGGGGTTATGTGCTATGTGGATTTAGGGCATTGATGATTTAAGGACACAAATCCCCGCATTTTGAGACTGCGAAGGACTTAATCACCTTTTATCATAAGATTAACCAACCACTGAAGTTCCCATCAGAATTGCCTTTTTAGGAGCCGGCTAATACTAAGACATTTATTACAAAACCACCATTTCTGGTCATATTGTTGTTTTGCAGTACTGACTACCTTCAACTCTGCTGTGTGTCTACAATTACCTGTGTATTTACGCACATGCTTGAATTCTAACTTGATTTGTTAACAAGAAATTATGAGGTCTTTCTGTAGGTTTAGATGGTGAAGAAGATAATAAAAGTCACAGACCTTTGGTAGTTTACATCTTCATTGGAGGGGAACAGTGAGCAAAATAGAGAGGTGAAATACACTGCATTTGGTAGTACTGGGAAGGAAAAGCAAGCAAGAGGGAGAGAGACCAAAGGGTATGGTTCTTAGCCAATGCAGGAGAGATATACAGTTTGAATGAACAAGCAAAACCTGGAGGGAGTGACTCAGAAAGCTATTTGAGCATGAGTCTTACAAGCATAGAAAACCAGAGAGAAGGGAGGGGAGTGAGAGAGAGCGAGAGCGAGAGCGAGAGCGAGAGAGAGAGAGAGAGAGAGAGAGCAGACATGAGTGGCCAACAACAGCACCAGACAGGATCCCAGAGTTTGCAAAAGTGAGCATGTAAGATGTTTTCATGGTCAGATTCTCCAGCTTTCTCTTTGAGTGAGAGGGAAATGTAACTGGACTTTGTCGACTTTGTGGGTTGTTTATTCTTTTCACACTCCTCCACCCTATTTCTGCCCTTTCAACCCTCTAACACCAAATAGGAGAGAAAAAAAGGATAGTGGGGAAAGAGGGTGTCATTATCATTAAATACTTCCTGCTGACTGGGGGCATCTAGTTCCTTGGGACAAGTTTGATCTGCGCTAATTTCTTCTTTCTTCTTTGCCCACAACTACTTAACAAACCATGACCAACAACAATCACCAGCCAACCAACAGACCAATCAACTATCCAACAACTCACACACAACAGCCCAACAACACTGTGCGCATTGGGGCATAGCATTTCTACACTCTCTAAAAAGTCCCCAGAATTCCAAATGGTGCAGAAACTCTCTGCCCCTGGCAAAATCATGCCCCTGTATGAGGCAAATTATAGTCAGCTGCTTGTGAGCATCTGATGCAGCCCTGTATCCTATAACTGGGATTAAAATGAAAACATATTTGTATAATATTTCTGCATGTTTTAAAGAAATCAAAGTATCCAAATTGTAGAAGCTAGGAAGTGAGAGAATCCACAAGTAAGATCTTACCTTACAAATGCCTGGCTGGTTCCTAGAGTTAGAACAGGGAGAGAGGAGGCAGGGCTGAAAGTCACTGACAAGAATGCCACTTCAGGACAACCAAGAGGTGTTGAAGGCCAGGATAAGGGCTAGACTTGTTATGAAAGTAAAAGTTGCTGAGCTTAGCTGACTGATTGAAGGTGTGCAGTTAGAAAAAGGGACTTGGGGGTGGCCATAGGCTTTTGCGCCTGAGAAGCTGAGAGAAGCAGATTTCTACAGAAATAAAGAGTAAGAAAGAGTTTAGGGGAAACAAGCGTATGAGAAAAGAGCCACTGCTTAGTTTGGAGAGGCTGGTGAGCTTTGAACTACCTCATAGGAAAGGTGACCACCACTTGACTGGCCTAGGACATTATGGTCATACTGTTTTTATGATCTGTTGTCTTAATATCTTGATATTATTTTATCTTATCAGTTGTCAGCATCTTTTCCTGATCTCAGTGTGAATCTATTTGAATGATACATTGCTGTTGTGCTCCTGTTGTGCAGGCTGAGGACAGAGGAGAGTGCAGAATTCAGATAAAAGTTGTGCTGGGTGTGTGAGGTTCGAGTTGGACCTCTACCGGGACCCCTTGAATGAGACCCACAGAGGCTGCGAACAATGCAAAAGCAAGAGGAGTTTCATCGTTCCAATGCATTGGGGCCATCCCGCTTCAAGAGGGAGGCAACCCTGAGCAGACTCTAATAGGGAGTTATATATCTTTGATAAAGGAAGAATTCAAATAATAGTAACTGGGCAGGGTACTATTGGTGGAGCAAAGCAACCTTCAAACTGACTCATGGTCAGTGGACCATTTGGGATTTTCCAAGGAGGGTCAGTTAGGAGTCACAGGTGGCTTTGTTTGACAATTTGGATTGTAGTTGTTCCAGGAACTAAACTAGTTCTACCCTTCCAGGAAGGGAGGGGTCTTCGTGCTCAGAAGTTGGTGCTGGAATTTCCCTCCTGGCCTTAGATTGACCCCAGCTTTGGTTCTTTCTGATGTAAGGAATTGGGATGAGGGAAATCATCAAATAGATAGAAATGTGTAACAAAGTCTGGAGGTGGGGTATCTCATGAGGACAAGGCCAATGGACAAATGCCACACTTCTGGTAGCACCTCTGGTTTGTGGAAGACAATGGTAGGCTTGGTTTCTGAAGAGCATGGGAAGAAGAGGTCTGTTTAGTCCTAAAATTGATACTTGTTTAGATATTGATTTCTGACCATGATGAATGGAAACTGCAAACTCCTGTCTCCTGTCTCCCTTGGCTCAAGTCCTTAGTCTACCTCCAGTTCGATGTCTCCTGCAGCTCTGCTACATCCCAGTTTTTACGTGTATGTGTGAGCTACACAATCTTTGCTACATAAAAGTTTTAATGCAACACATGAAGTTAACTGCTGACTTAACTATCCTAAAACTAGGTCATAATTTCTTAACTAACACCTCACTGATTTTTTTCCTTTAAGTTTAAAAATTACTTTAAGTTTTTTTATTTGTGTGTCTTTGTGTGTTTGTATGTGTGTGTTTGTGTGTGTGTGTGTGTGTGTGTGTGTTGGGTGCCACTTGTGTGTAGCCATCAGAAGAAGGTATCAGTTCTCCAGAGCTGGAGTTATAGGCAATTGTGAACCATCTAACACAGAAACAGAACTTGGGTCCCTGCAAGAGTAGCATGCACTTATAACCACTGAGCTATCTCGCCAATGTGCCAATTAGTTTTTAACATTGAAAAATGTGAAATATGTATGTGTGTGTTTACACGTGTTCATGTGCATACATGTACATATACATGGAGGTGGGGTGGGGAAGTTAAAGTTTGACACTGGATGTCTTCCTCTGTTGCTTTCTACCTTTTAAGACTGGGTTTCTCACTGAACCCAGACTTCCTTGATTCACCTAAGCAGGATAGCCAGTTAGCTCCAGGCATCTGCTTGCCTCTGCCCCACAATAACATTGTGCTTTTACAGAATTGCTGGGGATGCTGACTGAGGTCTTCATGCTTGTGCAACACGCACTTTACCTCCGAACCAACTCCTCAGCTACTACCTTTTTAAATATTTTAGCGCTATTTCTGTATATTTATAGACGTTCAGTATCTTTATAATATTCACACTAATAAAATGATTAAATGCATTAACTCTACTGTCATTTTCCTTTGGTGATTTCACTCTGGGAGTTTATGTCAGCTTTTCACAGTTTGAAAAAGACATAAAATAGAAGTGCACACTTATCATTTTCAACAGTGAGTTGACCTTCTGTATAAAACTTAGCTAGAAAAGGAAAGAAGACATACAATTTTATGTACATCTTTGAGTTATATAAAAAGTGCATTTGAATGATCCAATAAATCTATGCTTCTATGTAAGTGTCCAGATTCCTATGTTGAGATAAAAACAAATGTGTAGCCTCTTTAAAGGCAATCTTGAAGTGCGTCGAAAGAGAAAACCACTTATTGGTAACATTCTCTTTTCTTCAGAGCACTCACCGAGTCAGAAAGCTCAACCAACTACTTTAGCTGCTAGTTCTAAGTGGCAGGAGGCAGGTCTCTCTCAGCCCTGTTCACTGTACCTCATTGTCTCCCTCTCCTCCTGAAACAACGGGTCAGGTCTGGAGAGGTTTTATGTAAACCACCACAGGTCTCCTACCAGGAACAGAATCCAGTGTTATGAAGTTCATACTCTAGACACTGCCCTCCAGGCTAGTGTGCTCAGTTTCCAAGGAGAGCAAGCAGGGCCTCTTTGGAATCAGAGCAGAGTTTAGGAGCCAACGGACTCACACTGGTTAGACACAGGTCTGGCTGAAAGCGTCAATGCAGATTTCTCCACTTACCACAGTTTCTGTGTGGGCAGCTGTTTCTTGTGGCACCGATCACATTTTGAACAGAGTATTTGGTAATGAGGATGCTGACTTCTTGGAGTTGCATGAGAGTTGAATGCACGAAGGCATGGAAAATACCTATGAATGCCTGACTTATGATCAGGATTCAGGACATGGTGCAGACTATTATTATTATAATCTATTTATTCTTAAAATCATTGAAAATTGGGTTAATCTTTTTTTATTCACATGTCCAGCTCAAAGGATCCTTCAGACTCATTCACTGATGAGTTGGAAAGATGTCCTGTTAGATTTTTAAAGTAATTTTATGCTCTCTAACTTAATAAAAATATACTGATAGTATGTAAATATGTTATACATACTTCCATATATGTAGATGTATGTGTCCAAAAGCTGAGAGTTAGCCAGATAAGTTATTCTAAGAGACTGAGAAAAATTATTTCCTCAAGGTATTTACCTCAAGGTATTTGCGCATGGAATAGTCCTAAATATTTTGGAAAAATTAAAACTGATTTACTTGAGAAGCATGTTTTTATGGTTCACCTATGAGTAGAGAAATATATGGTTATCTAGTGTGCGTACATGCTATTTTTTTAATTAAATGCTACCGTGCTGCATATGTTGTGTTTCTAGTCGATGGTTTGTTTTTGAGATTGATCCATGCCCATTTGTGTAAACTTAACTCACTGCTTTTGACTGCCGAATATCACTCCAGCAAAGAAATATGCTCTATCTTATGTATTGGCAAGTCGTCTGGATTCCTGATTTTCTCTAAACTTAGGATGTTTAAAGGGGGGCCTCTGAGTCATGTAAGCGCTTAGGCACCTCCCTGAAACTAGATTTCTATCCATGGCTTTCAGCAAGTCCCTCATTCTCCAGTGGTGAGGTGTGTTTTCTTCCTTTGCCTCCCTGCAGGCACCTGGCCCAGTGCCCTCAGCTCCCATCTCCTGCTTATTGGTCAAAGCAGAGGCCTCAGGCAAATGCCCAGAGGCATTCAGGTTCGTGGTTTGTCATTAGTACCCTGCATGGCCAGGTCTGGTCCTGAGAGAAAGTGGGCCGAATTGTTTCAGTTGCTTCCCTTGTCTCGAGCCTTCCTGAGCTGCTATGAAATTAGACACCAGTGAATTGTTCAGGACATGTTTTGGGCAAGTAAACTCAACCATAAAATTATAAATACTAGTCATCCGAAGCTCTGAATGGTTGAGAGCAGTAGCTAATTAAGTAGATTGTGCAGTACACTTTATTTGCAGAACGCCTTGTTGGAGAGACAGAGGCTTCTAGGCTGGCATCAGGTCAGCACAGAATCTTCTCGAGGAAAACAGACTTCATCTTGCAATCCACGATGCTCTGAAATTTCTAATTTGAGGCTTTGTGAAGAGATGCACAATCTGGTGCTTCATGTTCCATGGCTGGATCTGCTCAGGCCCATCTGCTCACTGGGAAAGAATCGAGGATGCTTTCTTTTCGGAATTTTAATTTCAGGTGTAGGTGTTTCAAAAAGGCAGCTACTAAAATGAATCCTCTTGAGACATGCGATGTAAATGTTTAAGTCAAGCGATAGGATGGGTCTGGCTAGCCATTCATTGCATCTACTGCTCCCTGCAGAAAGCTCTGGTGGACACAGGCATTTAAGACAGAGTGAGATCCAGGTCTGCCTTTTCCCAGGAGCCGAAGGCACAGGCTGATGCAATCAGTGGCCCTGGAGCAGTCAGTGGAATGAACTTCTCCTTTGGGGTTTTCAAATCAATCTCTGTTTTTTGGTTTGTGGATTTCTGCTCACATGCTGGCTATAGCTGTGAGAAAAGGTGCTTTTGTGCATGGTCCCTTGAGATTTCCTGGGAAGCATCCAGTTACCATCCTAGGCAAAAGCAAAGGTTGACTCTCTAGGACTATGTTGTTGTTCTTCCTGTTGTTGTTGTTTTTCTAGTAGCTTGTCAAAAGTTAAACTATATTTTTATCTTCCCATGTCCTAAAAAGGAATAGAATACTATGAGACTTGTTTCTATCAGGGTACCTGGTATGTAAGAACATCAACCACCCCCTAAATAATCAAAGAAACCAAACCAACCAACCAACCAAACAAACAAACAAACAAACAAAAAACAACCCCACCAAAACAAGCAACCAATCAAGCAAACAAACAACAAAAGCAAAGCAAAACAAAGACAAACACAAACAAACAAACAAACAAAACATGGTTCTAAGCTCCAGGTCACTTTTTCATGCAACACTAAAAAACAAAAACACAAACAAAAGCCAAGCAAAACAACAAAAAATGAAAGCTGAGCTGGATCTGGTGGTGCACACCTTTAATTCCAGCACTGGGAAGGCAGAGGCATGTAGATCTCTGAGGTTGAGGCCAGCCTGGTCTACAGGTGAGTTCTGGGACAATCAAGGCTATTGCATAGAGAACCCTGTGTAATGAGGTCATAGCAAAAGAAACAAACAGAAGAAAGAGAAAGAAAGAAAGAAAGAAAGAAAGAAAGAGAGAGAGAGAGAGAGAAAGAAAGAAAGAAAGAAAGGGAGGAAGAAAGAAAGAGAAAGCAAGAGAAAGAGAAAGAAAGGAAGGAAGAAGGAAGGAAGGAAGGAAGGAAGGAAGGAAGGAAGGAAGGAAGGAAGGAAGGAAGGTAGAAAGAAGAATGCTGTTTCAAATCCAGGCTCTGTTGCTTTCTGTTCCTGTGTTTAAACACATTTCTTTCTCTCTATTTTTATATTTTTTATTGGTTATTTTATTTATTTACATTTAAAATGTTATTCCCTTTCCCAGTTTCCCCTCCACAAGCCCCTATCCCCTCCCTCAGCCTCTAGGAGGGTGCTCCCTCACCTGCCCTTCCACTTCTGCTTCAGTGGCCTAACATTCCCCTATCCTGGGTAACCAAGTCTTCACAAGACCAAGGGGTCCCTTCCCAGTGATGTCAGATACGGCAGTCCTCTGCTACATATCCACCTGGAGCCCTGGGTACCCCCTGTGCATTCTTAGGTTGATGGTTTAGTTCCTGGGAACACTGGGGGTTCTGGTTGATTTTATTGTTCTTCCTATGAGGTTATAAACCCCTTCAGCTCCTACAGTCCTTGCCCTAACTTTTCCATTGGGTCCCTGTGCTCAGTCCAATGTTTGACTGTGTACATCCACATCTATATTGGTCAGGCTCTGGCAGAGCCTCTCATGGGGGCAGCTATACTGGCCTCCTGTCTGTAAGTACTTCTTGGCATCAGCAATAGTGTATGGGTTTGGTGTCAACACATTTCTTAAATAACTTACCCTTGGTATCTTTTCTGGTGCTGATGCAGACAGCATTCTGTACATTGATGGAGGGAATGGATGGTGGACAGTTGACACAGAGCTGCTCTGAGATGTCTCACCCCTGATGTCAGCTCTGTTGAAGACTGTCATAACCATGCTGACACAATTCAAAGCCTAGCATCCTAACACCTCCATCCAGAAGAAAATGACACCTTGTCTATTGCATGGCAAAGGCTAATATTTTTGTGAACTTGCTTTGAGTATTTTTACCTTGAGATCCTTCCTCAGTTGCATTTCCTTGTCACTTTCCTCTCTTCTAGAACACCGGGGTATTTGTATATTCATCTTAAACCAGACACTAGAATGGGGAAAGGGTTGTTTTATTTTGAGATAAGGTCTCACTGTGTTGCCCAGACTAACCTTGAACTTGTAGACTCATAATCTTTTGTGCCTCAACCTCCCAAGTCCTGAAATTACAGATCTGTTACCAGGTATGGCTAGTGAAAGGCTAAATAAGTTAAAATAGAACAACAATAATTTGATGTTCAGAAGGGTAGTTGAGTCATTTTTTTATTGAGAGTTTCGAAGTGAAAATTCTGAATTTGGACTCTATAATACATTTCAAATAAAAATGATGGATTTGGGGACAACCTGTGCCCAGGTAGCTTCCAGAAATGTTTAGATGCCTGGCAGGAATGCCAATAATACTGAAACAATTACAATGTAGTTAATTTGTATAAGTAAAAGAGAGACTTGAGGTCATTTTCTATTGGATCTAAGATGTTCCTGTGTACTATGACTTATTCAAATTTTCTTATTGGTGTATTTTGCTTATTGGTATGTGCGTGATGTATATGTGTGTATATGTGTTTGTGTATGTCTGTATGTTTGTGTGTATATGTGTTATGTGTATATATATGTATGAATCTCTCTCTGTGTGTGTGTGTGTGTGTGTGTGATATGTGGTATGGCATGGCTACCCCTATGCTATTACAAACTAAGCATTCCATAAATGCTTCAACAGGTCCACTTACGCTCATCCTCAGTGCCTGTATCCCGGCTCAGAACTTCTATCTCTGCCATCTCTGCAGCTCTGCAGTTAAATTACAGAGACCACATTGTCCAGAAAAAGGCTGACCTCAGGCCTGCATTTCCAAATGTCTGTTAACATGCCACTTTCTTTGTGTCACTGTCCCTGTGGAGTTAAGCTCATTGAGGTACACACTGAGACAGTGTAGTGACATGAAAGATGCCAGTCCACAGTCCACTGACTCAGTAGATTTGGGTCATCACTTAACTCTCTCAGTTCTCTGGTTCTGTTTGTTTGTTTGTTTTGTTTTTGGTTTGCTTTGGTTTAAATTATAGAGTACTGTTCTATATGTCGATAAATCTCGAGATCAGCTTAGAATCATGGGCACATAAATTAAAGGAGGAACTGTTCATCTCTCCCCCTTTCCTTCAAGAAATCCCCGGTGCTTCTCTTTCACAGTATCTCTACCATCCATTACCTGGCCCCTCTGCAAGCCAGCCTGAGGTTCCTCGTGCCTAAGGGATGCCCAGAGGCCTGTGTGCTGCTCTCAGTGGAGCACAGGCTTGATCTTCACCCTGGCAGCAGTAAGAAGGAGTTTCTTTCTGAATCCTCTCTATGAAGGAGAAATTGACACTTGAAGCTTCCTATGGAATTTCAGCTGGCTAATCAAATCACTTCAGCCCGTTTACTTTTAAAGGACTTAATTTTTTTTTACTTATAAATTAATGAATTTATTTCTTCCAGATAGCCCACTATTTCAGAATGTAGTTTGCTGAATCAAAGCGAGGATGGCCGCAGAGGTGATCTGGCAGCCTTCAGGTACTGTTAGAGTATTAGAGCAAGAGGAACTCTCCATGCCGCTCACATGCTGCTGTGCACAGCAGGCACTTGCCTGTCCATAATTCTCATCGACTGAGTCTCTGACTCAGGGTGCTCTTGACGCTGGGAGGCCTCAGCACGGTGCTGTGTGTATCCCATAATGAGCTGTGTCACTATGGTCATGTAACAAAGCTTCTGTGACTCACTCAGACTCATCATCTGTCCTTTGCAGTTCTTAGAGCAGCCTTTTTTTTTTTTTTTTTTTTTACCAGTGGGTTGTGAACCCCTTTGGTTGCAGTTCTGCTATTCTGCCTATGAGAAATTTACATTATGATTCATAACAATAACAAAATTGCAGTTACCTTTGGGAGTGAGAATTCTCATTTCAGTCTCAGACAGAGTTTACTTATGATATAAAAGACCACTTTCACTTTTCCTGTTTTTTTTTTTAATTCAGTTTACATCCCCATTGCTGCCCGCTCTCCTGAGCACCACCCCCCTACAATCCCTACCCCTACCCACTCGACTTCTCCTCTGAGAGGGTGGAGCCACCATCTGGGTATCCTCCCATACTGGTACCTCAGGTCTCTGTGGGGCTAGGTGCATCCTCTCCCACTGATGCCAGACAAGGCAGCCTAGCCTGAACATATCCCACAGCCAGGCAACAGCTTTTGGGATAGCCCCTGCTCCAGTTGTTCAGGACCCACATGAAGACCCAGCTAAATATTTACTACATGTATTGGGAGTCTTACGTACAGCCCATGTATGCTTTTTGGTTACTGTCAGTCTTTGAGAGCACCAACAAGGGTCCAGGTTGACTCTGTTGGACTTCCGGAGTTCTTGTCCCCTTCGGGGTCCTCAATCCTTCCCCAAACTTTCATAAGTGTCCCCAAGTTCCATCAACTGTTTGACTGTTGTTTGTTTGTTTGGGTTTTGGGGGTGTGGTTCTACTGTGTTTCTTTGGTTTGGGGAGGGATTGTTATTGTGTTGGGGTTTTGTTTGTTGAGAAAGAAGTTGGGTGGGACTGGAGCGGGAAATGGTCTGGAAGGACTCAAGGGAGGAGAAGACTGTGATCAAACTATACTTAAATTTAAAAACTGCTTTAAGAATAAAAATATAATAATAAAAAAAGAAGAAAATGCCCCAGAAGATCAGGCTGTTAATAGACAAGCCTGGAGGGTATTCTTAATTAGTGACTAATGGGGGAGGGCCCAGCTCATTGTGGGTGGAGAACCACATGTCAGCATAGAATCTTCTTCTATACTAGAAGGAATCTTAGTGTTCATTAGTTCCTAGACTTCTTCTGCACTACAATAGTATATTAGCACTTCTAACCATATACCATTTTAAAAGAATGATAGAGTTGGTAAAGATTAATTAATTAATTAATTAAAAGGAATCCTTAGATACAAGAAAGGACCTGGCTATATAGTCCACTCCATGTGGTCCATTTTACCTTATGGAAAATCAAGGGCCCTTGAAGTGACAGTACGTCCTTAGGACTACTGTGTTGGCTAGTCTTATGTCACCTTGATACAAGCTAGAATTATTTGAAAGGAGGAAACCTCAATTGAGAAAAAGCCTCCATAAAATACAGCTGTAAGGCATTTTCCTAATTAGTGATGGACAGAGGAAGTTCCGGCCTCATTGTGGGTGGTACCATTTCTGGGCTGCTGGGTCCTGGGTTATATAAGAAAGCAGGCTGAGCAAGCCAGGAGGAGCAAGCCAGTAAGCAGCACTCCTCCATGACCTCTGCATCAGCTCCTGCCTCCGGGTTGCTAGGCTGTAAGGGCTCAAGTAAGTAAACCACTTTTTCTATTGAGGCTCCTTTTTCTGAAGATTCCACAACCTTCCCAAATACTACCCCCAGCTAGGAACCAAATGGCAAGACACAAGAAGCTATGGGAGACATTGCACCTTCAAACCACATAGATGATTTGTTCAGCATATCCAGGTGTACAGTTAGTGCCTCCTCCAAGGGAAGAAAACCCAACTTCTCTAATTCCCAGTTATATCACACCCTAAACCAAGCAGCACCCATCCATCCCTGATGCTTTGATCCTAAACAGAAGGAGAGTGTTGCCTCCAACTCTGAATTGACCCAGCACCTAGAGAGGTTTGCTTAGAGCACCTCTGGGTCACAGAAGTGACACGTGTATCCTATTGTGTGTGGAAATGATCAAGCTTGAACATCCACTCAATAAAGGAGGAAAATAGGTCATTTTGCTTTGACTGTCATTTTAAAGTCTGCTTCTGTAGCAAGCAGTGAAACCTGCCTTCATTGAATTTATTATTGGATGGGAGCTGAGCTTCTGTGCGCTGATGGCATAACTCCAGGGAGTCACCCTAGCACTTGAACTTTAAATAGACCTCTCATGCTGTATTCATTTGTCCATGCAAAGCACTCTCTCCCCTTCTTGCTGGCTTGCCTAGCCATGAAGTAGCTAGGAACAGCTGCCTCTAGTGTTTGGGGCGATAACTTGGCAGCCTGCAGGTCTTTCTTTCCACCCCTCTTCATAGTCCAGAGCAACTATTTGCATCCTCCTTGTCCCACCCTCCCTTCCAAAAATTACTTTTCAGTAATTACTACAGCTCAAGGATGCTGTCCAATCTAAAATGGCTAATGAGAACCAGTCCTTCAATCCAAAGCATAATCAGCTTATAGCAAGCTCCCGTTTCCTGTGCCTCATTACTGTGACACAATCTATTTTTCATACCTCGAAATGATAAGGCATCATTGGGGGGAAAGCGATGGCTCTCTATCACTGGGTGTGCAGGAAGGGGAGCTGGACTTAAGCATGCAGAATTGATTTATTTCCATTCGTCTATTGCTTTGGTAGCTGCATCTTTGAAAGCAGTTAATATCGCAGTTTTGATTTGGCCCTAAGAACAGCAGGCCCTGACAATCAAGCATGCTTATTACAGCCGGGAAGGGGGAAGGAGAGGGAAGGGAATCCAGAGTAGTTCAAGTGAACCATGATGTATTTGGACACGTGCAGGGTCAGAGCAAAAAGGATTTTAAATTTGGTTGGAGATTCAAGCACTGCTATCTTGCCCTCTCTGCTTAGTCTCCCGATCATTTCCCCTTCCTCTATGATTGTTGCCTAGGACCCCACTAGCGTCTTTTCTGCTTCCCTTTTAATGGGTCTGTGTGAGCCCTTCATTCTTTATTTGTAAAGAAAGAACATGGAAGGCATCCATTCCTGGGATCTTCACTGGAAGTCCGGGGAATCTGCTTGGCTAACATTGTACAATCTGTTGATAAACACCCAGGCTATTTTAATCTCCTTTCCAAGTTTATCTTCCTGAGTTAATTTTCAAACTGTCATTTTGTGGGGGGGTGGGGGGGCGGGGGTGGGGGTCTGGTGTGATTAAAGCTCTGCCTGTCTGAATGTCTGCATGCTCCTGGCATGCTTTCCTGGGCATTGATGCTAGCAAAGCAAGCCTATTAATCCCACCCTCATGATTAAAGCTGCCGAGGGCTGCAGCATTGATGGGTTAATACTGGTTTCTGCGTCCTTGGATTTAGTCCAACTCAGTCATCACTTTGAATGAGGCAGTTTGATGGGCTTCAGGAAGGCTGCTTCTGCTGTCATTGTCCGTTGCAGACTCCAAATACCAAGAGGGAAAAAAAGAAAAGCCAGCTCCAGACAGCTAGACAGCTCCAAGAAGTATAGATGTCAATAACATAAAGATATAATATGCAGATTGGGTTATCTTTGCTATATAAATGTTAATAGGCAGAAAAGTCTTACAAAGGGCCCTCACTTGGCTTTACCTCCTTTCCCAAAGCAGAAAAATGAAACAGAAAGATCAGAACCCATCAGTCGGCTTTTAGGCAGTGTTTTTCCCTGCTTTGTCTGAAGATATGTAAAAGATGAAGCTAAATTAGAAAATCTTTTACTCTGTCTCTTCATTTGTATGAAGTAAGTGCACACAACTCCCTGGGAGTGGGAGGCCTGCAGATTTACTCATTAGACACAATAACCAGTAAGCTGGTGTCTGCACTCAAGTGCAGTCTTCATCAGGCAATTAGGGAAGGTGGTGCTTGGCTGCCTCTCCATCCTCAAGAGCCCTGGGATCTATCGTGCTTTTAAAATAGCTGGGCTGTCAGAGGACTCAGATTGAGCATCTGCACTTCAGCTGAGTCCATAAATTAACTTCTAGTACTTATGGCATTCTGGGGGAATGAAGCTTTCTTTGGATTCAAGATATGGCTCTTCTAGGGACGTTACATAACCATGCCTGTTATATGGGGAGAATTTCCTACCTCCAACGTTTTCAGGAAGGAATATTTTTACTCTCTCTCTCTCTCTCTCTCTCTCTCTCTCTCTGTGTGTGTGTGTGTGTGTGTGTCTGTCTGTCTGTCTGTCTGTCTGTCTGTCTGTCTGATAATCCGAAACAGATAAAGTGGAATGACTTGCCAACAGTGCATCAGGGCACAGAATTCACAGCCTCCTGTTGACTGGTCAATCAAGTCTGTCTTGTTTGACTGTTAAATTTGAAGGGTTTTGAGTAAGCCTGTAGATATCTGGATTTATATGTTACTAAATTATTTTCTTAAGGGGCATTGATTTTCCATATACATGGCCCCTACCATTTTTTTATACACCTGCTAGTGACAATCACAATTGTGGAATTGTACTTTAAGTGATTTATCTATATATGGATGGATCAGTAACTGTCATTGGCTCATTTATCCATAGCTCTTTATCAGGAAAACAGGAGCACAAGATATTTCAGAAATAATATAAATTTACCTTGCATTGTTATATTGATCTTAGCCAACATATTTATCATATGCACTAAATCATTGTCTTGACAAGATGAACTTTTTTGGTAATGTCTGTGTACTGAATGAACTGAGACACATGGTATTGAGGGCATTCAGCCTGGCTATTCTCAGTCTGAAAGCCCATGGACTTATAGTTGGAATCTCAGCATAAACATTCTGTATTAACAATAGTAACAGAAGAGGGAATAGCCTAGTTTCATTTCTTATTGCTGTGATAAGAGTATTCTGCCCAAAACAACTTTAAATGGGTAAGGGTATATTGAGTTTACAGTTCTGGGCCATGGTATACCGCAGCAGAGAAGTCAAGGCAGAAGCTTGAAGTAGCTAGTTATAGTCATAGTGTATAGTAGAAAGAGAATAAATGCATATGTGTATCATCACTCAACTCATTCCCTCTACTTTTATACAGTCCAGGATCTTGGTCTAGGGATTGGTGTCACCTCCAATGGGCAGGTTTTTCCACCTCCATTACTATAAGCAAGACAATCTCCAACAAATATTCCCACAGACAAACCTTATCCCCACAATCCTGCATTGAAAGTCTCTTTTCTAGATGGTTTTTAGATTGTGGGAAGTTGACAATTGAAACTAATTATACAGAAGACAGGATGATGATGATGGTGATAACAATAAAGGTCTTAAGAGTATTTAAAATAATTTTCAGAGTTTTTTGTTTGTTAATCTTGTTTTGTTTTCAGATTCCCTTATATATCAATGATACTAGTCATATAATTCAGTTTATTTATGACTAAATATTTGAAGTTGGCTGCATAGGCTAGTAACTATTTTATAATTACAGTATAAGACTTTTCAAAATAATCCAGAATATAGATAGATGATTTTTTTAGCACCAACTACATCCAAATACTATTTCTTAGAAGTGGAAAGATGAAAATAACTCACTAGGAGACATAGAACCACTGGAGTCTAGGCTGCATGTTTATGTATTCTGGATTTATAAACCAGTTTACAGATTTTTTTTAAAAGCAGAACAAAATTAAAATAAGAGTTTTTCAGGCTGGAGACCTGGCTTAGCAGTTAAGAGCATACTTTTACAGAGGACCAGAGTTGTTTGGTTCCTAAGTACTCATGTTGTGCATATCATGGAGAAGAGCTAGAAAAGATATTGGAAAAGTATCATGCATCAGTCATTGTTAAAACAAAAACCTCTTAGCTGGGCAGAATTTTCTCATGATTGGCAAAAGTAGTATTGGAGCATTTGAAAAGGCTAGATATATGCAGGATGTGTATGGCCCTTGCCCTCCTAAGCCTTATTACTGATGTCAAAGTGGACCCAAAATGTGGGCAGTAGACAGTACAAGCAACAAGCACTGGAGAGGCTCATGTACAGGGCCTAGCGCTCTCGAATCCTGTTTTAAGACAGCTCAGCTAGAGAGACACATGGGCATCTGTGCAGGTACCAACACTACGAGCTTCCATATGGCTCGACTGTGGGGAAGGAGGTCTCTGGGAGACTTGGTGGAGGTGACATTTTAGATGCTGAATCCAAAGGTCATCAATACTTGAATATTCATGGATAAAAAGACATTTTCGATAGGATGAACTGTGTGTAAAGAAGAAACAGTCATGAGGCTATTCAGCTGTAAATCACAGACCCTTCCTCCACCATAAAAATCACCATATGGACGGTCCTGCTCTCAAGGGATGTGGCAAGGAAGTTCATGTACTCAGAAATAGACTAGACAAAAGGCACAGGCAGGGTGCTTCTGACATTTTTCTCACTTAGTTTTCATAATGAGATGCAACTTATAAGATATACAAGAGCCCCGAGCATCAAGAACTCAAAAAATTGCTAGGTAATTTTACTAAGAATTCTGGATTGGTTAGGTATGGTAGCCCAACATCTGTACTCCCAGTACTAGGGGCAGAAGGCTGGTTCATGAGTTGAAAGTCAGTTTGGCTTATAGAATGAACTTCATAGCAAGACAGCATGGATCTATAAAACAAACAAACAATTAATAAATACCCTCAATGAATGAATGAATGGAAATTGAATAAAACAAAAGTATTAACCATATCAATTCAACACAATCAGAAAAACTATAAGGTGCCATCACGACTAGTGTTTAGCTGGGGAAAAATTACATTAAAATTGTTGATGCACTTTCTGATTGTTAAGTTTAAACAAAGAAAAGACAATGAGATCCCGAGTTCCAGCAGAATTGTCAGAGTGTTCTGGATGCTCTCTTTAGAGGTCAAAGTCAGTCCTATGATGAGTCCCACTGACAAGTTCTACTGTAGGAGGAGAGAAGGAGGGCTCCAGAGCAGATTCGGCAGATCCTGGAGCAGACCCTGGAGACGATCAGAGGGTAATGAAACTGTACAAAACATAATGTTGTAAAATATCTAATTCCCTTTTGAATGAAATCCAGGAATTGACATTGATAGGCAGGCTGTGTTTCTGTGGAGAGTGTGTTTTCATTATGCAGTGGTCTTGTACCGACCTTCTCCTTGTTATATTCGCACCATTTCTAAGCAAAATTTCAGTGTGTGTGTGTGTGTGTGTGTGTGTGTGTGTGTGTGTGTGTGTGTGTTAATATTTTTCTCCCTCATCTGTTCATGGTGGCAAGTTTGATCTTTTGTGAGTAACAAGCTTATTGACTCGATTTCTAGGAGCAAAGATCTATGCTAGATGTTAGGATGGTTTTCCTTATTATTCAGTTTCCTTTTGAAATTCCTTCTGGTCTTCCAGGGCTATGGGATATATGTCTTGACAAGTTCATTAAGCTGGTGGAGACACCTGTAACAGGCCCTGAGGGTAGCATTCCTTAGTTCCAGCCCCAGATACCCAGAAGGCATCTGAAGGAAGCCTGCCTGCTCCCTGAGACTATTAGACTCAGAGGAGGGGTCTGTTTCCATCCTCATTTTAGCTTTGGCCTTAACACTACTGTGAGGCAGAATCATGTATGAAGAGATGTACTCTTTAGACAGAGCACCTCTGTCCTTTTCTTCTCCCAAGTTGATGGCATGGCTGCCTCTTCAGTCATCACCACGTATGTGAAAGATTTTGTAGGTCAATGCCATCAGTGGCCATTCAGACTTGAAGTCTACAACTGAGGACAGCACACAGCTGTGTCAAATTTAACATCCTCATTCTGAATGGATAATGACTGTCTTTCATCTCTCTTTCTCTCTCTTTTCATGTCAGCCAACATCCTTTGTGTTTTGTTTCCCTCCTACCTCCAAATAACTGCCAGTTTGTTTCACTTTTGGGGTTTCAAGTTTGCTGCTAGAAGTAACTCTGGGGGTTATTTATCTGTTCTATCCACATTGCACAGATTATATGTTTGTTGTTTCTTCTTAAACTGAGCACAAAGTCAGTTTAGGCAGAGGATTCTGAAGGGGAATGATACGTAGCAACTCCTAAGACCCCAGCCTCATGACCTCAGAAGCAAGAACCTAACCGTTCTGAGCTTTGGTTTCCTTCTTGTCACTTAATAAAATGAAGATGTTAAGAGGGTGTCATGAGAGATCCATTTGCCATGCTTTGCACAGCATCAGACCCACATTAAGGGAAGCATGCCCTTAGCTATCACGACATTCATCTTCATAACCACCATCAGGATGTCAATGGGGTGGTACGTCTCCTTGGGAGCATCAGCTGTGTGCTAAGACTTAATGATTTCGATGGTAAATACTTTAAAGTGTCATTTTACAGCAGACTGCCAGTAATCCCACAACAAAACACAAAAACCACACGTATTTAAGGTAAGATTTAGCAGAAGTTTATACTTGTGATAGGGCCCCCTGAAAGGACAGATTTTTTTTTTAATAGAGAGTATTCCGAGGAGATATGGGGAGATTGTGAAGTGCTTAAAGCAATAGGATCAAAAAGAGTCCCATGCCTATTAATCAAGGATCACAACTCATTCTCAGATTTGTCTGTTTTTACTTAAGAAATTAGAAATTTTCAGATTCATATATATTTAAAACTCCTTCTCAATGGTTTAAGTATGCTAAATACATGTTATTAAGATCTTACCGGGATTCTTTGGTAGGAATTTGAATATTTATTTTAAAAGAGGAAAAAGCTAGATAACCCTTGAGGGTCACTGAATGATTACTCAAAAATTCCAGAAGATAAGTATGACAGTTAGGCCTTTTTTCTCTTTCTTTCTTTCTTTTTTATCAGTTTGACACAAGCCAGGGCCATCTGGGAAGATGCAACTTCAATTGAGAAAATGCCTCCATTAAATTAGCTTGTATGCAAGTCTGTAGGACAGCTGTGTTAACAATAAAATTATAATTATGAACACTTGAATTTCATGTAATTTTCACATGTCACAAAATACTCATGTTTTCATTCTTAAGCATTTTAAATTACACACACACACACACACACACACACACACACACACACACATTTAACATCAAGGCTCAGCAAAAATGGGTGATATATTAGTTTCCTGATCTTTTGTCAAGAGAAAAATCTCCTTGGTTTTAATTTACACTAAAATAAAAATGGCCACTGAGCTGGATATTCATGTAATGTCATACAATTGTAGAGTCACCAGGGAGAGAGTTTCTAGAGTGTTATCCTGTACCTTGTAAATGCATGTCTACACAGACTGAAGATGAGCTGTACGTTACTTGATTCCTTCCCTTTCCATTGTGAGAAGATGAAAATCATTGAATGAGTGACATACCTTAATCCTAAAGACTATGACCTATACATAAGCAAATGGGTACACTTTCCACTTACATATGGCATACTTGCATGCATCTACACATAAGTAACTAGACATACATGCGTGTACATGTAGACTCACCAGTCTCTGAGTTTGTCTGAGCTATTCTCCAGCAGTTCTTTGTAGTGATGAAGTGATCAGATGGTCCTCTGAGAATAATTGCTGCTTCTATACCATGCATATGTTTTGACATGGAGTGAAACAGAAATTATCATATGACACCTTCACCTCCACTGAGCTTGAAGGGAAGCAAGCATTATTTCTGTAAGGCTGTAAGCCTCATTAATATGTGTTGTTGAAGTCCTCCATCACATCAAAGAATTACCATCTTTAAAAGATGGTTGTTTTGAATAAGAGGTTTAAAATATCAGCACAAAGTAAGATATCTTTAAAAACCCTAAATGAGCGAACACATTCAAATATCATTATTAGAAGCATTACTTTCTAATGGGCTCTATATCAATCTGATTAATTGGAAACGATTTGTAGATGAAAGGAAAAGTCATTCAACTTCCCACTTTTAAGGTCCTTTTATTTTGGCTCACTCTCCTATTCTGTTAATTTCTATTGTTTAGCTTTACCCTTTGCTTTCTCTTTCCCACTTGGAGAGATGCTCCCAAGAATAATTCCTAGTGCTGCTACTGCTATGAGATCTTTGCCAGTAAGAGAGGGGAACTGTGCAGGACATATCTCATTTCCAGTCTGACAAATCATCTGTGAAGATGAGACCCCAGCTGATTGTTTAATTGTGCATCAGGTTTAGGTGACAGAACTTGGGTATGACAAAGAGGGACGGAGGAGATAGCTTTCTTCTCTCCCCTTAGAACTATGGTATTGTGAATGAAGACATCTGCTAAGTCTCTATTTCCCAAGGGTGGGTGGATGGGGGAGCATCCCCTTAGAGACAAATAAAATGATTAATACTAATAAAAACTGAATCAGCCTTCGTACCTTACAATTTTTAAGGGGTAAACTTCAAGAAAGTGGGGTTTTCATATTTAGTTTTCCTACTGCTGGTGAAATTAATGGATGCCCTCCCCTCCTCTTTTGATTCTTTTTGTTCATACCCTCATGATAACTCCTAGTAGTTACATGTTCTTTGGTTGCCATTTCTTATTTGCACGTATTTCATTATTTTTAAGATGTTGGCCAAGGAAGAGAGAATAGAAAATCTCTTTGCAGAAGTCACCCTTCCTTCCACCCTACCTTCCAATGCATGCTCATAGAGTAATACATGTGTAAGCTTCCTTTATACCTACTTCCTTCCCTCTTTCCATCTTCCCCTACCTTCCTCCCTCCCTCTCTTTCTTCCTTTCCTTTCTCTCTCTCCCTATCCCTCTTCTTGCCTCCTGTCATTTCTCTTTCCACCCCCCATTCCTTTATGTCTTCCTCCCTTCTTCCTTCAAAACTATTGTCTATACTTTAGAGCTGTTAAATGCATTCATTCAAGGAACAACTGGGCCTTCTCTTTAGCTGGAGTCCCTGGCCGGTGAGTCCAGGGACCGTCCTGTTGTTACTTCCTGAGTAGCTGAACAGCTGCACCTGACTTTAAATGTTTTCTTCAAAAAATTTAATTCAATCTACTTTTACTGTACTTTTATTTATTTAGTGCTTTTGTCGTTACACCTAGCTTCTTAAGTACTTTCTGGGGTTTTGAATTCTTGTCTTTGTGGCTGTGTGTCAAGCATTTTATTTACCAAGCTACCTCCCAATGACTGCTCCCCCTTTTCCATAATAGTCATCTAATTAGACTGAGATAGAAAAGCTCATCATAATTTTGATCTTCATTTTTACGCTACTCAAAATGATGTTGTTAAAAATACTTTTTATTTAGATTTGTTGCCATTTGACTGTCCTGGAAAAATGCTTACTCAGACCTTTGACTGTTTTAAGCAGGAAAATTTGGAGGATTTACTATGGTGAATTTAAGGTCCTTATACATTCCATATATATATATATGGAATGTTTGTGTGCTTGTGCCACAGTATGTGTATGTGTGTGGAATTTGGAATACAAACCACACCAATCAGTCAGTTCTCTCTTCCACTTTATTGACCCCAGGAATTGAACTCAGGTCTTTTGTTTGGAGACAATCACCTATTTGGGGGCTAATTCTCTAACCCTGATCCCCTTTTCATAAGGATAGTATTGTGATTGTTGCCTTCATGTGAAGTCTGTTGTCTTCCCTCTGTCTATATTTCCATTGTTGTGCAGAACTGTTTTGGTGTTATATAATTCTAATTGTCAACTTTTGTGTTTGTTCTTGTGCTTTGGGGTTCATATAAAAAAAACAGTCTGAAATACTTCTCTCATGTTTTTTTATAGGAGTTTCATAGTTTTGTCTTTAGTATACTTTGAGTTAGTATTTGTAACTGGTGGATCACTGAGGTCTAATTTCTAAGCTAATGTCTTGGAAAGACCATCTTCTTCCCACTGTGTAGTCTTTGCATTTTGATTAAAAAAATAGACATCTCTAAATAAATGTAGTTTTGGGATTTATAATGTGTTTTACAAGGTTCCAATCTTTTGTGTGATTGTGTGTGTGTGTATGTGTGTGTGTGTGTGTGTGTGTTGTGATGATGATGATACCAATATGGAGCTGTTTTATTTACTAGAGTTTGTCATGTATTTAGAACTTAAAGACAGACAATTTGCTTTCTTCATTCAGATTTTCTTTGGCTATTTGAAATCTTTTATAGTTACCTTTAAGTTTTTACATTGGGTTTTCAAATTCTGTGAGGAATAGCACTGAACCCTTTTCTTTCTGGAGATTGGATTGAACCAGTGTGTTCATTTGAGCCACACAGATATTTTTTAGAAATATCGATTTTTCTCATCTATAAATAGGAACTATCTTTTCATTTACTTGTATCCTTGTTGGTTTCTTTTATCAGAATGTAAAGTTCTCATTGTAGATAGTTTTGCTTCCCTGGTTATGTGTATTTCCATATATCTTATTTATTTATATATTATATTGGAAAATTGGTTTTTTATTTTTTTGCGACTCCTCACTATTTGTATATAGAGCTACTACTGACTAGTTTTGATTTTGTAGATGGTGGTTTTACTGAAATTTTGATTACTCCTGAGAGTTTTATTGGAACCTTTAAGGTTTCGCCTGTTCAAGATAATTTTGTGTATAAACAAGCTTAAGCTAAACTCACAAAAATAAAGAATAAAGACTATAGTAGAAACAAAACAGAGGTTTAAAATATAATAATAGCATGATGGTTGTGGCAGTAACCAACCATTTTACAATTGTATCTAAGGTTTACTCCATGAGTTGGAACCCATACCTGGTTAGAGGTCAATGCTGTATGTCTTCCACAGTAGCTTTTAACCTTATTTTATGGGTCAGAATCTCTCACTGAATCCAGAGCTCACAGATTCAATTGAACTAGTTTATCCCTGGAGCTTGCTGTTCAGAGCAGGAATTTTGGCCCACAATCAACTTTTATGTAGGTACTACAGATCAAACTTAGGTCCTCGTGCTTGTGCAAAAAGCACTTTAATGGTTTAGTGATCTTCTCAGCCCCTCCCCTATGTCAGCCCTCAAGTTTCCCAAGGACTCTGCAGTACATGACATTCTATGATGGTAACTTGGATTTGTACATCTTTTATGGGGACCAAGAGGAATGGAGAATATACAGGTTACTGAGAAATGAACATGGTGATCTTGAGTGATACAGAAGCTCAGACGTTCAGCACTGCAAGTACAACTTTATAGGAAGACCTCCCTGTGCTGGAAGTAGGGTGGACTAGAACCTCCCTGTGCTGGAAGGAGAGTGGACTAGATATTTGAAGGGAAGTTTTACAACCTGCAGGCTATGCCTAATTTCTTAGACACTATGCAAGTGATTTCCTTGGTTCTAATTTCTGATTTCCAATAAGGAAGCACATGTCAAGATTGAATCCTTTTGGACACTAGAAGGAATCTTAGTGTTCATCAGTTCATGGAAATCTTCCTCAACATCAGGGATTCCCTTAAAAATCTGAGCAAAATATAGTA
Organism: Rattus norvegicus; assembly: GCF_021556685.1. NCBI lineage: Eukaryota > Metazoa > Chordata > Mammalia > Rodentia > Muridae > Rattus > Rattus norvegicus. The sequence goes on from NC_141542.1 coordinate 93,076,450, forward strand.
TTCTAAGACAATAGTACATTATTACTACTATACCCATGCCACTTTTAAAGAATGAGAGAGCTGAAAAATAAAATAAAATAAATTAATTAATTTTTAAAAAAAGGAAAAGAAAATGAATCCTTAGCCACAAGAAAGGACCTAGCTATCGTCTACTTTATGTGTTTAATTTTACATTAGGGGAAACTAAGACCTGTTTAAGTGACAATATATCTTCAAGACTACTTTGCTGCTTAGTCTATGTCAACATAAGGCAGAGTTATCTAAAAGGAGGGTACCTCAACTGAGAAAGTGGTCCCAATAAGATCCAGCTGTAGGGCATATTCAAAATTAGTGATCAGTGAGGGAGGACCCAGCCCATGTGGGTAGTGCTATTCCTGGAATGGTGGTTCTGGGCTCTATATGAAAGAAGACTGAGAAAGATCCAGGGGGCAAGCCAGTATGCAGCACCCCTCCATGGCCTCTGCATCAGCTCCTGCTTTTAGGTTCCTTTTCTGTTTGTGTTCCTGTCCTGATTTCCTTTCTGATGAATAGCAATAAGGAAGTGTAAGTCAAATCAACCCTTTCCTTCCATATATGCTTTTGTTTTACGAGGTAGGGTTTTTCTGTGTAGTTTCAGCTGTCCTGAAATTTGTTCTGTAGAGCAGGCTAGCCTTGAACTTATAGAGATCTGCCTGCCTCTGCCTCCAGTGTGCTGGGAATGAAGGCATATGCCACTACTGCCTGGCCCCCTATGCTTTATGGTTGTGGTTTTTTGTCAGAGCAATAGGAATCCTGACTAGGGCAAATAACAAGTTTATATTAGACCTTGGTTTGCAAGATCCAGTTCAAACTCCTTATACCTTAGTGCATGTGGGATAATGAGTATATATTGCCTTCATATATTTATGGGGAAATGGTAGGGAAAGAAAAGCCTTAGTGTCCCTCTGAATTTTTAAATGTTAGGAAGGCACAGGGCAGGAAAGGCCAGAGGTATGGATCTCCCCCTAATTTTTATTGATCCATTTTTATCTTTATCTCTCAGCTTCTATTTTAGTTTCTTCTAAAATCGCTCCAGGCAACCTTTCTTTTCTCCTGCCCAGGGCTTGCCTAAGATATGACATTCACTGCATGCTATCCCTTCTCTAGCCAGTACTTTACACTGTTAAATCTCTCCATTGAACCCAAGAGCCTTGATCAGCTTGGGAGGGAACACTTGGAGTAAATGTCCTTTGTTCTTCGCTTGGCTCCTGGCTCTGCCCATGTGTTCTAAGCAGGACTTCCAATTAGGATGCCTGAAAGGAAAGAGCAGATTGGAGCTGCTATGTCTTCCTTCGGTGCCAGCAGGTCTGGGGGTGGCATTATGAGCTTCCCAAAAACTCACTGGGAAAGACTTGCTTCCAAAGCAAGAAAATATGGCCTATTAGCCTAGAGGTACAGAATAGGAAAGACAAAGTGGCAAGCTGGTAGACCTGGGGTGGGTTTCCAACTAGATTGATCCATACCTATTCTGATAGAGATTAACTGGTCTTAAAGCTGAACAAGATCTTCTCCTTACTGCATACATTCAAGTTCTGTCACTCTAACTAAGCTGTCAGGAGCTTAAGCCTGATTTTGTTGTTGGTGTACACAGCACACACATTACAGCTTTCATATGTTTGTCTATTGGCCAAAGTAGAAATGCCATAGATGCAGGATCTGAGGTTTGATGTATTGCTACAGTCTCAGTTTCAGAGAGGAACTCAGTATACATCACAACGGCTTTAAGAGTATTTGACCATCTGTGCCATTTACCATTTTATAGACTTTCCTTATAATACTGGGAGAAAATAATAAATATGAAATATCTGATAATAGTATTTATAGAAGTCCTGAACCCATCCAAGGGAAAGAGCATGGGCTTTGGGCCTGGAAACCCCAGCTCATGCTCTTCGTCCTATCTGCGTGATCCAGGACAAAACAGCCAACTGTCTAAGATGCTGGTTTTACCCACAGCATTGCTCCTGTCTCACAGGACCATGTGCAGGATCTATGCTGATGTATACAAAGGGCTTTGTCTATGTCTCAGCACATGATAGACTCCTAATTGTTGGTTTTTCTTGTCACATTTTCCAATTTTAATTTGAAAGCTGTGTAGTTTCTTCTTTTCTTTTCAAGATCTCTTGCGAGGATTAGAAACATATTGACTAGGAGAGGCACTATTCTGATGGGCAACAGCCATGAAACAAAACACTGAGAAAAGACTTCAGATTTAGGAAAAGGAATCAATTCTTAGAACAAGTAGGGAGCTAGTTTGAAGGTCGGGATTTTTGTCCTGAGTTTAGGGGGTATGGACTATATAACTTCTAAATGCAGTAAGTTGAAGCTTATGGGAAATACCCACTTCTTGATGCACGTTTACATGGACATATATTACTCAGCTTAGGCCAGTAGTCAGTAAAACAAGAGTGAAGTTTTGTGTTGGGGCTCTCTCTTAAAACTGAAATAACTGACAAGTGCATGGATATATACTTAGGTCTCTACTCTGAATGTACTTGAGGAGAGGGGTGGGAAATGGAGGGGGGAGGGTGGGAAGGGGAGAGAGAGCTCGAGAAAGCAAGAGAGGTAGGAAAAGTGAATGACAAATTTACACTCGTGACCTTCTGTCTGTCCTTTGTCACATTGCTTAGAATCCTGGGAAATCAAGGTGATAATCCAAGAGCAATTTCTGGGCACTAAAAGTAGAACCCAGGAGAAGCATGGACCTTCAGGAGTTGCCCTGTGGGCATGAACTTGAAGTTGTAATTTTAAAGGTGTCTGGTATGAGGGAAGAGAAAGGAAAGACCTTGGCTACCCTCTGTTTCCTGCCTATTCCCACGTGACTACTTACACCTCAGATCCAGCTGTATACAACCTGCAGCAGGAGGACAAAGAAAGAGATGGTGTCTGTGTAATTCCCTCAGATTTTACTGTTTTTCACTTACATATAGTCAAGCTAATAAGCAAAATTAAAATATGAAATCATGAACATCTCGTAACAAAGATTAATGCTAAGATATCGGCAAGAATGTTGTGCTGATTACAGCAACTTGTTATAGTTAATATAACTTTTTAAAGTTGTGTCTGTAAGAGTAAATTAATATCACCGGCTGACAATGTTCAGGCATAGTAAATTTAGTTTTGTATTTAACCTTTCTCTAGCAAGCACCTGCTTTTAATCTATTCTTCAGGCATTATTATTAAAATATAAGAAAGTATTTTCAGAAATGGATATTGGTTTCAGGTATTCTCATAGGCTTCCTTTTTATATTTTGTCTTCTGAAAAAATTTGGGACAATAATGAATCTTTAGTACCAATGAGAATAGAATTCTTAGAGCTTACATACTTGAGTTAGTATTTAGTATTGTTAGCCATAAACTAATTTGGAAAAATACAGTTTCATTCTAGAAAACAAAAGTAAATTCTAAATTTTGTTTTACCAAATGTTTTTGGTACAAATAGACCTGAATCTCAATAGAACTGATAAGTAGCGAAACCCAGTAGCTACCAAAATTTCTCTAAAGCCTCTTTCTTTGTCCATGGTGGTTTGGGCTTCTCCCCAAAATGGACATGTGTCAATTTCTAGGTAGTCTAGTTCTTTGATCATGAATAGACCCCCCCCGCCATGATGAGTTCTTCCTTCCCTCCAAGTCAACTGGCTCTGGAGGAGAATGGGATTGCAAGTCTTGACTTCGAGTTCCCCATCTACCACTTGTCAGCTCTGCGGCCACTATAATCTATTTGTTTTGAACATAGGCCTCTCACATAACACACTATTTACTATACCCGTTCATAATATACATGCATTCTAACAGTCGGATCAGAGAATTATTATGGGTAAAAATTGAGATGACATATCAAAACTCTAGAGCCTTACATAATTTAAATTCTGATTATGATTTGGTAAAGACTGGCCATTTGCATAGATTACACTGCTAACATGATCAATGATGTAGCTAATTGAATTAATGCAGATAGCAAGTCATATAATAAAGTCCTTAAGGGGTTCCTCATAATAGGGTAATTCAAATTCTTTCTAGGTAAAACACATTTCACTTCCCTAGGTCCCAGTTTTCCACATTTGAGGAAGATCATTGTGTCTGAAGATATGAAGATTGGGTGCGCTAAGGACAAAGATTATTATTTTTAAGTTATGCTCTAAATCGAAGATACTTTTCATATTTTTCACAGCTTTAATTGTCTTCATTTAGACCTTTATGCAATTGAAAAGGAATCTGCAGCTGAGGTCTGCTCGGTTGGCATCACAGCTTTCAAAGATACTCAGTGAAGATAAACAGAGAAGGAAAATAGAAAGATCAGGTCATCCCAGGGAAGCTGAGAAATAACAGCACCAAGCAGTCTCCCCTCGAGTGCTAGGTGGGAGGATCAGAAGCCGTTGGCTTCACTCTGTTGGCAGACTGGTATATATCTCAGTTTTCTAACCTAGGCATCCCTGTCCTTGGGGGCTCAGTGCCTATCCCTGAATTGCCAAGACAGCTTCATCAGCTCTGGAGTATAATTGTATCCCTGATCTCCCGAATACCTTCATGTATAACATGGTCTCTCTGGGTGACTTAGAGTTTTCCTCTGTGACAGCAGGGTAGTCCAGGGTGGGCATGTTCCAGGTCAGGAAAAATATGTCCAGTGTATGCTCCTACAGATGGATATGGGCTCAGAGCAATCTGTCTCCACAGACACCCTGGTTAAAATGGCACAATCGCCCGGCCCGCAGCAGCTCTCTGCTCCCAGACCCGGTGAGAGAGAGACCCAACCGCCTGGTCAGGTGGGCACTCCTGAGGCTGCAGAGCGGAAGAGACCACCAACACTGCTCACCCCTGCCCACATCCCTGGCCCAAGAGGAAACTGTATAAGGCCTCTGGGCTCCCGTGGGGGAGGGCCCAGGAGCAGCAGGACCCCTGCCAGAGACACCGCCGGAACCTGAAAGAAACAGACCGGATAAACAGTTCTCTGCACCCAAATCCCGTGGGAGGGAGAGCTAAACCTTCAGAGAGGCAGACAAGCCTGGGAAACCAGAAGAGACTGCTCCCTGCACACACATCTCGGACGCCAGAGGAAAAAGCCAAAGACCATCTGGAACCCTGGTGCACTGAAGCTCCCGGAAGGGGCGGCACAGGTCTTCCTGGTTGCTGCCGCTGCAGAGAGCCCCTGGACAGCACCCCACGAGCAAACCTGAGCCTCGGGACCACAGGTAAGACCAAATTTTCTGCTGCAAGAAAGCTGCCTAGTGAACTCAAGACACAGGCCCACAGGAACAGCTGAAGACCTGTAGAGAGGAAAAACTACACGCCCGAAAGCAGAACACTCTGTCCCCATAACTGACTGAAAGAGAGGAAAACAGGTCTACAGCACTCCTGACACACAGGCTTATAGGACAGTCTAGCCACTGTCAGAAATAGCAGAACAAAGTAACACTAGAGATAATCTGATGGCGAGAGGCAAGCGCAGGAACCCAAGCAACAGAAACCAAGACTACATGCCATCATCGGAGCCCAATTCTCCCACCAAAACAAACATGGAATATCCAAACACACCAGAAAAGCAAGATCTAGTTTCAAAATCATATTTGATCATGATGCTGGAGGACTTCAGGAAAGACCTGAACACACTTAGGGAAGCACAGGAAAACATTAATAAACAAGTAAAAGCCTACAGAGAGGAATCGCAAAAATCCCTGAAAGAATTCCAGGAAAACACAATCAAACAGTTGAAGGAATTAAAAATGGAAATAGAAGCAATCAAGAAAGAACACATGGAAACAACCCTGGATATAGAAAACCAAAAGAAGAGACAAGGAGCTGTAGATACAAGCTTCACCAACAGAATACAAGAGATGGAAGAGAGAATCTCAGGAGCAGAAGATTCCATAGAAATCATTGACTCAACTGTCAAAGATAATGTAAAGCGGAAAAAGCTACTGGTCCAAAACATACAGGAAATCCAGGATTCAATGAGAAGATCAAACCTAAGGATAATAGGTATAGAAGAGAGTGAAGACTCCCAGCTCAAAGGACCAGTAAATATCTTCAACAAAATCATAGAAGAAAACTTCCCTAACCTAAAAAAAGAGATACCCATAGACATACAGGAAGCCTACAGAACTCCAAATAGATTGGACCAGAAAAGAAACACCTCCCGTCACATAATTGTCAAAACACCAAACGCACAAAATAAAGAAAGAATATTAAAAGCAGTAAGGGAAAAAGGTCAAGTAACATATAAAGGGAGACCTATCAGAATCACACCAGACTTCTCGCCAGAAACTATGAAGGCCAGAAGATCCTGGACTGAGGTTATACAGACCCTAAGAGAACACAAATGCCAGCCCAGGTTACTGTATCCAGCAAAACTCTCAATTAACATTGATGGAGAAACCAAGATATTCCATGACAAAACCAAATTTACACAATATCTTTCTACAAATCCAGCACTACAAAGGATAATAAATGGTAAAGCCCAACATAAGGAGGCAAGCTATACCCTAGAAGAAGCAAGAAACTAATCGTCTTGGCAACAAAACAAAGAGAATGAAAGCACACAAACATAACCTCACATCAAATATGAATATAACGGGAAGCAATAATCACTATTCCTTAATATCTCTCAATATCAATGGCCTCAACTCCCCAATAAAAAGACATAGATTAACAAACTGGATACGCAACGAGGACCCTGCATTCTGCTGCCTACAGGAAACACACCTCAGAGACAAAGACAGACACTACCTCAGAGTGAAAGGCTGGAAAACAACTTTCCAAGCAAATGGTCAGAAGAAGCAAGCTGGAGTAGCCATTCTAATATCAAATAAAATCAATTTCCAACTAAAAGTCATCAAAAAAGATAAGGAAGGACACTTCATATTCATCAAAGGAAAAATCAACCAAGATGAACTCTCAATCCTAAATATCTATGCCCCAAATACAAGGGCACCTACATACGTAAAAGAAACCTTACTAAAGCTCAAAACACACATTGCACCTCACACAATAATAGTGGGAGATTTCAACACCCCACTCTCATCAATGGACAGATCATGGAAACAGAAATTAAACAGTGATGTAGACAGACTAAGAGAAGTCATGAGCCAAATGGACTTAACGGATATTTATAGAACATTCTATCCTAAAGCAAAAGGATATACCTTCTTCTCAGCTCCTCATGGTACTTTCTCCAAAATTGACCATATAATTGGTCAAAAAACGGGCCTCAACAGGTACAGAAAGATAGAAATAATCCCATGCGTGCTATCGGACCACCACGGCCTAAAACTGGTCTTCAATAACAATAAGGGAAGAATGCCCACATATACGTGGAAATTGAACAATGCTCTACTCAAGGATAACCTGGTCAAGGAAGAAATAAAGAAAGAAATTAAAAACTTTTTAGAATTTAATGAAAATGAAGATACAACATACTCAAACTTATGGGACACAATGAAAGCTGTGCTAAGAGGAAAACTCATAGCGCTGAGTGCCTGCAGAAAGAAACAGGAAAGAGCATATGTCAGCAGCTTGACAGCACACCTAAAAGCTCTAGAACAAAAAGAAGCAAATACACCCAGGAGGAGTAGAAGGCAGGAAATAATCAAACTCAGAGCTGAAATCAACCAAGTAGAAACAAAAAGGACCATAGAAAGAATCAACAGAACCAAAAGTTGGTTCTTTGAGAAAATCAACAAGATAGATAAACCCTTAGCCAGACTAACGAGAGGACACAGAGAGTGTGTCCAAATTAACAAAATCAGAAATGAAAAGGGAGACATAACTACAGATTCGGAGGAAATTCAAAAAATCATCAGATCTTACTATAAAAACCTATATTCAACAAAATTTGAAAATCTTCAGGAAATGGACAATTTCCTAGACAGATACCAGGTATCGAAGTTAAATCAGGAACAGATAAACCAGTTAAACAACCCCATAACTCCTAAGGAAATAGAAGCAGTCATTAAAGGTCTCCCAACCAAAAAGAGCCCAGGTCCAGACGGGTTTAGTGCAGAATTCTATCAAACCTTCATAGAAGACCTCATACCAATATTATCCAAACTATTCCACAAAATTGAAACAGATGGAGCCCTACCGAATTCCTTCTACGAAGCCACAATTACTCTTATACCTAAACCACACAAAGACACAACAAAGAAAGAGAACTTCAGACCAATTTCCCTTATGAATATCGACGCAAAAATACTCAATAAAATTCTGGCAAACCGAATTCAAGAGCACATCAAAACAATCATCCACCATGATCAAGTAGGCTTCATCCCAGGCATGCAGGGATGGTTTAATATATGGAAAACCATCAACGTGATCCATTATATAAACAAACTGAAAGAACAGAACCACATGATCATTTCATTAGATGCTGAGAAAGCATTTGACAAAATTCAACACCCCTTCATGATAAAAGTCCTGGAAAGAATAGGAATTCAAGGCCCATACCTAAACATAGTAAAAGCCATATACAGCAAACCAGTTGCTAACATTAAACTAAATGGAGAGAAACTTGAAGCAATCCCACTAAAATCAGGGACTAGACAAGGCTGCCCACTCTCTCCCTACTTATTCAATATAGTTCTTGAAGTTCTAGCCAGAGCAATCAGACAACAAAAGGAGATCAAAGGGATACAGATCGGAAAAGAAGAGGTCAAAATATCACTATTTGCAGATGACATGATAGTATATTTAAGTGATCCCAAAAGTTCCACCAGAGAACTACTAAAGCTGATAAACAACTTCAGCAAAGTGGCTGGGTATAAAATTAACTCAAATAAATCAGTTGCCTTCCTCTATACAAAAGAGAAACAAGCCGAGAAAGAAATTAGGGAAACGACACCCTTCATAATAGACCCAAATAATATAAAGTACCTCGGTGTGACTTTAACCAAGCAAGTAAAAGATCTGTACAATAAGAACTTCAAGACACTGAGGAAAGAAATTGAAGAAGACCTCAGAAGATGGAAAGATCTCCCATGCTCATGGATTGGCAGGATTAATATGGTAAAAATGGCCATTTTACCAAAAGCAATCTACAGATTCAATGCAATCCCCATCAAAATACCAATCCAATTCTTCAAAGAGTTAGACAGAACAATTTGCAAATTCATCTGGAATAACAAAAAACCCAGGATAGCTAAAGCTATCCTCAACAATAAAAGGACTTCAGGGGGAATCACTATCCCTGAACTCAAGCAGTATTACAGAGCAATAGTGATAAAAACTGCATGGTATTGGTACAGAGACAGACAGATAGACCAATGGAATAGAATTGAAGACCCAGAAATGAACCCACACACCTATGGTCACTTGATTTTTGACAAAGGAGCCAAAACCATCCAATGGAAAAAAGATAGCATTTTCAGCAAATGGTGCTGGTTCAACTGGAGGGCAACATGTAGAAGAATGCAGATCGATCCATCCTTATCACCCTGTACAAAGCTTAAGTCCAAGTGGATCAAGGACCTCCACATCAAACCAGACACACTCAAACTAATAGAAGAAAAACTAGGGAAGGATCTGGAACACATGGGCACTGGAAAAAATTTCCTGAACAAAACACCAATGGCTTATGCTCTAAGATCAAGAATCGACAAATGGGATCTCATAAAACTGCAAAGCTTCTGTAAGGCAAAGGACACTGTGGTTAGGACAAAACGGCAACCAACAGATTGGGAAAAGATCTTTACCAATCCTACAACAGATAGAGGCCTTATTTCCAAAATATACAAAGAACTCAAGAAGTTAGACCGCAGGGAAACAAATAACCCTATTAAAAATGGGGTTCAGAGCTAAACAAAGAATTCACAGCTGAGGAATGCCGAATGGCTGAGAAACACCTAAAGAAATGTTCAACATCTTTAGTCATAAGGGAAATGCAAATCAAAACAACCCTGAGATTTCACCTCACACCAGTGCGATTGGCTAAGATCAAAAACTCAGGTGACAGCAGATGCTGGCGAGGATGTGGAGAAAGAGGAACACTCCTCCATTGTTGGTGGGATTGCAGACTGGTAAAACCATTCTGGAAATCAGTCTGGAGGTTCCTCAGAAAATTGGACATTGAACTGCCTGAGGATCCAGCTATACCTCTCTTGGGCATATACCCAAAAGATGCCTCAACATATAAAAGAGACACGTGCTCCACTATGTTCATCGCAGCCTTATTTATAATAGCCAGAAACTGGAAAGAACCCAGATGCCCTTCAACAGAGGAATGGATACAGAAAATGTGGTACATCTACACAATGGAATATTACTCAGCTATCAAAAACAACGAGTTTATGAAATTCGTAGGCAAATGGTTGGAACTGGAAAATATCATCCTGAGTGAGCTAACCCAATCACAGAAAGACATACATGGTATGCACTCATTGATAAGTGGCTATTAGCCCAAATGCTTGAATTACCCTAGATCCCTAGAACAAACGAAACTCAAGACGGATGATCAAAATGTGAATGCTTCACTCCTTCTTTAAATGAGGAAAAAGAATACCCTTGGCAGGGAAGGGAGAGGCAAAGATTAAAACAGAGACTGAAGGAACACCCATTCAGAGCCTGCCCCACATGTGGCCCATACATATACAGCCACCCAATTAGACAAGATGGATGAAGCAAAGAAGTGCAGACCGACAGGAGCCGGATGTAGATCGCTCCTGAGAGACACAGCCAGAATACAGCAAATATAGAGGCGAATGCCAGCAGCAAACCACTGAACTGAGAATAGGTCCCCTATTGAAGGAATCAGAGAAAGAACTGGAAGAGCTTGAAGGGGCTCGAGACCCCAAAAGTACAACAATGCCAAGCAACCAGAGCTTCCAGGGACTAAGCCACTACCTAAAGACTATACATGGACTGACCCTGGACTCTGACCCCATAGGTAGCAATGAATATCCTAGTAAGAGCACCAGTGGAAGGGGAAGCCCTGGGTCCTGCTAAGACTGAACCCCCAGTGAACTAGTCTATGGGGGGAGGGCGGCAATGGGGGGAGGGTTGGGAGGGGAACACCCATAAGGAAGGGGAGGGGGGAGGGGGATGTTTGCCCGGAAACCGGGAAAGGGAATAACACTCGAAATGTATATAAGAAATACTCAAGTTAATAAAAAAAAAAAAAAAAAAATAAAATGGCACAATCAGGAGAGAAGACAAAACTGCTCCACGAAGCAATGAACTACAGTGTTAGGAAGAGATACTGAGCACTCTCTGCCTCCCGCATGGTCCATTTGATGCCATCCTCTTAACATGAGCTTGGCACCATGATCTCCATTTTCGCCAATGCATGATGCAATTGAGCAAGCGTGGTGTTAAATTAGCTGCCCAGAATCTTGAACATTAGGAAAATTTCTCTAACTACAGACACAAAACAAAGGATGAGTTGGCATGTGTCAGTGTGTGGTGAGCTGAGCAGTGGTATGCAGAGTCTTCTCGTCAGTAGCTCTGCACCTGCGTGGCTCATAAGTAAGTTCGATGTCATCAATCCCTTGCACAGAGGAGAGCTAGCTCTGCAGCAGACAGCCACTATCCTCTAGTTCACATTTTACATTTCTGTCTTTTCTTTTTTCCTGGGGGCAAAATATGTAAGAGCGACCATTTCAAGTTAGCTTCATACTGAAGAGGTAGGGTGGTAAAGAATAATGGTTGTGGTGGTAGAGTTCAAACGTGCTAAAGAAAAATTCTGTACCTTGACAATTCAATCAATTTACGTGTGTGTGTGTGTGTGTGTGTGTGTGTGTGTGAGAGAGAGAGAGAGAGAGACAGAGACAAAGAGGGAGACAGAGATAGACAGAGAGAAAGAGAGAGAGAGGGAAAGAGAATGAGGAGGAGGTAGTAGTGGTCATGGTTGTGGTAAAGGAAGAGGAGGAGGAAGAGGAGCAGGAGGAGGAGGAGGAGGAGATTTGATATAGGCATTAGCATATTCCAAGGACTATGAGGTTATTTAAGGAGAAAGTCTACTTGAAGGGGGAGGAGAAAAAGACCAAGTTGAATAAATAGCTTTCCTAGAATGTCTCAGAAATTTCCAGTTATATTCAGATTGCTCTTTATTGCAGAAAAGTGGGGCAGCCTGGCATTATGTTCTCCACTTCTATGTAAAGTAGGAGCTGACTGACACTAAGACTTCATCCTAGCAGTTATTTTATGCTGTGGAAAATGATGTCAATGTGGCTTAAAGCAGATACGGCTGAGTGCAATTTCATCCTCAGGGCAGCGACTGTTGAGATGTGGGAAGTTAAACAAGTTGAATATAGAACATATTTTAACTCTCTAGTATTATTTCAAGCTTTCCCTAAAAATAAGAGACTCATGAGAAGTCCCCTTAAGTGTCTTCATGCCAGTCTCCTTTTCGTCTTGGTAGGAATTAGATTCTTAAGTTTAGAATAGAAAAACTCACCAGAAACCCTCCAGCGTCAATACCAAAGGTGGATTCCCTCTGCAACTGAGAGTTGACATGGCTTGACAGTAGGGGGCGCCACACACATGAAGTACATCTACCGTTGTACAGTGTGGCAGCTTGGGCAAGGTAGGGCGTAGGGGCTGGTGGAAAAATACAGCAAGATGGAATACCTCTATGATTATATTTAAAATGTTTTTAAGATGGCATTGAATCTTCTGAAACTGGAGTTACAATTAGTCTGTTATGAAGAGCCATGTGGGTACTTGGGATCAGACCCTAGTTTCTGTAAGAATAATAAGTGCTTTTAACCTCTGACCCATCTCTGAAGCCCCATGATGATGTTTCAAATTAAACATGATTAGAAAATTCTACCAGTGGAATTATGGTCTAATGTAGAAATTACTAGAAACTGCTATACAATGGAAATCATAGACATGGTTCAATGTCAGTATTATGGGTAGTTTTGTCTTGGATTTATCTTCTTATATTAATATTTTTATTTAAGCAATTACTATGTAATTATTTTCAAATAATTACAGCCCACAAATGACTCTGTACACATTACTGAAATATATACTTAATATTTTCTACTCAAAGGAAAATCATGTCAAACTCTAGCCATTTAACTCCAGAGGAAATGAGGTCTAAAAGGTTGGGCCGTGTGGTTAGGTACACTTATGTGGTGGTTTGAATAAGAATGACCACTATAGACTCATATATTTGAAGGCCTGGTCATTGTGGAGCAGCACTATTTGAGAAGGATTAGAAGGATTAGGAGGTGTGGTCTTGTTGGAGGAAGTGTGTCACTGTTGTTGAGTTCCTCTCAGTCTGTGGATCATGCTGTAGCTCTCAGTTATTGCTCCAGCACTATGAGTACCACGATGCTTCCCACCATGGTGATAATGGACTACACCTCCAAAACTGTAAGCAAGCCCTCAGTTAAATGCTTTCTTTTATAAGAGTTGCTTTGGTCATGGTGTGTCTTCACAGCAGTACACCAGTGACTAAGACAACTCATGTAATGTCAAGCAGGGCTTGAATTCCTTCTCCACTGAGATTTCTATCTGCCATCTCACCCTGGGCAATGATTGTCCTTATCTTTCATATTATAACTACTCCTATAGTTGGTTGAATAATGGGCAAACAAATTTATGCTTCCCTAATCCTGGGACTCTGTTATCTAACTTGGAAGTCTCAATAGATGTAGATAAATAAGGATGTTAAAATGTCCTGGAAGTGTTCTCAAAGTGTGCTTATAGTGAGAGATAGAGGAAGATTTAATACACATGTACTCCTAGAGGTAAGGAGGAACAGGAACCAAAGATTACAATAAAGAGATCCACAGCCAAGAATTGCCAAGCAGTGGTGAAGTACCAGAAGCCAAGAGGCAGGGGATGAGTTTTATGCAGGGCCTCTTGATAGAGGGTAGTTGTGCTGACAATTTGATTTCTAGTATTTATTTTGTCTCTGCAGCAGTGTGAGAGTACATTTCTATGGTTATAAATTACCCAGCTAGTGCTAGCTTGTTTTGGCTGTCTCAGAAAACAATGTCGATTCTCAAATATATTTCCCTGACCCCGATCTCCCCTATTTGTCTTACCCCTTTCCCTTAAGATGCATCTCAGTTCACTTGTTATGTTTATTCTGGGTTACCTTCTCTTTCTTATCCTTGGGATCTGGATAGTTACAAATTATGGTTGCTTTGATCTGTTTTGGATCCTCAACTGTTTTACTTTGCAGGGACTGCTATCCTAGGCTGGGTTTTTCTCACCCAGGTCTCCCCTGAGCTCTCTGCAGAACCCTGCACTCCCATTGCCTAGGTTTTATCTTTATCTCCTGATTGCTTTTCCTAAAATGACAAAATTAAGCTATAGCATTGAACTTGGAGACTCTTGCAGAGTCGAGTCCTGAAACAGTGAGAGGGTGGAAGCCCTGGAGGTGTGTCTGTCTGGGTCCACTCAGTGCCCTGCTGGTTACTAGCTATGCCCCTTTAGGCAAGCTACCCGTCCATGTCTCAATCCTGTGTCTGAAATTTGAGGATAATTTAGCACCTGATGTGTAAATGGATAAATTAGGATAAATGAACTGCATTCAGGTTCAAGTCTCAGAACTCAAGAAATAAGAAGGAAGCAGATAGCCTCTCCCTCACAAGCATCACAATGTTCTTAATATCTGGAAATGACCTTCAGGATCTACTGACTGGTCCTGTTTGCTGTTATATAACCATCTCCTAAGCCAACTTGTCTGTGTTAGTCAGGATGGTCCCACAGTCATAGAACAATAGCACTATGTAAAGGCACAAATAATCACTGTGAAGATCTGGCTCTCAGAAGAGTAGAACCTGACAAGGCCTAAGAGCTGCCTCTGGCAAGCTTGAGGCCCAGAATAAAGATTAAAAAACCAATGCTTCATTTCAAAAGCAGCCAGACAAGAGGTGCTCTCTGCTACTGGAGAGGACAGCTAGTTCATTTTCTTTACTGCTTCTTCAACTTTCCAAAAGGCCTGTATGTATCATGAGGACAATCTAACTTTCTCAGCCTACCAAATCAAATGGAATCTTGTTTAAAACACCTTCACAGAAACACTTATGGGCACCTCATAGCCCAACAAGTTATCCCCATTCCCTCTATAACAGTTCAATAAAGACTCCGAATTTTCCAGAACAGGGTTAGCTCTGTCTCATATTCCTGTCATAGCTCAAATGTTTGTCATCGATTTTGGAATTTTAAACAAAGGGGTGTCTTTTATTTATTCATTGACAATCCTACACATGTGTCTTGATCATACCCAGCCCCAATTATATCCTGGCACTTCCTCTAGGACCCCTAACAGGTCTCTCGCCTATTAATGTTCTCTCCTTTTTTGGGTTCAAGTGCCACTTGCTTCTCTATGTGGCAACTCAAGTATGTCTTCCCATCCACATTAATCTCTCCCCCAACCCCCAGTACCTGCTAACATTCCATTCATAGATATAACTATGCTGTGCTAAAACTAACCATTGGCTCAAATCCAAACTCCACAGAGGACTAAACATAGTCTCAGATCTTGTTTTTTTCATAGCATTTCTCATGGCTGGCCAAATGCCTGGGCCAACATAGGTGCTCAGTAAATATTTATTGAATAATCCTTGCAGCTTTGGGGGAAGCAGAAGAAACAAGCATTTCTAGTGAGCAAATAGGGGTTCTATTCACAAGCAATTGTGACATTCCCTAAATGTCGACTTCCCAGAAGGTACCATGTTTGCCATTCATCCTCTAGAGAGGGAATCTGAGGACAACCAGGAGGAGCACTCTGGCAAAGTTGAATCACTGTGGATGGTGCCTTGGGAGAAAGGCAATCTTTGAGGCATCCAGGCGGTAACCTTTATTTAATTGGCAAGATGGAAATCAATGGCACATATGGCACTAACAATTTTAGATTTTGGATTAGTGTGCAATGATTATCTGCTGATGAAAATAAAAAATATTCAATTAATCTTCAAACCATTTGTGTGTGTGTGTGTGTGTGTGTGTGTGTGTGTGTGTCCAGGAAAAATGTCAACACATTTTGTATATTCTTAAAAGAAAATCAGATGTTGAAGTTTGTGTGAAGGAGAAGAAAAGAAGACCTCTAAAGTGGCAGGTACAGTTATCTAAAAGGACATGTATATTCAATAAAAACTCTAAGTTGCAAAGCTGACATTATATGCACTACCTCTGTTTTGTGCCAAGAAGAGGTGAGTGCTGGTTAAGAGATTTGCCCATTATTATTTCTTTTGCTTTTAGCTTTCAAAAAATAATAGATGAAATATTGATGTACTCTGTAGTACTTTAAAAAATATATAAACACACCTTCCTTCTTTCCTTTACTTTCTTTCTATATCTCTTTTTACATCCTGACTGCAGTTTACCCCTCCTCCTTTCCCCAGTCCCTCCCTTCCACCCCCATCTCCTCCTCCTCAATTTCTTTACAGAAAAGGACAGGCCTACAGTGGATATTAATCAACCATTTGCAGTAAGACTAGGCACCTTTCGTAGTACTGAGGCTGGGAGTAGGAGGAAAGGATCCTAAAAGCAGGCAAAAGAATCAGAGACAATCCCTGATCCCACCTCTAGGAGGACCACAAGAAGACCAAGCTACACAATTTTAATATATTTGTAAAGGGCCTAGGTCTGTTGCATTCAGTCTCTCTGGTTGTTGGTGCAGTCTCTGTAGGCCCCTATGAGCTCTGGTTGGTTAATTCTGTTTTCTTGTAGTGACCTTGACCCTTCTTGCTCCTACAACCCTTCCTCCCTTCTTTGGTAGGATTCACCAAGCTCCCCTGATCTTTAGCTGTGGGTATCTGCATCTGTTTCCATTTGTTGCTTGGTGAAGTCTCTCTGATGGCAATTGGGCTATATATGTACATATATGAATATATATTTATATATATGAATATAGCAGAATATCATTAGGAAGCATTTTTCTATCCTAGCTCTCTGGGTTATTTGGCCTCTGAATGGCCTCTTGAGGTAGATACAAACCCAGTCACAAACCTTTGGCCTCTGTAATACTCTGAATCAAAATGTCCTCCGATGGAGGAAAGGATACAGAAAATGTGGTACATCTACACAATGGAGTATTACTCAGCTATTAAAAATGATGACTTCATGAAATTCATAGGCAAGTGGATGGAACTAGAAAATATCACCCTGAGTGAGGTAACCCAATCACAAAAATCACACATGGTACGCACTCACTGATAAGTGTATATTAGCCCAAAAGCTTGAATTACCCTAGAGACAATCCACAGACACATGAAGCTCTAAAAGAAGGACTACTAAAGTGTGGATGCTTCTGACTTTCTTAGAAGGGAGAGCATAAGAAAAGATATGGAGACAAAGTTTGGAGCAGAGACTGAAGGAATGGCCATTAAGAACCTGCCCCATCTGAAATCCAGCCCATATACATACAGCCACCAAACCCAGATAATATTGCTGATGCTAAGAAGTGCATGCTGACAGGAGCCTGATATAACTGTCTCCTGAGAGGCTGTGCCAGAACATGACAAATACAGAGGCAAATGCTCACAGCTAACCATTGAACTGAGAACAGGGTCCCCATTGGAGGAGTTAGAGAAAGGATTGAAGTAGCTGAAGGGGCTTGCAGCCTCATAAGAACAACAATACCACTAACCAGAGCTCCCAGGGACTAAACCACCATCCAAAGAGTATGCATGGATAAACCCATGGCTCCAACTGCATATGTAACAAAGGGTGGCCTTGTTGGGCACCAGAGGGAGGAGAGGCCCTTGGTCCTGCCAAGACTGGACCTCCTTGCCCAGCCCCCTGCCCAGTGTAGGAGAATGTCAGGGTGGGGAGGCAGGAAGGGGTGGGTGGATAGGTGGGGGAAAGGTGATAACATTTGAAATGTAAATAAAAAATATGCAATAAAAAATATCCTCTGTAGTATTAGGCATTTGAACACTTGGTCCCCAATTGGAGGGACTGTTTGGAGAGGTTTAGGTGGTATAATCTTGCTGAAGGACAAGGAGAACAGGCCTGAGAACAGGCTTTGAGAAAAACAGGCAAAAACATTTTGCCTGTTTCCATTTGTCTGTCTCTGCTTCATTTTTGCAGTATATGATGTGAACTCTTGGCATCCATTTCTCCTTCCGTACTTGGCACTTGCTACTTTTCCTACAGATTCTGATGGACTCTTATTCTTCTGGACCCATAAGCCCAAATAAACCTTTTCTTCTGTATGTTGCCTTGTCCATGGTATTTTATCACAGAAACAGAAAGGTAACTAATAAATGCAGACAAATTAGGATGTTGATAAAATTTTCTTCACAGTGAAATAAAATAATTGTCTTAATAATTACCTACTTCATTTGAAGATTGGTACTGGAAAAAAAACTTTACTTTAGGTATGTTGAACAGAAGGAATTCATCCTAAGGCATAAGGGGCTTAGATAAAAGTTGGGAAGGCTGGAGATATGGTTGTCCAGTAGGGTATGGGGGAAGCAGCCTAATGACCAAAG
Source organism: Rattus norvegicus (assembly GCF_021556685.1). Taxonomy (NCBI): domain Eukaryota; kingdom Metazoa; phylum Chordata; class Mammalia; order Rodentia; family Muridae; genus Rattus; species Rattus norvegicus. The sequence continues at coordinate 93,094,851 of NC_141542.1, forward strand.
CCATGATGTTATCACAAAGGCTTCAGCTGTCACCATCCCACTCCTGATACTAAAAGCTGGTGATGCAATATGAAAATTTGTTCGTGGTCATTCACATCAAAATGACTTCACTCAACAGTAGCAGGGCAGTCTGCTGAAGGGCTTCTATGATGCCCACATGACAGATCCAAACTACAGCCTTGGTGCATTTTGTAATTCAAACTGAAGTTTTAATTTACTGCTGATAAAACATAAGAAACCTACCTTCCATATTTTTATATCTTAATTGGCATTCTTTTTATATAATGTTTTACTTTTTTTTTCTATACTACAGACTTTTACCAAGGCAGACATAACACGAACCACTTCAAGATCAGACCTTCAACATCTTACCTTTCTAGAGCAGCCGTTCTCAATCTGTGGGCCATGACCCCTTTGGAGGCTTGAGCAACCCTTTCCTAGAAAACATTGAAAAACACAGAGATTTATATTATGACTCATAACAGCTGCAAAATTAAAGTTATAATGTTGCAACCAAATAATTTTATGGTTAGAGAACACTGCAACATGAGGAACTGCATTAAATGGCTACAGCGTTAGGAAGGCTGAGAAGCACTGTGCTCGAGGCTACACGTTGGAGACCAAGAGGTCGGTGGGGTTGGTTCCTCTGTGGACTGTGGGGAAAGTTCTACTCCATGCCTTTTGCTTAGCTTTTAATGGAGGTCTTGCATGGAAACATTGGAGTATGGAAACATTATTCCATTGTCTGTCTGTCCACATGACATTCTCCTTTCCTGTGCTTATGCTGAATTTTCTTTTCTTTTTTATGAAAACAAAGCACAGCTATATTGGATGAATTTGTCTGACCACATAGGACCCAATATTTAAGTATTTTCACACAGTGGCCCTCTTTCCACATTAGATTGCCATCTATAGGGCTGGGGTTAGGAGTTATAATGAATTTTGAGGATGATACAACTGAGCCATGGCAAACTGTTACACTTACCATTCAACCAACATGTGAGTTACAGGTTTATAATAGACTTATTTATTTAAAGTTTGATTTATAATTCTTGCATGAAGACATTCTTAATTTTGTGTGGATCTTTTAAAGATTTTCTTCACTATTACTATCTATTACAGTGAAACAGGAACCTTAGAATGAGGTAGCTTCTAATTAGATTCTATTCATTTTCAGGGAACAGGATTCCATTTCATGAAACAGCATTTACAGTTGTACCGGAGCCCTGACATAAATGGCAGGCAGATAACACTTCTCAGAACCTTTTGGTGAGAATTTCTCCCTGATTTATCAGATCCCCCATGTAGCCACTGTAACATGACCACCCCATATTGATATCATACACATTGGGCCATCCCAATGGAAATAGGACGTATGCTCATTTCCCAAAGAGTTCCCACGTCCTCCTGATTCTGTGACTCATTGTCCAGGGCTGAACAGCATATATCCTGAGGCAGTCGCTCCTGTTGTCTAATTGGCAGGACTCTAGGACAACAGTGTATAGGTAGGGAACATTTTAACCATACAAAATCTAAGTGCTTTTTATTTTACAGGAAAATAGTAGATCCCAAGAAGACAAAACAAATAGCTCACCATATGTTGTCTATAGCTGCTGCTTACACTTCTTTTATATTTTGATTGGCACATTCACTAAGTGAAAATATGTGCATCTGTACAAATAAAGTCTGAGCACCATCATATCTGCAGCAACTGTGATGGCTGCTTGGAACATGCAGTGGAAGTCATTTTTCAGATACCAATGTGGTGAGTTTTCAGAATATATGTCTCCATGGACAAATGCTACAGGCTTTTATCTTGCAGGGATAAATTGTATATTATTCTGCATATTACAAATAAAACTATAGTGTGAATGCATCTTTTAATTATGTTTCTGCAAATGCTACCCACACTCCCAGTCTCCAAGGAAGAACATCAAGTGTCAGAAATAAAATGTGGCAACCTAGACCCAAACCAATCACATTGGGACCAAATAAGAGATGGAGGCAGAAGAATGAGGAAGAATCTTTCCTCTTGGATAAAAAACCAAATCTCAAAAGAAGTTGAATCTACTAAAATATAAATCGTGTCCACTTCCTTCTCTGGCTTCTTTATGAATTACAAAAGTGACCTTTAAACCACCTTGAGAGATAGCAGCTGACTAGAAAATTACAGTTATTAGCAGGATAACCAGAGATTAAAGTATTTAGAATATTGTAGGAAAAATACTAAGAGACAGATGTTAACAATTTGCACCCTCAAAAGACAGCTACAATAAAACCCTATATTGTAGTCTTTCTGAAGGATGATTGGGGGATTTGGAATAATGCACCGTACCTAGAAATCTGAATGTGAATAGGTAAAATTACCTTTTTGAGAAACTGTTCGTGGAAGTTTGATTTCCTTAAATCATGGCAAATGACTAATTATATTTATCAGGCATTCACCTCTCCCTCCATGGTTTTTAAGTGTAATGCTTTCCTTTATTCCAAATAACTAAAATGTACATTTACACATTTGAAAGACTTCCTTAATATAACAGCTACATAATAATTATTGTCTGCTCACTGCTAACCCTTCAGGAAAGAAGGCTTGGGAACTACTGGATAAAACCCTAAAACTAATGTTAGAGATTATGGGGTAAAAGAATGTCTACTAACTTCCTTTTCATCCTGGACAGACCATCCATCATTCAATTGTCATTTTACTTCCTTCCTGGGGTAGGGAATCCCAGAGTCAGATGACGAAGACTCTTGGAAAGCCAGGACCATCCTGCTGCCATCTGAGCCCTGCCTCTGCCTCTTGCTTTTAATTGACCTCACCCTAATTACTTAATTTTGTATGCTAGAGTCTCCTTACACCCCACACAGAGCAATGATTGATACTGGACTGACGAGAAAAGTTTCAAAGTTTTAAAGAATTTGAAGTCTTGTCCAGGTCGGATTTGCTACTGCTACCTGCTATCTGAAGGTCCTTAGATAATGGAAGCCCATGTTAACCTTTAAGTAAAATAGAGTTGAGATAATAGAATGGCTTAGTTTATGAAATATTTAAGCAATTACTGACCATAGCTACCCAGTGCATGGCGGGTGATTTCTAAATGATGAAACTATTACATGATGATTGGGGTGGGGGTGGCAGCTCAACAGCATATTTGTGTCTTAAGGATGCCTCTAGAATATTCTAGAATATTCTTTTTATTTTTTTTATCAGTGTCACCTTATACCTTTGATTTTTGTTATGGATGTATGCAATTCAGAAACTATGTTTACTGTGTGCAATTCTGACTGGTGCTGGACCTGAAGACAAAATCAAAGAGCAAAATATGTACTTGGTATTTCTCCTTTGAATTGTTTTATTGCTCTGTCTAGCTGCATAGGTCTCCTAATTCCATTGCATGAGCCAATCTCATGACCATCCCCTGGGTTCTCCTTTGCCTTTTGTGTGCAGCCAACAGTCAAATCTTGTTGAGCCCGTTTGCAGACTTTCCACTTCTTCTGTCTTACTCTAGGACTGTCTGATTCTTTGCTCTCACTCTAATACATCAAACACATCTAATATATCCAACATCCCCCTCTACTTTATCCTTTCACTGGGATATATATAATTGGCAGGACCCTGGCTATCTCTGAATAACACTGGCTTCTAAGCTACGATTTCAACATTCTTGTATCTCTTCATGGATTGCTTAACTCACTTAAATTGACACTCTTCTTCCTGATTATCTGTTTACTCCTACAGCTTCTCATTGAGGGAATTCTACCATACATACAGTTCCTACACATCCTTACAGGACAGTTTCAAGACGTGTCCTGTAATGTGACATCTTCTTTACCTAACTGTCTAGCCCTAAGCCCTGTGTGCCTCCCTGGCTGTAAGAACTGTGTCATTTCAGAACCTTCTACACATTTCACCTTTACCTCTATAACATTATTTATGCTTACTTTGTATTATATTAATTTTCCTGTCTGAAGTTTATTCCCTTTGCTCTAAATTTTCACAGAATAAAATATAACCATACTTACTTTTGCATCTCTATAATGCTGAGCGTGGTTAATATGGACAGTTAAAAATACTCATTTAATGATTGATGGTTACAGTAAAGGGGAAAGTAATCATGTTTATCTTCCATCAATATCTAATAGAGATTTTACACACACACACACACACACACACACACACACACACACAAGAGAGAGAGAGAGAAAGAGAGAGAGAGAGAGAAAGTATCATGTGAATATAATCTGAAAAGGCAGAAAAATGTATACAAAAATCTTATGAAAATGACTAATAGGGGGATCTGATTGGGCAGGCTCTAAGGGAGGATAGGATACAGAATTTTAGTTGAAGATTGTAAACAAAAAGTTTGAGGTTGAGGCAAAACATTCAGCCAAGACCTAGAGAAGGAAGAGATCACGGTCATATTCAGAGCACAACATCCAGATAGATCCCTGTGTGACTTATGAATTTATTTAAGTTCCTTTTACCCAAAATGGTCCCATGTAGATTTCTATATTGAAAGTTTTTCTCACAAGGGTAGTTTATTCTGACTCAAGGTGATAGAACCATTTCCTTAATATCACGGAGAGGGGACAACTCTGCTACTAGATAATAGTTATTTTGTGACCTGCAGCCCCCTCCCCTTACTGAATGTAATTGACGGTTACTAAAACTCATGCGAAGAGAAGTGCTCATTTCCACATTTTTATAACTCAACATTTTGTTTTATGATTGCAGAGAAGGCTGCAGATCAAACTTAATATGCTGTAAGTGTGTATTTCAGCAGTACACTAAGTTTAAAAAGAGTTGACTCATTTAAGTGTTATGATGAAGCATGAAGATTGGCAAGCATGAAAATTTGAGTGGTGTGATGGCTTGTACATGAAAAGTGATTAATAAATATTGGCTGGAATAGACTGGTATGATAGCCACTCATTAGTTGTCTATGGAGTACAGATAGGCTACCCTCAGCCATCCATAAAACTGTACCAAGACCTGCTGTGTTAAGTCTCTTTCTCTCTGTGTGCCTGTCTCTTTGTCTCTCTATCTCTCTGTCCTTTATAGATCATTATCTTGAGGTCTATAAAACAATCCATTATCTTTAAAAGTTGATTACCTATTTCCTATGTTTAAGCTCACTTTTCCCAATAGTGAGCTTAAAATAGTTTTATCTTTACTCAGATAAAACGGAACAAATAAAATTACCACAACTTCTTTTTTCATATATTATCATCTTTAAAATAATATCTTTAAAAAAGTATAAATTAAGGGCTTGGGAGAGGGTTTAATTGGTAAAGTGCATGTAAGACTAATACTAGGACCCCAGAACCCAAATTAAGAAAAGCTAGACATGGTCATGTATGAGTTCAATTTCAGCACTGAAGAGGCAGAATCAGGTGGATCCCGGGGGCTTGCTGGTCAGCCAGCCTAGCCTGGTTAGAGAATTCAAAGCCAGTAAAAGGTCTTGATTTAAAAGAAAAGAATTCAACAGAAAAGAAGAAGAAAAAGGAAATAAAAAAAGACAGTTAAATCGTACTTGCACCGTCAATACCCAAGGTTGTCTTCTTTCTTACAGATATTTGCATTCACACCTGTATACACGTGTATGTACATTGAATGCACACACACACACACACACACACACACACACATTCATGCACACATTTACAAAGCTGTATTTTTCAGTTTGAATGTATTATGTTTATGATTCCTTAAATATTAATGAAAATTTCCAACCAATGGGGTTTGAATCATATCAGTAAAATCATGTCATTTATGCTCTTAAGTAAACAAACACCCAAATCTGAATTAAAAATTTACATATAATAATTTCCAAGTTCTGATAGGCATCACAGGGTCCATTGGACGAGAAAGAAAGATGGACAGGAGAAAAGTTTTAGAGAGAAGAGGCTACTGAAGTGAGGAGAGAGAGGCAACCGAGAGAACATGGAAGCATGTAAAGATTCCTCTCTGCACATTTACAGATTGTTATGAATATTCTTAAGGGATGGCTGTGTACAGGGCTTTGAATGTCTAGGTGGACTGGTATATCTTATCAGTTGGATCAGAGGTTATTTTGTTGTGTGTTCTTTCATGTGGTGATTTAAGTTCAGCGAGTATGTGGTGGCTGAAGACACTAGTCCGCCACGGAATTGGGATGTATATTTCTGGCATGGTGGTAACCTGCCTTGGGAACTAGATGGGTAGAGAGATTGTTGCCAGGCTCAGAGAGAAGCCATCAGCAGTGTGATATGGGATAGAGCAAAGCAGGTTAAGAGGCTTTGATGACTGAGATGAAGATATCTACCAGATATCTTGGGACACTATGGTACTGAATCAAGTGGGGGATAAAAGATAGCATATTTTATAATTTTATAGCAACATAAGCATGGTAGTCCATGCATGTAGTTATCTGCTTGAGAGGCTGAGGCAGGAAGATTGCTAATGAATTTGACACTTGCCTAGGCCACATGGTGAGCTCATTTCTCAAAGTCAACTAACTTGATAAAAATTTTAAATTATCCTTTTATGAACCTAGTGTTAAGAGGTGGAGATTGGAAGAGATTTTCAACTGGTTATGGCTACCCCTCCCCTGCCAAATATGGCTGACTATAATTGGGATTCCTTATAATTCTTAGTAGGAATAAATTATAGATATCAACATTTTAATGCTACTGTGGGGAGAAAAGTATGCACAATAATTTTTTAAATGTCCTTTTACCATGGAAATACTTTGCTCCCATACACGAGATTTATTTGATAATAATAATAATAATAATAATAATAATAATAATAATAATAATAATAGTTATTATTATTTATATAGGGTCTCACTGTGCATCTAAGTTGATCCTGAACTCATGGTATCAGTGATCCTCCCAACTCAATTTCTCAAGTGTCTTGGACTCCTGGTGCTGACATTTTGGCTTCATAAAGATTTTGAACTTGGTTCTTCAGAGTTGAAATGCATCTTATTTAGTGGTTGAGCCCTTAAAAAATAAAACTCAGGTGTTTTGTCTGCCATAGTCTCCACACAATAATGAAGGGTGGAGAGAAGATGACCATGGCGTCTAGAATAGAAAATTGCACAATGGAGAGGGAGAGGGAGAGGGAGAGGGAGAGGGAGAGGGAGAGGGAGAGGGAGAGGGAGAGGGAGAGGGAGAGGGAGAGGGAGAGGGAGAGGGAGGAGAGTGAGACTTCAAACACCATGGTGGCTGTTGATCCAGGTCCTTATACAGTTAGCTTCCTTTAGCGTTTTGGGATTCTTGTTTTCATCCTATTTGTTAATGTATTTCCTTTCTGTTTGAACTTGTTAGAAATAAGAATTTGTCACGAATGGCCAAACTCTGCTACAGTCTCTGACTTTTTCTATAGAGAGGAAGCTGAAGTGAGATGGCCCTTTGGTAAGGTTGCTTACAATGCAGATCCAGTGAAGCAAGTGACAGATGTTGCCAACAACTATGTTCAAGTTCAGAAAAGGCAGAAGGAAGCCAAACTACTTGACTTGAAGAAAAAGGTACTAAATGGAATTGTCTATGTGATCCAGAGGGCAGAGAGGAGAAAAGAAGCCTTTACGTGAGTTGGGGAGGGTCTACTTTCAAATGAATGAAGATTCATTCATGGGCAAAAGGGTGGTGCTAGGCTCGATGCAGGGTTTTCATTACAGGGGTGGGCAAACAGTACGAATAAGAAACTAAATTCATGGTTTTTTTCCCTTGAGAATAAACACAATAGGAAATAGCAACAGATCTTTCCCTTCTCATAGCAGCATCTTATCCTGTTTGGACTGCAGTGACAATCATGACTATGCAGGTTATAAACAACAAAATACATTATTTTTCATAACCTCCACCTGGGAAGTCCAACACTGAAGCCTGATAGATTTGATTTTTGTGTAGGCTCACTTCCCAGCCCATAGAGGACAACTCTGTCACTGTGTCATCCTCTTGCAGAAGGCAAAAGTAAGCTTTTATGGAGAGAGATGTCTTCTTTAGAAGGTCACATATCCATTCATGGAGGCCCCATCTCCATGGTCTCCCAGAGACCTACCTTCGGGATTTGATTTCTGCATATGAGTTTTGGCAAACACAAACTTTCAGTCTGTGGCACCTGGGAAATGAATCACTGCTATGCACTCTCATTAGATTCCATATGGCCCTGAACATAATGAGCAAATGCATAGCTGAAAGACAGCCAAGTACTCTCTGTGCCATTCTAGTGATAGAATTGATTCCTCCTTAGATAGCCACTTCGTCAGAATGTGTTGACATGAACGAAAGGACTGAGACAATAACATGGTAGACAGAATATTAGAATCCCATAATCTTACAAAAGTGCTTGGCTCAAGTTCTTCTCTGATAAGTCCAAACAGCAGTAACTTGAGGTCCTGGGGTCCATGTGGACACTTGGTACCGAATGCTGCTGCAAAGGAGACAGACAGACAGGACAGCGGGCAGAGCTAGATGTGCTTCAGGGAAGTAAAAGTTTCTCAATCGCACAGTTGATGGATGCAGAATTATGAAACACCTTCTGATTTAGTTCACTGGGAATGCCAGAAATCTCTTTCTGAAACTCCCCAACTTAACTTTAGAGATGAGGCGACACAGCGTTTCAAGACAAAAAGCCTTAGCTCTCTAAATTAGTTTACCACAAGTCTATAAATCAAGGCCATTTTTCATTCTTCACTCTGGTGGTCATCCCCCTGCTTGGCTACATCCTGAGGTGGAAGACCTTTCCCCTTCCCCAGATGTGTTTGGAATGTGGCCACGCTCCCACCTTCCCTTTATCACTAATTGCCTCATCTCTAAACCAGGCAAGTGCAAGCTGAGTGCATGGGAGGAAGCATGTATGGGACCTTATTAAATCAAGGGCAGTCCGGTTAGAAGCTGCAGCATAACTTATGTCCACCCCTCTGACAGTAAACATACTCATCCGGATTCCTGACCCTGAACTTGCTTTGTGGCCCATCACATTAATTATGGTGATATGAAAATTAAAAACAAAAACAAAAAAAAACCCTTTGTCTTTTGGAGCTAAGGAAGTGTTTGTGGACTGTACTGGGTTTCCTGAGTGTGGTGAGCATTCCCTGGTGATGCATTTATTATATTGAATCTTTCCTAACATCCCATTGCTTACACAGGAAGAAAACTTCCCTGCTCCACGGTCCTTAGCTCTCCCCTCTCGTTATATGCTGAGGTTAAGAACATGTGGATTCGAGATAAGTGGCCACTTAAATTATTTAACATTTATGAATGACCAGCACACAAAACCCTATACACACAGTACTCACATGCACGCCGGGTGGTAAGAATGAACTTCTCAAGGTAAACCAGCTTGCTTCGTTATGGTGGCCTAGACAGGAGTTATAGGGGCCATATCTATCTTAAATTCTTCTCTAGGTGGGAATGTGGTAGGGCTTTAAACATGTTTAAATAAAAGTGAAGTGAGTTTGAAACCCATAAGCCTTGTTTCTAAACAGGGGGCTCTATACATCGTAGGCCATGGGATTATATTTCTGCTTTTATTAATCACAAAGGAAGTGCGTGCTCAACCAGCCAAAACTGGTTTTATTAGCGAACGGACTTTCCTTGCACCTCCGTTTATAGTCTGCATTCTGAGAGGGCTTTACAGTCTTCCTTCTGCTTATTGCTATTCAGAGTAATTGAGCTCAGGCTTAATCCTTGTGAATTCACCGAATAACTCAGCTCGCTGTAGAGGAGAGCAATGCTCGCCTTTCTGTCTGGGTCTTTAAGATCCCCCATGCTTCCAGTCAAGGAGCAGGAATCCAAAAGGAGATGCTTTGTGAGATGCCTGAGGTGGTGGGTTCACTCTTCAGCTCAGTGTTATTTTGGCTTCCCCCACTGGTGTGCAAAGCTGCAGAGCTGTATCTGTGAAGCTGGAAACTTCGCTCACACTTCCCCAGAACACTCTGCATGGACACATGATGAATGATTGGATCTGCTGGCCTGTCATCAATCTCAGTGAATGAAGAGGGAGCGACCAAACTGACACATCACCTCTGAGGACTGGGTTACGGGTTCCTAACTGATTTATCTGCCCATTTCTCCTCATTATGAAGAAAGGAAATGGTTTAGTGCAAATATTTTATAGAGACGTTTGGTTAAGGTGAACCAATCTGGGAAAACAGACCTCCATCCTGGCTTTATTATTGCTCTCCAAAAGCCCTTGTTCTTGAATCTATATTCAGTTATAAGGCCTCCAAAACAGATTTTTCCCTCCTGAGCCAATAATAGGTTAAAGCTGGAACTTGCTGAGCCCTTCTCTATTTAGGACATAATAGATTAAGAATAACTTAGGAGTCTGAGGACTCTTTATTCTGAGTGATGGTTACAGAGAACAATATTAAGAATCAGAAAGACAGGGGTTGGGGATTTAGCTCAGTGGTAGAGCGCTTGCCTAGCAAGCGCAAGGCCCTGGGTTCGGTCCCCAGCTCCAAAAAAAAAGAAAAAAAAAGAATCAGAAAGACAGAGCCCACAATCATGACAGCTCTGTGACTCACTGCACGGGGTACTCTTGTGCTCTTGATACAATAGAGTCCATAAAGCCATGATGTCATAGCAGCTATGATTACTTGCTCTGGACCTGCACAGTATATACCCTCTCAACAATTGGGGATAGCACAAGGTTCATGAGACACTCTCACTTACTGCTGAATTACTTACTGGCCGCTGATGAATGCTGAGAAAGGGGGAGCCAGTTGCACCTATCCCCAGTCTCATTTTTTCACTCCTTAAATGCATTTAGGGTTAAGCGAGCTAATGCTTGCCTTACAGAAGATCTAGATAAATCTACCAGCATCTTCACTCCCATCAGCCCATGGCATGAGCATCCACAGGAGGAAGTTACTAGCAAGTAATGTGAAGAAGACAGTTCATGACTGTAAGCTTTATGGAGCCTGAGTTTCAGGACCCGGGAGTCTAGAGATTATGTGCCTTATTTGACCTGTGTGTGTTTAATCTTGCATTAGCTGTCTCTGTGCACATCTGGAAAGACTTTCTGCCTTTTCAGCCCCATGTATGCATACATCCTTCCCTGTGACCCAACTTCTGTCTCTTTCTTTATCCACAACACACTTCCTGTCTGATATTTTATTCATTAAAGTAGGAAAAAGTCTGCAGGCTCCTGCCCAGTTCCACTTTCATGGCCTTTTATGTACTGTTCTTTGTCACAAACATAATTTCAAGTTACCTTTAATGAATTCTTATTTTCCTTTGAGAAAATTTGATGCATTAGTTTAGACATACCACTATCCCTAATTCTCAAGTGGTTGTAAGTGACACCCATTGCACCTTTCCCAACAATCTGTAATTCCCTCAATATTTGGCTCAGATAAGGACTCTACCCCCAGCAACTCATTTGTATTATTGCTTCTAAGAGTCAAGGAACACTGAGAAAAAGAAGAAAATGGTAAGAGAGGAGGGCATCCAAAATCTATCCCATTGCTGCCATAGAGTCAGTGTAGCCACAGACTCACAGCAGCTAGGATGCCTCACTCTGGACCTGCACAGGACATACCCTATCAACAGTCATGGATGGCAGAAAGGGTCCTGTGAGCTTCTCTATGTAGAGATTGTCATTTCAAAGCCTGGCACAGGGAGTTGCTTTAACTGTGATCTTAGAGTACCATAAACTTAGTATGGAGGGCCTTATAAAGTCCAATTTCTTTGTTTATATAGATCCAGGAGAAGCAAATGGATAATTTAGGTATAGATGTCTATGAAAAAGTATATATATATACATATATATATACATACAGAGATCAATATATGAGCATATATCTCTTTGATCTATTAGCCTAGAAGACATACAGAAAGGATGGCCAAGTATTGATGAACACAGACACTATCAAGGTGTTGATCTCTAACATCTTTCTCTAACAAAAGAATCTAGGCCTCTTTTGGAAAATGACCTTGTATGAAGCAAGAAGCACATAAGCTTGTTTTGGATCAGCCTTAGTGCTAGAAGATAAGAAAATGCTAACATGTACACACACTTAACCAACACAGGGTAGGACTATATCAAAGAGAAAGAAGAACCAAGCAAGTGAGTGACCAACGATTAAAGCTAGACACAACAAAACTATAGAAAAGTATTAGATTATAACTCCAAATACAAAGCTTGTGGATATGTATGATGCAAAATAATTATTAAGTAAATTGACGGGTAGAAGAGAAGCCATACATATCCTGAGCATGGTAGTGTAAGGAGATACTCTGAACTAATGGGAAAGGCAGCAATACCAACTATCAATCTTTAATGCTGAGATATGTATGATGACTAACTTTCAGAACAAGTTATGCAAGGGACAAACACAAAATCTTTCCATTAGGACACGGTTCTCAACCTTCCTAATGCTGCAATCATTTAATACAGCTCTTCATGTTGTGGTGAACCCCCCAACCATAAATTTATTTTTGTTGCTACTTTATAACTTTAATTTTGTTACTGCTAGAAATTGTAGTGTAAATGACTTTGGAGATAGAAGTTTGCCAAAAGGGTCATGATCCAGAGGTTGAGAACCACTGCTTCAGCCAGAACATTAGAGTTAGCCTCAACTGGGATAATCCTGTTGATGGTATACATCTTGCTGGCTGTGATGGGAAAGCCCTGCTCTTCCTCCTCCAAACTTGTAACTCTATTTTTGTGATGGAAAAAAAATCTCAGTTGAGGAGGTTCTAAAATACGCCTGATCAGTTTCCCTCAAAACTGTCAAGGCCATCACAAAGAAGGAAAGTCCTGATATCTATTGTAGGCAAGAGATATATAAGAAGATATGATGCTCTGGGTGGTACCCTGGGTAAGATCCTGGAATAGAAAAAGGAGGTTTGCAAAAGCTTGAGAAAGTGGAGTAAGTCATGACCTTTAACAGTAATGGTTCTATAGAGAACCTCATCCAATAACAAGTGGCACCACACGAAATCAAGATGGCAGTGACCGTGACAGCCATGGCCAGGGAGACTATGAGAATCCTGGGATAGCTCTTCCAGGTTTCTATAAATAGGACATGAATCTAAAATAGAAACCCTGACAAAAATGATTAAGAAAAAAGGCAAACAGGAGGCTTAAAAGCACGATTTTCTAATAACATCAAGGAGATATTAATTCTGTCTGGATGGAGATGCACTTTTTCTTGCGTTATCTGGGTAGCTCGGGCAAATGAGTTTATGTCACTAATTACCTCAAGAATTGCCTTGATTTTCTGCTCCATTATGTGCCTGTAACAGACAGGGAAGGAAAGCGCCGCATATGCAGTGGCAGCGTGCTCTTCCTTCAGTCAGAACTTACTGTTGAAATCAGTGGCTTCATGCTTTAACTGTACATCGGTCTAGGCTAGTGTTTGCTTATGTCTGGCTGGTTTTCTGGTCTTGAGAGAGGAATGTTCCAGTTATCTCTAAGGTTGATTCCACAGTGACTGGATTTCTTTTCTTGTTAGGATGCTATGTGATTCCTCCCTTTGATGTTTTGGCAAGTGAAGGTGGATGGAAGAGAGAGGATGGTGGGTTCAGTCAGAGAGCGTTTTTGGTTTTCTCATGCTGTCAAGGAGATGCATGGGTGCTATGACCCAGAACCCCCAGCATGGCCAGTGACCTCCAGTCTGCCCTGTTGCTGAATCCACCTGCTAGAGATTCATTTCTAGGACAATAGACAGTTTAGTTAAAGCAGGAACTGATGATGTTAGCATTCTATACTGGCTAGATTTATGTCAACTTGATACAAACTATAATCATCTGAAAGGAGGAAACCTTAATTGAGAAAATGCCTCAAGACTAGGCAGTGGGTATTTTCTTAATTAGTGATTGATGGGGGAGTACCCAGTCCATTGTGGGCCGATGGTCCTGGGTTCTGGAAGAAAGCAGGCTGAGCCAGCCATGATGAGGCTAGAAGGGAGTGGGAAAGAGTGGGGTCCGAGCAGCCCTGGGTATATAAACTGTGAGACACTGTGCAAAAATTGAAGAGGGAGGGCTTTTAATTGAAAACTTTTCTAAATCATTCCAGGACCATAAAAGCAGAGCATTGACTGAGGAAAGCCTCTTGGGGCTGTCTAAGCCACAAGCCTGTGGAGCCAGCCCTGGCCTCAGAACACTAACAAAAGCAAAACACTAACTGAAGTGGAATCAAACCCTTTTTCTGCCTTTTACCAAATCACATAATTTTGGGAGACTTTCTCACTTTCTTGGACTTAAGTGTCATTGCTTACATTATGAATACCCCAGTTTCGAACATTACATAAGATGATTAATGTAGCTGTATTATATAATGAGTGCTTTATAAAGTAATAAGGGTCATCATATTAACAATAGTCTGACAGGAATCAGAGGTTGCCTTAGTGGCATCAAGTAAAATCTGCCCCAGATTTCCAGACACCGTGTGACTAGGAGAATCTGCTCTGGTCTCTTCTGGCTGTCTGTTGGCTCCCATCAGTGGCCCTCAGAAAAGGCCCTCTGGTGCCCGAGTTTGACACTGCTCTCAATTGAGACTGGAAAAAAGGGCAGGAGACGGCTTTCCAGTGGTCACCTTCTGGACAAGGGCACATGTTTCCCTTTACTATAGATGTTGCCTTCCAGAATTCCAGTCCTTCACTGGGCTCTGAAATTTCCTGGGGCTCTATGCTTGACCTCTCCACCTGGGGCTGCTGAGTTGGCTCCCTGCTGGTACTGTCTGCCTATCCACCCACTTGTTGACCTCCTGCAGGCCAGACCACATAGCGCGTGTGCCCTGTGGCCTTCTTGTCTCTAGACTCTCTTTGACCCAACACCATGACGTCTGTATTTGCCCTTGGGCTGTCTGCTGATTCCATTTGTAGCCCTTTGCAGCAGTTGAATGGCCTCTGAGTTTGAGTTTGGCTTTTTGCCCAGGACTAGTGACCCCAAAGCTGCCTGGGCCTTGTGCTCCAATGCCCCATAACACACTGGGAAAATACAGTCCCTGTCCATCCTTGCTTTCACCATGGTTTTCTAAGCCAACACAGAAACAATGTCTAGAAACTTTTCAACTTGCACTGAATTGGATTTGACCCAAGTATGTGGTGCATTTTTGTCTGCCCGTGAGCTGTATTCGTCACTCGGTTTTAATTAGCACCACTGGGGTGGGTTGCTCTCCTCTGAAGACTTCCCCTCCCTTTACTGATTCTAAAAAGGCCGAAAGATTGGGCACTCTTTCCTTTGAGGTCAGCAAGAGTTCTCCATGAGCACGCCTCTTTGTTCTTTACGACTTGATTATATTCATTAAAATTTTTCAAGTAGACCCAGTGCAGAATTACCCCTTTGGGATTAGATATACTAGTTGACAATCCTTAATCCTAAACCATTTGTTTTTCACTGGGTAGGTATTGTGGCAGCAAGCCAAATTGCCTTGGAGAGATTAATAGCTAATCTGCTCCCGCTCTCCTGAGCTCAATATGGTGCTGTGTAAGTTGCCTCACCTCACCAACAGTTTCCTGCAGTCTACCCGAGGAGGCACTCTGGGCTTCAAAATGAGTGTCTCTAGATGATGGTTTCTCTCTTGGATGGACAATTTTCAAAGGGAGTTTTGTTGCTCAACTGATTTCAAATAGGAATACAAGTCCCTAAAATAGGTGACATTGTGGAAACCACTTCTCTTAGCCTGTAAGCAGCCTTTATAAGGTCACCTCTCCTTGGACCACTGCCGTTACTCCCCCTGGATATCTCTTTCTGGATTCTGCACATGATCCACAGACTCCTTTTCTTTTGTTTCCTTCAAGTTTCCCCTCAGATCCAGACCTCTAAACCTACAATTATCCTCAGGTTTGTGCTGGGAAAAAAAGGTTTCCTTTGTTCCAGTCTACTTCTCTCCCCTCTTGCCTCCTTTCTGACTAGTTTGTGCCCTGGGAGGGAAGTTGAGCGGATTGTATCACAGACTCAGTGACTGCTGTGGGTTGATGCGTGCCCTCCCAGCATTCCTGTACTGAAATCCTAATTCCAAGGTCCACATAATGAAGCCTTATCGGGTTGTCGTAGATGCACTTCGCTACCATAGAGTCACATCCAGGAGAGGCAGACTCCAGCCAAAGCCAGGGAATGTCTGTTGACATGTATCTACTTGTTATTTACCACTGGGAATATGAAGGAAGAAGGTGACTCATTTATAACCTGGATGTCCCAGCATTGCTCCCAATTCTTTTTTATACCAGTGTCTCTTGTGGCTGCCTTCCCACACTATGGAAATTCTTTACAAATAACTTTACCCATTACAATTTATTTTAAACTCACCTATTTATTTGGTGGCACTAAGTAATCAGACCCCTCTCCTTTAAAGATTATTTTATGACTATTAGTGTTTTACCTTCATATATGGCTACATACCATATATGGGCAAGAAAAGGACACCGGATTACATAACCTGGGACTGGAGTTACAGAGGGTTTTGAACCACCACGTGGGAACTGGCAACCAAACCCAGGTCCTCTGGAAGAGCAGTCACTGTTCTTAATGGCTGAGCATCTCTCCAGCCCTAAAGATCTTTTTGTTCTTATAGCAACTCATTTATTTGGACATCTCTTCAAGATATAAAATCTATCTCTAAATATTGTCTATTCTAGACTTCTCCATTCAGTTCAGACTCTTCTGCTTATGTACTTATTATTTCCCATGGGTTATTTCATAGGCATCATATTTTGTCTTATAGACAAAGTTCACCTTTTGATATGTTCCCCTATGTGCTCCCACATAGTCTTCTACATCATCCCATTCTTCCAAATAGGTCAATCTAGAAACCTTGGTGTAGCCTAAGTTTTTGCTATCCCAAAGCTGTGTCTCTAACATCTCAGCTCAACCCTTATGCAAGTCCTGTTGAGCCCACATTACAAGAAAGAGAAAGAGGATGTCGCATTTACTGCAGACAGCGATGTAAAATGGTAGGGCTACGATAGAAAACAATTTACCGTTTTCTCCAAATTTAAGCATAGACCTGTGATGGTGCTCAGCAATTGGCACAGGTATAACTCAAATGATCTGAAAGACAGGATCAGATGCTGTGTGCCAGTATTTGCAGCACTGTTCTCCTCAACAAAGCTCAGGGGCTCATCAGCAAATCCCTGGATAAGCAAACATGGCATCTATTTCCAGTGGAATACCATTCAGGCAGGAAAAGAAATTAAACTTTTATGTGTGCTGCCTTATGGGTGGATCTTGAAAACATTTTGCTTGGTGAAATAAACCAGATATAGAAGAACAAGAGAGGTTTCACTTATAGGAAGTATCTAGAGTATACAAATTCACCGAGACAGAAAGAGGAGCAAGAAGGGGGCAAGAAAACTGTTTTTTATTAGGTCTAGAGTGTGTATTAGGGATTATGTTGCTACAATAAAATACCTACTTAAAGCAATGCAAGGGAGGAATGATTTTTTGTGGATGACAGCTTAAGGAGATATAGTCCAGGTAGTGGCAGGTCACCTGCGTGCTCGCCTGTGTGTGTGTGTCTGTGTGTGTGTGTGTGTGTGTGTGTGTGTGTGTGTACGCCCATACATGGTGACTCATTACATTTTGCCAGAGATTAATAAGAAGCAGAAGGTTGAATGGAAGACCAGCTCTAAACCTCAAGGCCTGCCTCTTCCTCTTGGGAACTCACTTCCCTTAGCTGGGCTACATCTCCTAAAGGGTATACATTCTTCCTGAACAGCACTACCAGCTTGGAAAAAAAATGCTCAAATGCATGAGCCTGTGAGGGAAATTTCACATTCTAACCATTACGAGGGCGATGAAAAAAGTGGGAGTGGATGGTTGTCATGGTTATGCAACATTGATTATATTAAATGCTACTTTGTTGGTAGACTTATGAATGGTTAAAGTGACACATATCATGGGATACATATTACTCCTTGAAAAATAAACACATATACCTCTCAGGACTTTCGCCAACCACAGCTGTCTGCACTAGCAGGATGTCTCAGGTGGACAACCACAACAGCCTCCTCATAGCTCTCCCAGCTTAAAAGGTCTTTGTGTTCTCATACCATTTATCCTTCACATGAGCAACATGATCCTGTCAATCAAGATGCATCAAATAGCATCACTGTTCTTGATGCTCTGTAGGACTGTCTGTGTACTTTGGATTAAGTGCAAGTCTTTATTCTAGCCTATAAGGCTATAAATATTGGGGCTTAGTTACCTTAGGCCTGCTCTCCTTAATTTATCTTTAGCCATTTTTAGCCTCATTATTGATGGAAAACACCAAATATACACACCACAAGGAGACTGTGTTTGCTAGGCCTCTGCCTCAAAGGATTTCGTTCTTACTTCCTTCTGTCCCCATATAGCTCTTATCCTACCAGTAATGGTATCCTGAGACTGTTTAAGAAATGTTTAGCAATACTCACTCCTGAACTTTATCTGTTGCCTTGTTTTTCTTCACACAAATTCTATCTGGCACATGTTTATTTGGTGCTGTTCTAGATTTCTCTCCCTACCATAAGCCTTAGAAACAAAGATTTTTGTCCCCTCATGTCTCCCATGAACCTGAGAAACTGCTTGGCTCACAATATATTTTTGATAAAGATTTGAACAAGTGTTGAAAATACATCTCCTGCTGACCTGAATGAATAATTAATTTAATTAATAAAATTTCAAACAATTCCTCATTGGATCTGTTTCTGATATTTAGCATAATTGTTTTGACAATATTTTACGTTTTGGGTTTTGTTTCTTCCTTTTCTTGGGAAGAAAAAATATATGGAAGAGGTGAACTATAGAACTTCGAGGCAACTTGCATACAATTCTACCCGTTCTACCCTGCTTTGGTTTACAGGATCATTCACTAGCTTTCTAGTGTTGTGCTGCCCCTGAATTTCATCCAGTCCTTTGAGGTTTCCTTGACTCTGACGCTTCATATAATCCATTAGGAATCTTCAGAAAGAACCACAGACCTGTTGAGGGGATACATAATACACATATATGTATATTTACCACATATACATATGCATGCATATATGTGTATAGATGCATGTGTATATGTATCTCTGTGTATAAATACATATGTATAGCATAGACAGTGAAGGATCTATTTATTGTAAAGAGTTGGCATGTGTAATCAAGGAGACTGAGGAGTCCAGAGAGCCACTGTATGAAAGAACTATGAGAGTCCACCGTGCATCTCATATGTGACAGCAAACACTGCAATACATTTCAGCCTGAAAGCTGGGAGAGCCATGAAAAGAGGTGATGTTTCCACCTGAGTTTGAAGGCAGGAGATCACTGTTTCAGTTCAAGCAAAGCAGATTGCTCCCCTCTACCTCTGATTCATAGAACAGACAGACAGACAGACAGACAGACTCTTTGTTCTATTCAGGCTGTTTGGATGAAGTGTACCCATATTAAGGAGGGTTTAAAATGTACTTAGTCTAATGATTCAAGTGTGAATCCCATCCCCAACCACACTGCAGACATACCTAGAAATTGTTTGAATGCATATTTGGGTACCCAGAACCCAATAGAGTTGCCATGGAAACCTAACCACCATCCTTTCCTTCTTCGTGTCAGCTAGGATGCTTCTTTGGGGGAAATGGACTACAAAGTGTGTCAGGTTTCTTTTGGAGAAAACTGTCTTCTATTGTGTTTCTCCACTTTCAGAGGACAGTTTGTGTTGGTTCATAGAGCAGCTCTTCCTGACTGTATCCTACGGCCTAGCACAAAACCTGTAACAGAGGTTGACTTCTGGCCCTTTTTCTCAATGCCGCAAATGAACATTTGTCCATACAGGGCCTGCCATGCTGCAGCAAACATGAGCAAAGGAGGCTAAAGCATGAGTGAAAGGGGAGATGATGACAGCGGGGGGCAGTGCAGAGCCTTGTGGCACTCTGGGGCCAAACAGGAATTTAAAAAGGGATGCTGTTATCATCTTCCCAGTTTGTGGTGCCAGAAAAGCCACAAGCCACCTAGTCTGTGACCTTACAGGTTCCAGGCCTCTTGTACTGAAGTTCCATCTCCACAAGTCTGTACTGGAAGAAAGTCAGGAGACCTCAGGACCTTGACCCACTGAAATTAAATCTGCAGGGCCGTGTGTGTGTACACGCGTGCATAGAACCCAGGTGACGGGGGAAACGTGGCTCTGCCACTTCCTGGCTGAAGCTTGCGTACATTGGGAAAAGTTTCTTTTAGACTAAAATCTCCACTGTAATGTGACACCAGTGAAGTCCAAGGTTGCAGTAACTCAATGATATCCTCCCCGTGTCAGGGTCTGGGAGACCCTGGGAGTAGAAGCTCACAGGATTTTCCTTTTATTATGGAAGCCACAGGGGGATGTAAGCAGAATGATTGACTTGTATTAATATTGGACAGATTTTGTTACCTTTCCAGCAAATTTTATGCATATGGCTTATAGAACCATATAGTTTACGTATATCAGTCATAGAGTTTGCTGCTTTTTGTTCTCTCTCTCTCTTTCTCTCTCTCTCTCTCTTTCTCTCTCTCTTAGTATCTGTTTATTTCTGGCTTATACTTTGGAAGTCTTATTTGACATCTATTAACATTCAGCAAGTATAAATTATATGCCAAGCCCTTATCTATATGCCTTTTGTAGGCTCAGAAGATAAAGAAAGCTGAGGTCCACTCTTGACCAAAGCCATGCTATATCAGAAGGCCATCAACAAGTCTGAAATATCTCCCAAGTTAAGAAGCGCTAGCCAAAGGTGCCGAGAAAGTTAGAGAGCAACAGCATTCTTCTTAGAACTTACTCTATGTTTCTCTGGTAGCTCTTGTCTGAATATATTTGTAATTATTGAAATAAATATTTAATAGAATATATCCAGGCTCACACTACAGAATAAATGTTCCCTGTTTTGCCCTGCTCTTGTTTTGAGCAAGATGTACTCTCATCTATATTTTTAAAATTGGAATTAATATGGTCTTTCTGAACAGTTCAATTTAATTACTACTTTAAAATTCAAAGAGAAACATCATTAAATATTAACAGGGCAATCTGCGAAAACAAATTTCACTGGAACTTTGGCTTAGGTAAATGGGGATTTGAGAAAGTGTGGCAGAGCTTAAGCAATAATGGAAGCCAGGAACAGTGCACACTTTCTAAGCTTCTTTTTCTTTACTTATTAAAGTTGGCTTTACAACTAAGTTCATTCTCATATTCAAAGAGACACGAGAGTAACAGGGGTGAGAGAAGAGACCCGTATGCTCTGCAAAGGGGAGTGATAGGACTGGACCTAAAGAAGAGACATCACCAAGGTCTAGCCAGCATATCCAGAACTGTCTTCCAGGAGGAGCCATAAATCTATAGTTCAATGGGATACATCTGAATTTTACTTTGGATATTTAAATATCAGTTCTGTGTTAAGCATAATAAAAGCACTAGACAGTATGTTTTATCTCAGATCAAGCAGCCCAGATTCGTGCTTGAAATTCTCAGCTAATGCTGGCCGGTTCCATAGACACCCAGTCACCAATCATAGTTCAAGCATTGGAAGTCAATCTGCGAACAGCAATCCTCAGGCTGGCCAAAGCCCTGGGAGGACTCTTCACAAGAAGCAGGGCCAGGGCCCCTGCCAGCAAATATTCTGATCCAATTGCTTTTTTGTTTTATTTTGAGTTAGGTTTTAGCATGAATATGAAGAGCTTTCAAAATCCAAAATTCATGCTAATATGGAGGCGCTCTTGAGAACTGTCGCCTGAAGTACACGTGTCTACTCCAACCCTGCCTGTCACACCTCCCTTTGCTTTTCTGACTGGAGGACCCCAGGACAACCCCAAACCTTTCTCCAGCAGCCTTTGTCATTAGGAGAGAACCTCTTGGTGAGCAAGGGCGAAGAAGTCACTCGATATTCCTTTCAGCAAAACATTGTGATCTGGGCTCATGTGTGATTCATGGCACTAGCATATCACCCCCCATTGTTTCCGGTTCCCACCTTTCTATGCACTGCAGACTAGGAAGGAAATAACCGGGGCAGACACCACCTTGCTATTTTTCAATTTTATGCTGCCTAAGCGATATTCACAACAAGCACTGTGGTAAATCTCTCATAGACTGTCACAGTTTTTCTGCTGTTTGGGTGCATTTTTATATTTTTGTTCCCTCTAAGTATTGAAAACAAATTAAATCCAGCAAAATAGAAGAACCAGGGAAATACAGCGAATAATTATTCCTGCCAAGCGCGAGCATTTCACACCTGCGTGCTTGGGAAGCATTCAAATTGGTTTGCTTTGTATATTCTGTGAAAGTGTTCCCGGGAGTTGAGGGAAAAATCTTCTGGGCTTGTTATTTATGTATTTATTTTATTTTGAGAATGTTGGTAATAGGTAAGTTAGGTTGAGTTGCAAAATCTCAGGATACAGCCATGCAATTCTGGAATATTGGATCTGGTCTGGATATCATATTAGAGTCAGGTTTGGGTTATTAATCTGTGAACTTGGGGCCGGGTGGATTCCATTAAAATAAGACTTTGTACACTCTCAAATAACTCACGTTTGTCACACCGCTTATATTTCTCAGTGGCTAAAGGTTCACAAATGGTTCATAAATAATTTCATGAATGAAGGCTTGGGGATGAGAGTTTGTCATAGCCGAAATGAATGAGGGGCAGGAGGTAAAAGGAAAAGGAAAGCGAATTCTAGAGTTTTTGTTGTTTCCCCCCACCCCTAACCCCCAACCCCGCCATATCTTTAAGGGAACTGATTTAGAGACCTGTGTAGTTTCTCTTTAATTACCTCAGAGATGGTTTGGAAAACACAACTCAAAATGGAGCTTGCTATGATTTATGGCAGCATTTTATGAGATGGAATTAAACATTCAAGCCAGGGTAACTGTGGCAACATGGAGCTACACGTAAGTGGCAGCAAAGGCTGCCTTTCATTTGCTGCACCTGCTTGGGAGGGACAGGCTAGTACTTGCCCCATTCGACTGGGTGTAGCTCTGGCAAGATGTTCCTGGATTGGTCACAGGAAAGCTCTTTGTGTAGAATTGAGCCAATTTTCCTAAACTGAAGGGAGGTCAGTTAGTCACCTATATCATACCACTTAGCCCAGAGATTCAGTGCAGTTTTGGCAATCAAGGACATGGCTAAACATTCTTATATTTATTTCTTTTCTTTCTCTACATATGCAAGTTCGTGTGAATGCACATGGGTCTACATGGTCATGTGCATGCATGGGTATGTAGAGGCCAGAACTGACATCTTCCTTGATTTCTCTCCACTGTTGTGAGACATAAGGTTTCACACTAACTCCAGAGCTTGCTGATATCTTAGACTGAATGCCAGCCAACTCCAGATCTTTCTATGTCAGCCTCCCCAGATCTGGGATTTTAGCTAGTTTTGACATGGCTACTGGTATCCTAACTCAGTTGTTCATGCTTGTGTAGCAAGCACTTTATAGACTGAGCCGTCTCTCCAATCCCTCAGCGTTCTTATTTACTAAACAGGATTTCTAATAATTTTTTATAAATACCAACTCTAGTCTACATGTGGAGAAACTTCTGGTGAACCTGACCATGAAATATGAATGTGAGTTATAGTATAATAGTTTAAAATCTTTGAGGAAACTACTTCAAGGTCTTGCCATGTATCATTAGTACGAATCAGACCAGTTAGTTTACATTTGCATGGTTTACCAAGGGGTCAAATGCCCTATATTGTAAAAGTATTAATTTATCCTTTAGTGTCTGTTAGACTCTGGCTATATGTACTGGGTATTGTGTTGGATCAGGATGCATGATCTATGTATGTGTGCAAAGAAGATATAAGCTCCCCATCTTGTCAGTATCTAATTATGGTCACCTTTTCTGTTCAGTAGACTTCCTTTGAAACTTGGACTGACCTAGATTTTTCCACCTTCACTGAATCTTAACGACATTTCATTTCCATTTTGGGCACAATTCTGATGTGGAGGGGTCATTCTCTTTTCATTATCTCTCTGATAGGTTTCTCAAGTTAACTGCTTTGAAGTCATCCTTCAAGGAATGCCAAAACATTTTATATTCTTCTCCTACCAACCTCAAACAACAGAAAATGAGTCTGGAAATCAAAACAGTGGCCATTCTTCTGATGACCAGGCTGCGGTAGTCACTGTCTTTGATATCCCTTCTTCTTCTTACCTATTCCTCATCAGGATGAGACAAGAGGATCTATGTTAGATTCCGTTTTAGAGTTCTTTGCTCTTTACTTTTTCAGCCATTTATCTAAAAATACTTCTTGATCTTCAAGTCAAAGACTGAAAAGAGGTGACTGGGCACCTCCTAACTCAGCCATTGACTCTGTTCTGAAGAACAGTAAACGACTAAATAAACTTTGTTCCATGGCACATGCCTCTTCTCTAGCTATTAAGCATCTAGCCTGGTTATTGTGGGTGAAAGGCACATGTTAACTACACACAGTGGAACACACAGTGAAAATCGAGTCCTGTGCATTTACTCCATTTGTGTGTGTGTGTGTGTGTGTGTGTGTGTGTGTGTGTGTGTTGAAGGAGGGGCTATGTACATATCCGTGTGTGTATCTGTGTGTGTGGTTATATGTGACTATGCACACAGAGGGACCAGAGGAAGGCGTCTGGTACCCTCCCCATCTCTTTCTATTTTGTCCTTTGAGGCAGAATCTCTTGCTAAACCGGAGCTTGGGTTTTCGGCTGCGTTTGCAGTCAGCAAGTTCCAGAAATCCTTTGTCTCCATCAGTCTTCTTCCAGTCATGTTGGATGTTACACACCCAGCCTTCCTATTATACACGCTAGGATCTGAATCCAAGCTTCATGTTTGAACAGCACGGCCATCCTTCTGGTTCCTTGGCTTAAATCCTGATGTATAAAGTTGTTATAATCTTTAGTTGATTATTTCTCAACACACTTTGGCTTCACTGCTTATTGTCTTACATTGAAATCTTATTTTGAGATCAAGAAACATAAGCTATTCTCTTGTTCTCTTCTAACCATAACAATTTAAACAGTACCCACCCTTGTCTACAGGCTACAGATCAGATTTCATTCTAGATGCTAGGGACATAGTAATAAAGGAAACAGAAGATAGAAGACCTTGCTTCTATGGTCCTGGTGTGTGTGTGTGTGTGTGTGTGTGTGTGTGTGTGTGTGTGTGTGTGTGTGTGTGTAAAGAAGCACACAAATAAATATTAAATAAATAGTTACTATGTGAGGTGCTCATGCATTGTAGAGGGAAAAACGAAAATGTTGCAGATGAGGATATGGGCTTGGCTGGAAATTTGGCATTTGGAAACAAGACCCAGTGGAAGCATGAGAGCAAACCATCGCCAGGTTGATTAAGACAGTGGTTTTCCACACATTGCACCTCACACAATAATAGTGGGAGATTTCAACACCCCACTCTCATCAATGGACAGGAGCCGGATGTAGATCGCTCCTGAGAGACACAGCCAGAATACAGCAATACAGAGGCGAATGCCAGCAGCAAACCACTGAACTGAGAATAGGACCCCCGTTGAAGGAATCAGAGAAAGAACTGGAAGAGCTTGAAGGGGTTCGAGACCCCATATGTACAACAATGCCAAGCAACCAGAGCTTCCAGGGACTAAGCCACTACCTAAAGACTATACATGGACTGACCCTGGACTCTGACCTCATAGGTAGCAATGAATATCCTAGTAAGAGCACCAGTGGAAGGGGAAGCCCTGGGTCCTGCTAAGACTGAACCCCCAGTGAACTAGACTGTTGGGGGGAGGGCGGCAATGGGGGGAGGGTTGGGAGGGGAACACCCATAAGGAAGGGGGGGGGAGGGGGATGTTTGCCCGGAAACCAAAGAATTATTATTAAGTATTAAATAAATTTAAAAAAAAAGTCATCAATGGAAATAAACCCACTTCCAATTTTGCAGAAAAAAAAACAAAAAACAAAACAAAAAAAAAAACAAAGACAGTGGTTTTCAACCCATGAGTTATAACCCTATGTGGTCACATATGAGATATCCTTCGTATTGGATATCTCACCCACATTATTATGATTATACACACACACACACACACACACACACACACACACACACACACACACAATTATCAATAGAAAACATCAATATGTTTTCAAAACATGATTAATACCTTATTACTTCCGAAATATAGTGGCTAGTTTAAGGCTGACTTGTCTATATTGAATATCATTAACAGATTATGCTGCTTAAATGCATCAAAGGTCAGGTCACATCTATGCGAAGAAGTCTGTGGAAGTCTCCATTACTGTGTGACAGAACCATTTAGTCGAATATAATAAGATCTAGGGATACAAAGACCCAGTTCCTTCTTTCAAGAGCTCTTAATCAATTAGGGACGATGGATTTCATTATGAGTATATAATAAAATCAATGGTAGACATATGCCTGGGAACTGTTAAAATCACAAAGGAGGGATCGCATATACTCAAGAGGGAGATACAAATTAGGAGAGCCCTCCACAGAGGAAAACCTGCTGAGTAAAACTTACCAGAAAGGATGATCGGAGCAGCTGGGGTAGCAGGCAGGTGGGACAAGCTGTGAACTACATATAACTCATCTCTCTCTCTCTCTCTCTCTCTCTCTCTCTCTCTCTCTCTCTCTCTCTCTCTCTCTCCCTCTCCCTCTCTCCCTCCCTCCCTCCTTCCCTCCCTCTGTCCCCTGGGTGTGTGTGTATTTCAAGAGGTGGGGAATGATGATAGAGAGAGGTCATCTCAAGCAGTTTCCCAAGAGATGCATCTTTCTTACCAGGCACTGCCCAGCAGAGCAAGTCACTGTAGCCTCCACTCTGCTTAGACTGAACTGGGTGTCAGCAGTGTCTCCTCTCTCTTGCCCATTTCTTCAGAGTATTCCTTTCTCAAGTTCTGATTACAGCCTGCCACATCTGAGGAGCCCTCCCTCATTATCGCTTCCCAGTGTGATCTAGAGGATGTTTGCCAGAGGCCGTACTCACATTAGCTCGGTCACTGCTGGCTGCTGTCAGTTCAAGGCTTCAAGGGCATGTGTCTATTTTTCTTTCACAGATCATAAATTTGAGAACACAAACTACCTTTTCCCCATCAATCAACACATGGTTCCTAATAGTTGTCCAATATGTACTTGTCTCAAAAGACATTTATTTCTCAACCTCCTCCTCCTCTTCTTCCTTTTTTATAAGATTGTTTATAGAAACTTTATTTTCATATTCACAATCATCCAGTGTTGACAAACTAAACAACTGAGAGCTTTTTCTCCAAACATGAAAATCATGTGTTGTTTTGTTTCTTCTAGACTTTTGAAAGGAACGAAGGAAGAAAAGAAGGAAGAAAGGACAAACGGAAGGAGAGGCTGGAAACAAGAAAGGGACATATTATAGTTTCTTTAATTGTTTAGAGAAATTTGATATAGAACTCCTGTTTTCCATTAATATTTAGTAGAATTTACTAGAAAAACCAATTGGATCTGAACTTTTCTTTGCGGGCTGGTTTTTAGCTATAAATTCATTTTCTTTGACAGTAGGCTGTTGTTCAGTCCATGCATCGTTCTCTGTAAATTACAGAATTTCCATTTCATCTAGGCTGTTAATTGGCTGTTTCATTAGATTTGGTTCTAATGCATTTAGTAGCTAGAGGACTGTAATTCATATTAGACTACTTCTCCCATATCTAACGTTGGTAATTTTTATCCTTTCTGTTCTTTTCTTGATCAATCTGAATCTTTCCTGGCTACATTATTCCATGCTTTCTTAGTTTGAGTTTCATTTTTTTCCTGTTTTTTTCTAACTTTCAAGGTAAGATCTGATTCTTTTTCTTTCAACATAAATGTTTAGTGATGTCATTTTCTCCTAAGCACTGTGTTTGCCTCATCCTACTAACTTAGTATAATATATTATTTATTAAATTTTAGTCAGCTACAAATTTAAGCCTGATTTCCCTTTTTCTTTGAAAAATTGTTCTGCATTGGTTTCCCATTTACACAAGGTTTTACTATGTCTCTTAGGCTACCCTTGAGCCTCCAGTTTCTTCCACCTTCCCAGTGCTGAGATTAGAGGCTATTTCATTACTTCAAGCCTACATTTTCCAATATGGCAGTCATTGTCCACCAGCAGTTATTCATAATGAAGTTAATAAAAATGAAATCAGATGAAAATTCACCATCCCCATGTTATTTCCCACATTCAGGGGCTTAATAGCCCACGTGTAATTAATAGCTACTATGGTGAGCAATATAGAAAATACTTCACCATTAAAAAGAGTTAATTTGACTATCACTAGGTTACAATATTTTGGAAAGAAATTTTCCAATGAGAAGTGCTTCAGGCCACTTGAGAATCGTTCCTATAAACTGTCAAAAGAGCACCACTCAATTCTATAGCACACGATGTTAAAGTTATTGATGAAACATTATAATTTGATTCCAAGTAATTTATTTTTACAAGCTTGGCGATACATAAGTAGATATTTATTGAGAGGATAAAAATAATAGCGTTTTATTGATGTCTTCTCTGTGCCAGGTATTGTGCTAATAATATGCTAAAAATATCTCATGTCAAATATATTTTAATTTAACCTTTAGAATGACCCCTAGGAATATATACTATTGAAGAAGAGGGAACTTAGATCATAAGGGTGAAATAATTTGCCTGGGAGATGAGGCCATGAAATAAAGAACACTGACCAAACCCAGAACGGGAGACTGCAGTCTGCCCACAGAATGCATCATATAAATGCAGATAAGTGTATACACATAACTTGTCAATATCTGCTGCCCACAAGGAAAAATAATGAAACGATGCTGCTTTCCATGGCTGCTTCATTGTGCAACATAAGGGTTTATAGATTGGTGACATCTCTACATCTTCACATCGTCAACTCTACCTTCCTTTGCAAGGGTTCCGAAGTTATTATGCCTTTCTATGCCAGTACCAGTGTTTCCCCCAAACAATGTATTGTACTATTTTGAATATATTTCATTCACAACAGAACTCAGTAACTGATGTTTTCCCCTTACTGTCTTTTTCTGGCGTCTACTCCTATCCATGCGTGGAGCTTCGGCTCATTCTGCTCAAGTGTTTTTATTATCCTTTGCAGAACTATCGCAGCTTCTCCATTCCGCTGATAGCTATTTGTACTGCTCTGAGACCACAGAGGAGCTCTGTATTCATGCTTTCTGGAGCCCTTCTCTGCAATAGTTACCGCTAAAGATCACAGGGAACTTTCACATCCACGTCCGTGTTCCTAGGCAGCAGGGAATTCCTCTGAAAAGTATTCAGAATGTGCCCTTTTCACATTTCTATGGTGCCAGGAATCTTCATACTTCGCAGTTTTCCATATCAATGATGATGAAATTTTTTTGCTTTAATTCTCATTTCTTTGGTAAAGTTGAGTGTATTTTCTAATGTTTTGGATACATATGGATTTCTTCTGCTGAGCCTTGATCAAGTTTCTCTACTGCCCAAGTATCCAAAAGGCTGTGGCTTTTCGTTGGTTTATAGACATTATCCACATTTTGGTTCTGATTCTTGCAAGTCACCTTTTAACTTTTTTCCCTTCTAATTTCTTTGTTGGATATTTTAAGTTAAAATGTCCTCTAACACTGCCTTCCCCTTCCCAGGATTTGATTTTGAGTGCCCATCTTAACATCTGATGCTAACCTGTCTTCCTCGTGTATTCATGATGTCCATATGACCATCCCATGTTGTCTTCTAATGGCTTTGAAACTTTGCTTTTTACATTAAGGATCACGATTATTTCCGCTTTTATTTCTATGTATGATGTAAAGCAGGAATAGTTTCATTTTTACATAAATTAGATAGTTAAATTGACTATTTTTTTATCAGCTTCCTCCTCATTCTATAAAAAGGATTTCTGTCAATCACTGTGTCCTCACATTTGTGGGGAACAGAGCCCCAGGTGCTTCTCTGCTCCCAACTTTTGTTTCCTTCTCACTATATAATGTTATAATTTCTGAAATATGATCATGCTCTTCTTTGTCCTTGTGAACATTTTCTGAAATTGCCTTGGGTGGTCTTGGGGGTTTTTTTTTTCCCTTTCTTTTTCCTGCTTTGTTTTCAGAACAACAACATGTTTCGGTCTGTTCTGTCTGTCACTTCTAGAAACTGCCTGTTTATTGGAGCAGCTTCTGTTGTGCTTTTTGTCCACACTGCTATGAAGGGGGGAGGTGGTCCCTTCCTTGGGTGCTTCTGAATTTAAGGTAATGTTCAGGTCAAGGATGAAGTAACCATTGCTATTCTTTTATCCATAGCACAGAATGAGCAAAGAGTGAGCCTAATTCCAGGGCACAGGGAGAGCCACTTAATCAACTCAACTTGTCAAAGACATACCCATCACTTTCAAAGTGAGTGTAGCCCAGTTGTGGTTAGGACTAAGTGTTCCTGGCTTATGTCCAAGAACTACATTGCTTCTCTTCTTAGCTTTAGCAGGAAGAGAAGAGAAAGTGTCCCTTTCTAGTCCAAGTTGCTAAAACCACTCAGAAGCTTCTGGCTCTGGCTCCTTGGTTTTGCATATCATACCTTCCCAGAATCTTAGATCTGGCCAGAGGAGTGTAGGGCAGGAATGACCAGTGTTCTAGCCATGTTACTGTTTGCAAGTTAGGGCTACCAGGAAGGACTCAGGGATTTGAGTGACTTTACTCTTGAAGAAGTTAAATGTAATTACAAATAAAACTTCAATCTTGCGGCTGTGGTTACTCACCCAAATACAATCTTCATCGCCTGTGAACCTGACTTCCTATTCATTAGTGGCTCTCCCCTGGTCAGTGGATAGGTTCTAATCATAAATGAATTCTTAATAGCTTTAAACCAAGGGAATTATAGTACAAAGGTCACTGTTTATTTTTTAAGTGGCTTTTTGTAACCTAATACCAAAGATTCATGATAAGAAAATTCAGCCCTTCTGGAACTGGTTGGAAGATGAAAGGACCAAGTTGACAGTGTCACATTAAAGACATCGAAGTAAAGAGGGGCCCAGGAGTAGCCCCACACAGGATGCATGTAATCACAGGCTTTTGTTTAAGCAAAATTAGAGCTTAGCCTCTGACATAGATCGACATTAGCTAGGATATGAGATTAGATGTCCTTAAGAAAAACCAAAATAACAATAACTTAAGTAGGATAAAAATTAATTTATTTCTGTTTCAACATTTAGGCTGCTTTAGAGGTGTTGTTGTAGTATGGAGTGCTTAGCAAGACTGGGCCTTCTATAGCTTTTGGGGATTGTGAGATCTGTCAGGTCTGTCAGCACACAAGTGGATCCTACTCCTACATGGAGGATACGTGCCTTGTTCGTAGAACTTTCCAGAATCTCTACAACTGTTTTCTTTACATACGGCCTTGGTCAGAATGTGGTCATGTGACACACACTCTGAAAGAGAAGCTGAGAATCTTGACCCTTGTCCTAGGCAGCCATATATATTAGCAAAAAAGCCAAGGTGGCAGAGATGTAAGTGAGATCAAGACATAGATGAGGTGTATTCTGTTTGTGTAGGGCCAATTGGCTTTGATTCTAGTACACCACAGTGTCCAGGAGAGGTTCACATGCTTCAACCATTCCTGAGTAAGTAGCTGTCCCTTGGTATTCCAAATTGCATGCCTAAGGAATTGGTTAATCAGACAGTGTTCCTAGTTTACGTTCTTTTACTCTGTGTAGTCTGTAAAGAAGATAAGATAAGAAGACAGACAGATGTGTGTGCCAGATAGAGATTCCAAGCCAGTGACGGGAAGTTCAAGAAGTAAAATATAAATGACACTTCATACCTGATACATTCATTTGTCACCTCTTGTCCATTTGCAAATCTGGATATTAGTAGTATTTGTCTTTAAATGGCCATTGAAGACAGCAAGGGAGAGAATGTCCCAGGAGATGCACACAACCGCATGGCCTTTCACTTAAGAAAGAACCCAGTCTTGGAATATTACTCAGCTATCAAAAATAATGACTTTATGAAATTCGTAGGCAAATGGTTAGAACTGGAAAATATCATCCTGAGTGAGGTAATCCAATCACAGAAAAACACACATGGTATGCACTCATTGATAAGTGGCTATTAGCCCAAATGCTTCAATTACCCTAGATGCCTAGAATAAATGAAACTCAAGACGGATGATCAAAATGTGAATGCTTCACTCCTTCTTTAAAAGGGGAACAAGAATACCCGTGGCAGGGAATAGAGAGGCAAAGATTAAAACAGACACAGAAGGAACACCCATTCAGAGCCTGCCCCACATGTGGCCCATACATATACAGCCATCCAATTAGACAAGATAGATGAAGCAAAGAAGTGCAGGCCGACAGGAGCTGGATGTAGATCGCTCCCGAGAGACACAGCCAGAATACAGCAAATACAGAGGCGAATGCCAGCAGCAAACCACTGAACTGAGAATAGGACCCCCGTTGAAGGAATCAGAGAAAGAACTGGAAGAGCTTGAAGGGGCTCGAGACCCCATATGTACAACAATGCCAAGCAATCAGAGCTTCCAGGGACTAAGCCACTACCTAAAGACTATACATGGACTGACCCTGGACTCTGACCTCATAGGTAGCAATGAATATCCTAGTAAGAGCACCAGTGGAAGGGGAAGCCCTGGGTCCTGCTAAGACTGAAGCCCCAGTGAACTAGACTATGGGGGGAGGGCGGCAATGGGGGGAGGATGGGGAGGGGAACACCCATAAAGAATGGGAGGGGGACGGATTAGGGGGATGTTTGCCCGGAAACCAGGAAAGGGAATAACACTCGAAATGTATATAAGAAATACTCAAGTTAATTAAAAAAAAAGAAAGAAAGAAAGAACCCAGTCAGGAAAGGCTCAGAAACTGCCGATGAGAGGTGGAAAAATGGCGGAGAATACTGGGGCCAGGTACTACAAAAGATGCTACTCCAGTTTCTCAGAGTCTCTTGCAAACATTTGCTAAGCAAAGAGAATTCAACCTATGAGGGGTGCATGGATCTGCAAGACGATCAAACATTCACACGAAGTCTACATAGCTAGAATGAGCTATGCTGAAATGTGGTGCCTAGGAAACTGTCACCTCCCCTTTAATCCCCTTCAGAGAGGCGGGCCTAGGCATAAGCAGTGAGAAATTGCACACATATTGTGATCTATTATACAGCAACACTTGCATGCCAGTTCCCATGACAGAATATTTCTAGGCAGGAATCTGAATTTAATTGGAGCTTGGTCATAATTCCTGTTTGGTTTCTTTTTTCCTCCTCCTTTTTACCTTCTTTCTCATCAATATACATCCAAATATTAGACGATAGAGACCTCATGATGTTGGGGCTGAAGAGACGACTGGGCAATTAAGAGAACGTACTATTCTTCCAGAGGACCTGAACTTGATTTCCAGCACCAATATCAGGTAGCCACAACTGCCTATACCTCCAACTTTGGGGCTAATCCAATACCTTGGCCTTGTAGGCACCTGAACTCACAGGTACATATCATCACACAGACACACAAACATGTGCATGCTTAAAAATAACGGAATCTTTTTAAAAAGGCCTCATAAGGGTTGGGGATTTGGCTAAGTGGTAGAGCACTTGCCTAGCAAATGCAAGGCCCTGGGTTCGGTCCCCAGCTCTGAAAAAAAGAAAAAAAAAAGGCCTCAAAAGGTAAGAAGCTAGGAATCAGGCATCTAGGTTCACGAGCTACAGTTACTGTTGAGATTGTGAATGAAGCCTAGTTCATGTCTAGTTAGGACCTTTGACATGTCTAGACTCAAAGTAGGTCTGAGCAAAGAGAATCACCAAAGACCTGGTTGTCAATTGTCTAACTTCTTTCCAAGACCACATGAAAAAAGCAATAAAGAGATGCTAAGAGAATATGTTTAACCCAGGGATGTTTTTCCAACTGTATAGCAAAGAAGTAGTTCCAGTTTTACCTGAATCACCATGGAATGGTAGCAAGACAGGAAGGGAGAAATGAGTTGGAGAACCTTTAACAACTGGATGGACATGCAGGTAATTTTGTTTTGGTTGTGAGTTTTTTAAAAATGGTAAAAACCAATCTTCATATGTAAAATTAGGACCGCAGGGGCATCTTGGAATGAAAATAATGGAGCTGCATCACCTCTCTGGGTCAAGTTAAATTCTATGAAGAACTTAAAAGTAATAAAAATCTTAAAGTATTAAAATTAGGTATCAAATATTTGTTTCAAAAACCTCTCCAGCTTTCTGAGTAGTCATGAAAAAACAAACAAACAAATACACAAATTCTAAATACAAACTGAATAGGGCTGCAAAATATAGGTTCTTATAACTCTGGGTTAATTTTGACCTTGAAACTCTCTGCTGAACTTGGGAGCACTTGAGAATTTACCTTTGACAATTGCAGAATATTGGAGTACACGGCTATAAGAAAGAAATTTAAAATAAGCCAAAATAGTTGACTTTACAAGAAATCTCTGACTAACAGTTCTCTCTCCTACAATTTCTCCACAGTTAGGGCTTGGGCTTGCCAAACTCCTCTCCATCAATGCTAGAAATTTGACTGGATTGACATTGTGTAGTTCTTGTGCAGGTAACCATAGTTGCTATGAGTTCTTTATATAATGGTCAGTCCAGGTCAGAGGAGAACCTTAAACAGCTTTCCATTGTCTAGTTCTTGAGTTCTATATGTTTCCTCTACCATGATGTTCCCTGAGGCTTGGTGAAGGGAGAGGTTGACATAAATTCCATATCAGTGGCTGAGTACTCACAGTCCTACACTATGCACATAGGGGCAGCACTGAATAAGTGTGTTTCCCAATTTATACACACATTTATACATACATACATACATGGACACATGTATATATATATATGTGCAGTTATACATATGTATATAGGTATATATGTCTGTGTGTATCTCAATTTATATATACATACACATATATATTCTTGTGTATGTGTGTGTGTGTGTGTGTGTGTGTGTGTGTGTGTATGAAATTGGAAGGTAGAAGATCCAGAGGATATGAGAAAAGTTGGATAGGTGAATGGGAGGATTTATATGACCATATTTCATTGAATATGTCATAGATAGGAAAAATAATATCTGAATAAAAGTAAAATATTGAATGTGAAATTAAATTTGTCTTTCTTAAACCTCTCTGTTGTAAGAAAACAATATGATCAAGACTTTATAATCAAGATCTACTATTCATTCATTAAAATTAAAATTCATTTTACTTAATGACATTAAAATTTACTTTCCTCACTTGATTTTCCTTTTTTCCTGTCAAGACATGACAGAAATAGACTCCAATTCCCTCCAGGGAAATCCAGGTTCATTTTGAGACTCAAGATATTCCCATTGAAAATTTCACAAGGAAAATGCGCTTTTTATATATAATAACAAAATATATGTATACACACATACATCCCCCCATGTACATCCTCATCCATGAAAGCCAGCAAGACCAACTGACTTCCATGTTGAAAGTCTGTAAAAATTTAATAAATAGCAAGTACAAAAATTCAAACAAATTTTTATTATACTTAAATAAAACAGCTTGAAAGCTTGCCTTAAAAGTATTCGACAATAGGAAATGAAGAAACATCCTTTAATAGGAATTGATTAGGATTTATAGAAATTAAAAATTGTAGTACCAGCACTAAAAGCTGTTATGGGTGGGCTGAATAATAACTAAATCAAAGAAAAAAACTAGTGAGCTAAAAGAGGTCTAAGTCAGGTGTCCAAAATATACATACACATCAGACAAATGTGGAATGGGTATTAAGAGAAAGAATAGTAAGAAAACTTAATGTTTGTCTAATTGAAAATTCTGGAAGATTATATAGACTGGAACAGAGGAAATAGTCCAGTGCATAATGGGTTGATAATGTTGTAGCAATGTGAAGGACACTTACATAAGATGGAGGAAGCCTATGTTATGCCAAGAAGACAAACTAAAAGACGCTCACATTCAAACACTGGAAACTCAAGACAAATGTAGAAGGTAAAGGAAAGGTTAAGAGCAGCTGACCAGAGAGATCAAGTGACACAGAAGGAGGGTCAGATGGACAGCCGACATCTCTGTGACTGAAGAATATAGCTAGAGTCCTTCACAGCCCATAACTCTATATCCACTGAAGCCATCCTTACAAACACTAGAGTGAAATGTGGACATGCTACATAAACCCCACAGGGCAAGCATCATTACAAAGGAATGCTACATCCTACAAATGAGGGATAAAGCGATCTGTGATAGAGAGTCTGAAATACAGACAGGGATATGGACAAAGATAATGGGGGAAACAGGTGCAGTTAGTCAGTGTAGTTTCCTAAAGCAGCAGGTCGCACAGCATTTTATTTTTCAAGATAAACCAACTTTAGAATAAAATTATTTGAATATAAGATGACATAACAGATAAGTCAAAAACAACAAAGTAACATAATTTCAGTAAAAGGATACAATTATCTACTTTATATGGATTTGTGTCTTTATTTAAATTTTAGTGTATGTGTGTGTGTGTGTGTTTGTGTGTGTGTGTGCGCGCGCGCGCACCATGTGCACATGTATACAGGTTCTCACAGAAGCTGGGTAAACACATAATATTTCCTGAAACTAGAGAGCTGCAGGTTATTTTGAGCTGCCTGACATAGTGGACACAGTGGTACAAAGAACCAACCACAGTTCTCTGTTCTCTGAAAGAACAATAAATATACTTAACCACCAAGGCATCCCTTTGGCTCCAGATAGTAGTGTGTGTGTGTGTGTGTGTGTGTGTGTGTGTGTGTGTGTGTGTGTGTGTGTGTGTATAAGAGAGAGAATGTATATATAACACACATTCGGGGCAGTTCCTTAGGTCTCAAGGTGATCTGATTCCAAGAGCCCTTAGAGATGTCAAATCTGCACATAATGAGGTACCTTAGACAGAATAGATCCTTTTGTGCATGTAACCAGCACACATCCCAGTGCACATATGAAACCATGCAAATGGCTCGTAGTGTGTAATACAATGTAAATGCTGCATAACTGGCTATTCAACTGCATCGATCAAGAAATGCTAGGAAGAAGGTATCTTTACATGCTCGGTGCAGACAGGATATTTCCTTAAGACTTCTATCCGTGGTTGGTTGCAACCTCAGGTGTAGACTCATTAGACACCAAAAGCTGACTCTGCATAGGAGTGCACACCTGTACACACACATGCATGCATGTGAATACAGTCAAAGCTGGACAATAAAGTATTTGATTATTCTATGTGGTACCAGGGTGTCTAAAACTCAGGATAGGAGTTTCCATTGTCACGTAGTGGAAAATGTGCTCAATGTGGGACCGAGATGGATTTTACCAATCTAAGTGATGAGCTCATGGAGGCATACTTTATTATTGTCATTTAAACATAGAGTTTAAATTGTAGACATTGTCTATCTACTCCTCCATGTCCATGATTCTTTTTTTTTTCTTTTTTTCCCTCCCTCCCCCATGTCCATGATTCTTGTAGGCTCTCGGTCTCACTGTTTAGTTCTGTAAGCATGCTGATCTTTGGTAAGTCATTTCCATCATCTTAAAGTGCCAAGTTTCCGATTGGCAATAATGCTTGAAGACTTCAATGCTCTCTGTGTCCATTATGTTTGTAAAGTCTTGATCATGCTTTCACATGTGCAGAGCATGAAGTGTTATCTCTTCTCATAGTTTAGAATCCAATATTTTATACAGTAAGGAACAGACAGTAAAAAAGAAACAAAACAAAACAAAAACCCGAAAACATTAGAAACATGCTCTAGGTTTAGGAACCAAGATTAGAAGCAAATACAGTTAAAAGTAAAAGTGATTTGTTTGTTCTGTAAAGAACACAATGTTTGTATTTGTTTATAGAATTTGTGTGTCTTACAAACAGTAGTTTAGGGAAGAAAAATAACATTTGTCATGAGCGAGGGGAACAAACAAACAGAAACATTTGAGGGAAATAAAGACAATTAATAAAGTCTGCCATTTTTCATTTGCTTTTGGCTCTGCAGTTAAACAGAACAACGTGAGTACTGTAAATACCCCACATATGTAAACACCACCACCGCGTCTCCATTAATCACGCAGTACAACAATTGATATTCTCAATTAAAACCTTTAATTTGCCTGCTACAGTGCCTGCAGTCCCTGGGTAATTACTCTCTTATTTTCCTGGATAACTTATTTAGGGGGAAATAAAATAATGAAATGATCTTCAAATGAAAAGGCCTGAAAATAGCGTCCTCATTTAAATTACAATGCTTCACACTCTTCCGAGGTTCTTCGCCTCTGCAGTAATGCAGCTGTTTTCCTGAGGGTGTTCTTGTTAAGTTCGTAAGGAAAAAAAATGTTATGAGCCTCCCTAAAGCCCAAGGAAAGCAGCTGTGTTTTTGATAGACTGGCCTAGAGTTTCAACACTTCAAGCTATAGGGAAATTTACACGGGAATTTTCTGCATTATATATCCATGAGCGATATATTTTCAACTGTAACAACATACACCATCTTTAGTTTACGTGGCAGAACAGGATGCTGCGGAGTTACAAACCTGACCTTAGGCAGAAGATGTTGACTCCCAAGCTTCTGACTGCCATTCCCTCTGACCCATTCAAACACACAAGGGAAATCAGCAAGCAGTGAAAAGATGTTTCTGCTGGCCTGACCATCAGATGTTCCATGGCCTCGGTGGCTGGGCAATGTCATAAGATGGCAGGCATGAGCAAAGTTGCCAGTGAGACGCTGGCCAGTCGTGCAGAATTGAATAGCTCAGAGACTGGCATTCTGGAATGTTCTTGGTTTACAGGCTGTGCAACCATCCCGGCCCCTCACCGGCTATGTGCTCCTGACTTTGGACAAGTCAAAAAACCTTAGCACCTGACGTACACTTCAAAGTTTCCTTTCTATTTTCTCAAGAAGTGATGTGGGTTGCATCTACCAAATTGCACATTAAAAGAATGCAGGGGTATCTCGTGCATTAAGGACTCTTCACTGTGCTCTTCGGCAGAGTGGCCCTGCTCTCTCAGGGTAGACTCCATCCTCAGAACTGGAGC
Organism: Rattus norvegicus; assembly: GCF_021556685.1. Lineage (NCBI taxonomy): Eukaryota > Metazoa > Chordata > Mammalia > Rodentia > Muridae > Rattus > Rattus norvegicus. Next base: position 93,133,750 of record NC_141542.1, read on the forward strand.
TGCATCCGCGGCTGCTGCTGTCTCCTGGGCTGCTCTTCAGGCGGAGTCATTGCTCTTTGTCAGATTTGCTCTCCATCAAGACAATGCGCGTTCAAACAAGGCTTGTTTTTCCTTTTGCGCACCACTCAACCTGCTGACTTTTCTTGATTCCCCTTGCTTTTGTGCTCTGCTCAAAGCCACATACAGTCAACTTTCTCCTTCAGTGAGCAGCACCTATTTATTGTAAAAGCTGCTAGTGTGAGGATTATGATTATTTTTTTATTTACATTTTCAATGTTATCTTCTTTCTCAATTTCTCCTCCTGAAACCCGCTATCCCATCCCCTCTCCCTCTGCTTCTGTGAGGGTGCTTTCCCATTCACCTGCTGTCCTGATATTTTCCTTCGCTGGGGCATCAAGCCTTGACAGGACCAAGTGCCTCTCTTCGCATTGATGCCCAGCAAGGCCATCTTCTACTACATACAAGGTTGGAGCCATAGATCCATTCCCTGTGTACTCTTGGGATGATGGTTTAGTCTCTGGGAACTCTGTGGGGTCTGGTTGGTTGATATTATTGTTCTTCTTATAGAGTTGCAAACCCCTTCAGCTCCTTCAGTCCTTTCTCTAACTCCTCCATTGCGGACCCTGTTCTCAGTCCAATGGTTGGCTATGAGCATCCACCTCTGTATTTCTCAGGCTTTGGCAGAGCCTCTCAGGAGACAGTTATATCAGGCTCCCATCAGCATGCACTTCCTGGCATCAACAATATTGTCTGGGTTTGGTGTTTGTATATGGGATGGATCCCCAAGTTGGGGCAGTCTCTGGATGGCTTTTCCTTCAGTCTCTGTTCCACACTTTGATGATTACAATTCTAATGTATGCTTGTTTTATAGGGATTGATGATGTCATTATAGTAAACACTCTGCAATCAAATTCATATTTAGCACCATCATTTGGGAGTACTGCTACATACAGTTCAAGTGGCTGTGGTCTCTAATAAAAAGGAAAGAGGTGACTGATCATCACAGAATGAGCCAATTACACATATGGCGTGTGTGTGTGTGTGTGTGTGTGTGTGTGTGTGTGTGTGTGTTGTCTGTATGTCTCTGTGTGTCTGTGTAGAGAGGAACTGGCAGTTTACTGCTGAAGGTATATCTCAGCAGAGTCAAGCCAACTGTGTTACTCATCACTTCCTGTGTTAGTTTGCTCTCATAAATGAGTTCTAATGTCCCCAAAGTCATCACCTTAGTCAAAGACAGAGGCAGGAATCTGTTTCTAAAGCATTTTATCTCCCCATGCCTGTAGACAATCTTCTTTTCTTCTTTATCAACCCAATCTTCTACCTGTGCTATCTATACGGAATCCCAGAACCAACAGGAAAATGCATGCCCATCTATACATGAAGACGAATGGTCATCTATCAGTATGGTAGAAAGAAATTGAGCTGAGTTGATTGGCTTTCCACATTCAATTATCTTCATGACCTCCTGCTCACCTGGGCTGCAGAAGTTATGGTCATACCCATAAGGGCATCTTACTCTATTTGATCATGGTATCCCCAAGCAAACTCAGCCTCTGGTCTGTTGCTATAAGGTATGGCCAGGGGACTGCATGCATCTGGTACTCCAGGCACTTCTCCTGCACTTCAGTCAACTTAGGAAGCAATGATGGCGTCAATTGTACTCACATTTTGAAGTGCCAGCCCCTCACATCTGCAACTTCAGTTGTAGACACAGCCTTTCAGTGGGGATTGAATTTAGACTGTGTAATTGGGGTAAAAACCTTTTCCAATGTGAACCATTTCCTCTTAAGTGGGAAATTCAGAGGTCTATGGCTGGGAAAAATTATTATTGTGAGATTGGAGGCAGAGACCTACAGGTCAGTCATGGAAAATATGACCACAGTATTTGAAGCTCGCAGAGAAAGAGAGATACAGTCTCTCTCAGAGCTCCTAGGAGAGGCCAAGCACCTGGGCTGGCACCATGATCTAGGACTTCTAGCTTCTAGGACTCTGAGGCAATGAGTTGCTGCTGTTAACATTGCAGGTTGTATGGTATTTTGGCAAGTTGTCCTGACAAAGTAATGTTGTTGTAGGATGGATAGAGAAGGTAGGAAAACCAAAAGGAATGGCTAAGATAACCCTAACCCTAACCTAACCCTGAGATTAGAATGAGGGAAGAAAAGAGGGAGAAGAAAAACAAAAACAAAGAAAGGAATCAGCTGTATTATCTTTCTTCTGGTGCAATAATGCTGTTTATGGGTAGAACATATTACTGTTCTAGAACATGTCATTCTTCTTCAAAATCAGTTTTCTCATTATCATCAGTATAATATATCTTTCCACAGGGCAGAGTACATTAGCATTTGATCAAGATGACATTTACTGAACATATTCTTTTGGCTTGGCAAAGGTAATGTTGCATATAGCAAACCTCAGCCACACTTACATCTCACCCTTTTGGAGTTTGAAGCTGGGATAGTGAAGTCCTCCCTTGGCCAATAGTCCTCAACTCCTGTCCCAAGTGTGCCACTAAGAAAGAGTTACTCTTTATGGGATATCTACAGTAGTTCTGATAGAAGAGAGGCAGAATGAATGAATGAATGAATGGATGAATGAATGAATGAATGAATTTTCAGAGCAAAATCCCAGAGACACTTATGTAGCTCATGTGTATATTTAGGAATGTGAAAATTAAAATATCATTGACACTATTTTTAGTGAATGGACAAGTGAATGGATGAATGGGTAATGGATACTGTGGTACCTAAGAAGTGACCAAAGGCATTGATATGACACAGAATTAAATTAATAAAGATAATGTCACAAAAACTCAATAGAGTTTTGTTACTTTCTCAAGATCTACTGGATATTTTTCCTCATATTTATGTGAAAACTGAAGCTTTTTTTTCCCACAGAGCACCCTGATTTAACTTTCATGGTCCTGTTGGTAGCATTGGTCATACTTAGGCAAAAAAGGACCATAGGAAAGCCATTGAATAAGTCTCACTTCAGATATAAAACTCTTCCTTCTCTTTCAAGAATGATAACATTATGTAAAAAGTAATCTTTGCAAATTAAAATTTCTTAATCGATTACCATCTTGTAAGGGATGAGTGCATTAGCAGGAAGCACGTATCACCTGCTACCTTAGTATTTGGGGTGTGTGGAATTCTATGTGTGCCCAATTGTGGCTTTTCAGGAGCACAGTCTAGGCCTTGCTTCTACATCTCCAGATCACCTATGATAAGTGTTAGGCTATTTTATTTCCGTGTTCCTAAAAATGTCCCATGACCAACCTCCCCGGAAGGTACATCCAAGCAGTTGGGAATACTTCGGACAAAATATTATGAGACGTTATTTGTAGCTCACAGATTTCCAATGGTGTTCCTGTATGTGCCACCTCTAAGCATTCTGGGTAATGAAAGATGTGACTCAGAATGTAGAATGTGTATTCTCCTACATCAGAGTGTGATTTCTTCTAAGTCTATAAGTTGCCTAAAATTGACTCAACATAGAGGGAAACCCTCCATCATTCTGAGACTAGCATAGATTTACCATCACCTCCAACCATGGGCCTGATCCTGGTAAACATACATTTGTTTACTTAACTGCTCTTCCTTGGTCAGTGTTAAATACTGTAAAGCTTTGTACGAAGTTCTTTATGCTTAGAAAATTTCATTTAATGTCCCCCCTTGGCTGGTCCAACTTTGTTTTTAAGTCTCTGGCATTTTTTAATCTTAAGATTGTAAAGAATCTTACCATGATGACCTCTAAATGGCAGACTCTTCTCAACATAGAGAAACATGGTTGTCAAAAACAATGTTGGTGGTACTGAGGTTGCCTTATTTGGATCTCAACTTCAAGAAAAAAAAAGAGTTGCAAATAATTTAGTGAAAATTTGTGTGTGTGCATGTATGTTTGTTAATGTATTCTTTCCTGAAGTTATGGTTAAAGGTAATACCTACTTTCTAAAAATGGAGCTATTTGACCATGCTAGGCAGCTGCACTCGCTCCAAGAGGGCAATGTCCTTGATCTTTGTGTCAGAGAGGTGCAGACTGAACTCCCTTGGAAATGGAGCTGACAATATGGAAGAAGTGTTGTAGCTGTGCATGACAACTCTCTCTGCTCTGCAACAAATGTGCCACCTGGAACCCCACCTGGATGTCCACTGAGAAACACAGTGACGAGATGGAAAGTGGAATTCTTGAGTTTACAAGCAGCTATTTCTCTCTATGCAACTTTCTTCCCTTACTGCTATCTATCATTATGTCATGGGAGAAAGTGATAAAAGAAAAAAATTATAAAAGGATTGCAATGTTTTTATTGTCAGGTAATTCAGAACTCAGTGAACAGCCTGTCAAGAATAAGGATTTACATAGAAGGAAAACAAGCTTAGAGATTCTCTCCCATTCCTGTGCTGCTCTCTGAGCTTAGCAACGTACAGTGTTTTTGACAAAGCTACAGCATGTGGGGAAGTGAATTGAAATGAGCTGTGTGACAAAGCAAATACAGTATTTGTGCTTCACACTAGAAGTGGCACATTGTTGAAAGACATCAGGTACATAGTTTGTCAAACCTGACCGTGAGGATGCTATCCTGGCTGAAACATGGTGGCTGCCACTGGAAACAGGAGACTATTTAATGATGCTCCAGATGTAGTTAAGGTACCAAGAGCATTTCCACCTGCTTTAGGACATTCTGAGAATGGAAATTGTCAAGCCTGAAGACACAAATGTAGCAAACTTGTCCAACCTTAGATTAAATAAATGGAGTCATCAGCAATATAAAATATGATTCAATAAAAAAAATTCATTCAACATTTAAAAGCTGCCAGATGGCTTGATATTTCTCAAAAAATAAACATACCCTATACTTTTATTAAATAAAAATAGATAATTATTTTCTAGGATTAGAAGCAAACACTGGTAAAATAGGGCATTTAGAATTATCAATTACATTTATCTTGAATCATAGGTGTTATGTCAAACAATGTTTTACTTAGATTTTTTTTACTCTCTTTTTTAATGTAGTTTGACAATCTTCCCTTCTTACACATAGGAGCTTAATATGCTTATCACACTACTAAAACCTTAGATCCTAGATACCCAATGGTTACAGGGTATGTTATATTCTTTTCTCCTCCATTAGAGTATATAAACTGGGGCACTTAGTGTTCTCCTCCAGACCCAAGTTCTTCCTTTCAGTTTGCCGCTAGTAACTTCTCTATCCATAATCTACCTCAGATTTCAACACAAACTCTATGAGGTACTTTCAAATGGACAGAAAATATACTTCTTTTCTGGAGCAGTCCTAGTAATGAGACTGGAAACCAAGATAGACCCTGATAAATCTTAGTTAGAGAGGGAGGGAGGCAAGAAGAAAAGGGGAGCATAAAAGAGAGAGGAGCAAGAGGGGAGACAGGGGAGACAAGAGGAAGACAAGGGGTACACAGGGGAGATTATTTGATACATTTTCTGAAACCATAATGGAATCCAAATAGAAATCAGTGTCAGAAGGAAATCTGGAAAATTATAACTCAATCTATAGATATAAACTTTCTCCAACTTTCTGAATCTATAGCTGGCACTGCTTGGGTGACCAGGAAACAGAGACTAGGTAGCCCAGGAACCTAGAGCAAAACCAAATATTATTGGTCTTCAAAACAGAAACAAAAGCAAGAAACAAAACCATAGTGCTAAAATGACTTCTAATAATGTTATGTTGTACTCAGCAGTCAGCATCAGAGACATTTCCTCTGGCAATAGATGGAAAGATATACAGAGAAAGACCAACAGACAGAGGTCTTGCACAGAGAGAGAGAGAGAGGAGAAAGAGAGAGAGAGAGAGAGAGAGAGAGAGAGAGAGAGAGAGAGAGAGAGAGAGACAGGGAGACAGGGAGACAGGGAGACAGGGAGACAGGGAGAGGAGGGAGACAGAGACAGAGAGTGACAGAGACAGAGAGAGACAGAGACAGAGAGACAGAGACAGAGACAGAGACAGAGACAGAGACAGAGACAGAGACAGACAGACCTTAGAACACCCGGCCCTGAAGTCAGTCCTAAATAGGATGCCTCCATTAAATTTCTCCTCTCAGAGCTCAGAGAACCCCAAGTTAGAGGAGGTAGAAAGAGTATAAGAATCAGAGGGAATGAAAAACACACAGAAAGCAAGGCCCTCTAAATCAGCATGAGCTAAGATCCTATGAACTCACAGAGACTGCAGCAGCAACCCCGGGGCCTGGACAGGTCTGCACCAGAGCTCTGCATGTGTATTAAAACGTGCAGCTTGATGCTTTAATGAGACCCTTGAGTGTACAAACAAGTGAGTTTCTGATTCTTATGCCTTTTTTAGGAGTTCTTTTCCTTCTGTGGTTTGTCTTGTTCAACTTTGATGAGATCGTTTTTGTTTTATCTTACTACAATTTATTTTTATTATCTCTTAGAAACCTACCCTTTTCTAATGAGAGACAGAAAGGGAGGGAAGGTAGAGAGGAATTGGGAGGAAAAAGGAGGGGAAACCCAAAATATATTATGTGAAACGAGAATCTATTTTTAATAAAAGAGAAAAATGAAAAAAAAGAGTAGGCATAACCCAATTTCAAGAGTTAGGCACTAAATTTTTAGCATAATTTTTTTGTAAAACAGTAATTGTTCTTGCCATGATGAAGCTGATAGTTGGTTGAGTTTTACTTAGGATCCTGAAGAAGTTTCCCTAAGAACTAGGTTTTTGCTATTGGCTAGGGTAAAATACTATTTAATCAAATAGTAAGCTAGAGACTGCTCTGAAGGTATGTTTAAAGTGTTGACTATCATCAGTTGATTAAGTGAAGAACATTACCCTTGGCAATGTGGGTGGACCTGATCCAATATGATAAAGACCTAAATAGCAAAACTTGATTTTTATGAAGAAATTCAACTTCAAATCTGCAGCAGTCTCTAGCATGTCTGTTTGTCTTGTGGATTTCAGACTGACGACTGAAAGACTGACTCTTATCTTTCCTTCTCTTCTACTGTGCTACCCTATGTAGTGTAGTTAAGACTCCTTAACTGTATCAGTGCTGTCAAGACATACACAACCAATAGGGTTGGGAGGGAGACAAATGGTGGTAAAGGTCAGATACACTAATCATGAGGGAATAGCTTAGATGATTAGAGAAGTTGAGAAGATTCATGAGTTGCATCCTGTAGCTGAAATCCTGGGAAATAGATGGGTACAGTTCCAGCACTAATTCAAGGTCCAAGAACCAGGGAAGTATACATCTTTGCGCTCAAGACCCAATGACCAAGAGTGCTAGCCCAGGAGCATATCTATCCCAACTGAAGCAGAGAGCACATCTGCTTCTCTTATATCTTTTGTTTTTAAAATATGATTCAGGTGCTTAGTAAATGTAATGCCAAGCTCAAAGGAAAGAAAGAAAAAGAAAAGAGAAGAGAAAAGAAACTTCCAGGCTCAGGCAGTTTTGATTTGAAATTCTACTGAGCATTTAATGAAACATTTAGACCTTTCCTATAAAATATTTTTCAAACAATGGTAGAAAGAATATATCATAATATAATAGCCATATAATTAAATGCCTTATCATAGATCAAAATATTTCAAATCCAATTCAAATGCATCAGCATACGGAAAACGCATGGTAAGTAGAGTTCATTGTCAACATTGGATGCAAGAAAACAATGTGTATTTACCTCAAAGTGCTGAACTTAGACAACATTACCTAATTCAAAGAAAATGAGATATAGTGATGAAAACAATGTACAGATGCACAGAGAAGTCAATGGGACAGATAAGTAGATTAGAATAGACTCATTAAATGTAGTGGGTTGTAACAGCAGTGAGGGGCTGATCCCAGAGAGAAAAGACAGCCCTTCAGTAATGGGCCCTGGAATAATCAAATGCTAGTGAAAAAGGCAAATTTCAGCATCTCCCCCAAGGCTGATACAAACAAACCCCCAAAGATTTCCTGACCCACATGTATATCTTTTGAAATTCAAATTTCTGAAATAAAACATATATGATCTTGGGTAAGTGCTGGGATCTTTTCCTTTGTGTATGTTGTTTTTATGCAATAGGAAAGCATGACCTAAAGAAAAAGACAAATTGGAGTCTATTAAGATTAAAAACTTACTCGCAGTAACAATACAATTATAAGCCTATTAGAGTGAACAGAAATATATTAAAATGTATTGCAGTTGTATAAGACAATGGAAACAAGGAAAAGCTGAACCACGTGAGTGACCAGATTGTCTCTTGGACAATATTTCTCACGGGTCATACACGAAATACATTATGTAGTATGTGAGACCCTTTGCACTCAGGTATCCTTCAATTATCAAAGAAAAATGAGGCTTGGGGAGGGAGGGGAGAGAGAGAGAGAGAGAGAGAGAGAGAGAGAGAGAGAGGGAGGGAGGGAGGGAGGGAGGGAGAGAGAGAGAGAGAGAGAGAGAGAGAGAGAGAGAGAGAGAGAGAGAGAGAGAGAGAACAGGTATATTGTGGTTCACATGTGGAGATGAGAGGGTACTTTTGGTAGTGAGTTCTTTCCTTTGAGCCAGGATCTGTCTCTTGTTTTTTTCTGCCATACTTTGTACTCCATCCAGGCTAGCTGTTCTTTGAGATTCTGGATGATTTTCCTGCCTTTACTCACCTTTGCTTTCCATTTCACCACAGGAGTGCATGGATTATAGAAGTGTGACACCAGGGTTGGGGATTTAGCTCAGTGGTAGAGCGCTTGCTTAGCAAGTGCAAGGCCCTGGGTTCGGTCCCCAGCTCCAAAAAAGAAAAAAAAAGAAAGAAAAAGAAGTGTGACACCATAACTAGCTTATTACATGGGCTTTGAGGGTTGAACAGAAGCCCTCAGGCTTACATGACTAATGTTCTTACCCATGGAGCCATCTCACTAAACTAGAACTAATTTGTATCTGTGCTTTTGTGGAATCTTCTAAAGGAAGAATATGGGTTAGGGCTTGTTCTGTGATAGACCAGCTTCCTGTCCTTTATCAGGATACCATGTATCTGAAACCTGAGTTATTTTTGTGTGCATGTATGCTGGTATTTATCTATATATTCTTATGTGTGTGTGTGTGTGTGTGTGTGTGTGTGTGTGTGTGCTTGTGCCCATGCCTACATATGTGCGCAAGGCCAGAGAGCTGCTTCAGCTTTTATTCCCTGGACATTGAAGCACCATCTACCTTGTTGTATTTTATTTTGTTGAGCTGGGGAGGTTGGACAGAAATTCTCACTGCAATAGTACTAGCCAGATAGACTACGCTGGCTGGTTAGTGAGTCAAAAGGATCTACTTGCCTTCACCTTACCAGTTCTGAAATTACAAGCGTGTACTATCAACCATAGGTATTTTAATGTGAGATCTGAGAACAAAAGTCAGGTCCTTAAAATGCTAATCTGTTACTAGCTGGGCTCTCCCCTCTGTCCCTTAAGACTAACTTACTCTGTGTTCACATTAAACTATGAGTTAACTTATGAAAATGAACTGAGATGGCAGCTAGGATTGTAACATCCAACTCATGGATGTTTCTTAGTACATTTGTCAGTGGTTTCTTCTCCTTTCTTCCTGGATCCCCAGAGTGAAGTCTACTCAATTTTCCTTGTTTTTATTGATACCTGGGAAGAGGAAAAGTTTAGCATAATGTGGCAGCAAAAGAATCGAAGTTTACAGTCTATTAGATAAGCCTCCAAAAGGTGATGGCTTATGAAAGGGTGGTTGAAACCTGTGCTATACAGAGGTTTTACTGATATCACGTTAAGTTATTCTGGAAAGAAACCAAGTCAATTTATCAGACATTTAGTGACCCCTAAATCCTGTGTGACCTACATGTGACACATGTGTTGGAGCTACAAAGATGAAGAAGGTTAGACTGTGTCCTGGATGTATAGATAATTTGAGATATAAACTAGGCTGTGAAGGGCCTATGAATCATAGTTAAAATAAATGCTGCATTGTGGAAGAAACTGGGTGCTTTGAAAGATGAACAAAGCAGCTTGGGTTTTATTTGAGAAGCATTAGAAAATCTGGATAGAGCAGGAAGAGCAAGGCAGGCAGATTCTTTAGCTCACTACCCAGCAGGCCTAGCTTTCTTGACTAAAACAAGACCAGAAGGAGATCTTGACCACCCTTCCTCCCTCCCTCAAAATAAATAAAACAAAGTACATGGTATCTTGGTCCAGGAACAGGTTAACCTGATTCCCAGGACCTGTGGAAAGGTGGAAAGTCAACTCCACAAAATTGACATCCACAGGTATGTAGTGTGATATAATTGCCCCATCCATCACACACACACATACACACACACACACACACACACACACACACACACACACACACACACACATACACACACACACACCCCAAATGAGTAAAATAAAGTTTTAAAGATGAAACACTGTCAGAAAAGGGAAAAACATTTCTCCCTCTGAAAATATGATAATACATCGGTACCAAAGGCAAACATTTCAGTTGCCCTATGAGCCAGGGAGGATCTCTTTGATGAAGTGATTGAAAATTCCTTTTCTACCTCCAACACAGTACATGTAGCATTGCTTTATAGTAAGGCATGGATGTTTTGTGCTTCAGGTAAGGCATGCAGCCTCTAGTTGTTCAACATTTTTGCCTCTGTTTGCCAGTCTTTGTGATCCTATCTCTTTTCATCATTATGATAAAAGTCATGCTTTTTTTCTCCATGTTTTTCTTATCCATTTGTATATCTTATTTAGAGAGGAGTCTACTTAAGCTTTTGAATTACTTGGGGAGCTTTATTATCAAATAGAAGTTTTATATAATTCTTGACATTAGTGTTTATTATATATAACACATATATATATGCATGCATGTGATATATATATTCATACATATACACACATATCCATATATACACACATGTATATATATAGATACATAGCCATGAACATAGCAATATATATACACACTAAGATAGGCTTTTTATTTATTTATTTTGTTTGTTTTAATATAGTGTCTTTCTCTGCAGTCCAGTTTGGCCTCGGTCTCTGCTGCCTCCCTAGTGCTAGGATGACAGCTTTGAGCCACTATGACTTTACATTTTCTCTCATCATTTCAGACAGTATATTGAGGCACAGTAATTACTTCTAAGTAACTATTGTTTACTATGAACATTAACAGGTCAGATGGCAAGTGCTCCAGCTTTCCCTGGAAAAAGCACTTGTCTTCCTATGGACTGTCCTGGTCCCTTTGTTTAAAATGGCTCTAATTCTGGACTCATCTGTCTTGATGTCCTTATGCAGTTCCCTTCAGGTCTGTAAATGTATATGCACGATTTATATCAGGTAACTCAAGCCCTTTGTCCATTTTTTTTCATTCTTTACACTTCAATCTTTACAGTTTATCACTTAAAATCCAAGTTTGTTCTGTAATTAATGATTTTCTTGTCCTGAGAATTTATGCATATATTCCTTGCTTTATGATCACATTTTCCCTTGTTACATTCTCATCGTCTGCCACTTGTGCTCGCCTGTGTCTTCTTCCCATCTCTCCCCTTTCTCCTTTCACATCATTTAGTGTGTGCGTATCTTGTACATATAGCCCCAGTTGTGTGTTGGTGACCTCAGCTGCCATGTTATATCCAGTAGGTAATATTTCACAATGCCCCACTCTATTCCTCAGCTCTCACATTGTCTCTCCCGTCTTATGTTTCCTAATACTAAAGGAGGTGACCGGTGACACACTTAGTACGGAGCACTGAATCGCCAACACTTGTTCTCAATCTTTAGATCAATGTGAAAAAAGATGGTCTTTTAACAACATTATACCTCATAGTTCACAAATATAACTGGATTTGTTTTATTTTCTCATTTAGATGTCTAATGTTTTGTGTATATATGTGGCAATATTCTCTTGTGTAAGTACTTTCTATATTTTTACCAAATTTATGCCTAAATGCTTTTTACCTTAAAATTGTCCCCAATAATATCATTTTAAATTTTATTTTCCTACTGCTGGAAGCTGGGGTTCAGGTTGAAGCTGATTTTTTTAACTGAACGTATATCCTTTGATCAATGTAAAAATTATTGATTAGGTAGACACATTTTCAAGATTGTTAAGGATTTTTATAAGATGGTTAAGGACGTCTAAGTTAGTAAGTGCAATCCCTGTGGAGAAAAGCAGGATTGCTTCTTTCTTTCCAATGTTTTTGCCTTTGTGTTTTAATTTTTTTTTAAATTTGCCTTAATCTGTATTTCGGATTTATGTGTATAGGTTGTATGCACAGCTGTACCACAGAAGGAGCCAGAAGAAGAGGGTGACTCTCCTGATACTGGAGTTATAGACAGTTGTAAGCCTCCATGCGGGTACCTGGAATTAAACTCAGCTCTCCTGGAAGAGCAGCAGCGCTCTTTACCATGGAACCATCTCGTCTTCTTTCCTTAAGTCCTTTAATTTAGTGTTTAATGTAAATGATGACTGCCCTGCCATTTCATCATATTTAGAACATAGTGCTTAGTTAATTTATTTTCCTTTTGAACCCTGGGAGCATACCTCAGATGTTAGCTGAGTTTAGTTTGAACTCCCTCTTAGGGATGAATTTTGTAAATTCAGAGTCTAAGTTTAGGAATATGTGTTCAATGTTAGTATAAATAATAGTGTTTTATTATGTTCTGGAAGTCATTGTTTCTGTTGGAAAGCTGGTCACATTTTAGATCATTCCTTCCCCGTATGTAATATATTTCTGCTCTTCAATATTTTTATATTTAATATGTTTGTTTTCTAAAATTTCCTCCTAGTTTTGGAACTTAGAAGTTTGCTATGTCATCCAAGTTTCTTTGGTATTTCTTCTGTTCAGCGCTTGTTTAATTTCTAGTTTTGTGGCTTGGATTTTTTTCCAGTTGGAAAATTGTTGGCTAGAGTAATAAAAATAAACAATTTTTCCAGTGGCAGTTAAGTGTTGTCCCTGTTACAGCCAAATAACAACAAAATTGATAGACCTCAGATACTCAAATACATATGAATATACACGCAACTAGACACACATGTCTTCACATATGGATATAGCATTTTCAACGGATGATTGTTTTGGTAATTAGGGATTTTGATCCTATGCTTCTTTCGATGCATTTGTTCATTAATTGCTGGAACTTCTTAAAATATGTAAGATATTTTATGATAATTATGAGTGTGGTTTCTTCTGAGTGTGAAATTTTAGTTTCCCAGGCTGATGATTTGCTATTTGATAAACTTGATTCCATCAAGAATGGGATCTAGTTGAGGTCACCAGAACTCTGGGCACATTCACAGGAGGAAAGGCATGTGACAGTGTGCCTGCCACTCTTTAAAGAAAAGAAAGAAAGAAATGGTGACTTGGTTTAACGATCGGTAGGGTGGCATTTCCTGAGCTCTTATTTGAATTAAGGCATAGTTTTTCTTCTTAACGTTTCCTTTTCTGGCATTTTGACTGATTGAGCATTGTCTTGATGAGACCTCTTCACTGTGCCTGGTAGAATCATGATGCTTTGCAATATTGTGTGTGCTTTAAAATGCCCATTCTGCTCTCTGCCCCTGGTGGGGCATATTCTGGGCCTCACTCAGCATTTGGCCAACAGTGAAAGGGTAACTTTACTTGGGTACATGGAGCAGTTCTCCACACAGCTCTTTCTCCCCTTAACCTGCCCCATAAATTTTAATTGCTTCAGTGGTCTTGAAGGTCTGTTCTTGGCTTTCTGTGCGCAGTGAATGCCACAGCTGCTACCTGCTTGGCTCTACTGTACAATATCAAGAATTGGATGTGATCCCGGGCAGAAAGCTCAAATGAATGTGATATGAACCTTCTGTACACACTTTTTTTTGGGGAATCCTGGAACTGTAGCTCCATGTTTGATATGTAAATAGAGATAGTTTGCATGATATCAAGACTTTGCCTAAGCCAGGATCAGAAATATGCTACGAATATACTTTTTTAAGGATCCATACATGCATGTGCCTGCACACATGGGCACACATACCACACTCAGACATAGACATACAGACACAGATATACAGACACAGGTACATGCACATGCACATGCACAAACTGACACACACAGACACAGACATACACACAGACACACACAGACACACACACACACAGACACACACACACACACACACACACACACACACACACACACACACACACACTTATTTTCAGAGAGAAGAAACCAGAAGAAATTTCTTAACCTTTCTTATTCATTTGGATTGATTTGGGATTATCTTTCAGTGTGATGCAACTTCAAGTGACATCTCTGAGTTTCACTCTTTTTAATTTTAGATTTTCATATACTGTAATTCATCTACACACCACTGCCCTACCTGATGAGTGTCTCTGTGAGTTTGCCTTGCCATCGCGTTCAGGGTTCTGAGACCTCAATTGTTCACTCTGTCCTGATGAGCACATGAGGGCCGGAATGGAGAGCTATTAAGATTTTAATGCTTTCAAAAATGAACCATGCCAATAAAAATGTAGAGGGAAAAGTGCTGTAGCAAACTATATTTTACAATTTCTAATTTTATGAAGCTCTAACAGGATTTATTGAAAACCCTCTTAGAATGTGATTAATTCTACTCAGTGAATTACCAATAATCACTTCAGGATAGATTTACTTGATTTCTTGATAATTAATTGGTTCAGTGTGGGATCTGTTTGGGTAAATTGTGAATACACCATAAAACACTATGACTGCGTTTCTCATTAAGCAAATAAGCTGGATAATATGTGAGTAAGACCACAAGCCCAGGTCCATAAATTCAGAAATAGTTGCTCTAAGTTTTTTGACCATCTTAACACTACATTTGAGTCACTGTCTTATGAACACAATTGAATGATGTTGGCTAAGTAAACTTGCATGAACTAACACCCTACAGAGAGTTTGAAATCAGAAATAAAAAAAAAGGAGATAGCAAGGTCAAGATCACATGTAGTGTTATTGTATCAGCCTGTTAGGGTGGCCGCAAGAACAAGCATGGTGGATACATACAATATAGATTTTTGTTTCCTAGCTCTGAGACTTCAAATGTCAAGGATCAAGGTACTGGAAGCCTGGACTTCTGTCGTGGTCTCTCCCCTTGTCTTACGGTGTCTTATATGGTCCTGTTCTCTGTATATCACAGCCTACAGTCTCACACACTCTTCATTTAATGATATAATATCAGTATTTCTCTCTTGATCTTACTTCTTAGTGATAGTGGATCAGATCCCAATTCTTCTTAGCTTTTAGTTTTAATTACCACACCCAAGATCTTATTTCACTATGTAGTCACATTGGGGCTTATGTTTTCAAGGCAAATTTTTCTCTTTTTTTTTTTCTTTTTTTTTTTTTTTCGGAGCTGGGGACCGAACCCAGGGCCTTGAGCTTGCTAAGCAAGCACTCTACCACTGAGCTAAATCCCCAGCCCCTCAAGGCAAATTTTTAAGGAAACAATTTGGTCTATAGTAAGCCTCGTGCTACAATGTATTTATATATAAGAATATAATCAAATATAAGAAAGAAGGGACAGAGGCCATTAGAATCTGAACTGTTCCTTAAAGACTCATTTGTTGATGGTTAGGGTATCAGCTTTGGGTAAATGATTGGAGTATAACGGCTCTAAGTTCATCACTGAATTGATCTATTGATACTTTAATAATTTGTTGGCATTATTAGACAGTGATGGAAACTATGAGGTAAGACCTAGTAGGAGGAAGGATAATGGGGCACACCTTTCAAGGGCCCACAGTCCCTGCTAGTCTCTGCTTCTTGGACATCATGAGCTGAGGTGGTATCTTCTGTGTTCTTCTGTCATGATTGACTGCTTTGCAAAAGACCCAGGAACTCTGAACCCAGTAACCATGGACTGAAGTTCAACTCTGAGTTGCCCTTTACCCAACATGTTTCTCACCACCTTGGAAATCAACATATTAAAGAACATGGTCTGGCTTGGTAAACATCATCATCATGGTTACCATGACTTTCACTGTTGTACAGAATGGTCTTCAGAGTCAAGAGTAGTGTTGCCTAGAACACAAACTTTCTCCAGGTTACAGTTCCAGGATTCTTCATTTCAGATTTATAGAAGCAGTTTACTGGACATGTGTAGGTTTCTTTTCTTGTTTTCCCTTTAAGGGCAAACTGAATGGTGAATATTCATAGACAGAACAAGCTATTTCGGTAGTGGAGTATGGGTATATGCTCTCCGGAATCCATGCATGTAGGCATTGCTTAGTTATGCATTACATGAAAAAGAAAAGGCATACAACGGAGCAGGAATTTCCTGCTAAAGTTTCCCTGTACTTAAAGAAGGCTGGGTTGGAGAGAATCCTTAAGTACTTTTCCAAACTTAGTGCCTCTCTTCTGGTTCACTTCACTGGCTTCTTGCTGTGTGCGTTGAGAACATTGTTTGTCTTTTGTGTACTACCCTTCCCTTGATTCACTCTTCACTGACTCTTCTCTTCACTAATTGAGTCTGAGATTAAAAGTCACCTCTTCCCTTGAGGCTTTTTTTCACGCTTACTTTTAGCTTTTTGTTGGTTTGTTTTGTTACCTTCTCATTTGCCAGTTTTTTTTTCCTTTTATACTACTTGTTGTAAAACATCTTTTTAAAGTTATTTACTTTAAAAAAAAGTCCAGACAGATGTAAGATTTATTTTAATTCACACCTGCAGAGGATCACGGTTCATCACAGTGGCAAGAACAACGTAGAGAGGGTTGCCTATGGTCCCAGGAGCATGTGACAGCAGCTTGCTCCCATGATGAAGGCCAGGAGGTAGGAGCGTGGCAGGAAGGAGCCATAGATAACATAGCCCCAAGAACTTACTACCATTGGCCAACCTGCTCTACCATAGCTTCCCACAGCATCAATAGATGGTGAGCAAGTATCCCAGGATGAAAGCCTGAGTGGTGTTTCCGCTTCATAACACCCATGTTTATATCTTTTTAACATCTTGGTATCGAAGCAGCAGCTTGGGCTTGTGTCTTGTCAAGGATACAAAATATATGTAGAAAAATGTACGTGCATAATCCCCTTCCATCTAATTTTCCAGTGAGGTGCTTTTGATATATCTATTAATATATGCACATGCAGTAACAGAAAACCAAGAGGATTTTCCTTCTCACATCTGGCTCTCTGGGCTCTTTGTCCCTGGTGAAGACCAGTACAAATTACTCAGCCAGTCCCTCTGGGTAAGAATGGAAAAATTATCCATTTTTTGCTGGAGTGTACCTCCATGAATCTTCTGATAAGAGGCATTTCTCTTTGTTAACCCTGGATTTCATGCCATTATGGAGTAGATGTGCGACACATCACTCAGAGACGGCATCCTCCGGACTGACTTCTCAACTATCCTCTCCTGCCTCTCTTGTTTTGTTTTGTTTTTTTTCTGCCTGTCACATCCCAGCTCCCAATTACCTATTCATCCGACTATGCAAACAATCCAGGAAAGTACAAGAAATTGGGCAAAAGGAATCATTAAAATGACTTCATATTGTTTCATATTGTGCCCAAAGAGAGAACTGAATCAACGCAGGCACAGTTCGTTATCACAAAATATTTATTTTCTTTCTTTAAAAAGTGAAAGAGTAATTTCTTTATTTTAAAGTCTTTATAAGTCTTTGAGCTCAGAAATAAAGAAAGGGGAGTGCTTCTCTAACTCTCTGTTTCATCAGAAACGTGGTAGGCTTGACAAGACAAGTTGCCTCAGAGATCTAAGCAGCAGCCGGGCTTGTGTCTTGTCATATTACTGGTGGATGTACTGGGAAGCCGTCAGTAGACCACAGTCCTACCTTTACACTAAATGAGACTTGGAAAAACCCCACCATGGGCACGTAGTCATTAGCTGCTTCAAGAGAGCCTGTTCCTCATAATATTCTTGGAACACTTGCAAACTGGAAACAGCAGAGAATTTTCTATTCTGTAGATAGAGAGAGCTGGGAGGAGGGTGATTTATCTCTCTTAAGCCTCCCTGTTGCTAGTCATCGCTGCTTTGCCTGAGACAGCTCACTTCATCTGACTCCTGACCACCCCTGGGACAGGCATTTGTCTGTTTGTTGGAGGCCAGCAGAAAAGCCATTCTCATATTCTGGGTCATGGAAAAAGGAAGGTATCCTGGTGTAGCTTAAACCTTTATGGCATCCGTGTTAGGGACCTCGTTTTAAGTCTTGTCCTCAAATGATAGGTTGACCAAGGGTTTCTACTGTCATTTAAATGACTTTATCATTAAATTGTCATATCATAAAGACAAATGTTTCATCGAAGTATTTATTTCTATGAATATTAAATTTAGAGCCAGTGAGATAGCTCAGCAGGCGAAGGTATTTGCTGCCAAGCCTGACATCCTGAGCCAGTCCTGGGGACCCACATGATGGAAGGAGGGGATTAACTCCTCAAGTTGACCTCAAGTTTTCTTCTATGAGTTACCTTCTGTAAAAATGCTATACTTCCTCCTCCTCCCCTCCTCCTCCTCCTCCTCCTCCTCCTCCTCCTCCTCCTCCTCCTCCTCCTCCTCCTCCTCCTCCTCCTCCTCCTCCTCCTTCTTCTTTGGAGCTGAGGACTGAACCCAGAACCTTGCGCTTCCTAGGCAAGCGCTCTACCACTGAGCTAAATCCCCAACCCCAGTCATTCCTTTCTTTAGGTTAGTGAGATTTTCTTCTATGAGTTTTTTGAAAATGTTTTCTGGGCCTTCGAATTTGTAATTTTCTTCCTTTTCTATTCCTATTATCCTTAAGTTTAGTTTTTCCAATGTCTCAGATTTTCTGGACATTTCATGTCAGGAACTTTTTAGATTTAACATTTTCTTGGACCAAGGCATCAATTTCTTTTTCTTTTCTTTTTTTTTTTTTTTTGGTTCTTTTTTTCGGAGCTGGGGACCGAACCCAGGGCCTTGCGCTTCCTAGGTAAGCGCTCTACCACTGAGCTAAATCCCCAGCCCTCATCAATTTCTTTTCTAGTATATTCTATGCCTCTGAGTCTCTCTTCCATCTCTTGTACTCCATTGGTGATGCTTGTGTCTGTAGCTCCTTTATTGCTTCCATTTTCATTTTCAAGTGTTGAACAGTTTAATTAAATTCCTTCACCTGTTTGATTGCATTTTTCTGTATTTGTTTAAGAGTTTTATTCATTTCCTCTTTAAAGTCCCCTATCACCACCATCATCATCGTCGTTGTCATCATCCTCTTAAGATTGGATTTAAGGTCATTTTCTTGTGCTTCAGCTGGGTTGGAATATCTAAAACTTCATGTAGTGGGATAGCTGAGCTCTGGTGGAGCCATATTGCCCTGGGTGTTGATTGTGTTCTGATGCTAGCCTCCAGGAATCTGAATTTTGGGGTAATTATAGATTTAGGTACTGATTTCTGAGTTTATCTTTGCTAGGTCTGTCCTTTTTGGTTTCTTTTCCTTCTCTGGTTCTCGGGCCTGAGTGGCCTGGGGTTCCAGTGACCAGCTAGTCTTCAGGTCCAGCATGTTGTCTCCACTGGAGTTTATGTTGCCTGCATGACCTCTGAGATTTTGAGTGCCAATGTTGCCTCTGGAGTCCCGAACCAGTGTGGCCTCTGGGAAAGCAGAGGTCTTCTGGGGTCCCTGGTGCTGGCATGGCCTCCTTCAAAGCAGGCAGAGTTGTGGGTTGGGAAATAGAGCCCAGGGCATATGGTACAGAGGGGTGCATTTTACTTTTTTGTGTGTTTTAAGGGGAGTGGGCAAGAACAGGGCATAGAACAGGTCTTACCTGGGGTCCCTGGTACTGGCATGGGCTCTGGAAAAGCAGATAGGGTTGTCAGGCACTTTACTTTGACCAATGAATTTTTGTTCCATTTTCCCCCTATTCCTCCTGCTGCCACCCTGGATGACAGGGTGCAGACATTCATTAAGTACTCAGTTGAAGTAAAAGCATATAGTTTAAACGTTTGCTATTTGATATCATAGCCACTAAGCACATGGGACTATTTCAAGTAAGTTTAAAATGTGATTCCTTGGCTACAGTGGGTATGTTTCCACTATTAGATACCCATCTCTCTACTAAACCACCTTCATTACCTGCACATGCACAGACTCGTCCCATCACTTCAGCAACGTCTATTGGATGGCAGTGGTCTAGATTTTGGACCAAAGTATACATTTCTAGCCTTTCACAATCTTTATATCTTATACTAATTTAAACTATTAAAATGATTACTTACTATTGCATAATAATTGGCACTTTCTATTTCTTACTTATTATTTTAGAATAATTGCTACCTTCTACTAAATTTAGAATTAGGTGACATATAAATTACAAATGTGTCATTAAAACAGTATCATAAATTCTTACAAAATTGATTTCCAACCATTAGGAGATGACTGGATAAATTATCAGATTTACAAAATGGATTTAAAGATTGATTTTATCTAGGCTGTTTAGATTTACATTATTGCCTTTATATAAGTCTTTCTCTTTTACGTGAACCTCTGGTGACTCTCATTCTGCATGACAATTGTGTCTTGGTCACCAATATCAGGCTTAAGTACTGGTAGATGAACAGCAGATAAGTTTCAGCAACTATCAACATTAGTCTGAGTTAGATAATTTGGGATATTTTTATATCATTTGGAAATTAGGGCTTAGCTGGAAAATCCTAAAGCAAGATTTATATTTTGAAAATTCCTTACACCCAGAGTTTCCACTGACCTGGTCTGAATTTGAAGCAAGTAGAGTAAGAGTATGTCTTGTAGTTGGCCTAGGCACCTTCTTTGAAGCACTTAGGTATAAATAAGGCAGACATACATTTCCTCATCTGACTATGGAGTCATAGAGCGCCCAGCCATAAATCAACATGGGCCACTTTAATTTCATTCCTTGCCTACATAATCAAAACATGAAGCTCCCTTCTCTTTAACACATAATTCTTCTCAATCATTACATAAATCGCCATATTTCATTATAACAAAGTAAATGCCCGGGTTCAGCTATGATTTACACATCGGGTAAATTATTAGCCATATGGTTGTTATATGCTGTTCTGCTTACAAAATATGTGTTTTAAGTAAACACATCGACGGTTGGAAAAGAGGGCCATCCATTAGCATTTAGGGCTTTTAAACATCTTCTATGGCATAAGCACAAGCACACACAGCTGGGTTCTATCTCCCCAATA
Organism: Rattus norvegicus; assembly: GCF_021556685.1. Taxonomy (NCBI): domain Eukaryota; kingdom Metazoa; phylum Chordata; class Mammalia; order Rodentia; family Muridae; genus Rattus; species Rattus norvegicus. The sequence goes on from NC_141542.1 coordinate 93,154,850, forward strand.
CTCATATTGTTTTTCAATCTGTAAACATAGGTAAGCATAGGGCTTCAAACTACCCAATTTATCACATACAGTACGATTATCATATCTTTCCCTTTGCTGCTTCACCTTTGAACTTTTAGGAATCTGGGGACTTAACTGTATCTGTTGTATTCCCAGGGTTCCAAGATCTCACCGATTCCACAGGGAACCATGAATTTAACAATAATTTTACTATAGTCGGAGGAGGGACTCTAATTCAATGAAAGTCACACAGACTGGTGCTCAGGTGACAGATACTTTTTTCTTTTTCCAGAAAGCAATAGAATTTCTCTGAGAGGGAGCAAATTGATTTGGAAATTAGATCCAGGTCACGTGAGTCTTGGGGAGCACCAAATATTCTGGAGTTCTCTGTGTCTGTGTGTACACGTGTGTGTGATGCTCGGGTAAATGCACACACATGTATGTGTGCATCTCTGGAGATTGAATTTTGAGGCACGTGAGGATCTGTGGACAGACCAAAGATTTCAGAGTCCAGGGCAGTGATTCTACAGATTAGACAAAAGCAAGGAGACATTTTAAGGGGAAGCAAAGTATATTTGTGTGCTCTGAAAATCTTCAGCACACTATGCGCCATAGATGGGATTCTGGGAAAATTTGACCAAAGCAGTCTTCATAAGCACAGGTTAAGTTTAAGCTATCACTGAATACCACTAGAAATGCAGGAGCTGTGCTCAGTCTAGTAGTATTCCGCCAGGGACCAGTCTATGCTGATGTCTCTTGACTCATTACACTGGCCTTTCCGTTCACTTATCCATCCCGGTGTGAAAAGAGCTTAGTTCATGCTGGTGGTTTTCCTGTGGACTCAGTGCTAAAGAAAACATGTGGAAACATCTTTTTGGACATGAAAAACATGCCTACAAGAAGCATGTTTGGTCCCTACAAAAGTTTCTATTCAAATCATCTTTCAAAACAATTGTAAAATGACAGCTTCAATTTTTTAGTGTATGAAACTTCCCCTTTGCCATAATTTTAAAATTATGTCTATTTATTCATTTTGTGTGTTTATGTGTCCGGGAGAAGGGGACAGACACTTGTGCCATGATGCTTGTGTGTTGGTTTGAGGATAACATCCAGAAATCAGTTCTCCCCATCCACCATGTGGGTCCTAGGGATGAACTGAGGCCATCAGTCTTGGTGATGGATTCTTTAATCACTAAGTCATCTCACCTGCCCTACAATAATTTTTGCCAACAGAGGATATCCCTATCTGATAAGCCGTGTGTGGTGGTTTAAATGAAAATGGTCTCCCATAGGCTCTTAGGGAGTGTGATTATTTGAAAGAATTAGGTTACGTGGCCCTTTTGCAGTTGGTGGGGAGGACAAACGTCATGGGGTGTCTCACTTTGAGGTTTCAGAAACTCAAGACAGGCCCAATGACTCACTTTCTCTTCCTGTTGCTTGAGGATCCAGATGCAGAACTTAGCGCCTTCTTCAGCACCATGTCTGCTTGTCCCACCATGTTTCTTGCCTTGATGACAATGGACTAACCCTCTGAACCTGCAAACCAACCCCTATTAAATGATTTCCTTTATAAGACGTGCCATGCTCATGATGTCTCTTCACAGCAATATAACCTTGACTGAGATGGCCTAACATGCTACCTTATTATTCAGCTTCTTTATTTCAATTAAACAAAATGTGGCTGATCAATAATTTTAAACGATATTGCTTCTATGTTCAGGTAGGCTCAGTTCCTAATTTTTTAGACAGAGTCCCTCACTGACCATGGAGTTTGATGATTTAACGAGTCTTGAGGAATAACCCCTGGGATCTTCATGTCTCCAAATACCACCACCAGTGTTGGGGTTGTAAATGAATACTAATGTACCATCTTTTACATGGGTGATAGGATTTGAACTTAGAACCTGATGCTTATACATTAAGCACTCTATCCATGTAACCATCTCCTCAGTGTTCCTCCAGAAAACTGTTTAAAAGATATGCTTTATTGTCATTCTATTATATACCTTTTATTTTTCTATGAGAGAAGAGGATGAAATCTGTGGTATATGAGAAGAACTCATTTGACAGCCAAGAAGCCAAACTGTGGCTGATCTCTGGAGGCTGCACAAGTCCTAGGTGGCCACTCCCTTTTGTGTGTGTGTTTATATGAAGAAAATCAGCCCACATGTTCTTAAGTATCTCCAGTTGAATTTTTATAAGTAGCAGAATGTTACAATATCCTCCTCCTCTCTTCAATTAGATCATTTGATTTTCTTATCAATTCATAAGCGTTCTGTATAAGTTATGCATGCAGCACCCCTTTGTCATTTGTATACCACAAATGTCTTCTGCCAGAAACAGAGCTTTTTTCTGTGGTTCTTTTTCTAATTTTATGTGTATTCTGCAATAAAACCGTCTTCAATGCTCTTGGGTTCATCTTTTGTAAGATGATGGGCAGAGCATCCTTAGGGACCTGTCTGGCCCTTATATTCCAAGTGCACAGTATGTGCTTAATAAGCACATCTTTGAACAACAGGACAGAATAGCATGCTTGGCCACCACCTGTCATGTTGATAAACTTCTTTCTGTCCCTGCCCGATTGATCACACAGTCCAGACTGATCACTTAAGAGACTATTCACAAACCACTTTGGTTAGCTCTGGGGTCATCCATCTTTTTGAGCATGTATAGAAATAGTCTTACAGGCACAGAATAGAAAATTGTCTTACCTTAGCCGAGCTCCCTTCATCCCAACTCATAGAATCCCCCAAACAATCCTGCAGTATTTCAGCAGATGCATCATGAGACTAAGTGCATACAAGTTGTCAAGAGAATGTGAAAATGATGTAATCTATTGGTAAGTCATAGAAGGATGGGGTGACTGATCTTGCTATAATTCTAGCAACATTCAAATCACTGTAAAACATATAAGCAACTGAAGCAAGTGGTTTCTAGTAGTCATGTTTGGATTTGACTCAAAAACAGGTTATTTGTAGGGACAAAAAAACAAAAAACAAACAAACAAAAAACAAACAAACAAACAAACAAACAAAAAACCCACAAGTATCCATGACAGGTGAAGATGGCCTGCTTGTCTGGTTACTTGCGTTCCTCTGGCTATCCTACCACATTGTTTGATTCCCTCTGTGCCTGCACAACTCTGAGACAAAAAGGGTCTTGAAATAGAGCTTAGAGGAGTCTAAGATGATACCTTTTGGGCGTCCAGAGGCCCTAGGCTACGACCTTCTGTCACCAGCTCTGCCGACACTCATGCTAATGATGACGCTTCTGTGTGATGTCACTGGGAGGGAGCTGCCAGGTCCTTGAGTACTGCTTAGGTTAGTAGTAGCTTGTATGTGCTTATGTGTGAAGATGCTGTTCTAAAATACTAACCAGATCAAATAAACAATACGTGTAATAGAAGGCTTAGATTCCACGAAAGCCTAAACACTAAGGCGGTGTAGTAGCTGGTTTCACCTTAATAGTGTCATCTGAGAGGAGGTTACTTCAATTGAAAAGTTGTCTCCGTAAGATTCAGCTGTTGGCAAGCCTACGTAGGGCCTCTTCTTATTAAGTGATTGATTTCAGAGCAGTTGGGCCACTGTGGGTGGAGGCATCCCTGGGGCTGTTGGTCTTAGGTTCTATAAGAAAGCAAGCTGAGCGAGACATGAGTCAGTTAGCAGCAACCCTCCACGGCCTCTGCATAAGCTCTCGCCTCCAGTATTGAGTTTCTACCTCGATTTCCCTCTATACACTGTGATTCGAGATCTGTAAGCCGAATAAACCTCAAGCTGCTTTTGATCGTGGTGTTTCGTTAAAGAAATAGTGACTAAACTAAGCCAAATTAGTACTGAGTCCTGGGATTAAATTCAATAGGGGGGTTATAGCAGCCTACTCTAGGAAGGAGATGAAGGGTATAGAGCCCTTGGGAATGGAGTTATGGGTCACTCCCTCAGGCAAAGAACCAAGACCTGCTGAGGTGTTTGCTGAAGGCAGAAATAATATGGAAGGGTTTGGGTTAGGGATAATTACAAATTTCAGCAGAGGCTGGAATTCACCCTATTTTCCTATGTAATTTAGTCTATGATGCTTTCACAGAGTTGGTACTTAGCTCAGTACTTACTTCAGTACTTACTCTGGCTCAGTACTTCTAAAACTTCTATATAATTCAAAGGTTCTCAGGACACCGAAGTTCCCTCTAGTCCAGTCAAAGGATAAGTCTAATCGATCACATAGTGAACTACATGGTTGTGGCTTTTCACGGTGGAGCTCAGACCCCATTCTTGCTCTCACTTCTCTGTGATAAATAGTAGAAGATGACTGGGACCACTCCAAGCCTGTTGATCCCTTAGGTAATGTGCAGGCATGCTGTGTTAGTTAGAGTTTCTACTGCTGTGAAGAGACACCATGATCGTGGCACCTCTTATAAGGAAACATTTAATTGAGGCTGGATTATAGTTCAGAGGTTCAGTGCATTATCGTCATAGTGGGAAGCATCACGGCATGCAGACAGACAAGGCACAGGAGCGGAGAGCTCTACGACTGGATTTGCAGGCAGCAGAAATAGAGTAAGACACTGGGCCTGGCTTGAGCATACAGAACCTCAAAACTCACCCCAAGGACACACTTCCTTAAAAAAAAAGTCATACCTACTGCAAAAAAGGCCACACCTCAAAGTAATGCCACTCCCTATGAGGAACTTTTTCATTCAAATTACCACACATGAGCACCCTCTGATGCCGCCCATAGAGCAAACCAGACCCAAAATGTGCTTGCTTTGATCTAGGTCCTGCTGACTATCACTCCACTGTGACCACAATGTGCTAATGCTGACCAGTCACACTGATCTAACCGGTCCCCAGATCTCTTCTGCTTGGAGTCTCTCTAGGTGTTAGCAAAGTGGCTTGTCTTGATGGCAGCAGTGGACTCAGGAGCCTGGAAGGCAGTTTCTTACCTTGTCTGAAACCTCTAGCCACCCTCCACAGGCCAGTTTAGCAGACATGGAGTTAGCCCTGGGATATCCTTCCCTGAAAGACTTGAAGAGCCATTGCCATTTCTGTCCCTCAACCCCCTTCCCGTCCCCAAGGCTGGGCCTAACTGGTAAGGAATCCTCTCTCAGAGCTCACTCCTGCCACGCAACCGTCTTTCATATTTTGTCCTCTATTTCTTATCCACGTGAACAGAGTCTCATCTTAACTTTGGCCAATGTAATACTTTCTTTTCTGTTCATGTGCTTCTGGAGTTTATTTTGGCTTACAATTCCAGAGAGATGAGAGTCCATCGTGGCAAGCCAGAGGCATGGCAAAACCTGTCAGACAGTGACAGGAAGCAAGAGGCAGGGAGGTCACATCTGTGATAAGAAGTATGTGCATTAAATGAACCGAAAGCAGATCAAGGCCTTAAACTTCTTAATGGATAGTTTATGTATTTACATTTCAAATGTTATCCCTTCCCTCAAACCCCCTCCCCCTGCTTCTATGAGGATGCTTCCTCTCCCACCTACCCACTCCCACCTCAGCACCCTGGCATTCCCCTATACTGGGGAAAAGAACCTTCACAGGACCAAGGGCTTCTCCTTCTATTGTCAGACAATGCCATCCTCTACTACATATGCAGCTGGAGCCATGGATCCCCCCGTGTGTACTCTTTGGTTGGTAGGTTTAGTCCCTGAGAACTCTGGTGGGGTCTGGTTGGTTGATATTGTTGTTCTTCCTATGGGGTTGCAAACCCCTTCAGCTCCTTCAGTCCTTTCTCTAACTCCTCCGCTGCTCAGTCCGATGGTTAGCTGCAAGCATCCTCATCTGTATCAGTAAGACTCTGGCAGGGCCTCTCAGGAGACATCCATATCAGGCTCCTGTCAGCAAGCACTTCTTGGCATCAGCAAGGCCTTAAACTCTTAAAGCTGCTCTCAAGTGACATTCTTTCTCCAGCAAGGATATACCTTGCTATAACCTCTCTACAAAGTGCCACAGCCAAAGACCACATGCCTCAACCTACGAGGAGCGTTCTTCCTTCTAAGCACCATTGCTAGGATACAGCGATTTCTTCTGTGTATGTTTGTGGGTTTTTTTTTCTTTTTTCTGTGTGTGTGCGTGCGTGTGTGTGTGTGTGTGTGTGTGTGTGTGTGTGTGTGTGTGAATTATGGAGAATGTTGGTTCTTTTCTCTTGATATGTTGCAATTACCTTCAATATCTTTCCCTATATCCCTTGAAGCCTCTAGGATTACCAGAAGTGGGATTCTCTTTTCTAATTATTTAATCTTTTTAATAGATAAATTCTAAGACACTGTACCCAGTTGATCAAAACAAAAACACAGGCCAAAATGACTTGGTCCACTTTGTCAGCACACTTTCTGAGTGGTTACTCCCATCATGCCTTCTTTACGAGTGAACATCTTGTGGATGCCAGGTTTGTTTTCATGTCATCTGTTTTGTTTATTTGTTTTTAAAATCAGAAAACCTTACAGGTGTTGACGGGGACCCAGGGAAAGGGTCCCTCCTCCCCGTGGAATGCTTAGTCTCCATTTGGCCATTATTCAAATGCTGCATCAAACAACATGTTTTCCATTCCAGTAGCTTCATATTCATAGCTTTGCATCTGGTAAAGTAATCACAATCAATACTGATGTCTTCTCAGGCTTCCTGAGTTACCTGACAGCAATTACTTACAGCAAATCTCTGTCTCCTCTCCTCTCCCTCTCCTTCATCCCTGTTTCCCTTTCCTCTCCATGGATATTCCTTACCCTGTCTGTCATCTCTTGTCTCCTCCCGCTCCTTCCATTCCTTCTCCCCTTCTCCTTTGACCTCCTGCCTTCCCTCCCCTTCCTTTCCCCCTTCTTTCCCTCTCCTCCATTTCTCCCCCTCATCTTCACCTTCTGTCACCCTACCTTGCTCTCTCTCTCTCTCTCTCTCTCTCTCTCTCTCTCTCTCTCTCTCTGTATCTCTCTTTCTCTTCTTCCTCCTTCCCCTCTCCTATGAGTTCATTCCCCCTCTCCCCACCCACACTCTCTTTTTGTACTATTCCCTAAAGGAACTCCAGGCAGTGTACTTTACTGAGACATTTCACAAAGTGGAAATATATTTCTACATATGATTAAGTGTGCAAAATAAGATTTTTACAAAGCTATCATGCTTTGGAATAGAATGGGTATAACTTGATTCTCAGTGAGATCATGAAGTTATGACTCTGGGAGCAAAATTACTCTAACCTCATACCTAAATATCAATAGGTTAAAAATTTAATTATGACTTATTTAAAAATTAATAGTAATTATGATCAGATACTAGATTAAAACACTGACTGTAAAGCCACTGTAATGAAAAATTGAAGTAAAATTTCATGTGACAAGTAGGTTTTATAGAGCATTTTTTTGAATAAAAATAAAAACAGCTCATGGCAACGGTTAATTTTATATTCAAATTGGTATTTTCAATAAAATTAGCATTTTTGTAGGTAAATATTCTGCACATGGACAAGGAATCCACTTGTTCTTGGGAATTAGTTTTTACCTTATGTACATTTTGTATATAACTAAAAAGCTAAGATACACTAGCTTTAAGATATTTGCTAAAATTTTTATTTTATACTTACAGATGATTATTCATCGATGCTTTTTAATTTTCATACAACCTACTAATAAATATATTGATAAATGGTGTGCATCAATTTAATGATTCTCTACAACAAAGGAAACAGAATAAAGATACAATACACAGACGATGAAAGAGGGTTTGTCCATTATACATTGCATAAGAATTTAATACCCAAAATGTACAAGGAAAAAACAAGAAACCCAGTTAAAATGGGCAAACAATGACATGTAGCAATGCACAGAGGATTGGAATTGTCATTTTATAAAGGAAGACAGTCAAATGGCCAACAGGAATAAAGAGAAGTTCAATAGTATAAGCTATTAGGCAATTAGAAGTTAAATACAGTTTGGTATTACCTCATACTCAGTAGAAATGTTATCAAAAAGTTAAAAGGTCTGGGTACAGAGGCTCATGCCTATAAACTGCCAGGAAACTGAGGCAGGAGTATTTCTGTAAGTTTGAGGCACTTCTGAGCTACACTGTGAATTCTAGGACATTCTGAGCTGCAGAGGTAAGACAATGTCTTAAAAAGATTAAAGGGAGGAGGAACTGGATGAAGAGAAGAAGGAGAGAGAGGGAAAGGAGGAAAGAGAAAAAAGAAAGAAGAAAAGAAGGAAGGAAAACATTAGCTAGAATGAGTAGGAAAAGGAACCTTTATACTATTGGGGGTATTAAAATTTTAAAAACTGCATTATTCTACTTGGTTGGTTTCTCTAAAGCAAATTTAAATATGGATGAGGAAAGACAGATTGATTTTTATTTCTAAAAATAATGGAACAACTTTTCTCTCATTTATCCTAGCCTCATTCACATTCTCTATGCTTTCTTAATTTTTAAGTGATTTCTAATTTTCATAAAAACCTGTTTGAAAACTCCTCACACAGGTAGGGCATTTAATTGGAAGGATCCACGTGTTATATTAAGGTGTGGCTGAAATGGGAAGTTTTTAAGATGCTTTGGAATCCTTAAAAGTTAGAAGCTGGGTTATTCTGATATATATTTTTTCAGGATTTCTTTAGTTCCTTCACTCTGAAGCTCATAAGTGTACCCAGTTATCCCAGTACTCAGCGCATGTCCAGCCTTCTTGTTTTCCCACCCTGTACCATCCCAGTCTCAACTCTCCGTGACAGTTGAGAAGGCAGAATAAAAGTTCCTTCCTGCATCCTTCTAATGCAAGAGAGTGGTCCCTAGGCATCTGTGGTGCTAATCTTCATTGTCACCTTGAGAATTTAGGAAACACACAGGAGTGTGTCTATTAGGATGTTTCTGGAAAAACTTAAGATGGGAAGACCTACACCATACCATAGGCTAGGAGTCTGGAAGGAGAAAAACGAGCTGAACACCAGCATTCTCTCTCTGCTTTGTAACTACAGGTACAAGGTGACAAACTACCTCAAGCCATGTTGCCCTGCTTTCTCTATCGTGATAGTCTGTACCCTCAAAGCCAAGGTAAGTCCTTTCTTTCATACTTGTCTTTGCTGGGTATTTTATCACGACAAGGTAAATGACCAATAGTATCTTCAGGCTGCTGTTTCCAAGACAGAGATTTAGAGATGTGAGAAGATTCAAGTCCCTTTCCAGAATAGTGTAGCATTTGCATAAAATCTACTTACCCTCCTGTCTATATAATGATCTCCAGATTGCATATACTGCCTAACGAAAGGCAAATGCTGTTTTAATAATTGCTATATGGTATTGTTTAGGGAATAACGACAAGAAAATACATATGTAATTGTATTTTAAATTTTTTAATTCAAGGTTGGTTGAATCCAGGAGCAGAAAGTATATGCATTGAGAAACCTAGCTGTATTTCCATTTCCATATCCATTTACCTTGCTTCAGAAATGGCAGAGATGACATCTACTCATGGTCACACTTACATCCTTCTCACCTTGTGCTTTTCAGACTTATTTTTTAAAGTTCGTTTCCATGTGTTTGCAAACAGGACAATAAAGCCTACCAAAATGAGCTGTATCCTTTTAACTGCCAATATTTTAAGATAAACAATACTAATATATTCCAAGTTCAGATGGAACCTTATTCAAGGTATCAAACATTCTTTTATTCCCAATTTTCTCTAAAGTCTTAAGACTAGGAATTTTATCGCCTTTTGGAACATATTTTTCAGCTACCCAGTTGTTGCATCTTTTTACTTTCATTGGATTTCCCCCACCTTCGTCGCTAATTGTTCAGAGGGTTTTTAATCCTTAGGGAACACACAGATAGCAAAACGTGCTGAGTCATTACTACGTAGCTTCTATTGTGACTGGGAATGTGTTTATAAGCAAGAAGTATGACTAAAAGTTGGTGAAATAGATATACGGAGGGATTGTATGGGATTCAAAGGAGGATGCAGTTAACTAGAACTGAGACTATTGGCTGAAATTCACAGACGTGCTGTCCTTTGTGTTGTAGTTTGAAGATGAGAATTCATTCCATGCAAGTAGTGGGAAACAGTGATGGGCTTGCAGTATATTATAGGAAAAAAAAAAAACCCACTAGAAGTGTGAATTGAAAAGTGGGATAGAAAATGGAAATATCCTTTTAGGTTTTTCTTTCTGGTGTATGAAAGAGGATATATAATACAAAATCGCTTTGGGGTCAGGCTAATGAAAGCATTAAAGGATTTTTGTCTTCAGACTATGAGTATGGGCACTCAGACTTGTCAAATAATTTTTACTACAGCATTGTGCTCAAAACCCTATTTTACCAAAATTAATGTGGAGAAAGTGTACATGATAGATTGGCAAGGAAAAAAAAAATAGAAACAGGAGACGTTGCCGAGAAAGAGATCAATGACTCCCAGACGATGGCAATGTGAGATGTGGGAACGAGAAGCAAAGTTACTCTGGGTGTCTAAGTAGTAAATGCGGAGAGATGAACCGAAGCAGCTAAAGAAAGGGCAACATGGCTACTCCCAGTAATCGACACTGCTCAGAGCTTCGGTGCTCCCAGAGAGGGCCATCTTTGTTATTTCCGGAGTAGTCCAAAATTTCCATGTCTAGTAATGTTCTAGCTTCATCAGGCATGCTGCTTCTGTATCTAGAAATCTCCAGGATTGGCAAAGAATCTGGGTAATCATGGTCTCCAGCTATCAAGGTCAACCAAGTCACAGATGCTTAAGTACTCTAATGACGGAATGTGGTCAGGAACGGACTCTGACAAAGGTGGGGGTTGGGGATTTGGCTCAGTGGTAGAGCGCTTGCCTAGCAAGCGCAAGGCCCTGGGTTCGGTCCCCAGCTCCGGAAAAAAAAAAAGATAAAGGTGGTGACGCTTCTAGGAGGCTCATACAGACACACTGTGTACAAATGCATTAGGCTGTTCAAAATGGAAAGAAAATGAATTAGTAATGATGTGGGTGTTCTTCCACTCACAATCAAAAGCTATGTCATTGTGACATGGTTACCTGAAGGTGGGGTGGAAGTGTGCATCGCTATATAAGTTAAGTTTTTAAAGGAAGGCTAAGCCCAAGCTTCTTATATCCACTTTAACGGAGAAACACACTGGTTGTCGTTGCGTGCATTAGTTATAGCTGAGATCAGTTGTGAGTCCCTTGGAGCCACGTAGAACAATCCTCTCTGGCTGGCTCCAGTTCAGTGCAGCACAGGCTTCTCTCTTGGGATGCACATTGCCAAAACCCTCTAAGCACTACCTACCCTGGCCATTTAATCAATACTGGGACCATTCTAGAGACACAGGGTATAGTGAAGTAAAGGCCGAAAAATGTTTCTTGTGGCTGTTTTGCTACTGTGAGTCCTAAACCACGACCACCACCAAAACCACACACAGACACAGACACAGACAGACACAGACAGACACAGACACACACACACACACACAGACACACACACACACATGTGTGCATGCATGTAACATTGTGTAACACATATATAAAAGTTAAAACAGCAAGAACAACAGTAAGACACTTCCTTTTGGCAATAATGCTACCCCAGAGACACTAAACTATGCAGAAAGCATAAGAATTTGAAGCTGACATTACATCTTCATTTTTCATGCGCACTCCATCCACCCTGTCTAGATGGAGTTCGCATAGCAAGGCTATTTTCTCAATTTCCCTTTTCTGATTTCCCGAGCTGCATGACCACCCTTCTAGCCCTGAAAACTTTTTAACTCACTGCTATTCTTCAGACAGACCCACTTTCCTTCCTTCTATTCAATACCCTTCCTGAAAAGCTCAATCCCTAATTAAATTGATTAGCCAAGAATGTCCTTTATTTTAATTTTATAACTACAGTATAACTTTGTTAAGACATTTTGATACAGAGTAATTTCCTCTGGGTCCTTTAGTGACCTGGAGGAGATACTAGGATGGAAATTAAAACAGTAGAGGCAAAAAACATTAGAAATTTTCAGGCAACTCAAGACCAGGGAGTGGGGAAATATGTATTTTAATTTTGTCTATACAGCTATTTAAGTGGTAGTGGACAAATTCTGACTTCATATCTTTAGACGGCAGACTCTTGGGGGAGGACTGTCACACAGCCTCATGGTATAGGAGTCAGAGTATCAGATGAAATATATTTCCTTGAAGACCTTAAAACAAAGCTTGCTTGGTCATGTAACAGATAGGAAGACACTAAGAGCTGACCTCTGGCTGTTGCTGTAGGTCTGTTTTCTAAATACGTCTTCCACCGAGGTCTCAACACTTTAAGATTATCCTGGTTGGCATGTTTTCATGAAAAATGCCTGTTACAGAGCAGAGCATTACCTTAATGATACTACATTTTGTTTTTATTGCAATGTAGCTCATCCCGTAGATGTGCTTGCCACCATAATCATTTCTAAGATTTTTCATTATGTGTAGCACTCAGTTGATAAAGCTCTGCAAGCTCAATCTCACTTGCTCCTTCCCTGACTTTACCAAGCAGCAGACTTTACCAAGCTTGGTATGCCGGAGTGGAGACACAGAAACCTGGAGACTGCAACAAGTTCTCTAGATGTCTGCCTCTCAAGATTTTGTGGTCAGGATGACTCTTCCAAACTGGGTTATAACTGTTTTGGGGGTGGGGGTAGAGCTACTTTGAGCATTTAGAATCTGCCTGCTTGCTCTCAAGACCATATGCATTCATTCGTTCCTTTTTTGTCTCAATGATGAATTTCTCATACTTTCAGCTGCAACTGAGTTTTTGGTTCCTCTTAAGAGTAGTCTCTGACGTCATTGCGTGCACTCTATCTTACCGTCTCCAAGGACAACGGGCTTCTGTTTGCTGTGATTGTGTGAGTGATTCTTACATCCTTCTTCAAAGTCCCTGTGCATCCATGAGCAAGGCCAATGAATCGATTCGTTGTTTTGCCCCAGTGTGTAAGCAGTTTCTAGCCCAAGTAAGTACTCAATATATATTGTTGAATGGATGAATGAATAATTAAATCTTACTTGAATAAGTTGACCTATTTGTTAGAAAAGCAATGATTTAATAATCCAGTACCGAGAATGGTTTAATGACTTTTTCCCTACTAAGCACATTTTCTTATTGTGAAACAGACCATGAATCCAATCCCCATGTGCCTTAAACTATGGCATATAAGGAAATGAAGCTACATAAAATTAGCTAAGCCAAGCAGAGGAGTATTTGAGAAGTTTCTATTGGAGTATGTAAAACCAGTTTCATACACGATGAATTATTAAACTGATCAAAGATGTCAGATATTTTGTTTTTTTTCCTAAAAACAAAACAAAACAAAAAAGAAACCAGTTAGCTATAGAAAGACTCATAACAATTGGATCAGATTCTCTTCTAGTGTACATTTCGATGTATGTTTAAACAAATGCATCTCAGCTGGCTTAGAACATAAATGTCATCTTGTGACACATTTACACATACACAGACTTCCCCAGAGAATGCTAAATCCAATAATTCACCAAGGAGCTGAGGTTTCCATTTTTCTTCGGTGCTAATGGCGGGACAGAAATTCAGACCGGTAGTTATTTACAGGCCGGATGGTATAGTGGTTGGAGAGAATGAGTTATCTTGGTCCATGGTTTATTATGTTTTCATGTGTTTGTTTTAAAACAAGTCTGGTTATTTATCCCAAGCTGTCCTCGAACTTGGAATGCTCCTGCCTTGCCTCCTGAGAGTCTTTGTGTTTGATAACGGCAGCAGACTAAGAAAGCTAGCCAGTGGGGCAACAGAGGACCCCAAAACACATGCCTGTATGAAGCGAGTTTTTTTTCCCTCCATCTTTATTAACTTGAGTATTTCTTATATACATTTCAATTGTTATTCCCTTTCCCGGTTTAAAGGCCAACATCCCCCTAACCCCTCCCCCTTCCCTTCTGTATGGGTGTTCCCCTCCCCATCTTCCCCCCATTACTGCTCTCCTCCCCCAACAATCCCGTTCACTGGGGGTTCAGTCTTGGCAGGACCAAGGGCTTCCCCTTCCACTGGTGCTCTTACTAGGATATTCATTGCTACCTATGAGGTCAGAGTCCAGGGTCAGTCCATGTATAGTCTTTGGGTAGTGGCTTAGTCCCTGGAAGCTCTGGTTGCTTGGCATTGTTGTTCATATGGGGTCTCAAGCCCCTTCAAGCTAGACTTGTGTTTGGCTTTTCTGTGATTTTTTTTATTTAAAGAATAAGTAATTAATTAATTACATTTCTTTTAGGTGTATGCCTATGCCTGTATATTTTGTTGAATGTGTATGTGTGTGTGTGTGTGTGTGTGTGTGTGTGTGTGTGTGTGTGTATTTTGCTGTGTCTCTCTGTGCCACAAGTCATGTGTGGAGATCAAATGTTTGAAGAAATTGGTTTTCTCCTTCTGCAATATGGGTCCTGGGAATTGAACTCAAGTTTTTAATCTTGGTGGCAACTGTCTTCCTTTACTCATTGAGCCATCTTGCCCACTCGATTTTAATTTTTCAAATTATTTTACTTTTAAATTACATCTATACATATATATATATATGTTCGTGTATATGCCAGTGAGTACAGGTGCCAACAAAGGCAGGGGAAAAACGGGTAGTGGATTCCCTGAAGCTGTGAACTGTTTGACCCAGATGTTAGGAATGAACTTGGGTGCTGTGCAAGATCAGCGCATGCTCTTAACCCCAAGATACCCCTCATCACTCACCTATTCTGGCCTTTAAGCCAGGTACGCCTGTACTGCAGACCTCACAGTGGAAACAGTCCTAAGCTATGAAAAGCCTAACAGGGGATGTTTGAATTCTTTATGTGCTGTAGGTAGGTTCCAGACATAAAGGAAACAATCAGGCTTGGATGTGGGAGACCTGCCATTGAGAGTAAGTTTATAGTACCTGGGAGAAAATGTGTGTGTATATGTGTGTGTGTGTGTGTGTGTGTGTGTGTGTGTGTGTGTGTGTTTTCCTTCCTATCCTTTACATTTCTTATATATACACTTGAGAGCATGTGTGCTTTTGCACTGGATCTGTGTTTGCAATGTGTGTATTTAAGCAGTTTTACGGTGCTTGTGGGAAGTCATATTCACAGCTGCTAGAGACTACAGTCAGAATTTGTGTTGGAAAAGTGACACTTTGCTGATTTGTATTTCTTTCATTTAAGCAACTGATTCATGGAGAAGACTTCCTTTTTGATGTGCTTCTTATTAGCTTTGTTTGTTTTCTGACAAGTTTTAAATGTAGAACCATGATAATACTTTTTAATTAAGACTTTTAAGCAACATACTTAAGACCAAAAATGAAAATTTTTCAGTATTAAAAGCTTTTCTATTTCATAGGAGTGCAGCTATGTTCAGACTAAGATTTCTAACAGCCAGTGAACATTGGGGAACTTACGTATCTTGGCTTTTTGCATCTTTGTTCTTTCAGCCGATAGCTTATTGTTATATAAAAGACAACAGTGTATGAGTTTTAGGCCAATATGCATTATTTGGTCTTAATTTCCCATCCCTAAATTCTGTGTTAGAAAATTTGTTGGCTATGGGGGACCTCTGAAAGATAACATTAGTCTAAAATTCATTTGGTTACCATGGTGCCAGTTTAAAAACTAATGATAGTTAATGTTTGAGATTGGATATTCTTCAGGTAATCAAGTCAAGATTAGGGCTCCCAGAGGGTGCATCAGGGAACACTTCCCCTAAGACATACTTATCACTCTGTAACAATATCAAACAGAAAGTTTCTGCTGGGTTCTCTGCTTCCATTTACTGAGCTACCCTTGCAAGCTCATTTCTCTACTCAATAGTTTGAGACAAAGATCTGTGAGCAGCTTGGAAACTCAGGGCCAAGGACAAGCTTTATTTGAAAGCCTAGAGTTGAAAAAGACCTGGTCCATTAAAGCTCACTTTGCAGATCACCAGCACCGTGACCTCACCGTGGAGGAAAGGATCCTGTCACAAGAAGGAAGCTTGCAATCGAGCAGCATGGCTCCGCACTTTGCTGAAATCAAATAGGCCCTCTCCTCTTTGTTAGATGCCTTATTGCCTAAGAAATAAACCAGCAGGACACTGGTTGTCTGTTATTCATCCTTTCTCCCCAGTTCAAAGAGTGTCGGTTCCCATCACCCGTTCAGCAAGAAAAGTTTTGCCCTGCAACCAATCATTTTCCCAAAAGAAAGTGGGACCCTCATATAACTTAAACGAATAAAAAGTAAAATTGCACATGTAAGTTAATCTTTGTATGTGTCAGTCTGGAAGTGATATCTGACGATTGACCCTAAAGTCTTGAATATACTAAGGTAGTGCTCTGTTACTGGGCTATCAGTCCACTCTTACTGGGCTATCTCTCATCCTCCAAAGGCAATGTCTCCATTCTCAACGGGCTATCTCTCCACTCTCCCTGGGCTTTCTATCTCTCCATTCTCAATGGGCTAACTCTCTCCTCTCACTGGGCTAGCTCTCCATTATCACTAGGCTACCTCTCTATTCTTTTCGGGTTTTTATTTTGAGTCAAGAGCCCACTGAGCTGTGAGCCTGGCCTGGAACTCACTCTGGAGCTCAGACAGGCCTTGAATTTGCAATCCTTCTCCCTCAGCCTCTAAAGTAGCTGGAGTTACAGGACTATGACACCAAGCCCAGGTGAAGAAATTATTTTCATGGATGCTATCTTTGCTTTTCAGCTTTGTTGTCAATCACAAACCTCTATTTTAATCCCGAATCTGCTATGTATTAGCATGTGACTTTATTATTTATATCCAGAGCTTTAATTTAGTCATTTATGAAACAGAGATGATGGTAATAACTTGTAAGGCTGTTAGAGCTTTAAATGCAATGACTGGTAGGTTCAGATTTTGCAAAGTTAAGATTGCCTCACCCTAAACAAGAAACAGGTGTGTATGTGTATGTGTGTTAGATAGACAGACAGACAGACAGACAGACAGACAGATAGACAGACAGATAGATAGATAGACAGATAGATAGATAGATAGATTGATAGATAGATTTAGGAAGTGAATGGAATAGGCACAGGAGACTTTAGTTTTAGTTTCTGCTTTGTCATGTCCCAATCACATGACTTTCAGCAGGACACATTCTTTCTGAGTCTATTTTCTTCTCTTCAAAATGGACCTAATCTAAGAGTTCAGTGACTAGTGATGATAACTCCCATAATACAGGTGGGACATGACAGCCTCCCAGGGACAGCACTAATATCCTTCCGTTCCTGCCTTTGAATATGGAGTGGAAGGTGAAAGAGGGACTGAAATGCCACATATTTCATCCTTCCATCATGGTGATTATATTGATCACAAGGGACTGTGCAAATTACTATATGTATTACTTTATTCAATTCCTCCATGTAATCTTCTGTCTAGCATCTTCGGGAAGTTACTGTTATGACTTTTTGTTTTATAGATAACAAGACTTAAGTAGGGTAACTAATTAAAGTCAAATATGAGTCTCCCCTACTTTTTTTTTTTATTAACTTGAGTGTTTCTTATTTACATTTCGAGTGTTATTCCCTTTCCCGGTTTCCGGGCAAACATCCTCCTAATCCCTCCCCCTCCCCTTCTTTATGGGTGTTCCCCTCCCCATCCTCCCCCCATTGCCGCCCTCCCCCCAACAATCACGTTCACTGGGTCTCCCCTACTTCTAAATCAAACTGATGTGGTCAATCCATTATTTCCTCCTTTCCTTGGTCAACTTAACGTAGCTATTAGTTTGTGTTCATCAAAACCTGGAAGGCTTCTGTCTTAAGAATCACAGACAGGCCTAACACAAGTTGTCTTTAGACTTATTCTAATAAAGATAATATCAATCTATTTTAACTTGAGTATTTGGTTGCTGCTTTTCTAAGCACATAACTAACGGGCACTTACAGAAAAGAACAACCAACCAAACAAACAAATAAACGAAATCGAACAAACAAAAACCTAAAAACAAACAAACCCCCAGGATTTCACTTTCTTATTTGCTTTGCAACAAAGGTGTATGACTTGAAGAAGCCTTTCGCTTAAATGATTAGACAGCTTGTGCAGCTAATAAGAATATTGTCCCTAAAGGAAGGCAGAACATCTTGTAAACACAAGAGCATTCGATTAGAGTTTTAAATTACAATGCAGTTATGTGGGTATTTTTTTTCCTCCATTTCTTTTAAGAATGAGGAGAAGAGAGCTTTTAACCTTTTAGGTGGCCTTGTTTTGGTGACGAAACAATTTTAGAAATTATTCAAGCTTTAGAAGCTGGTCGCATCTTGCTTTGTTTTGGACCCAGTCCAACCTCAGGCTGGAAGGCAGATTACCTTTGCTCATACCTGGCCTTTTAAGTCATCACATTTTATAATTCAACACGGGGATGAGCCGTTGATATGGATTACTGCACTCAGTATAATGAACTTGTCAATATGCTTTGAGATGCACAGCATGTAATCAGGTATGTAGGGAAATAGCCCATTCAACCTCTAAAACAAAGCAGTTGCCTTTGAGACCATGACTGTACAAAACATCTGTGAGCTCCACTTGAAAGCAGATTTCTTTTGTCTTAACAATAAACTGAGTACACTCCTAGTTCCACAACTCTCAGTAGTGTTCACGAACTGTTTATAAATAAGAGGTCATTGCTTGACATGGGTTGTCCAGGCTTCTGTAGTGTCTACTCAGTAGTAAAACATGGAGGATAAACACCCATGGTGTTATATGGGACTCTATTCAAGGTCTAACCTCTCTATTTATCAACAAACAACCAGAGGGATTTAAATCTGATGACCTAAAACCTAGTTATTAGAAAATTTCAAAAAACAAAACAAAACAAAGCAAAACCGTAGAGTAAATATATGCCACTGAGTTTGATGTTTCTGTTAAGGACTCCAGGAAAGCTATCAGTTGGGCTCTACAGTGTACTAGGGAATCTCGTGAGGGCTCTGCATTTGTTTTAGCCTCTGTTTTACATGTTCTGGAGGTAGGTTTTTGCCTCCCCCCCCCCCAACTGAACGGATGTAGTGACCTTTGAGTCTGATGAGGTAGGAGCAAGCTTGGATTCTGCAAGTGTTCTCATTAGGATGTTTTTCCAAGCCAAACAGATGTGCTCTTGAAGGAAGAGATGAGCTCTGGTACACGCATCCTTCACCCTCAGACAGATCAGCAGTCTCTGGTTGTGCTTCTCTGAAGCTTGTCTGGCAAATACGTATTTGTGTGGCACAGATCGCTGTAGATTCTGGAAACTCAGGGTATGAGGAAATAATGGGAGTCATATAGAACAAAGTCCCCATATGTATTCACGAGAAAATGAGATCAAAATAGGATTAACAACAACAACTACCACCACCACCACCACCACCACCACCACCACCACCACCACCACCCCCCTTGGCAAAGTTCAAATCCAGAATAAATTGCAGAATGAGATCACGCTCCAGTCTTGTCTTTCTCGTTCCCCTCTCTGTTGCTACACTTCTGGTGATACATTTTCATCTTTAATTGTTTCTAAGGACACATTACAGAAATCTTCAGACAGGGAAGAAGAAATTAGTTTTTTTTTTCAAGTGCTGCTTTTTTCTTTCCTTTAAAGCCTACGCAAGGGATTAAAACGTTCTTGTGGTGAAAATAATTATAGATGGAAACACAAATAACTGCAGTAATATTTAGAAACATCTGTAGCCAGAAGACGAGGCTGAAAGTAGCAGAGTAAACAAGTCACTGAATTCAGGAGCTGGGAGGGAATTTAAAATCTTATTTCCAAACATTGCTCATAGAATGTTCACACATACGGCTTGTGCAGAGGGACGACTGGGGGGGGGTACACGGGATATATTACAGTTACATACATTTTAGTAATTAAGCATATATATATGCTTATATATATATAGTATTTATATATGTTTGTTGTTATTTGTTGCATTTTCTATTCTATTTCACCAGGGATACATGGGGGCCTTAGCTAAAGATCTTTTGTTCTCAGGATACTGACATTGTTGGAAGATGTGTGTCAATTTGACCCAAGGACTGGGTGAAGTTCAAAGTTTTCTGGGTCAAATGACACTGAATATTCAATGTCAGCCTTAACCTGTAAAATCTGACCTCTCACTGTAGGCGTGGCTAGGTATAGCCCTCTGCTGAGAAGACAAAAACTGTCTTTAGGCAGGGCCTATGACCCATCACAATAGATTGTGCTTCATTAGCCATTCTCGGCCTCATAGATAATGCAGCCGTGGATGGCATCATTGGGTCTAGTGAAGAATTGCCCCGGAGATTGTGTTGACATCTGAGATTTATTTTAATCCCCTTTTGCAGATTTTATAACGAGACTTGTAACAAAGTATGCCAAAGAATCATTACATATCTTATAAAATCTTAATAATACAAAAATTAGAAACGTTTTTCATGCATATGTTCAATTTCTTCGGAATCCGTTGGTTTCCCTTTACTGATTAGCATATAGTGCCCTGTGTGGGAACCTTGCCTGTATCAGGTCACAGTGTCTGGATTGCTCTGCACATTGGATTTTGTAATGAACCGTCTTTACAAGATGAATAAAGGCTGTCATTGTCAAATTCTGCACTTTGGGCAAGTGAGATGCTTGATGCATGTGCACCTATTTAAATGGCTTTCTGCACTAATTCTCTGTGTGGCTAGCATTAGCCTGTGGGAACATGGTATTAGGCACAAAGCAGGCAGTAAGTAAGATTTCAGAAATGTGGCCAGAGTTTCAGTGTCCAGCAATGAGTTAGGAGAACAGTAAGGAAAAGCACATGATTCTCTCAGGAGTAAAGAGCCAAAGGAATGACTAAACAAGGTTCTGGACCTATGTTTTGTGATTTGCCTTCTCTTTCTAAGCACTTTACTTTAAAGCTGAGAGATTCTATGCAAAACATTCAATTATCTTAATCTCAGACTGCAACCTGATTTGAGAAATGAGATTAGCACTCCTTACTTTATTAGCTGCTTCTACGAAGACGGAAACAGTACCTGACAGAGAGGAGACATACAGCAAAGGCCATTTTTTATTCCCTGTGATAGCATTTAGTATACAAGATTTATGTATACATGTATCCATTTAGTGTACAAGTTCTCAAGCCAACCAATTGCCCTGAATAAATAGGAGAATGATACACAGCTCATCTCAGCACATGTTCATGAAAAGCTTATAGTAGCTTGACACCTTATACAACATTCTTCTCTCAACTCCTTTTCCCAACCTACAAATCTGATTGATTTTTCCAAAATTTTACTTCTCCATGTCCTGCAAGCTTCTACTCAATAGGACGACCTATCTGCTTTTTCTCACGAAGCTTTCTCTTGGTATTTTCTTCAGTGGTACTTTCCATTCATTCAAGATCTGCCATGGATAGCGCTTCTACCCCTTTACCAAAACCAGAAACATTATGTTTTGTATTTTGAGGTTTTCCTGAGAACAACTAAGGATAAGGAAAATATGAACTATAAATATGAACTATTTTCTTTGGAATCTACCAAAAGTCATACTATAGTTATGTGAAAAGTTTGAGGCAATAGTAATAACATTTTCTTTAATAATTTTTGACTCCTGACTCTCCCTAACCAACCTAAAGAAACAGTCAAGCCATGAGCTTGTGGTTTTTATTAATAAGCTTGCTTGGGAAGCCTGCCTATCATCCTTCACAACTGCCTTGCTCAGTCATTATACTTCTTCAGACATTCAGGATTTTGATTTCAAAATTAACATCAATGGACATGCATGAAGTGAAAATTTGTGATTTTGGGGGTGGGGAGACCAGTTGTGTCATGTGATTTTTTTGGAAACTGTCTTATGAGAGGACGTTTTATTGAGAACAGACACATCATGTTTTTCTGGAAGGTGTCGATGAACAGGCATGTGATGTTTTGGTGGAGCATATGCTTGAGAAGACACATGATGTTTGAGAAAAGTATATGTATAACCCAATAGACAATGACTGATGCTCTGGCATTATTTTGTCTTATTGGTCTTTATTGGGCTTCACTGACAGTGGTCTTTGCTGATGACACTCTGGCATTGGTTCACCTTGCTTTCTTCTCTGACCATCACTGGTTGTGACTCTGTAGAGAGACATGCATCACAAGACTTCTGGCGGTGTTCCAAAAGCTTTTGGATATGTTGGTGGACTTGTGCGGATCAGTTGAGCCTTATAGTGTCTTCTGGATTGAGCTGTTGTTGCTCCTTTGTGTTTGGTGTTTTCCTCGTGGACTAGACTGTTGACAACAAAGATTGGAATCACCACAAAGAAATACATCTGAACAGGTCTATGCCCCCCCCCCATGTTCTGTTATCCCTCTTTTCTCCTTACCTTTTAGTCAATGGGCTATAAGGGAGGATGAAGCATTAAGGAACCACAATCAAAATAGATTTTAAAAATCTAAGCCTACACATATATAATAAATGGAAATGATGGAGACAAAGTCCTTGGTGGTTGGGAAAAGACATATGAAGACAATAAGAGGAATTATCAAAAACGAAGGCACTGTCCTCCATTTCCTTGCTTAGTGATGATTGGAGCAGAGCCACCAGGAGGTGGGGCAGAACTTCCTCCATACATGATGAATTATGGTTGGTGGGAGAGTCACTCAATTCTTGAATAGGAAGGAGAGAGACTTCAATAATAGTGAATTTCCCACCAATCAGTCAGATGCAGGCATAATATCACCTTAAAGTTAATAAAACAGAATGCATGCTAGTTTTATAGATAGATTTTATATTATATAATTTGTTAGGACATATTAAATATGATAGAGGAAATAAGTCAAACATTTACATAGAGAATGCCATCATTGGGAGAGTTTGTAATTTTGAATACTGTTAAAAGTGACGATTACACTGACAATAAAACTTTTGAAGAACATTATAAAAGTGGTGAGAGACCCACAAAACACTCTAAATTAAAGAGTATTCCAGACAGAAGGACAAGAACTGTGAATATAGAGATGTAATATGCCTGTTATAGTGACAATAATTGGTAGGAAAGACATAGAAATGCACTGTTCAGTAGGCTGACCGCTGGCCAAATGTGGCTGCCGAACACAGTGTAAGCTGTTCTGAGCTGAGCTTTTCTTTAACTGGAAACTCTGCCCCAGATTTCAGAACGAAAACACAATGTAAAATATGACATATGTAATGTTTCTTCTGACTACATGGTGGGAAGATAATATTTTGGATATATTATGTCAAATAAACTCAGATATTAAAATTAATTACATCTGTTCTTTTGGATTTTTTTTAAATGTGACTACTGAAAAAATTTAACACTGTAATCTACCTCTGGCAATGGCTTATATTGTATACTTGCAATGTTATTAGAAAAGAGGGTATCAGAAAAGTAAAAAGAGGTTTATTTTTAGTATTTTTTAGGTCACTAGAAGGAGATTTGCATATGATTTAGGTGAGAACAAAAGTACTGGAGGATTTTGAAGTGTGGAGGGACATCATCTGCTATTTTTATAACAAGATCACTAGCTACTGTTTCATAGGTCGTTAGAGGACAAGGATCCAATCAAAGAGACACATTGTAGAGTATTCAAATAAGCCAAACCAGATGGTTGCTGACTGGTGTAACAATATAGATGGTGAGAGGGGCTAGAGACCAGAGGGCTTTCTGATGTATTCAAAATGGAATATAAATAAAAGAAAACAATTAAGAGTTACTCTACCGGCAGAAGGAGCACCCATTCAGAGCCTGCCCCACATGTGGCCCATACATATACAGCCACCAAACTGGATAGGATGGATGAAGCAAAGAAGTGCAGGCCGACAGGAACCGGATGTAGATCTCTCCTGAGAGACACAGCCAGAATTCAGCAAATACATAGACGAATGCCATCATTAAACCTCTGAACTGAGAACGGGACCCCGTTGAAGGAATCTTAGAAAGGACTGAAAGAGCTTGAAGGGACTTGAGACCCCATATGAACACCAATGCCAGCCAACCAGAGCTTCCAGGGACTAAGCCACTACCCAAAGACTATACATGGACTGACCCTGGGCTCCAACCTCATAGGTAGCAAAGAATAGCCTAGTAAGGGCACCAGTTGAAGGGGAAGCCCTTGGTCCTGCCAAGACTGAACCCCCAGTGAATGTGATTGTTGGGGGGAGGGCGGTAATGGGGGGAGGATGGGGAGGGGAACACCCATAGAGAAGGGGAGTGGAAGAGGTTAGGGGGATGTTGGCCTGGAAACCGGAAAAGGGAATAACATTTGAAATGTAAATAAGAAATACCCAATTTAATAAAGATGGAGAAAAAAAAGAGTTTACCATTTACTGACCTCGATCACATAGAAGGATTCAGTCTGTCATTACTGAGATGTAGGAAAAGACAAGCATTGTTTGAGCGAGGCTCTTCCTCGAGTTCTGCCCATGTTAAGTTTGAGATGTGCGTTTGCCTTTCAAGTAGAGCTTAGGGAAGATGCTTGCTATAGCAGTCAGGGAGAGCTAGCACAAGAACAACTTTAATGTACAGCCGGTGTTTAGAGTCACAAGGTTAGATACCCTCAGTAAAAGAACGAGTTAGAAATAAACACAAAAGGCAGGGGGACATGGCCAGGGTCACTCAGAGTTCAGGAGAGAGTCCCTGGTAGGCTGGAGTTGCACTGAGCATGCTCTCTCCAGCATGCCCCTCAGGGTGCTCATAGACTCATGCAGAAGAAACAGCAGGATTAGTTTTAAAGGTTCTGTTTGTTCTGGACTGGGGAGTTACAGCAGGAAGAATGTTAAGCAGTGTGAAGAGAGTCAGATGTAAAGTGTATTTCCCCATGTGCACTTATGTCATGGTTTTAACAGAGAAATTACCTTGTGCTGAACTCTTCATAACATTCCCATCTTAATAAGTCATTGAATACCCCAGGGAGCCTGATGCCATACTGTGCCATCAATGATCTTTAAGAGGCCATTCCGTTAATATCTTAGCAAAGTCTTAATTTAAATTTATTTGTATATGATTTAATTTGTGAGACTATCCTTGATTATTTTCATGGTGGGTCTATCACTCTGTAAATGAAATGTTACTCATTTTTTTTTGTCTACCTGTTTGTCCATCTATGTGTTTTTACAGTCTGAATTTGCTAACTATAAATAGTAATCTTTATTTTTGTGATTTCTATCATTTTGGGACTTTAAGAAATTAAGATTGTCTTTAGCATTTTTTTTGTACTTTTTCCCTACTGCCTGCTTTTTCAGGTCTTAGTCCCAAACCTGTCTGAGTTAGTTAGATGCCATCCTTTCCCTGTGTAGTTTGCATTTTGACCCTTCAACTTCTGCTGTCTCTGTCTACTTCTGCTGTCTCTGTGCTACAATCCAATGGCCATTTCCCTCGTGTAGTGATAGCTTTAACTTTTTGCCCAAACAATGATGGAAAGAAGACAATGCACAGAACAAAGCTTCATTAGACCCTTGGCACCAGGCAACGGAGAAAAGTGACCTCTGGAAATCAAGGAACGATCTGAATCCTACAATTGTTTGAGTTTAGGACCAGGAGCAAGTTTCCTAGCTCTCTTATAATAAATGAACCCTAAAAGGGTGTGACAAAAACCACTGAGTTGAGGAGACTTGAGTGCATGAAAAAGACCAAGCAGCTAGAGTTTGTAGGACTGAGCATTGGGGGAAAAGAGGGATAAACAGAAAGAAGAATCTAGAGAACTATGGATGCTCTGCCTTGAATTCCTGCATGCACATGAAGAAACTAAGCAACTCTAAGAAAGGAACCTCTTAGAGGGGTTATTGCCAAGGTCACTAGGTCCCTACATGGGTCTAGGAACAATGCCGCTTCCCACTAGTCATAAAGAAGACCATGACTCACAGGAGAGACTGGGAGGAGCTTGGCTGAGCGGCAGGACACATTCACCAGACTGAATGTGGTTCTAATCATAGCAAGAAACCTTAAATTCAAGGTCCAAGGGGATTAACTTGCTCCCAAACAAGTTCATACCAAAGCAAATTGGAGAACATTTGTAGGAACACAAAATGTCTCCTAGCAAGGTCATTGTCGCTGTGTCAGTGTCCAAGGAATTATTGATTACTAAAAAGTGGGATTATTCGTTCACTGAAACCAACCCGGGACAGGGAGTGGTTTTGAAATAAGTGAAGACAGACATGTAGTGAGTTTTGTGTTATAGGTATTTCATTGGCTAAATAAATATGAAAAACAAAACCCTATCAAATGTTTACAGTGGAAAATAGCAACATCTAAAAAGGAAAAAGAAAAGTGACTAGAACTAGATATTGTTAAAGAAAACTTCATGAAATCCAAGGCCTAACAAAGGAACTATCCATAATTAAATGAGAAGAAATGGTTTAAAGAAAGAAAGAATGAAGCAATGGGCTCTCGGACAACCTCCACAAGCCCAAGAAATCGAATGGGATTTTTCACTTACTTAAAGGAGCAGGGAGTTATAATACACATGGAGAAACAGAGACTGAAAAACTTCAAATTTTGGTGAAAATCATAAATATGCAGATCTATAAAGCTTGAGCTTGAGGCACATCTCCATAGTAGAGTGCTTGCCCAGCAGGTATACGGCCCTGGGTATAACTCTAGTATTGACCCCCACCCCAACTCCCAATGTACATAAAATCCCAGGTTGAGCAGCACAAAAAAACATAAAAAGAGTCAGATCCAGGGAAATGACAATCATCCACTCTACAGCAATTTTGTTAGCAATGCTCGTGGGGCTGCACGAGAATGCCTGGGGTTATAATAAAGAGATGCAGATCATTAAGCTTGCAGTTTCTGCACCGTCCTGGCAAAGTATGGCAAGTAACATAGAAGCCATAAGTTTGGGTCTCTGCTGAGGATGCCAAATATCAATGCCAGGAAATGTGTGGTGGAGAAATCCTGTATGCCTCTTAAATTAGGAAACAGAAGGACGAGAGTCAGTCCCACACTCTTCTCTGATGGCACGTCCTCCAATTCTCTGAGGATCTGCCCTTTAAAAATATTACTATTCATAAAAGCACCTCCCTAGGGATTAGACCCTTAACATAGGCGCCTCTTGGGAATGTTAAACACAGAACTCTAATATCACTTTTTAAAATCTTATAAGCAGCCAGGGGGAAAGAAAGATATATAATGTATAAGGGACTAAAAATAAAGAGTTTCTGGAGAATTCTCATCGGAAAGACTGTGAGACAATATGAACAAACAATTTTAAATTACTGAAGAAAACAAACAAACAAACAAATAAATGTCGATCCAAAATAGGATCAGAGTAAATATTTCTTTAAAGAGAACATTGAAACAGCTATTTCATACATAAAACATTGCCATAAGTCACTAGCTGTTCTGCCTCGTAAGAAAAGTTCAAATCAGTCCTAAGGGCAGAAGAAAATTAAATCTTTAACAAAAGAAAAAAAGCAGTGTAATATTTGGTTATGTATATGAAAGTTGAGTGAAAGAGAGACAATAATAGCAAAAGGGTCAAGAGGCATGAATGGAAGTACATCAAAATATCCTCACAATAGATATGAGGTGGTGTCAGAAAATTGCCTAATGGTGTACACACCTAGACACACCTAGACTTAATAATAGATAACATAAATCTCAACTACATACACACACACACACACACACACACACACACACAAAGAGAAAGGAGTTGGAACAAAATTATGGAGAAAAATCTGTTGTTCCTTTAATTGCATTTTCTTTAAGTCTGGAGATTACACATTAAACTCCTGGAAACTCATTTCTTTGATGAACATGTTAGTTGATGTTATAGAAAGAACACAAAAACAATTGGAAAATGGAGAGTAAACCTGAGTTCTGCAAAGCTCACTCGTTGCTGATCCCTTGGGATCAGTCTATCATCTCTGTCCAGCAAAAAAACCCTAAGAGTAGGAAATTCACCCCAAGATACAGGGTTAGCTGTTTTAAAATGAAGCAGGAGACACGAATCAGGGAGCAACTCATGTCCTTCTCTGCATGGGTGGTTGCTAAGTTAGGTGTTGGGCCTCATTTATGATATGTGCTTCCCACCCTAAAGCTGAGGTAGCTAGTGGGAAAGCAGCTCAATTTTCTATGGCTAAAGAAATATGTCCCTTGGTATATCCCTTTAATATATGTACTCCTCTAATGTATATCTATATCTCTCTATATATACATATATATCAATTTAATATATATCCCATATAAATATCATAAATCTCTCTCCATGTCTATATTTCTATGTCTAATATAGACATAGATAGATAGATAGATAGATAGATAGACAGACAGAAAGATAGATAGATAGATAAAGATAAAGATAAACAGAGTTAGATACATAGATAGATACATAAATAGATAGTGGTTTGGTCTTTATAACAAAGAATAGCTGTCATCTACATACATATGTGAATCAATCTGGAAGAGAGAGAAAACCTAGATGATGTCATGATAGTAACTGAGAAGACAGAGTGGACAGAAGGAAGAGGCATCAGCAGTGAGCCCTGTGTCAAGAAAGAAATGCATCTCCCTGTCTGAGAAGCAAGGTGAGAAGATGCTGCTGAAGAGAAGTACAGCAGGGATGATTAGTGAACAGACAGGTTGGTCAGCATTTGCATCTCCCATGCCTGCTTAAGCAGTACCCGCGTGCCAGACACTAGTTCACTGGCCAAAACAACAGAAAGGTGAGAATGCCGATTTCTTTACTTATTTTTTCTTGTAGATCTGGAAGCTATTGTTAAAGAACATATAGCCTGAATGTGGTCACCTTGAGGAAAACCTTCCCTCATTCACATGACATTTGTCTGAATAGTTTCCCAGTGCTGAGCAGGATATTTTCCCGATATTAAGTTAAAAGTAGTTGAGGGTATGATAGAAAAACTGATATCCCATGACCACCCCTCATCATCTGTTTGGGAACTTAGACATAACTTGGTGTAACTCACATCACATATCAGGAAATTAAGGACCAGATCAATGAAGTCACTCTTAATGGCAGAGCCAAGATTAAAACCCATTCTACTATACCTTCATGAGTTCCTTTCATATCCCGACTGCCTCACAATTTTTGACTATATTATATAAATTTAAAGGCTTAAGAATAAATCCATAACAAAAAATTGGACATTTTGAGAGAAATGCAGCCCCAGGGATAAATGGATCATGTATACAGAAGTGTCGCGAGCAGGATAAAGGCAATTAATGAAGCTGAAATATATATTTAGTTATTTAAATTGGATAAGTGGGAATGCATGTTCTTATATAATATCCCGAAGCTGTCTATTTGCTGATCTTCCGAGAGCCTCATCAAAGGGGTATTTTCTTTTCTGTCTCACTTTCTACTTTTTTTTGGTCCTGTAATCCTTTTAAGGGAAAAAAATCTTGCTAAAATTGAAGTGAATACATTTAATGCAGTATAATCAGCTTCTAAATCTACTTAACTGGAGCCCCATCATGCATTTAGTGTGCTGCATGAATGGCACAAATGGGAAACATATTATAATGAGGACCGGGTGAATTTTGTGAGACGAAAACTTCACTTTCCTGAAATGTTTTTAAGCATCTGATTTTGTAGTCAAGTATATCTCAATTTGCATATCCCTTTATTTGCATTTGACCTAGACACCTGCATTACTTTTTGGAGAATTCTTCTTTTGTGGTGCTTTGGAACCCTTCAATGACACCCCATCATGATTAAATGTATTTTCCTTGCTGTGGAACTTTGAGGGGGAGCAGCGCGGTAATTATTTTTAAACTTTTCTCCTGCTTACATTTAGATTAGAACTATTTGTTTACTCAAATTGCAAGGCTGTTTCCCTTTTCTGGATTTATTTTCCCATCTGATTTTTGAGAGCTAGATGTAGTTTTAGCGATGCAGACATTTCCGAAAATTGAGTATGCACATGACATATATAGGGTACTGACATTGTAATCGAGAGTACAAACACAGAAGGCTCCTTAGTTTAGCTGCACCTGGAGTCTGGTACCCTGTCTTTCCTGATGTTGTGGAGACAAACATCCACACCTCACAGGTCCCAGATTGAACCTATCAGTTTCCAACTGGCTTTGCTACAAAGCAGTCACAGTGATACATCACTGTCAATGCTGTGCTTCTGTACTGAGTCTGTTCTACACATCCTGTTCTGAACTATCTAATCTTGACTTAGTTGGGCTGGCCTTGATTAGACTTGTTTCTTCTCTATCTGCATCATGTGACTAGCTTAACTTATAACCCCATCCTAGCAGAATTGGACATCATCAAGAACTCATCTTACTGTTGCATTTCCTGTCCATAATTAGCATCTAAATATCACTCTATTTTTGCTGGACATGCAGAATACAGCATATGCGATTTGTCTTTATGATGAAGTTCTCTGTATTGCATGTTCGATGTCTGATCTCCCAATCAGCTTCCCACTTCCTACTGACTCTTCCTTAAATGCAGCCATGAGGCATTCCTTCTTATCTATTATTGCATGATTTTCACATACCTCTGTACTAACGTGAATATTACAGGTAGAATCCTCTTCCTGACTACATAGTTGGTGCTACATACTAGGATCTATGTAAGAGAAGTCTTTAAAGTGTGGTTGGACACTGTATCCTAACCCTTCTACATATTAATTAGCAAGGGACTTGGACCAATTTTACTTAGTTTCTGCTTAGGTCAGTTTTGTCATCTGGAGAATGGTGGGAGTGATACTGTACACTTCCCTGAGTTTTTGTGAAGTTTATGTGGGAGTGGAAAATAATGGTGATCAAAGCAAACTCTTAGGAATTATCATGCACTGTCAACAAAGAAGGCCAATCCTACTAAGGCAGCCATATTGCATCTCTTACAACCTGCCTAGACTTGTACTTACTAGTTGTATAAAAGAACATCTTTAAATATATGAATTTTCTCTCTACTATACTTTGAATAATTGTTCAATTTGCAAGTCAAATCTATGTAATTATATATAACATAATCCATCTTCCACAGATGTCCATGGCAAGGGGTGAGAAATTAGTCACCAAGAATATACTGATCACAAGTTATTATTATTAATTAATAAATTATAAACTTCTAGAGCTCATGTCTTGGATTTTCTTAGGCAAAGGAATAAGTTATCTGTAATTTCCTGGTTTTGCAAAGATAGATTCCACAGAGGGCATCTTCTATATAGTACAAGGGGCAAATGTGTCTGTCTATCTTCCAGAAAATTACTGCTGCTTTCATCCTCTGCCTTAGAGTGTGTGTGTGTGTGTGTGTGTGTGTGTGTGTGTGTGTGTGTGTGTGTGTGTGAATCAGCCTTTTCTCTTAGTTTTATGACTTGCAGGCCTGCCTGGAGCCCCTGATTTAACAAGTCTTATGAACTGCCCCTCCAGGGCTGACCACAAGGTTGAGCTGCTTACCCTCCTCCCCTCTCTGATGTCCTCTGTAGTCAGCTCCTGGTCTCACTCTTTGTGGTCAGAGTTACCTCTGCTACTGAAGTGAACCTTTTACCCCAACTCCCAGAGCAGCCATCAGTATCTCCTTCTCTACAGGCCTGAGAGCAGGAGAAAATCTTGCTCCAGAGTTATTTGAAATAAGTAATTATTATAGTTCAGTCCCAGAAGATGTAGGCAGAGAAAAAGTGAGCCAAGCAAAAGGCACTGTTGGGTGATGCCAGGTTCTCTCTGCCCCAAGACTTTTTTTTTAAAAAAACCTTTTCCATGGGAAAAAGGTGATAAAATAGAATAAAAATAAAGGGCACACACAGGTATCTTACTTAAGTTAGAAAATAGTGAAGTTTTCCAGTGTGAGGAACAGGGGCTTCTGTTATGTTTGTTTCAGGCCCTTGGGGCTATACCTGTGGGCCTTGTAGTTGGGTATCCATGGATCCTTGTCTCTAGAGGTGGTTTCCATCTCTCTGAGTAAAAGAATATCATGATTTCAAGGTAGAAAACTATAAAACTCTAGTTATATCCCCTTAGATGAGTAGTTTCAACTTTCCTAGTACTGTGACCTCTTAATATACTTCTCAATGCTGTGGTGACCCCAACCATAAAATTATTTCATTTCTACTTCATAACTGTAATTTTGCTACTGTTATGAATTGTGATGTAAATATCTGATATGCAGGATAGTTGATATGCAACACCAAGGAGGTCACATGATGAGAAATGCTGCCCTAGATAATTCTAGGAGTTCTGAGGCCCAACTAGTGCCTCTTAGTGGTCCCAGATAGCAAGGATGTAGAGGAAGGGAGGAAACCTGGACTAGAAGCTTCCCTCAGAGTTCCACATTTATCATTCTCTTATAGAGAAGATTGCTACAATACTTTTCCTGAGAGAGATACAAAGAAATGTCTACTTAACTAAGATATTAAAGAATGTAACAGAGAAAAGAAAGGAGTGTGTCTATTTTGGAGAACCAATGAATCTTCAGGTAAATTTTAATAGCATTCATAATTCAATGAATTATGCACTTGGACCATCTCCAGAGTAATATAGAAGTTATTATACTTGTGCACCAGCTCACATATAAGTTCTGGGAAGAACACACAAAGACTTGTGAACTGTATGAGCCTACAAAATTCCCAATTCCTTCATCTCAAATGGTTTGGTATAAGTGAATACATTTGTTAGGATTCAAGATTATAGAATCATGTCTGATCCATAGGAAACATACACAGCACTGTTGTTTACTGAGCCCCTCCATTTGTCAGCTGCTATGTTGGCTGCTGGTAGCAACAAAGACAACAGCATAATCTTTTGGATGAGAACCAGAGGGATGAAGTTAGGAAGGACAGGTTGTAGGGAAGCTAGAGAAAGGCCAGTGAGGAAAATGAGATAATTGACTGATCAGAGGCTGTTCAGAAGATGCCAAGGAATTTCCCAAGTAGACAGGCAGATCTGAGGGTTCAGCCAAGGAGTCCTCAGAGTATGTTCAGGAATGGAAGGAAGTGAAGATGAGTTGGAGGGAAGGCAGGAACTGAGCATGTTGTTAAACCTTCATGCCAAAGAAGAGTCCCATCAGGAGGTAGAGACATATAGGAGATTGTGGGAATTTAGTATAGGATGACTACCAATAGTTGTTATAATAGTTGTCAAATCATGGAGAGTATGCATCCTGTGTCTGAGGCTAGGCAGGCCTTGCCTAGTGGGTCAGCCAGAACCCATACAAACATTTGTCCCCCACTGTACTATCAATCCAGACACCAGTACTAGACACTGCTTCTGTACCATCCTTTAAGCACTCTTCACTGAGGAAGGCTAACACTTCAAATGAGCTGCACTTCAATGAGTGGATTTGATCAAAACATTCTACTCATGTTTGAAGTTAAACAACAGATTAATTTGTAAAGTGAGATTCACTTAAAGGAATTTCATTTATAATCACAATGCAGATATTAATGGATATATATTTGGAGCTGAAAAATACTTAGCAATCCACTGACTAAACATAAAATTAGAGGGATTTTCTACTCAGTAGTGTCAGGCTAACTCTCTAACTTCCTTCTCTTGGCTTGCCCTTTCCTTCTGTTACCTATGCTGAAGATTTATTGCTCATCTCCCCATGTGTTTTTCTGTCATTTCAGCTTCTAAGTTCCCTGGGCATGAGTGTCTAACTTCACATCCTTCTCATGGTTAGGCTGAATCAGGTTCTCCTGAGTACATTCCTCTTCTGGAGCCCTTCCCAAGTTCAATTCAATCCCTGAAGTCTAATCCTTGTGCATAGACTTCTCAAAGACAAGGCTACCTGCTTGTGTATCTAGGTGCCCTGGACCCTCCCTCCCTCCAGCAGGGTAACAGAGGCCACTTTGCAAAAGTGTTTTTCTGAGATGGATTATTAAACAAAGAGTCCATGTTAAAGAATTAGTTCTGGTAGCTCCATCACTGGGTTATTATGAGGATTAAGTGGGAGGATCAACCTCAAATGATAAATATTGAATTCAATGTCTGGCATTTGGCAAGCACTCAAGTCATGCTACCCTCTTTTCATTTTAAGGGGGAACTCTCATCCTGATTTGAGCATAGCTTAGCTGGTCCCTCTATTATTTATTTATTTATTTATTTTATTTATTTATTTCATAGCTCATGACCATTAGTTTCAAAAATAAGTAAAATAGAACTAACAACAATAATGAAGTTGTTTATTGAGCCCTTAATATATTCCAGGAGTTTATAAGCATTAAATCATTCTAACATCAAAACTCTCTTTCATGGTGTCAATACTGACTCTATAAATGAAGAAATTAAAGCTAAGAGACTTTAACTCATCCAAGGTCACGGAGAACAGAGCTGACTGTTCTCATGTCACCGATTCTACTTGTGTGATTTTTGCTACAGATTGCATCCAGAGTGACTTTGCAAAAGCTGACTGAGTGTCCTGGACCTGAGATGCTGTTGGGTATCTTCTGTGAACGGTCCTCAGTCCTAGTGTTTTAGAGTGTTATTTGGGGATGATGACACTTAGCACTCTCAACACCACATAATAAAGATTAATTAGTGGGTTTTGGTAAAGCACTCCAACAAAGGGTGATTTGGGTATAATTGGGAGTCTTACCTTTCATTGATCTTTGGCATCCTTTTTATTTTGTATTGATCCAATGTTATTGACCAGCTTGATGGTCATTAATCAGGCTGCCTTAGGTTTTACTATTTCTAAATGAAATTCTGCAAACTGATAGTCTAAGGCAGTTTGTCATGGTATACCCATACTTACGACTCTCATTTTAACTATGGATTTGAAAGATTGAATTAATTCAACCTTCAACAGTTTTTAAAAATACTTTAAAATAGCCATTAAGGCACATAATTTGTCACATGCATTTTATCCAAGGCTCTCCACTTGAACTCTTAGAATGAGGATGATAATTTCTTAGTCATTCCAATTTAGAAGCTTCTGGTAAATGCCAATCATGATGCTCAACCTGCATTTGGGTAAAACATTTAGTTATGCTCAGAGTACTATCTATCCAGCGTCACTTTAAGAACAGACACCCAAGGACCATGAGAAACAAGCTTGGAGCAGTCAGTAGAACAAATGACTTGGTTTCTTTTATCCTTCCCCTATTTTTATACTATACTGACTCAAGAGCTATCATGAGACTCTCAATGTCTGTTTCTCACTAGACCCTACATAGCCCTAGTATAAGACAAGAGGCCTGAAGACTCAATTGCCTTCTTTCAGGAGAAAAAAGTCACTGCTAAAGATTCTGTATATATTATATGCATATAAATCTCAGACAGAAATATACACAGATATTGTGTGGCAAGCTCTAGGTGCCCTATCATTGCAAATGAGTCAACTGCCTCTGCCCTTGTCCACTAAACATCTTGCTTAGTCTTTAAAAAAAAACAGTAAAGTTTAGACTTAAAAGAAAACTTTTGACTGACTCCTATCCCTGTCAATTTCAACCACAATATAACTCTTCCCTGCTTTCTCATCATAGACTATGATATGGTAAATGTTTGGCAAATGCCAGTACTGAGATTTTGTAATTTATTACAATTACTTATGCTTTATTTTACATTTTTGTCATTCAGGAAAACAGAAGAGGCGGAGCACTATGGTGCTGTTTCCTTGAGAGGCTTAGTTGCCCGGAACAGGAAGAGTAGGAAAGTGCAAACCTCTGCCTGATGGGCAAAGACGTCACTAAGAAGAAGTGGGTTTTACCAGATGAAGCTTGTGCTCCTGCAGTTATTTGTTCAGGGGAGATGACTAACAGGACTGGTAAATTCGAGAAAATGTCAGAAGGATTGAGGATTGGCTCAGGTCTTAAAGAACCAGGCATGATTCTCTCAGGAATAGTGTGTTGCTAATGTGAAATCCCAGGACTCAGTGTTGTCGTACACAGTGCCAGATCAGAACCCTGCAGAGAGAGGGCATGTGATTATTCCTGCAAATAGTTCAATCATTTTCTGTCGGAACTTGTAGTCTTCTGGAAAAAAACTGTTCCTTTTCCTCTTGATTTTCATCCATGTATTGCCTTTCACACTGCCCTAGCCACAATCTTTTCTTGCTAAGAAGTCCAAGTACAGCATGCATTTGAAGCTGGAAACACCATGGCGACTTCCAAACTTCTCACTTGAACTCAACATTGGCTCCATCGTAACAGATTTTCCTATTCTATCTACATGGTCTGTGTATCAATAATTACTACAGTCTTGGTTACTTGATACATAGGTTATCCCTGTCATCAATGCAATACTTTTGACAAGTACGCAGTTTATGTCCAGCCTTTACAGTGTATTTGAACAACAATGAGGAAACGAGCTTGATAGAAGCAAGCCCCGTGTACTGTAGGCAACGCCATCCCTAGACAGATGGTCCTACACTGTGTAAGGAAGCTAGCTGAGCAAGCCCAGGAAGAAACCAGTAAGGAATGTTCCTCTGTGACCTCTGCTTCAGTCCCAGCTCTGGGTCCCTGCCTTTGCTTCCCTGTGATGGTCTGTCACATACAAGTATAAGAAGAAAGGAAGACTTCATCCTCCATGTTGCTTTGGGTCTTGGTGTTTATCATAGCAACAGGAAGCACTTCTAACAGATTCTTACGCTTGTAGGACAAACACTTTTCTTCCAAACCAAAAGCATCCATTTTAGCCTGTTCTAAAGCTATACTGCCCTTAAGATAAGAAACTCAAAACTGGGTAAAAAGGAAACGATAGAAATGTGGAAGCCAAAACTTCCACATTCCAACATGACCTCTAAAGTGGAAACTATCTTGATGCTTCTGTGCTGCTACATAATAAAATGTAAACAAGAATGAGATTCTATTTATAACTTCTTCAGTTTACAGAAACTTACATTGGCTGAACAGATATCAAAGTATCTTGGGCTTTAGGGAGATAATTCTAACTGTTTAAAGCACTGACATTATTCAGAATAGGTATACTTCAACTTGCTGCCAAACAGATTAACTAACATTGCTATTCCTTGTCTCTGTGCTACTTTTTGTGCCTTCAACAGCAAGCAGACCCCATCCAGCTCCATAATTGCCTAGCAGATTGCTAAGGGGTGGTTTTGGACTGCTGCAGATGGTGCCTCCTACAGCCAGTTCCTCGGTTCTTGTTTACTCTGCCAGTGGCCTCGGTCATGATCTTCTAATAGCTCATTTACAGAAGAGGAGGAACCCATGGGGTCTTTCTGTTCACAGTTCACTTGAAATCAGCAACCAATGTTGCATTGCCATGGAGACAGTGGTACAGGTGGTGAGAAATTGGGGAGTAGGGCAAGCTCGTTTCTACATTGTTGTTCAAATACATTGTAAAGAGCGGACATAAACTGTGTACTTGTCAAAAGTATTGCATTGATGACAGAGATAACCAAGGTATCAAGTGACCAAGACTGTAGTAGTTATTGATACACAGACCACATAGATAGAATAGGAAAATCTGTTACGATGGAACCAATGTTGAGTTCAAGTGAGAAGTTTGGAAGTGGCCATGGTGTTTCCAGCTTATGACTATTTCCGTATATGCAGTGATGGGGTTAGCAGACCTTCTATCATGTTCTTTTGATCCTTTTATAAAGCAGTACACTCTTCAAAAGTTCCAGGACATACTATGTCTGAAAGCACTTTGAATATAACCAACAGGAGTCAGATAGATCTTAAATATTATAACTCTTCCTTTTCTTCTCTTCCTCTTCCCTTCTCTCCTCTAGTCCTCCCTTCCTCTGTTCCTTCTGTCTTTCCTTCCTTCCTCCTCTTCTCCTCCTCCTCTTCCTCCTTATCTTCTGTTTTTGAAGAATTGTGAGACATGAAAGAAAGTTACTTTGTAATTATCTTCTCCCAAAAATTATCATGTTAAGAGAGAAAAAATAAATATTTGACTCCATACATAGTAACTGAAGTGAAGTATTTGTTGATCAAACTATAAACTGTACTCTACTTACCTGCCTAGCATCAGTGTAGTTATTTCATTGCCTTCTTGGGCGATTAAGATCCCTGATTTTATCTGACGTAAATGATGTGGCACAATCACTGGATAATTATGGAAGCCTTGATGGATCACTTCATCATGGAAATGTGGTCCTGGTAGATGTCTTTAACTACCAACTGTAGTACATGTTTCTAAAATTATTAGGAGAGAGAGAGAGAGAGAGAGAGAGAGAGAGAGAGAGAGAGAGAGAGGGAGAGAGAGAGAGAGAGAGAGAGAGAGAGAGAGAGAGAGAGGTTGTGAATGGATGTGTGGAAAGGGAAAATAAGAGGGACAGGAAGAGATGACTACAAAGAGAGAAAGCTAAAAACAGAGGCAGTCAAGAACAGAATTAAAAGAAAGTAAGTTTAAATAACAAAACAAACAAACAAACAAACAAACAACAACAACAACAAAACCCAAATCTGTTGGCTCTTTTTTGTCTTTTGAGAGCTAACCAACAGTCGTGTGGTGATTTAATTCTGTGTTTTCTTAATGCTATCAGAAGCAATAAATTCAACACCTGATGTTTAATCCTTTATAGAATGTCATTTGGGGAATTAGAAAATGAAAGAGACAGAGCTAACTAAATTTACCATATATAGAGGGCATCAAACAGTTACACATAAGATTTGCTAATTTTGAGGTTAAGCATTTAAGCACTAAATTTAATAACCTTAGCAAGTACCTCAAATCAACAAATGAATTTAATAAATGGCCAATCTGTGACAAATATTTTCTTAAAAAAAATCACCATCCATGGGACCTGGGGATGGTTATGTGTTGTAAAGTACTTGCCATACATGCCTGAGGATCTGAATTTGAATCCCCTGAACACATATAAAGCCAGATGCACAGCATCTCTAATCCCAGCACTCCTGTGGTGGCAGAGCAGGTGAAGGTGCGATCCCTGGAGGTTCTTAGGCCAACTAGAGTGGTGTCAGCAGTGTTGTAAACCAACAGGAGAGTCAGTCTCAGCAAGTGGGAGGTAAAGACGAATGCTAGATTGTCCTCTGGCTTCCACACATGCTCCATGGCATGTATGCACACACTGACACAAAATCCATCCATACATGAGCATAAATATAGTACACAATTAGAATTATATCATATGCATACATACAAAGAATTTAAATTTTCATCCTCCGACATTTATTAAAAGTACTGCTACTGTATAGAGAAATTTAACATCTATTAAGCTATACAGTTCTGATGCTGAACCAGTGCTAGCATTTGTCACTCACAAATCATGAAACTTTATCTGAAAAAAATTAGGCCAACATTTGCCCATCAAACAAAATGCCTATGACATTTTACCATATAACCATGCAGCTAGCCAAGTTTGAATTTTTTTCTTCTTCTTTTTCCCCCTTGCCTTGCAGGACATTTCTAGAATTTTTGTCCAAATTTTTTTTTCTAACAGTATTTATTTGGAAAACTATAAAATATTCCATGATGAAAGAATACAACTGAACAAATCCTGGATGATATTTAATGTGAAGAGAGAAAAAGTACGACGGACTTCAAACACGTCTTTGAAATGTGACATGCATTATATATGTGCCCAGGGTAAAGTCAGAGAGGTGACATTGACAGCTGTGGGTCAGGACAGGAAAGTCAAATGCTTGTCTAGACACCGTCTTTGATAACAATGGACATTTTTAGGTGACTATAGAGAACATCTCCTTTTCTAAAAGGTAACCAGAGAGGACGAGGTGGTCTCACATTACCAATAATTGCCGTTAGAATTGAAAGTATAACATTGTCCTTTCCCCAACTGGCTTGTGTATCAGGTTAGAAACCGTCCTCTCTTTCATAAATGATATTCAGTGAATAGAAAATAATCCTGGTTTTTATAAAAGCAATGCATTGTTAGAGACATCATTATCCTGTTAGGTAGCACACCAACTTTTATAATGGCCCCCTCTTTTAGTAGATTATATGAATCTATATGGATGGGCAGCTTTAGTCGTGGCTCCTTAACGTTCTGCTATATGCTCTCCAATCAGATGCTGCTGGCGCGTGTTTGTTCCTCTCTCCGCCTTTTGTTATTAACAAGAATGCATATACGATATAGAACAAAGTGCTGCTGCTCCCCCTCCTTCCTCTTTCTCTTCGAGGCCAGGGTGAGCTGCTGCTTGCCGTCCTGGGTAAAACCGAGACTGCAGGCACAGCGGAGCCAGCTGAATTGGACCTTCATCGGGTTACAATGCAGACATATCGTGACAAAAGCCCGTGTTCCATCTTGCCTTTTGATGAGCGCGGTTCAAAGCAGAAACTGTTCCCATTTAGCACCGACTGCCAAATTTCTAAACTGGCGCCCTAATTACAGCCTCGCAACGTGAAGACCCGTCCCTTTGCGCATCAGTGGAAAGTAAATCCTGCATTGTATTGGGGGGTCGGAGTGCTGTCAGTGAGTTTCCAGAGTGTGTAAATGACTCTTTGTCTTAGGCGTGGAGGGGGAGGGGGTTGTCCCCTAACAGAGTAGAATGAAACGTTTTCCAATGTGTAGCAAAGTTGAGAGAAAATTTCCAGTGAACATCTGTATACTTTCCCCCTCAGAGTCTCCCATTATCGGCTAATTATGCATAGCTCAGCTCAGATTTAGCTCTCCATCCACACCTCCACCTCAAAGTAATCCATAGTATTCTAGTAAAGCTTCTCCAAGTGAATCACAGCATTGCTCTCCCCTAAACACTTCAGCCTGAGGTAATGATTTTGATGAAGAAAATGGATGTATTTCTCCCTAACCAACTTTGAAAGGGCAATTTTAGAGAGGCGGATGAGGGTAGAGGAGCTTATATCCAGGAACAAAGACGTGAGGAAAAAATAAGTTTGGAGAGACCCCCTAGGGTCATTTCCTGGTGCGTTACTCCAGTCTTGCTGGAATTTCAGTCAATATACCTTCTTTTGGCTCCTGAGAGCAGGAGGGGTTTTCTTATCATCAGACTTTCGTGACCTTCATGGGGATCGGCAGCACGCTAGATGAACTCAGGGCCACGTAATGTTCAAACTCTAAGAATTGTTAATAGATACTGCTGTTATGCCACTAAGCCGATTGTGAACAGGCCGTTTGCTATCTGCTGTTAGAATTAAATAGTGTATTTCGGACAACTTGGGCTCGGAATGTGATACCCGTTCCCCTTTCAGGAAGCTTTTCAGACACTTTGGTATCCCCGCAAAATATCACATTATCTTTCAGCTAAGCAGTGAATGAATCTTCCTAGGTCACAGGCAGTTCGGTAGCTTAGCAAGAAGGCTTAGGGTGTGGAAACTCAGTGATACAAAGTGTCCTCACATTGATGGTAGACTAATCCGCTTCATAGGAGTCCCTACACTCGAAACGCAAATAAATTAAAGGGGTAGTGCTCAGACTGACATATGCGTGGAATGAGGGATTATTGTCCTTCAGAGTGCTCCAGGTTTCAGTGATTTGTGGAGCGAAGTCACGGTGCAGAATGTGAATCAACTGCACAGGGCAGAGACCCAAGTAGGGCACTCCTAGTGCCAGAGGGTAGAGGGCGGGGGGGGGGGGTAGAAAACAGCTCTAACAGGCTAACTGGGGTCCAATCCAAGAATGAGATAGAAGGGGAATAATTCAAATTTTATCAAGGTTAGAGAGAAACAAGGAAAATATTTCAGGGGGGTTAAGGAAGATTACCGATTAACGTGACAGATTGAGAAGGAAACTGACTGGAGAGATGCAGGCACTGACAGGTGCGCATTCTTTTACTGAACATGGAATTTGGTTCATGTGATTCTCCAAAGCGGGAACCTCTGACTTTCTGTTTTGTCCAGAAGTGTCTACACGACCAAGGTTAAAGTCTGGACCTGGTCTCACCCAGCTTCGACTCAGTACTTCAAAGTGTTTCTATCTATGTAGGTTTGGAATCAGTGCTGTGCCCCATCTCTCCAAGGGAAGCTCCTAAAGAGTGTGACTGGAGAAAAGGCCAAAGATGGCGGATTATTTTGGTCTAAAGGAAAAGTACTACAGGATGAGAAATTTTCAAGAATATGAGTCTTCCAATATTAGGGGAAGTTTAAGAAATTTTCCTAAATCATACTGAATGTTAGCTAAAAGCATTGCATCTACAATAGTATCCTTTGGGGGAGCAAAATGGTGGGAATGGGGAAGGGGGAGAGCAAAGGAATGGTGAGGTGCAGGGTGTAAAAGGGGGGGGGGAGTAAAAGGTAAATGGAGGTGAAACATTTCCCAGTATCGAGTTTTTTATTTTGAAATTTCCTCCTTCTCTTCTATAGGAAACTACATTACTTATAGTTTTCTTAGGACTTAGCTTATACTTTCTATAGCTGTGCTTGGTTGACTCACATTTTAAAGAGAAAAAAAATAGATTAAATAATAAATCCCAAGATATGAAACATGTCCACCAATTCGATTCATTTTTACGTGTATGTTTGTATGTCTCTGTGTGTCTGAGCAGCTTGTAGATGGCAGGAGAGGACAGCAGATCCCCAGGAACTGGAGTCACATGTACTTGGAAAATGGAGGAGAATCTGTTGTGGATGCTAGAAGCAAAACTTTAGCCCTCCTAAAGAACAGGAAGTGTCTAACCTCTGGGCCATCTCTTCAGCCCCACAAATTCTAAGATTATGTGCTTATTTTATTCAGCTGAAAACTTCATGGCCCGTGTCCTTTCTAAAATCCATGGTTATGTTCAGCTCAGAGCTCAGTGGACAGTAAGCATACATCCCACTCCTCTTATTAGCTTCCTTTGGTACAGTGTATGCATGAACATTCCACTAGAAAATAAAAAATAAATCAAGAATTAGATAAGATATAAAGTCTTAATGGAAAAAACAACTCCATGGAAAGGAAATGCCACCTAAAGTTTTTTGGAAAAGCCCTCAGAAATCATTAGTGAAAAAGTTGCTTTGCCACTG
This sequence comes from Rattus norvegicus, assembly GCF_021556685.1. Taxonomy (NCBI): domain Eukaryota; kingdom Metazoa; phylum Chordata; class Mammalia; order Rodentia; family Muridae; genus Rattus; species Rattus norvegicus. The sequence continues at coordinate 93,197,503 of NC_141542.1, forward strand.
CTGTCAACAGCCTCATCCCCTCCCCCAAGTGACCTCCCTTCCCTTCTTCAGCCCTTACCGACACACATGAACTCTTGGTTCATAGAATGTTTGTCACTTTCCTAATAAGAAGGAAGCTTAGAATTTATCAAATGGGGGCACCTTTCTCCTCATCCTTTGTTCTTTTCACAAATACAGAAGTCAATGCTCATCTTCTATCCAGTTGCCATAGCCAGCAACCACCCATTGTCTGCTTGACAATGGAATGAATTTGAATTTTAGCATAGGCCTAGTTTTAGACTAGGGACAATCAATAAGCAATAAATACAGGCCCAGGAGATTCTGAGAATGAAAATCGACACCACCTTGTGCATGCTGAAGGAGAAAAGGCTGATCTGAGAGCCTAGAGGAAGGGATTTACAACAGAAATTGGATACAGAAGTTTTCTGCGTTGTTGCCAGAAAAATGGATATTTTGTCATCATGTATGAGATTTTCAATCTATTCAATTGTTTTCAGTATTGTGCAAAGGGCAAAAACAAACACAAAGCAAACCAAAGCAAACAAACAAAACACCAGTTAATTACAGATATTTTAAATGGTTGGCAAATTGGCAAATACAGATTTTTTATTTGTCTTCACAATTTTCCTATCATTTATCCATACATCCATATACTATAGATACTATGGATACTATGTATACTACCCATCCACCCATTTATCCGCCCACCCATGCACACATCCTCCCTATAAAAAAGACTGTATCTCGATATGTATAATGTTATGAAGAATGGAACACACATCCTTCCTCAAGGACTCACCGTGAATTCCTGTGAATTCTCAGTGAGATGATAAGCATATCTTTCAATTCAAGGTTTATATCTGGGTTCATGGAGCACAGTCTCTAAGGACAGAGGATAAAAATGGTGTGTCATCTTGAGAGTTTTATTTTTGCTTTTCGGCTAAATTATTGGAAACACCATTTAACAAGTCATTTAAAAATTTCATACATAAACATAGAAATGGTTTATGGAATTGGCAAAAATCTATAGAGATTTAAAAGTATCGAAGCATTAACAATGAACCTGCCTGACATTCTCCGATGCTGAAAAGGTTTGCATTAAAGCTCTGAGAAGGAAGCTGAGTCGGTGCAGATATCCTTGGGCAAGCTTTGGGAGCTACACTGCCTGGTAGGTGAGCCAGCTTGGGAAGGGCCTAGAATGCAGTGCTGAGGAACTTGGACTTCATCCCAGAGGTTCCAGGAAGCCAGCCTAAAAGAAACAATGGGATGAAACTCCCAGAATGGGCTCAGTGCTTGGGTAAGCCGATAACAGATACTGCAGAGAACTTGATGAGTCAGCAAAATAACCTGAATGAAGTGCTAGAGACTATGAGTCAGGAAACCTCCCTCCCGGTGCTACCAACCACTGCCCTATGAGAGAACTTATATATATGCTCTTCATCCTGATTGCGATTCAGACGGAGGTGTCTACTGAAGAGGGAGAAGGCTTTTGTTCTTCTGTCCCTCCAGGGCCATTGTGCATCTCAGGGGAGACATGGCCATGAATGCTCTGGGTACATGGGAAAACACTGAATGATACACGGGATGCTAATGAGTATGAGTCACCCCAACTGTAGCATAAAAGTGCTCAGTAAATATTTTCATAGATTTTTCTAAGTGAGTTACTCAATGCTGTTCTCTCTCTCTCTTTTTTTTCCCCCCATTTAAATTCATGCAACATGCCCTTAACCAGAGGATTAAAGCTTCATGTTCCTTCAAGGTTACTGTTTCTCTATTTTCACAGTACCTAAGCACAGCCTCCAGTACAGTAATTCAGCAGGTACTAGGTAAGCATTCTTACATGCCAGTGTTCTGGTAACCAGTCATTCTATAGGCAGTCCTTTTATCCCTTACTCAACAACAACAACAACAGCAACAGCAACAGCAACAGCAACAGCAACAGCAACAGCAACAGCAACAGCAACAGCAACAGCAACAGCAGCAGCAGCAACAGCAACAGCAACAGCAACAGCAACAGCAACAGCAACAGCAACAGCAACAGCAACGGCAACAGCAACAACAACGGCAACGGCAACAGCAACAGCAACGGCAACGGCAACAACAACAGCAACGGCAACGGCAACAGCAACAGCAACAGCAACGGCAACAGCAACAGCAACAGCAACAACAGCAACAGCAACAGCAACGGCAACAGCAACAGCAACAGCAACGGCAACGGCAACAACAACAGCAACAGCAACGGCAACAGCAACAACAACAGCAACGGCAACAGCAACAGCAACAGCAACGGCAACAACAACAGCAACAGCAACAGCAACAGCAACAGCAACAGCAACAACAGCAACAACAACAGCAACAGCAACAGCAACAGCAACAGCAACAACAGCAACAACAACAGCAACAGCAACAGCAACAGCAACAGCAACGGCAACAGCAACAGCAACAGCAACGGCAACGGCAACAGCAACAGCAACAGCAACGGCAACAGCAACAGCAACAGCAACAGCAACCGCAACAGCAACAACGGCAACCTGTTTCTCTCTTATTTCTGAACTGCGGGTTCAAAAATATGTTTTGAAGCCCCAGGAGTCCTCATCACTGTTTTATTTGTGTTTTTCTATGCCATTTGCTGCTCTCTTAGAGGTAGACGCTTAACTAGGTCTTCTTCTCTTTCATGATATGTGTATTTATTCCTATAGCAAGCATGAAATGTGTCTCTACCTTGAACAATACTAGATTCTAGCAAAATGATAAGAGTATTGAAGGTCTCTGTTTCTGATGTCAGGGGCCTCATAAAGGGAGCAATGCTGGAAGAGATTGCATGCAAAGCAATGCAAGAGGAGGAAGACAGGGGCAAAGGAAGGCTTGTGGGCAATGATTGGCATGGTCTGCACGGTATTGAAGAGGAGTCATAAAACCCAAGGAATTAAAGGATGTCAAAGAAAGGAAATGTGTTGATTAATTTAATCTGGTACAAATTGCCCTCAAAGTGGTTTCAGATGTATTTCAGCATTATAGACAATGTGTTTGAAAGTAAATGAGAAATTTGGGACACTGAGCAAAACAGGAAGAGGAAAATAATATGAAAGCAGGGTGAGATTAGCCTACACAAATAATTAAGTTAGATCCCAAGGTTTGTGATCTTCATGGCAGATTTGGAGCTCTCACAAAGATGAGTAACATTGTATAAAATAAACCAGAGTATACTTAAAATAAAACACAATCCAACCATTTGTTGCTCTCAGTCTTTCTTGACACTGTAAGACATGGCTTTGGTTGCCACATGAGGAGAGTCTAGTGAAAATATAAAGCCACATGTTTGTAGAGTGTCGCTGTACCCAACAGGACAGCTGAGGAGTTTGTTCTCACAGCCATCCTGCTGGGAACCAGTGCTGATGTCTATGCCAAGTCCAATGAAAGCACTTCTGTGTTGTCAAGAATATAACTCAGAACAATAAATACAACTTTGCCAGGTTGGGCTGATGTTTGGAGCTGAAAGGACAGGACCTGCTATGGCAAAGAATTGGGAAAGCAGCGAGGGTGGCTGCAGAACCATGCAGTTTAGCATGCCCATAGCTTAGGGTGTGTCTGGGAGCCTCCTGATGCCTGTAGGGTGAAATCCAAACCCTCAGTGTTACATCAAGGCCTTGATGATATGATGTCTCCTTTTGTGTGCCACCATAAGCATTACCCTGTTCTCACCTTGGAATCATAAATTTTAATTTCCCTTAACTCTTTATATTCTGTTTGTTTGTGTGTTCTCTCCTGGTTATCCTATACTTTGTCATGATTGTCATACCTAGCTCCTGTCTGGTCAAAACTCAACATTGGAAGGAACCTACCAAGATGAGTTGACATTTTTGTTCTGGACTTCTCAATACCTCTAACATTTTATCATTATTATTATTATTATTATTATTATTATTATTATTATTATTTTATTTTGTCTCTTGTTATGTGATCATAAGTATGATGGACTTGTTCTGTCCTCTCTAATCTATCATATCACTGATATAATAAGATTCTGTCCCATTCATTTGCATTTCTCTACTACCTGGTGAAATGTCTTACACAAGAAGCCACTCAATAAATATTGGTAAAAAGAAGTGGAGATAGCAAAGAATGAAGGTAAATTAGGGTGACAGGCCATCAGGACATTAGTGTAGTTGACTGAGAAAAGTTTTAAAGGATGGCATATTTTTGCTGAAAATATTGGGTTTCATATTCTGTAAAAATGAAGGCACAGGAAGGAGTGAAGTTGACAACACAACATTTGGGAGGGATTGCTGGATGCATTGTTTGACAGGACCAGTGGCAGGTGGCTCAGTAGGCACTTTTCCAGAAGTTGTGCTGATGTGATATAGTACAGGTCTAGGCTGAAATGGATCTGTGGGAACAGTCTGTAAACTAAATCGCTAAGACTTTGTAACTATTTCAAAAATACATACTTCATCAGCTAGTACTTTCTTGATATTTTTAATAATTGTAAAACAGATACACATAGTGTATACTAGCCTTAAACATATAAGGCAATGAATCTGATACCTTTATACAGTTGTAGCTGTCACTCTAACACATCAGAAGGCTCCTCAAGTCTCCTCTTAGACTTTCTCACTCCCTAGGGGTAGCCACTTCTCTGCTTTATCACCATTCACTGGTTTTACATGCCCAAACTTGGTGTGAATGGATATACAATGCACACTTTTATGTTTCCTTTACATTGCATATGATATAATCATTTTTATACGCACACAGTGTTCTACCACTATGAGTAATAAATATTATTAACTTATTCTATTGTTGGATATTCAGGCTATTTCCAGTTTTTACATATTGTGAATGAAACTTTATCACTTTAATACCTTGAAGTATTCCCTGGAAACTACTGTTATATTACACAACACTTATATTACTCAACAACTTGAACGTAGGGTCTAGTGCTGTCTGACAGTTTGAACTGTATTGTATTTGTGAACAAAACCAGCTCCATTCTTAGCAAAATGAAGATACCACTGTAAGCCTTCCACTTGACCTAGGAGTCCCAAAGCACACTAGACAATTCAGTGGTCCAAATGACACTAAAAAAAATTCAGTGTCGGTGTGAGATCATCAGGTGAGTCTGATTCACTCACTGTTGGAGTTAGCGAGTTTGACATGCATTAAACGCCCCCAAATTGTTGAATAAGTCAATGAATGTTAATAATAGTTAGCAATTTCACCCTTCATCTTCCCTGTCTAAGCAATAACCTTTCTCATAGACATTTTAGTCACATAGCAAGCCAGCCCAGAATTCATGGGTAAATGACTGAGGTACGGCAGCAAGTCTGCTTCGATGGCTCCTGTGCGCACCATACTGGGTTTTACAGTGTGTATGTTACACCATTCCTGCTGTTTTCTTAGTCACTGTTTCCTTAACATGACATTCTCAGGGAGGTGAAAGTGTTGTTTGATCGGGTTGTGTGCTCCATGGAGCACGTCTCAACACCGACTTATGATAGAGAACAGATGTTGCTTGCCTAATGCTCTATGTTACAGCTTTAATCTCTGTTCTACCACATGCACTTAGCCCTTATGAGTCACTGCAGATACTTGTAATATTTACCAAACAGACACACTTGTGTAAGAGCAGCCATTGTGAGTGTATCCCTCAGAAGCTCGCTCTCCCTGGTATCTATACTCAGCTGCTTCTGAGGGGGCCCCCCGTCATAGCCCTTTACTCGGTGCCAAAACAACTATTTGCTGAATGAATAATTAAATCAGTCTAGTTGTTTTGATTACGTGATATCCAAATAGCTGTTTGATACATATAGAAGAGGAGACTTTTTTCCCACAGGGAGATGGGGACATTTTTAGAAGAGAAACTACAACTAATTTTTATACATTGTTAAACTGAGACTATTTTTGATGATTAAATCATGAGAATAAAACTAAATCTGTCTGTACTTTCCCATGTCACTCAATTTGGGGCTGTAGTGTAGACTTCTGGGGAACTGTCTTTAATAAATGGCAAGCTTCTTGTGGGTGATTAAGAATCCTTTCGGTCCTGTGGAGGTTTGATGCCCCAGTATAGGGGAATGCCAGGGCAGGAGGCGGGAGGGAGTGAATGGGTGGGTGGGGAGCACCCTCCTAGAAGCAGGGAGAGAGGGATAGGATAGGGGGTTTCTGAGAAATGGATTAACATTTGAAATGTAAATAAAGAAAATATCCAATAAAAGAAAAGAAAAAAAATGTATTCTAGTTTTCCTTCTAGGTACCATGGTCATCTCTCCCAGTGAAAACTAGGCATGTCAGAGTCTCCTTTTCATTTTTTATAAACATGGTGTAACCTTATGTCCTTGATCATGAGAAGTCAGTTTGTATGAACTAGTGCCCATTCTCCCAGACACTATGTCAACCAATCATACAACTTGGTGACATCCTGAATTGGTCCACTGCATCTATGGCTCCAACCTCCTCATTCTTCCTACCAGTAAGGCCCCTTTTCTTTACACTGTTATTACTAAAGACTTACCACCTCACATGGATGGATTACTGTCTTTTGTTTCCTTTTCTTCTAAGACCAAACCTTCTCCAACTCAGACACTGAATTTTACTTGACTTGATTTTTTCCCCCTTTAAAATTAACACTACACAATCTTACTTTTGCCTTAAAAACCTCCACTGATGAAGTCTCCAGAGAACAAAGAGTCCTTTGTCCAGGCCCTTTTGTGTGTGTGATGGCCTTGGCTTGGTGCTCCATCCCCAGCCTCAGCTTCAGCCTCACCCTTCTCTGGCAGGCATCTGTCACCCTTATAATAACAAATTTCTTCAAAGGTGTGATGCAGTTGCTCTTTGCGGTAGTGACTAATCTTCTTCTTTATACTTACATGATTCCAAGATGAGAACATTCTTACTATAAAAAGCCCCAGCATGTTCAACCATGCAAAGTACCATATAGAAGTCCCTTCCAGCTCTATACTCCCGGCCCCTAGTCTGTGCTAGTTCGTATTTATGAATGTGCATGTATTCTCTTTCCCCACCCTGAGTTGTCCTCCCATTCACTCTAAAAAGATTCATGTTCTCTTTTAATTCTTGGGCTGAATGCTGAGAAGCTTTGTCTAATCCTTACCTTTGCCTTGCAACTTCTTACACAAGCCTGAGAAGCAAGCACATGGGTGCTTGTCCTGGAAGTTCCCAGCTAGAGGAAAGGTTCCTTGCAGGAAGGCAGAGTGAGCTCAGTTGTAATCCCCATAAATTATCCTTAGCAGATGTTTACCACAAAGTGAATAAGAAAATTGTTTATCATTTGAAATATGAAGCAGAAAAGAACCACAGAGAAATTTACTTTGGGTGATTGAAAGTGATATTCTGTAGATCTATACAAGTAATACTGGATGGACTGAGCATGTCATATTATTTATTTAGAAATATATGGAAATGTATGTATATGCATACATGTGCTTATAGACACACATATATGTGTATACACAATTATACCTATAGCCACCATCTGTCTATCTATTCATCTATCCATCCATCTACCTCTCTATCAACTATCTATCTATCTTCTCATCTATCTATCTATCTATCTATCTATCTATCTATCATCTGTCTATCTATCTTCTCATCTATCTATCTATCTATCTATCTATCTATCTATCTATCTATCTATCATCTGTCTATCTGTCTAATTAAAGAAAAAAAGACCAGGATTTCTAGGGGTTTTTTTTGTTGTTGTGTTTGCATTTAGTTGTTTTTTTTTTCTTTTTTTCTTTTTCTTTTTTTCGGAGCTGGGGACCGAACCCAGGGCCTTGCACTTGCTAGGCAAGCGCTCTACCACTGAGCTAAATCCCCAACCCAAGACCAGGATTTCTAGATAGATACATCAAAGGGATCTGGTACATGGAAGGGGTTGGAAGAAGAAAACAATGGGATAAAATGATATATTTTAGTTTAAGAAATAAAAGGAAAAATGGCAAAGATTTGTTACCTGTAGCAGGCACAGAGACCCCTGCAATAATTTCCAGTGCAAATCTTTCTCCAGCGATGGAAACATGGGGTTCTTATTAGAGGGCCATACAAACACCAAGAGGTGGGTCAGTTTCCAAGCATTTCCGAGCATGCGCATTTTAGAAACGGACTGTTAGCAGGGTTGTTGCCTTAATACTTTAATTGAACTTTAAATGTCATTTAATTTCATCAGCATTAAAGATAAATTTGTCTTGTTTAACTTTTGTCGAATTTTGGTTTTGATAATTTCACACATATAGAGAGCTCATTCTGATTATAAATCCCTCCACCCTGTCAAATTTCAATCCCTTCGCTATAACTTGCTCACTTTCTCCCTAAAGTTTCCTTTCCATCATTCATGTGTTTATTTGTTTATGTTTTTGTTTGTTTGTTTTAGGGATATTTGTTGTGTTTCATCTACTGAGCCTAACCAAGGTCTTCTGATTGACCAAGGGTTTGGAACTGTTTATTGGAGCTTGGTGGACTCCTAGTAGGTATGCAAATGAAGACAATGGCTGTCCTTCCATTAGAATCCATCAAAACTCAATAGATTCATTAGGGAGTCCAGTGAGCTCTTCTCTGAGCCATGACTGACTATTGACAGGGCCAGTGCTGTATAAGCAGCGAATACAGTGAAAGAATGATTACACTGTGCTATGTCCAGAATGCTTTTTTATGGCTCTTTTCCTTCCCTTCCTGCTCTTACATTCTCCCATCCCATCTTCTTGAATGATCTTTGAGCCTTAGGGAACATGGTGTAAATGTCCTCTTTAGGATTAAGCACTTAACTACGTGTCACCCTTAGCCCCTTGAGCAGCCATGTGTCTCTTTGTTGACTTCTGTTCATTGTAAAGAGAAGCTTCCATGATTGGCCAAGGTAGCACTTCTTGATGGTCATGAACATAAATATTTAAAAGATAGCTTGGTGCTATGACAGTTCAGCTAAACAATGGTAGTAAGTTCACTCTAGGGCCAAAGACCTCAGACAAAGGTTTTTGATGGAGCTTCCAGTACCAGGCATGAATTCCTTTCCTGAGCCTGGGTTATCTCGCTCAGTGCAATTATTTTTCCATTTTCATCCATTTATCTACAAACTTCATTTTTCTTTACTGCTGAATAAAATTCCATTGTATATATGAGCCATATTTTCATTATCTGCTCATCCTTCGATGGACATCTAGGCTGATTGCATTCTTGGGGATTGTAAACAAAGCAATAATGAACTTGGTCAAGCCATTATACCTGTGATAGGATATAGAGGTTTTTACTTATGTGTTTAGGAGTAGTATAGCTAGGACCAGTAGAGCTTTTGAAACTCCTAACACTGATTTTCATTTTAGCTGCTTCAGCTGGTTCTTCCCCAAACACGAACAGTGAAGAAGTGTCCTGTTTTGGGAATGTTTTCTAAAAGTCAGAAGTGATAGTTGCATGCATTTTATATCTAGATGCTCTTATATTCTATTTCATTGAGCTGCCTGTCTATTTTATTCAAGGACCATGGATCTTATAATACTCTGGCTCTGTAAAATAATTTGAAATCAGGAATGTTGATCCCACTCATGGTGTTGTTTCATTTGGGATTGCTTTGACTATGCTTAGTCTTTTGCCTCTATATGGATTTTAAGGTGTTCTTGTTTGTTCGGTTCTGTGAAGAATTGCCCTGGAATTTTGATTGGGATTACACTGAATCTGTAACATAGTTATGGTAGCTATCTTCACAACATTGGTTCTTACTACCCATGCGCATTGGGAGCTCTTTCCATCTCTTAGTGTCTTTTCTAAAAAGGTAATCGTCTTTCATTTAGTTAAATTAGTTTATGTCCAGATAGTTTATTGTGGCTAGAGTGAATGGGATTGTTTCCCTGCCTCTGTTATACTGTATTTGCTGTTAGTTTAGAAAGCTATTGATTTTTGCCTAGTAGTTTTATATCCTGGTACGTTGTTAAAAGAATCTGTCGACTCTAAATGATTTTTGGTGGAATTTTTAGTGTCTCTTATTATAGAATTATATCATCTTCAAAGGCAGACATTTTGGCTTCTTCCTTTTCTATTCGCATCCCCTTTATCCAGTCTCTTGTCTTATTGCTCTAGGTAACAATTCAAGCACTGTATCAAGTAGACATGGAGACAGTGGACACCCTGTCTTGTGGCTGATCTTAGAGCAAAGCACTGTGTGTTTTTCTCCATCTAGCATAATATTGGCTATAAGTTTTTCATACCTCCCTTTTATTATGCTGAGGTTTATTCCGGTCATCTCTATCCATTTCATTTTATTATTGAAACATTGGATTTTATTAAATGCCTTTATCATATCAGACCTCCCTCCAACACACACACACTCCAAAGTCATAGACATAAAGAAACTTCTCCCAGAAGCATAAGAGAAAACACACTTGCAGAGCTGAAAGAAGGTTTAACAGTCTGCAGAGTCTAGGTAGATCAAAGAAAGAGATAGAAATTGTGAAAAGAATTGGATAACACACATTCTCTAACTATAGGTAAAGTGACTTTGTTGTGGTCTCTGTATGGACAGCTAAAACCAAAATCTACATATGAAGAGACATCACCACATAGCCAGGACTTCACAGAAGGCCACGTGCATACAGTCTGGTCTGAGATGGCCTGTACCACAGTGGATCAGATATTTCAGAGGATGAAAAGCAAAGCGATTCAGGAATAGGCCAAGACAGCATGTGAGCGCTCCTGCCTGTGCTCCTTTTAACTACCTTTAAGGCAGTGTGACAGCTGACTAGAATCTGATCGCCATCCCTTCTGAATATGCTTATGAATGACTGGCTCTGTATTTATGCTCACTTAAATGCATGTATAGAGTTTATTACTCAGTATAAAGATATTCTGTTTAAATATGTTTCTATTTTTATAAGTCTGCAAAATCCCGTGGAGTCATCAAGGTGGAATCTGAATGAAGTAGGTCTGAATTAACCTGACTTGCTTTGCTGGGCGGCTGCTTAGATAGAACAACTGAGTTGCTACAGAGGTTCGCTTGGTACCGCCTCGGACCACTGCTCAGATAAGAAGTTATATGAACAGAACACACCTCTTGGAGCTTGGGAGATGTCTCAGTGGGTAAAAGCACTTGCTGTACAAACATGATCCCCCATATCCATATAAAAACCTAGGTGTAAGGATAGAGAAATGTGGATAACGGATGCATTCTAGCTGTCTAATCTAGCCAAATCAATGTTTCAGATCTAGCAAGGACCATGGCTCAAAAAGTAATGTGGGATGTGATATAGGAAGACACAGGCATTTACCTCTGAGTGCTGCCTGCATGCACGTGAGTGAGCACACCTGTATACACACCTGCATACACACCTGTATATATACATACACACACATACACCTGTATATATACATACACACACATGTTCCCACTTGTGTTTCATCCTAACAACATATTAATTGTCTTCTGTTTTCAAGATAGGTTTCCAGAGTTATGTAACGTGCTTAGACACAATGTAGTCACATTTTATAATAGCACTAAAAATTCAAAATGAAGACACGAAGGAAGTACCGAGTCAAGTAACGGGGAAATTAGGTTACATTGTTTCTGGCTTGATTTAAAACTGATGCCATTAAGGGGAGGGCATCAAGCAAGACTGGACAACAGGAGCGATGACATTTCCCAACCAAGTTAGAACCATAAAGCTTTCAAAAGGAACTAAATGTGGAATAATGGCTACTCCGGAAAGGTCAGTGTCAAAAAAACCAGGAGATAAATGAAAGGGAGAGGATTTAAGGGAACTGGGGCCCTGATTTATTCAGCCTCTTTGCTGTTGCTAATTTAAAAGCTTATGCTTTGAGAAATGGATAAAAGTTAATTGGTTACACTGAAAAAAAGATCAGTAAGATGAAGTCATTAAGTGGCATATAAATAGCATGGCTCACTTGCTTATGACAGGTAAGAAACACTTTAAATGTGAAAAGGAAGTACATGAAACTGGATTCAGTGTTCTGGGAGGAGGCCCACGTGCACGTTCACACTCCTTTTTTGTTGTTTGGTTTTGTTTTGTTCAAATTGCTGTCACCTGTCTTTGCCTCCATGTACCCAATAAAACCTTGTCCCTTCAGGCTCACACGAAACCTTTCTGCCAGTCTGTTGTACAGTTAGATTCTCCCCACAGCTGGCCTTTCTAGAATCTTTAGATAGACGACTATTTTCAACTTCATGGGATTTTCTCTTCTGTTGACACACCTCCGGTCGTTCTCTAGAACTTTACCTCAGACTGCTCAGACCGTGTCTCTCACCAGCCTCCTGCACCCCAGCACTAACCCTCCCATTTCTAGTCAGTCTGGACCCTTCTCACTCTTCTATCAATGCTACTTCAACAGGTTCTTTGTGAACACAGACAACCCCAATGCATCAGGCTTGATTTCCACAGCGCATTTCTCCCAGACTTTATCTCAGGACCTCTTGTCCTCTGTGAAGGTGTATAGTTCTACCTCCAGCTTCGACTCTCTACATGGCTAGGTAGTTTTCTACCTAAAATGAATGGGAGACCCAGAGTTGTGGCTCATTATTACAATGCCAGTCTCTCTAAGGAAGAAGGGGGAGGTGAGGTGGTGAGTTTAGCCTGCCCTACATAGTAAGACCTGTATCACAAGTTAAGTAATTAATAAAAAGTGAATACATTTGAATACCCCAGATTCTTCTCCTTCTATGCTCTTCTCAGGGGAAATGGCTTGAATCCACACAGTTGCTTGAGTTCGAGCTTTTATACATCTTAGAACCTTCACCTTTCTTTACTCAGCAATTAGAACCCGTTCTGTCACCTCATCCTTCAGTGTTCTATTTTTTGTCTAGTATCCCCTTTATCCTTCTGCTGGGCTCAGGCCTGCATTCTCTTGCACATTAACAGTTTCTGCAAGTCAGTCAGAATCACAACCCCTCTCCAGCCCTGCCCAGGCCTCTTAATTTCATCCCTTTATTTTCTCCACGGTGATTTTGCAAAAATATCGTCAGAGTCACATTGTTGCTGAGATTTATATCCTTTGCTGGTTTCCAAATGCTCTGTAAGCGAAAATCCTACTCACTGCACAGAGAAAACCCACAATTGAGAAGCAACCGTGCCCACAAATGTTTACCTGGGTTGCCCCAGACCTACCTGCCAAAGCATGTTGAGACCCACCCCTCACCAACACACATGACCATGGAATGCTCTTTGGCATGTTTTTCTCTTTCTGTCTTCCTGCCTTCCCATCCATTCCTTGCCTGGTGAACTCCTCTCTTTTTCTCTAAGACAGAAGTCAACCATTTCCTCCTCCAAGCAACCTTTCCAGGCAGTTACTCCTTCCTTGGCTGTCTCGTGATCCTATGCACATGTTCCTATCATCACACTTCCCAGACAGACAGTTTTGTGACCATCTGTTTACCCACTCGGTTTCCCCATTAGGCAGAGTTCTTAATATTTTTTTCAGATGTGACACATTTCACAGATGACATTCAATAGTGCAACACATTTTCCCCGATATTCCCAGTGAGGTAGCTGAAAGTCACTTTTCCCCTCCTCGAAAAGAAAGTGCATTATAGAGGGAGTGAGAGTGGCAAATGACAGTGACCCACTTTCTGCCCATGAGCACATTCCTATGAATTTATTTCTATTTGAAAAGTCATTTAGAAGTCTCATCCTGGAGTCAGTCTGCCCAGTTTAAATCCTACTTTGACCACTGTTGCCAAAAGCCCAAAAGAAATTATTTAACTTCCACAAACCTCAGTTGCTTTCTGTGTTGACCAAGAATTAGAATAGGACAAAGGTGTGTTGAGAGAATTAATACTGTCACAAAGGAAAATAGTTATTGCATTACTCTCTGGCTGCCACCAACTGATGCGCATCGGTTGATGTCTCTGACACTGAACAAGCCCCTCAGTGATTTTTCTGCTATACAATCTAACGTGATTCAGGTATTTTGGAGAAGACACAAAAATAGTCATTGATGAAATCTTCTCCAACTCCAGTAATTCATAAAATTGTAAAACTGTGGCATTGTATAAAGTGGGGGGTGTACTATTTGAGAGCATCACGTACATTTTCTTTCTGCACCGGGCACTCAGGTGTTGGGTCTCTTCACCTAAGCACGTTTGCAAGCCAGGGGAGGAGAGGAGAAAGCTCTAGAGCTGGAACAAGGTTCAGGAAGACAGAGACGTCAGCACCGCCACAGGAGGCTCCACCAACTTGAAGGCGAACAAGAAAGAAGCCGAGTTATTGGAAAGAAATTCGAGTGTGAATTGCTCTGAGTACAATATAAACCTTGTCTATTATGGGATTCCAGCTGTCAGTTTATTACCTTTAATTTCCCATTACTGGCTCCATGTCTGGAAAAGGTGTCTGGCCTCCAGGAGAGGAGTTAAGGTCAAACCTGTTGTTCATGGCTCTGCCAGCATTCCAAAGAGTGTTTAAACAAATCCACTGCAATGTCATTTATCTGCACTCCGTGTTCTAAGGAATATTTGTGATTGTAAAGCTTCTTCTTGCTGCCCATCTCTCATCAGGACGTTGGCCTGGCATAGGAGCCTTTTATAATGTGTGATGTAGAGGTATTCCCCACTGGAGGAGGGCAGAGTGGGAATGGTGTGGGTAGGCTCTGTCAGCTTATTTTTGGCCGATTTTACTCCAAAGAGATCTGCCTCTGACTCTATATGTGATGTCTCCATGCTGGTAGAATTTAGTTGTGTTTTCTGGTATATTAAATCGAACAGCACACTGTGGTCATTGCTACTTTTGCAACTTTTCTAACAAACAAAAATCGTCTTCTCTCAACTTAAGACACTAGGAACTACTTTGGAGCACTGAAGGACTGTTAAACTTTCATTGATTTGTTCCCAGAAGTTTATCTTTAGCTCTGAATGGACCACTACCAAGTGCGTGCGTCTTGTAATGGTTACACGAGAAGCTTTGCAGAGCTGAGTGTGGATTCATTTTTCTTTGTTTTCTCATTGTATACAGTGATCTCTCTCTCTCTCTCTCTCTCTCTCTCTCTCTCTCTCTCTCTCTCTCTCATATGCCTTATTTTCAGATCTTGCTGAGGCTTCATGGGATCAAGTAATGGGATACAGATGTATCCGTTTGACACCCAGAATGTGAAGTCACACAATTAGTTTAAACATTCAACAGGTAAAAATGCTAACTTCATGGTAGCAGCATAAGATTTCTTAGCTCTACATAGTAACACAAGCAATATATATTCTGTGCAATAATATAATGAACTGTTGACCTGCAATTACCCAACAGAATAATTCCAGTCAGAGAGTGTGATATAGTTAAGAAAATGCAAAATAGCATTGCATATCGTAAATCTCAATGGCATCTTGTGAGAACTTCGATTGGAAGCGATAGCGTCACTCATTGTTCAGTTTCTGGTCAGGCCCTATGTTCTCAGGAAGCAATCAGCAACTGCCAGTTGGTCATAGTGTTTTCTATCGAGCAGTACAATGAACATTGTTGGTTCTGGGTATGCTTGTAGCTCCCTCTTGACTCTACATAGTTCAAGTCTTTCAATTAATGCATAGGGTTTTATGGTGGCTCATTGTTAATCTTGTGGTTTATAGTAATGCCATTTTTGTTACAACCCCACTCCTCATCTGGCATTTAAAAAAATAATACACAAGTACTTACATTTCTGGCAATGTTTTCCATACCACCACATAGCAGAGACCCAAAGTCAAAAACCCTGCGGTGCTTCAGCTCGCACTGTCATGATGCTCCTTTAGCAAGGCTGAGGCAGATGGTGGTCCAGAAGGGCTGGGAGACCTCAACTCTCATGTTCTGAAAAAGCAGACACAACTCTGCCAAACCTTGCAATTTTTGGCCTCAAATAAAGTTGGACCTCATCCTTCTGTTGCTCCATCTTTCTTCTACCTTCTGTAGTAGGCATTGCCTGTCTTAGTTACCATGCTGTTCAAAAGCCCTGCCAAACTGGCATGGGTATATGGCCCAAATCATGGAATCTGAAATGTAGGAGCCACCACCTTTGTTATTTACCACCAAGCGAGAGAAGTTACAGGGAGACACTCTGTGTGAAGTCTGATGGTATTTCCCAAGGTGGAGTAATTTTAAATTCTATTCATCAAAAAGTGCTGTTATTTTGTGACCTGTTTTATTTTAATTTAATTTTTTTTAGGTTTTGCTGATGGCTGTATCTGCATGATATGAAATTATTAGGTTACACAAAACTGTAGTCATCCAAATGTTTGGTGCCTGTGGTGCCAATCATACTGAGCGATGAGATTTAATCACGAGACCTATGACAAAACATTCACGATCAACTCAAAACAGATTTTATTTTTTAAAAGGCTCTTGTCTTAATTATAGTCACCAATACTTTCATACCTATAATCAAGAGATAGTGTTCAGTGGAATCAAAACCTCATCAGGATCCATACCACAAACATGTCAACAGAAAATTTAAGCTAGCATTTTCCATGTCACTGTCCTTATACCAACTGCGAGCTTCCATTTCATCTGCTTGGTGGTTGAGTTTTTCTTCTTTGGAAGAACTCACATGATAGAACTTAAGACAGTGGTATTTTGATACGTTTCCACTTAATGCTGTCATTAATGTCCCTTTCCTGCCTTTATTTTTGCCTTTGTTCTTAGTGAGGTCACACATTTCATCCCCATCTGAACTCACTCTCCAGGTACTCTACTCACTGAGGAGAGGGCTACATTGCCACTCAGCTTATTTTAAATCAATGTCCATGTGTCATGCCTCTTAAGAGAATTTCCTGTCATTCTTTCTCCATAAACATCATAGGAGAACCATTGAAAAAACATTTTAGAGTCATTAAATACAAAGTTGCAATGAGTCCAAAAATGGTTTACATTCTCCATTTTATTCCCCTGATTTCTTTTTCATAAACCCTTTTTAATGTCTCCATAATCTGGGTATCATAGAAGACACTAGGAATATATAATATGAAGTCTTTCCAGAAAACTACTAATTTACTATTAATCTAGTAAATGACATACCAGATGAAGTAATTTAATAAACAATGGTATTACTTCTGTGTCATGAGGGCAGATGAGGAAGAAAAAGAAAAAGAGGCACTTGTTTTATCTGAACAGGTAAGACAGGACTTCACAGAGGAGGTTGTGTTTGATCAAGTTCCTAAAGAGAAAGTATAAGTCAGCCAAGACAGAGAAGAGAGGGTGATAAGACGGATGGGTGAAAAAATAGTTTAGGTATAAAAGAGTGTGGTGGTTTGTATATGCTTGGCCCAGTGAGTTGCACTATTAGGAGGTGTGGCCTTGTTGGAATAGAGGTGTTTGGGTAGGTGTGTCACTGTGGGAATGGGCTTCAATACCCTAGTCTTAGCTGCCTGGAAGCCAGTCTTTCCTAGAATCCTTCAGATGAAGATATAGAACTCTCAACTCCTCCAGCACTATGTCCCATGCTAACTGAACTTCTGAATCTGTAAGCTAGCCCTAATTAAATTTTGTTCTTATAAGAGTTGCCTTGGTCATGGTGCCTGTTCACAGCAGTAAAACCCTAACTAAGACAAAGGCTATATAGGAATGAGGTGATACTGCAGATTCAGGGATGTCTAGGGAGGTCACATAGCTGGAGTATAAGAATCATAGAACAAAAGAATTCATGGGGACTGGAGATGTGACTCAGCCAGAGAAGTAACTGGTAGAAAATATGAAGACATGTTTTTGGGTCCCCAGCATCAACTTAAAAACCAGGTGAGGTACGTCTTTGTAACCACAGAACTGAAGGAAGAGAGACAGATTTCCAAAGTTCATTGTCCAGTCAACTTGGCCAAATACTGAATGACCCTGTCTGAATAATGAAAAATATTTTATGAGGACTAGCAAAGCTATTTAATGCAGATGGTTGTAGAGGATTTCTTTATGTTGCTATAGTAACAATGGTGTTCCCATTCTAATAGTCTGATGTACAATATAATTGAGCTATGTTCTCTGAAATCTCTAGAAGGATTTTCAATGTTGATGGGACATAACCAGATTTACTTTGTCAGAAACAAGAAGCCTGGAGGAATAGCTCAGCAGTTAGAAGTAGCTGCTGCTTCTGTGAAGGATTAGTGTTTAGTTCTTAGCTCTCACATGACTGCTAACAACCTTAAGTAATTCTAGTTTTAGGGGATATAATGCCCTCTTATGGACTTCACAGACACTGCACACCTATGGTGAGCATACATACGTGCAAGCAAAACACATGCGAATAAAATAAAACAATAAATACTTTTAATTGAAACAAGGAAAATAATGTACTACAGTAAGACAAGACCAGTCACATATTAATGTTATATAGTTGAAACACTCCATATAATAAAATATGAGTGAATTCACAAAGAATACGGAAGCCAGAAGACAATGGTAACATCAACTGGATTTGGCCAATCACTAACTGAATATGTAAAGGATTGCTTCTTCTTATGCAGATAGTTACACTGTATGTCATGTCAAAGATATCAAGTCTGTGGGAAAACAAAGCTCAAACTGAGGGCATGTTAAATAGTGAATGAGAATGAGCTCTATAGCCTAATTACACTGTAGACCTTTAAAAAATCTGTTGCTTGGGCAATGGCTGATACATTAGAAGTCATCAGCACCAAAGTGGCTGTGGTTATCAAGAAGCCTCTTGAAAAAAAGAATATTGACACAGGGACTATGGTGTATGTAGAAATTTAGCAAAGGGAAGAATTATCACTGGAAGAGGCCAAGAGGAAAACTTTGGAGAAATGGAAGGAGTAGGGAAGGGTAAAGGGTTAGAGGAAATAACAGAACTAAATTACTAAGTAAGAGAACATTACTAAATAAGTGTTCTATGGAAAGAAAAAAGACAAGAGTGAGGACACAGAAACAAACAGAAAGACTTTCCCATTGACAACTTTTGAAAAAGTATAAACAGGACTGACCCTGAAGTGCCACTGACTAGAAGTCACTGTCCTTGCAGAAACATAGACAAAAAAGGACACAGTCACATGTGAGCTTGTCCTGTGGAAGGGGTGTCAAGAGATGAAGTCAGCGTGAAGACCAGGCTAAGGAGTTTGAACTTTATCTCAGCAGCAACATCAAAGCCTTGCAAGTAGGGCAGAGATAATTTCAGAGTTGTGCTTCAGAGAGAACATTCTGACAGCTGTGAGGAGGAAGCATGGACTAGGGCCAGCATGACAAGGAAGATAAGCCGAGAGCTTTAGGAGATCTCAGCCAGAAAGAGGGGGACCTTTGTGAGGGCATAGCAAGTGGGCAGTCAACCCATGACTACTTTCTGAGACTTGCTTTTCTGTCTGATAATGGTGGCTTCTCACTGGATCCTAGAGCTCCCGATATCAGCCTGCCCAAGATAGATCAGAATGAGGTTGTTCACTGTGGTGACATTGTCTGATTGCCCTTGGCTTTCAGTAGGACAAGATTCTAGTCTGCATTTAATTATGGCCTCAGCTCTAGTCTCAAGGGCAGATGATGTCCATTGCAGAGACATTCAGATACCATCAAATACAGTCTGATTCTCTTCTGTGCTTCATGAATGTCATTGGTGTGGCATAATTTCTATCAATTATCTGATACTTTATCCCCTACCTGATCATAGATCCAAAGTCAGCCTGTATTTGAAAAATAGTGGTACTCACCTAGGGGTATGTTCCCTGACTCCGGACAGCAAGTGGAGACATTTTAATTTTAACAATTGGTCAAGGAAAGGTAGATCGTGGCTGGTATCTAGAAGATGGAGGATGCTGTTAAGAATCTTGCAGTATATCAGGCTTCTCTGTATCAAACCCAATCCTACCACAAAGAACCTCATAGTGCCAAAGTTAAGCAAGTAACCCAAAGCCTGGGATATTATTTTTTAAGCAACACAATCTGGGTGTTCTTTATCGTAATGATGCGTATTTCTAGTTATCTCCTTTCGGGCCAGTATGCTTCCATTACCAAGTGAAATGTGCCATTGACTGCGGGTTGACTATCCCAAATTTAATTTTAAAACCTTTCCCAACTTGTCAGTACTTTTCTAGCCATGTTTTAACCTAATATTTGAAAGCATGAACATCTAGCTGAATGCCTTTGCCTTCATTGCATCTTCAGACAATGAACAGATAAAACTCAAAGGAAAACATCCACGTAGTTATTTTTACCAGATTGAGGCAGAATTATTAACATTTTTGAGTATCTCAAGTTTCCTGCATCCACTACAAGGCTGAGATAGCATAGAAGATAACCACAGTGCTGTTCTGTTATGGCAATGGGCCCTGAGAGGAGAATACACTGATCTTTGCATTCGTGTATTGAGACTGAGGCACAGATCTGAGATATTTATTGTCTTTCTAGGATAGCACCTTCACAGTCTCCTGATTGCTAAGAAAATAGATCATGTTTGTGCTCCAGTCTTCTCTCCCAGGATATTTCTAGGAAAGAACAAATTCTGGCAGGATTCAATAGGTCTGTGCCTTTATAAGGCAGGAGACAATTCACACTTCCCACAGCTACTAAAAATGTACTGGGTTTATATTAGAAATATAATCTGTACCCTCAGTAAAGCTCCATTTTTGTCTCATTCTGACTTTTTTTCTAGCAATTATTTATGATGCTAAAAAATTTTTTGAACAAAACACTGCATTTACCATAAACATAATATATACACCTGTAAGGCAATATTTATCATCAACATTTCAAGCAAATGGTTAGAATTTAAAAAAAAAGATTTTTTGTAAGGGTTAGGTGTTATACACTGATATAATGTAATGGCCTAGAATTAGCGACAGGTCACCTGAGGGTACTGAGAAGGCAACATGGGGTGAAGGCCAAGCCGTTTGTATTCATCTCTGGGTAGTATTCTCCCAGAAACTTTTCCCGGGCTGCATGTAAATGCCTTTTTAAATGTCTTCTTGATATTTCTCTTTGCACTCACATTGTAGCCTGTGTTAACTTTGAGGGGAGGTTATCATGAGAGTCACAGTTGTAGCAAGTACTGTATTCAGCTCTGGTGAAAAGACTGTGATATAAATACAATTATAAAGACCCTTCTCTGGCTGGAGAGATGACTCAGTGATTAAGAGCACTGGCTACTCTTCCAGAGGGCCTGAGCTCAATTCCCAGCAACCACATGGTGGCTCACAGCCCTCTATAATGAGATCTGCAGCCCTTTTCTGGCCTGCAGCTGTGCATGCAGATAGAACGCTCTTCTTTAAGATCCTTCTCACTATCCCTTACTTTGAAATCTATTCCTAGTATTTACTTGGTAATTTAACTTCCAAAGAAGGGGACCCCTGTCCATCTAGGCAATAATCTGGATGAGGAACTACTGTTGCCTCTGCCATGTTACCTTTACCACTGCATGCGTCACATTAAATTTGAATTATCTCTTTATGTGGCTGTCCCTTCCATTAGAATGAGGACCTTGGTCCAAGTGGTCCAAAGACCTCAACATAAAACTGGATACACTAAATATCATAGAGGAGATAGTGGTAAATAGCCAATGAAAGCATTGGTGCAGGAGACAATTTCCTGAACAGAACACCAATGGCTCAAGTTCTAAGACCAACAATTGATAAATGGAACCTCAGGAAACTGAAAAGCTTCTATAAGGCAAGGGACACTCTCAGTAGGACAAAATGGCAGCCTGCCAGTTGGGAAAGGAACTTTACCAGCCCTGCATCTGAAAGAGGGATAATATCTCAAATTTATAAGGAAGTCAGGAAGTTAGACACCAACAAACCAAATAACCCAATTAAAAATGGGGTACAGAGCTACACAGAGAATTCGCAACAGAGGAATCCAGAACAGACAAGAAGCTCTTGAAGAACAGTTCAGTCCTTAGTCATCAGGTAAATGCAAACAACTCTAAAATTCTATCTTACATCACTTTGAGATAAAAATAAACTCAAGTGACATCACATGCTTATGAGGAGATGGACTAAGAGGATCTCTACTCCATTGCTGATGGAGTGCAAACATAGACGACCACTTTGGAAATCAATTTGGTGATTTCTCAGAAAACTGGGACCAGTTCTACCTCAAGATCCAGCTATACCACTCCCGGGCATATACCCAGAAGATTCTCCACCATCACACAAAGACACTTGATCAACCATGTTCATAGCAACTTTATTCATAATAGCCAGAAACTAGAAGCAACCTAGATGTCCCTCAACTGAAAAATGGATAAAGAAAATGTGGTGCAGTTTATGGGACACCATTCAGCTATTCAAAACAAGGGCATCGTGAATTTTGCAGGCAAATGGATGGAACTTGGGAACATCATTGTGAGTGAGGTAACCCAGTCCCCAAGGACATGCATGATATGGCATTGTAAGTATACATTAGCCATAAAAGCAGGATACCCATGCTACAATTCATAGACCCAAAGAAGATAAATAAGAAGGAAAGCACAAGGGAGGATGCTGGAATCTCACTTAGAAGGGCAAATAAAATTTTATGGGGCAGATGGAAGAAGGGAAATGAGTGGGAGAGGGGATGAGGAAGGGAATGGAGGGGTTCATGATAGGTGTAGGAAGAGATAGGAGAGATGGCCAAATGGCCAGATGGCCATGAGAATGAGTGGAAATCTGTATCTGATAGAGATGTGGAGGTGAGGGCATTTTCATGACATGACAATGACCTGGGATAAGGGAAGTGCCCAAGAATCAATGTGAATGACCTTAGCTGTGACCATAGCATTGGGGATATGGAGTCTGAGAAGGCTACCCCCTATAGCTAGACAGGAAACCCCGTGGAGCCATAGGGCACCAACCCAGCCACAAAACTTTGGACCCAAAATTTATCCTGTCTACAAGATATTCATGGGTGAGGATGGAACAGATGCTGAGGGAACGGCCCAGCCATAACTAGTACAACTTGCGACCCATTCCCTGGGCAAGCATCAATCTCTGACACTATTAATGATACCCTATTATGCTTGCAGGGGGAAATCTAGCATGGCTGTCATCTGAAGGGTTCTATCCAGCAGGGGACATATGTAGACACCAACAAACAAACAGTACATGCAGCTTGGGGACTCCTGTAGAAGAATAGGAGAAAGAATTATAGATCCGAAGGGGACGGGATCTCTACAGGAAAACCAACAGAATCAACTAACCTGGACTCTCTGGGCTCTCAAAGACTGAACCACCAACCAAAGAGTATATACAAGCTGGACTTAGGCCTCCCCACACATGTATAGCAGATGTGTAGTTTGTTCTTCATGTGGGTACTGAACAATTGGAGCCACATCTATCCCAAAAATTGTTGCCTGTTCCTGGAGTATGTTCTTCTAGCTGGGCTGCCTTGTCTGGGGTCAATGGAAGATGGTGCTCCTAGCTTTACAGAGACTTGATGTGCCAGGATTAGGGGATAGAAGGAAGGACTGTGTGACAGGGTGACCAGGAGATGGGCAGTGAGCAAGATGTAAAGTAAATACAAATAAAAAAAAAAGGAAGGAAGGAAGGAAGAAGGGACCTTGAGCTAAATGTGTCTACTCAGTTTTTTTCTTTCTGTTACAAAGTTTTTTCTGTTCCAAGTTGTAACATGACATTGAACTTACCTTTCCCCATGTTTACCACTTTGTAAATAAATGTTGTAAAATATGACAGTGAAGTGAATTCAACTGCTTTTTGTCCTGTTTAATAAAACACCTAACTAAGGTAGAACCCTTTCAGCAGCCACCTCTGTTTTACCATCTTGGAAGTTTCTTTTTCCACTCCAGACACCTGGAAGTCCTTTCTGTCTGTTGAGGATGGTAAGCAAACCCTCAATGCAGGGACCTTGTGTCATCCTCTCTGGATCTGAGAAATATCTCCTGCCCCATGTAGCTTCTCCTGAAAATAAATTTACCTCTTTAGAATACTCTTCCGACTACCTGTTCTCTGTAGTCCATTTTTATCAGACTATTGACAACTGCTTTACTTAATGATATCAGCGGGAATAGTTACTTTCCTTTGCTGAACTAGTGCCCTAATGAAGGCACTGGATGTTATGTTCAAGTCATGCTAGAAAGAAGCTGTGTCTATTCCTGATCTTCCTAGAGCTTCTGGCTTAGCAGAGTTTAGGTCTTTGCTGTCCTTAGCTTTAGGCCATGCTCAGATTAGGAGAAATCCTTTAGCATGTTTGACGACATGAGGATACCAAAGATGTGCACTAATTCTACATTTTATATAAAATTGCCAAAAATGGAAGGAAATCCCGGTCAGAGAGTTAATTCATAATATTAGTATGAATTCAGTATCTTTGTAGAAGGGAAAATGTTGTAGAACCACATATTACTATTACTAATGTTAGCTGGCCCTCACTTTTCATTTACATTTTATATTTCTAAGCCAAATTAATGAAAAATGACCTATCCCTCTAATGAATAATTTGTCCCCAGGCATAAATTGGATGTAGTCATAAACACATTAGCAGTTTCAGGCTCACCAATTTTAAAACTCTGATGTTGGAAGGGACCTTAGGGATCAACTAGCACAGCCCCCTCATTTTCGTATTTATGCTTACAGCACTAATTATTACAATCTGCGGCCATGGGCAATGGTCGGAAGGCATTAACGGACCCACAGGAGTGCTCCACGAACCTGGCCTGTAATTGCCAGTTACAACTCAATCCTGGCACGAGAGGGAATGCATTTTTCCTTCTTTACTGTGAACGGATAGCCTTAGTCCACACCAAGTGTTTCCATTCATATTGAAAACTGAGGGGAGGAGGGGCAGGGAAACACATTGCAAATCAGCTGAGACTTTCTCTGTGTGGAGAAAATAATCTAGGTGGAAAATTAATTCAATGTCACAAGCCATTCTAATATGAATAACTTGATGCCAGAATTCAGTAGAAAGAGTTCGTTATGCAAGAATGAGGTCGAGAGTTTGGATCTCTACCTAAAAACTTGGTGTGCGGGGAGACATAGCTGTAATCACAGAAAGTGGAAGGCAGGGACTCCCCAAAGCAAGCTAGCAAGTGAATTAACTGACAGTGAACTCCAGGTTCAACAGACCTGAAGAAGACACTCAATGCCAAATTTCAGCCTCCACACAAATGCACACATCGATGTGCACCTTCATGGATGTGGAACATAATACCCAGTGCACATGTGAACATACATAGTCACACACAGACTTTAATACATCTGAAAATAGTGAAATAAATGTTTTCCTTAGATATACACTTCATTATGCATTGGATTAATAATCGTTTATACATATATACTGTTCGTTGGAAAAAGTTTCAGAAATGGTAAAATCTAAATGATGTTTTGATTCTACAATATACAACATCTGGTTTAACTAACTTTCACATGCATTCACTCGTCGCCTCTGGATTGGGGACATGGGCTAAACTGTTTACCAAATGGGGTTTCAAGCCTGTCTCCAGTGTTAAAATTAAACAGGGCTAAGCACTCAAATATCGTACTTTCTGATGACTAATAACTCCAAGCCATAAAGCGCCTTAGATAGAGATCTGTGTGTTGTAATGAAAATGTAATCATAAAACTCACACTGGAGTTTCTATCCTGCCAAGCCAAGTTACCATCAACAAACATGTTAATACCTGCCAGCATATTTCAGCACCTTCGTGTCAGAAAATAAGGAAATGCCAATTACGCTCAGAACTCAACAGATTCCACCAACTTAGGCATCTCTCAACTTGTGAGTTGAATGTGCTTTTACAATTCCGATTACTCAATCAATGATATCCATCTTTTAGGATGGGTGTTCCTTATTGGAGAGGCAACTTGTAATTTATAGCAATGGCTTTTTTTTTTAATAAAATGTTTCCAGTGTCTCACAGCAGCGCTCAGCTCCTTTAACAAGGGTGTTTTATGACAGAATTATTCTACGGCTTTCTCATGTCCCTTGTTGTGCCTAATCCCATGTGTCAAGACAAATGCCTTCTATCATCCAGACTCCTTTATACATTTTATGATTTATTCGTAGTCATTTGTTCCACAAACATTTCTGGAGCTCCTTTTCTAGGGCAGGCAGTGGTATGTTAGGTTTTATTCAATGATGAATAAAACATAGTCCCTAACCGCCAGGTGCGCACGAGGTAACAAGATAGGCATTTATGTGAATTGATGCCTGCAATACACTTTGGTAAATAAAGTAATCAGGTTGGGGATGAAGACACCGATGCTTCTAGGGAAGGGATGATTGTCAGCAGAACAAGGGAAACTTGCAAAGAGAATAAAACATGGGTTTTAAATTCACAGAAGTAAGAATTTCCTCAAAAATAAAAGAAACCAGAAGATGATAGATACAGAAAAGAAACAAGGAGAGCCGTGAATGGACATCCACGTAAAGAGTGGCAGGAGGTCGCCTGGAGAAGTCTGCTTCAAGTGACACTGAAGAAATGAGGCAGAAATATCTTATAGAATCTAATGCAGGCCATGCTGGGAAGTTGGATTTTCCCCTAATAAAATGAAACATTACAGGGTATTAAAATTAATTTAGGCTTCTAAAATTATTTCCTGTTATTTTACCTGTCAATTAAAAATTAACTTTTTTGGCACTTACATTACCTATGTTCCTACTAAGAAAGCTTTAACACAAGAATCTCAAGGCTGTGAAGTACACTGTATAAAACACAAATCACCTCCCCTGCAAAGAGCATAATGTCTAGATATACCTTGAAGAATAAATTAGGGAGCTTCAGAACAATCCATTGATGTCCCTATGGCTATGGCTGGCACTTCACAGATTTATAAATGGTTGAATTTTAAAACATTTTAACAAATACTAGAAGAAAGATTTGTCCCAATTATCTAATATCCTCAACCTTATCCCACTCGAAATAGCATCAGCCTTTGAAAAGCCTGTGAAGTCATAATCTTACTTGGGATGTTCACATGAGTGTGTGGTCAAGCAAAGAGCTAGTCACCTAAAAGATGCCTGGTATTTTAAAACCTTTTGATTTGAAAGAGACCATAAATACACTTAGATGTGATATATTATGTGTCCAAAGAAGGATATGACCAAATGTCACAGGAAAGCAGAGAGCCAGGACCTAGAATGGGTAGCAGAAGTATGGAGTGGTTTTCTGCCATGATTATTACATCTGCACTCATTTTGAAGGTCTATAAGGACAACAAAAAGCCAACAAAGAAACAGAATTACATGTGTCTAGGAAACTTACAGGAGCATGCATACCAGGTATTAGATTTGTGTTACCTTTTCCCAGCTCTGAACGTATCCTCCATCCTCCCAGGATGCTTGTTATTTGTCTCAGGCACTATGGTGCTTTCCCATTCAGCATCCTATTGGTCCTATTTATTCCTATGAAGTGAACATCTTTTGTGTATCAACTCAGTCTGACTGCCACCACCTGCCTCCACCCTCAGTCTCCTGGAGAGTTCTATGGTTTCCAGATGGGACTTAAAGGGTCCTGGCATTATGTCCTGGTCATTGTCTGATGCCTGCTACTGTCAGTTATAAAGCTGAGTGCTTTTAGGACTCCATAGTCCACTTTAATGACGATACATCTTATGTTGAACTCTCCCCCACTGTGTCAGTCCTTTGTGTCAGCATGAGGTAAAATTCACCTCTTCTATATCAAAGCCCCTGTACACTTTTTCCCATCTAGTAACTTGCCATTCCATGTTTGAATAGGTCCTCCTCTTCTGTTTGCTTGTACAAAGTATTGAGGACTGAGTGTCCCAGGCCTACTACATGGTAAGACGTTTGGTCTAGAATTTCTGATCCATATTAATGACATTCTCTGCAGATGCATATTGGAAGATATGGAAGATAGAATTGGGCAGGTACATACTAACACTCCATTGTCACTTTCTACATTAACATGAGATACGTGCTCTTATAAACCCAGATATATATGCTTTATATGTGTGTATATACATATATGTATGTACTTTACATGTATTTATATTTTACATGATCTAAAAATGTCATCGGTAGACATCACTCCCTACCACCCTAGAACAAACAAAAGGTCACCTGTACATTTAGAGAGCATTAGACACTAGAGGGATGTTTCCTCCTTAAGAAGAGATAACTATGTTTTTCTTGGCTCAAAGCAAGGGCCTACCTTTCTCTCAACAAATATGTGTACATATACTATGGATGGTTTCAGTTTCCTTCTGCATTGTGTTTTCTTAAAATCTCTGCAAGGACCCCATTTCACTAAATTTTCTAAGGTTCAGTCATGAAACACAGAAGTCTCAGGGAAAATCAGAAGTTTACAAAGCTTTGAGACAATGCCATAATAGGCGTTTCATTCAGCATTTATCACTTGTGGTGATTTGAAGAGTTGGGCCCCCATATACTCCTTTGTTTGAATGCTTGGCCCATAGGGAGTACCACCATTAGGCAGTGTGGCCTTGTTGGAGGAAATGCATCACTATGGGGGTAGGCTTTGAGGTTTCCTATTCTCAAGCTCTGCCTAGTGTGGAACCATAGTCTCCTCTTGGCTCCTTGGGAGGAGACAGCCCCCTGATGCCTGTGGATGTAGAACTCTCAGCTCTTTCTCCAGCACCATGTCTACCTTCATACTCCCTTACTTCCTGCCATGATAATAATGGACCGAATCTCTGAAACTGTAAGCCAGCCCCTTAAATGTTTTCTTTTATAAGACTTGCCCTGATCATGGTATCTATTCTCAGCAATAAAAGCTAACCAAGATGTCACTTCAAATAGCAAAGTTGGACCATAAAGACAAAGTTCTTAAATGTCCCAAAACCTACAACATTTAAAGAAAGTGAAACATGTACAGATCTCACCTGTGCCTTAACCTATTTTTCAAGATAACAACATAGATCCTCTGCCCCCCCCATCCCCATGTTCCTGACAAGAGAAAAATCTATATCAGATGATGAGGGAGTCTCCATCCATTTCTGTAATTTTTTATTTACTCTACTTTTCTATTTTCTCATGATAAAGAAATTTCTTCCTAGTAGAAAAGAATATAACAAAACTGACTGGATCTAATTCTGCTAAGTACTCACAATTTCATAATAAAGTCTTCAGTTGAAACAGCAATAATCCAGGACATCTCTGAGCGTACTTTCTCCTGAAACTCAACAGGATTTCTCACAGGTAGGTGCCCATCTCTGGAACCCTGGCAGTTTTTAGAAGCCAGGGTATTTGCAGAAAACAGGACATAAAATCTGTCACATGTAATGTCATCAAATTAGTGTCTCTGGCCTTTGAGTCCAAATTGCAATGCCTTAAATTGATATTAGTAAGCTCATTGAGATCTCTCAAGAGTTCTGAAGATATTGCACCATGGTGGATAAGACAGACCTAAACAGAGAAGGCTCTCAAAAGATGAAAAACAAATGCCTGGGAAACAATTAAAAAAAGTTCAACATCCTTAGTCATCAAGGAAGTACAAATGAAAGCTACTTTTAGAATCAACCTCGTACCAGTCAGAGTAACTAAGATCAATAAAACAAATGATAGCTCTTGTTAACAAGGACATGGGGTACGGAGGATACTCATCTAATACTAGTAGGAGGATCAACTCTTACAGCCACTATGGAAATTGATATGACCACTCTTCAGGAAACTGGAAATAGATTGACCTCAAGATCAAGTTATATCATTCTTGGATATATATCAGAAGGATTATACATCTTACTATAGAGACATTTCCTCATCCATGTTCATTGCTGATCTATTCATAATAGCAGGAAATTGGAAACAACTTAGATGTCTGTCAACAGATGAATGGATTATAAAAAAAAAGGTGTTACACTTATACAATGTAATACTATTCATCTGTTAAAAATGAAATCATGAAATTTAAAGATAAATGGATGGACCTAGAAAAAAATCATCCTGAAGGAGGTAACATAGACCCCAAAACAAATATGGCACATATTGCTTATATGTGGATATTGGTTTTTAAGTCTTTGATAAGCATTCAATGATCTTCATATCCTCAGAGGTTAGGTATAGAGTATGGGATTAATGGAGAGGGAAGGACTTCTCAAGGAAGGGGAAATAGAATATATTCTTATGAATGGGCTGGACAGGAATAGAACAAAAGGATTAAACATAGAGTGAGAAGGACAAAGAAGATAAGGGAGGGAATATAAGGAGAGACAGCTAAAACTAAGGGTCACTTGAGGAACATATGGAAATCTATAGGAAAAGTTTATTAAAATGTATACATATCAAAGAAAATGAAGTTGAACAATTAAATATTGGGAGAGGCCAATCCACAAGTAGACCTCTGTCACCAGCAAATGAAACCTATAGTAGACTTCTGTCACCAACCTTTAGTGCCAAGAATGGATTATATCTATTTGAGTTGTTGGCCAAAGAAGCTTTATGAAAATCCCCGAGCAACTCATGCTATTGCCAATATATTGATAAGTTCTCCCCAAACCGATAATAAGGCCCTATAGCTAAAGACAATGCCTACATAACTCATTGAACAGGGAGATGTTGATTTGGTACCTACTCAGAGCCTTCATCCCTAACTGATTAATATTCGTGATATTAGAGAGTACTCTGCACCCTATCATAGAAGAAAGATAAACACTAGCTAAACTAGAAAGACTTTGATCTATAATGGTGACCTGCCTATAAGACATGCTGGGATAATCATATCCCAAAAGTTGTGAGAGTAACCAATCACTACATGATTGGATTTAAGGCCTGCTTCATGAGGTGGAACCCATGGCTTGGGTGGCAATGTCAGGCTCACAAACCTGAAACTAGATAGGCTATGGAACTAAGGAAAAATAATACCACGGTTCTTCTGAAGGAACACAGCGAGAAAATGATTCCTAACAACTTTCTGCTATACTCATAAATCAATGTATCTCTCAGCCTTTAAAAGAGAAGTTTCCTCCTTCAGTATGTAGACACAAATACAGATACCCATAACTGAACAATATAGACTTTGAATCGTTCTAAATACTCTTTCCATCAAATTCCCTGCCTTGGGATTCAGAGAACTTTGTGGAAAGGAGAGAGAAAGATTATAAGAGCCAGAGGGGGTGGAAGACACCAAGCAACAATGCCTTCTAGACACTACAGAACTGACAC
Organism: Rattus norvegicus; assembly: GCF_021556685.1. Classification (NCBI taxonomy): domain Eukaryota; kingdom Metazoa; phylum Chordata; class Mammalia; order Rodentia; family Muridae; genus Rattus; species Rattus norvegicus. Next base: position 93,228,471 of record NC_141542.1, read on the forward strand.
ACAGATGAACTCAGAGACTGTGGAAGCATGTACAGAGTACATGGGGTCTGGGTCTGACAGGATCTCAGTGCCCCCACCCCATCTCTAATTTACAATTGCTTACAAAGGAAAATGCTTTTCTTTAATGGAGTAACACTCTTTATATAAACCATACTTATGGGCAGGCTCCAAGACCAGCTGTAGATGAACAATGCAACTTGAACTCAATGGTAATTTTGGAGGGTTTGTTTAATTTTTGTCTCATAATGCTTTGTATGGACACTTTTCTTTCTTTCTTCCTTTCTTTCTTCCTTCCTTCCTTCCTTCCTTTCTTTCTTTCTTTCTTTCTTTCTTTCTTTCTTTCTTTCTTTCTTTCTTTCTTTCTTCCTTCCTTCCTTCCTTCCTACCTTCCTTTCCTTCTTCCTTTCTCTCTTTTTCTTCATTTAGCTTTCAGATGTTTTGGGTATATTTTAGTTTCTAATGTGTTTTATGGGATTTCTGTGTATGCAAGTGTACTGTGGCTTTTCTTTGGCTCTTTGTTTTGTCCTTCTTGAAGTTTATTGTCAAGAGAGAGAGAGAGAGAGAGAGAGAGAGAGAGAGAGAGAGAGCGCTTGGGTGGTAGGGATGTGAGGAAGACCCTGGGGGGTAGGGGAAACTATTATCAGAAATATTTTATAAGAATTATGTTTCCAATCAAAATTAAAATTATAAAACAAAAACAAACCAGACACATAATTGTGTGCACACTTATCTGTGTTTAAACAGGTAAATCACAGATTTAAGGCTTGTGATCTTAATAATTTTCTTTCTGATGAAGCACTGAATATGCTTTTCTTTGAGTCTAGAGGGATGGCTCATCAGTTCAGAGCACTTGTTTCTTTCACAGAGGACCCTGGTTCAGTTCCCGGCACCCATGTGATTGTTCACAGCCATCCATGTATGATTCCATTTCCAAGAGATCACATGCACTCTTTTGTGCTCCGCAGACATCTGATACCCATGTGGTTCATATATACCCATGTGGGCAAAACTCGCACACATAAAAAATAGAATCAGTTTTAAAAAATATTTTTAAAATATTCTCTTAAAGGTTACAGATATCGATGAATATAACAGATAACAGATTTATCAATTGCAAAATATATTACTCTCCAAATATGTGACTATACTGATAAATATTTATTTGAAATGCCTAACTAATTTAATTACTTTCCACTCTTGGGGCAACTTGAATTTAGGCTAGCTGAAGCTCATAAAACTACTGTATTCTTTGAACTATTTCTCTTCTTTCAATTCAGGTGTTTTTCTACACGTTAAAAATTATATGTTAGAATGTGTCTCATTCAGATATTGGTTATTAAATTGTGGCAGTGAATAATGTCCTATGCAGAGTGTCTCCTAGAACAAAAGATTGTCTCCCAGTCAATCTACACGTCCATTGGAGGCACAGTGAGGACAATGTGAAATATTTCAAGCCATTAAATCATTGACTTGACCCAAGAAAAAGAGAAACTTCGAAAAATTCTATCCCGAAGGAACTTGGGTTACTTTTGCTCACATTCCCGTAACCAGAACAGACAATAAGAGTTTTATTCAGGTCAAAGGGGGAGGAAGAACACAGCATCACCATGTGCCTAGCAGGAAGAGAGCAAGAAACAGCAGAGAACAAGAAGGACTTAATCCAGATGGGAAGGATTGTGGCTGTTGTTGTTTCTTTACTCCTTGGTAATGTCCCCACTTTAAGCTCTATAGTGGGCTATGTAGTGCCTTCCCATGGCCTGGACACCGTTGTGATATACAATTTGCTTGAAGACACCCGGAGGCTATGGGCCATGGGAAACTTAATCAGTTGCTTCCAATCCAGACTTTGGATTGTATAACTTCTTTGGAACATTAACTTCTTACACAGCATCTTGGTTTTCACAGTTGTATACATAGCCCTTTTCATGTACTGATAGCACTCCTGCATTTCGTTCCCTGTATCTCCCTGTTTAATGGACACTCAAGAGATTTCCCAAGGCGTTGCTGTAAAACCAAACTAGAAGCCATGTCTCCCTTCTTGAGACACTTTGTGGAAAGGCTATGTTCTGATTAGCTTTGCTACTCTAAGATTTCTTAGCATGAGCCTTTGCGATTGTAGAATGAAAACAATTGTTATTTCGCCGTGGTCCATGTTCTTTAATTTGTAGACTTTTTATAATAATCAGGCAATCTTTTTCTGAGTTCTTGTTTTTCTTATAACATAGGTTGTCAAATCTGGCCAACAACACTCATCGCACACTAACAAGCTAACGGTCTAATATTTTTACCTCAAAGAGAAGAGTTTGACTACCTAAGCTGCTGTCAGAGCTACTGTTGTATTGAACACAGTTTTACTAAACCCTTCACTATAGCCTGGGCATGTCTTCAGTATTCATTTCTTTGCTACTGGTCAATGAACACCAAGACATAGCTATGTATTCCCTGGTATTTCCTGGCTGTGTTCTCACATAGCACATCAAATGTCTTCTCCTATCTGGATTAGTTCAAAGTATCTGAGCTATGTTAAAATAAGAGCCGATTCTCAATCTTCAGAAACTGAATGCAACAAAAGTTTTTTGTTGTTGTTTTGGTTTGGGGTTTTTTTTTTGTTGTTGTTGTTTTCTTTCTAGTTAGTTTGCTTTTTTGTCATCCATTCTACTTGCCTGTCTCAAAGTTTAGATAGGCCGAGTTACCTGAATTTCATGCAACTCTTTCACTTTTCCTTTGGGAGAATTTTTGCTCATTCCAAGTGCATCTTGATGAAGACTGAAGAAAGGATTCTGTCAAAATGCAATTTAATAAACATACGGGGACATGGGTGAGATGCTACTCATAGAAGGCTGACAGACCCTCACACAACGTACCCGCATAAAAGCTTATCCTAACATTGAAGGCCTTGTGAAGTCTTAATTCAGTCCTACACCTTCCCTGTGCTGTGCGTCACCCACATAACAATCCTGAAACCTATTCTCTGGCACTCTTAAGGAATATTGTTTCAATATTTACAAAGCTGCCTTCTAATTACATATCTACCTGCTTGTTTTTAGACTTTGGGCTCTTGGAGGATAATGTTTCACTAATTTTTCAATTCCAAGCACCTATTCACTGTGAGGAACATGATAGATTCTAAAGAAATTACTATGGAGGGAATTTGTTTTTGAAAAATTGATTATATTACAGATTCTGTAGTTGATTTTCCCCTCTAGATTAAGATTCTAATTACACATTCTAACATAATGAGATTTGAATTTTAATAAAGAAATTTGGTCTTATAATTGTTACTTATTTGAAACACCTTTTTTCCATCCCATCTCCCATTATCACAGTCTATGGTTTCATAACAGCAGACTCTGTATACAACGGCTGCTCTGTACTAAACGTGTTTAGTTTTATTTCTTCTCATTCATTCTGTGTCTAACATAATTACTTTCTGTCATTAAAAACTTATTTTGGACATATTGGCCATAATGATTTTTCTGTCCTTTGTCTCAAAGTCCTGCTGATTTCAGGATTAAACCAAGACACTCTTACAAGTTTTCTGAGACCTCTCAGGGCCTCCCCTCTTCATTTCACTCAACTCCCATTTCTCCATCTTCGGTCCTCCAGCTCCCCACACTGATAAGAGCACCTCTAAGGCATCTGCATTCCTCAGGCTTACCACATGTCCCGTTTCTGCATTTTTGTGGCAGAAACAATCTCCTCCTTTTGGCAAGTCAAATTCTCCTCCCCCTTCTGATACTGCTTCTACCAGAGTTCAACCATTCTTGACTCCTCCTAGATTAGGTCAAGTTATTCTTTTAATTTTTTCCAGTATCCTATATGCCTGTATTTTAATAATTACTGTGCTTTTTGATTCATGCCCATATACTGATGTAAGACCGATGGTAAAACTCATCCTAAATTAATGGTTCTGCTCCTGAGGTGTGACTTAGAATATCTACAGGTAACTTTGATTGGTCAGATTGGGAAATGCTACCGACATGTGATGGGAGAAGCCAGGGGTTCTGCTAATGTATATAGTATATTATATAGCCATGTACATATAATTTATGATTCATCTTAAACACACACACACACACACACACACACACACACACACACACACGGTAATATACTTAAAGTGCTTTTATGATTGGAGATTGTGAACCAAAACAGGAATTTATACACTGTCAGAAAAACTTGCAATAGATGCTTGATAAAGGTTACTGTTTGCCTTCATTGAAAGGCTGGTTAGAGTTTTGAAAATCATGTCATAGAAAGTGCTCAAGTATCTGTGATTGTGTGGAATATAAAGCAGAAGATGAAGGGCCTTGTTATCTGTTTTCAAAACCCTGAAAGATTATTTTGTAGAAGGATTTGTTACAGTGGTGTACCTCCAGAAGGCAGAGCTAAGATCAATGGAACCAAATACTGAAGACTATTTCAATACCACGGAAGGAGAATGCTCTAATGATTTTGCCATTGGGGTGGAGAAATGAGTAGTATTGTGCTGTAGGCAGTTGTCTGTTGGAATGAAATGTGGGACAAAATAAGATACATGATCATCAACACAACCATTGTAGAAATGTATTGTTCAAAAGTCTGAACAGACTTAGATGACATGAACGTGAAAGGAAATAATGGGTATGGAGGTACAGGTGGGGAGAAGATGGTAGAATGGAAGCGACGGGTGGAAGGGTGGAATGAGAGACAACTGGCACTAAAGGTGTTTGAAGAGGTGTATGAAAATCTTCTATTTTACGGCACGCATATGTGTATATATGTGCACACACACACACTCACACACTCACACACACACACAGGCTCATATAAAACAGTTTCATTTTTGTTGCCTTAGAACAGAAAATGATGCTTTTCCTAGAAGCCATATGAACCAAATGAAAAAAACCTGAAACCAGACGAGGCTACCTTCCCTTGAGTTATTTATTGGTCAGTGGTGTTCTGGCCACGCCCACCTCCCCACCAAGGAACACGGGTGATTTCCATTACTCTTGTTTCACACAAAACCATGATGGTGATGTTCTACTGCTGAAGGAGCCACCCAATTTGGTCATAAGACAGAGAAATCCATTAAGTATTAGCTAGGAAGCTTCCTCCATTCTGCTTAGCTTTCAATAGTACCTGCAGCTGCTGCTGTGTAGGTCCATGACTAAAATCGTGGTACAAATGTTGTGGGAATAACCTCCTGCTTTCTGATTGGATTTAGAGCCTGCTTTATAGGAGGAAACTGCAGTCTGACTAAGAACCAATGGTTGCGGTACTCACAGTCTCCAAGGATGAAACATGTGCTACTATTATTCTACTAAATGGACATAGTATCAAACTGTCCTTTAGAGTCATATCTGTATACTCGGGCTTTATTAGAGAAGGTTCTTTGTACAGTAGATGATGGTTAAGACTGAAACTCATAGCTAGTCAAAGTGTAGAGAATAAATGTCAATGTAGTGCTCAGCCATAAGCAGCACCTCTATATCTCATCCCCTAAGGCTTCAGAACCGCCATGGAAGGGAGAGTAGAAAGACTTTAAGAACAGTTGTTGTGGAAGACCTGAGTAATACTCTGTCTTCTGGACATGGAAAGCTCACACAAGTGAACACACAGCAGCTGTGGTAGCCTGCACAAGATGAGCACAAGATCAGGCCAGTCAACATTCTAGCATGGATGGATTTTAGGGGAACCTCTCTCTCAGGTAAGAAACTGTTGGAAGTTGATGGCTTCTGTGGGAGGGGGAGTCAGTTTTCTCTAAGCATATGGTCCTTAGTAGGTTGACCATGCTGCAGTGCATAGATGGCTCTACTGACAAGAGTATATAGACAGTACTGATTGAATTTAATTGGTTATTAAAAATAAGAAAGGGGGACACAAAGTTTGGAAGAGTAAGGAGGTGATGGGTGCTTATGGTGAGAGTAGCTGGAGTATATATGAATAAAATACAATGTGAATTCTCAAAGAATCAGTAAAAATGTATGTCTTTAAAAAGGAAAAAAAATTGAATAAAGTTTCAAACAGTTCTTCATGTCCTCTAGGGTTCCACATTATGTGTTTAAAGTAAAAGATGAAAACTCGTGCTTAGGGGTATACCGTGTTTTAAAAAAAAAATGTTTTCAACAGCAGTTTTGAAATCAGCACTGAACATTCATAAAGTGTGAAACCGTAAACAAACAATCCGGGCTTCACTTATAATGTGAAAAAGTAGGTCAGCTTCATGGGAAATGTAATATTTTCATATCAGAAGTTCACAGTGGAAATAGGAACCCGTAAAAGCATGACCTTGGGAGAGTGTGATATACTATCCCTAATATTCCTCAACACAATGACACTGTTACAAGCAAGAGACAGTCCCAAAGAGATACAAGCAGTCATGGTCCAAGATGTCTGTTAGTCCCTGAGAAGGTCACTTCAGATGATGGAGAGCATTTAAACAAGTTAAGCTCAAATGAAGCTTGCATTAAAATAGCCGCATTATCTTGTTGAACTGAAATAAAAGTTTAATTTCTGTTATTTGTGAAATTACATTTTTGTACTTAATGGAAAAAAAGTAGAGTACAAATAGGAAATATGTCAGTGAATCTGGTGAACTTGTATGCAGTGAATAGGAAGCGGCCTTTATATTGGTTGTGTAAGATTCTTCTCTTCGGATCAGGCTGACAAGGAATAGTATACACGTGCCTTCTGACATTGGTTACTATTCAAAGCGGAACCACAAAGGCCAGACCTGCAGGCTCATTTATTCTCCAGAGCTAAACAATCTCCTGAGGAAGACAGATGCATTTCCTAAGATAGGCTTTTATCAAAGAACAGCTGATACTGACTAATCAGAGCTGCCTGGTGGCTCAAGCTCACATCTGTTTCAAAGATTTGCTGACTACTAACAGAGCACAGCTTTTGTTTGAGACTTCCTTAAGGTCACTCATTGCCTACTATCATTAGACCTGGGCACAAATTGGTTTGCACGATGCCATCTACTATACCAAACCAGAGGGGAAAAGAACAATCAGGTATGTTTGAGATGAAATGAGGTAAGTCTTACAGAACATGCTCATTAATGCAATAATGAAAAGGATTTTTGTACTGGACTGAAGGTTTTATTCATTACAATAAGACTCACAGTTTACATATGGGAGGCAGAATGAAGTCACTCAGAAGAATGTCCCAGTAGAGAAAATCAGAAACCACACGAGACTTTTAAACAGTCTACTCTGTTCGCAGACCTCAAGAATGACTCAGTTAACCTGTTGTGTGCTGCCTTGCATTTCCCTGAAATTATCTGTAACCCACTGAGTATACCTACAAAACTGTAAAAATATATCACAGAAGATCATGGGCTATCCAGATACTTCTCACATTACGTTATGTTAGTCCTAACAGGCAACTGGACTCATAGGACACTTTCCAAGGTACACATTGACTGCTTGACCTAGGTTGTAGATGTAGAAATTAGTGGTACTAAGAAAAGAGAGTTTCTAACAGAAGTTGAGTTTTCAAAAGATTAAGTAATGATTTATATTCAGAATGAGAGTAGCTTGCATCAACATTATGAATACATAGCAAGTGACATAACAGAAATGGATAATTTTGAATGGTGAGTAGAAATTTTGGTGGCATTGAAATGGATTGAATTTTAGAGCAATTTTTTTAAATCACACTCTGGATTAGAGTGATATGTGACTAGATTAATGAATCATTTTTTTTGGAATTTTTATTTGCAGACTTTGTCCTTCAAGTTTTCATTAGTTTTAGACACTCTTGTTATTGAACTAATAAAACCTTGGTTAAAAAACTGATAAGCAATGCCCCCCCCCCCCATATTTAGGAAGCTTAGGTAGAAGGACCCTGTTTGTGAACCCAGCCTTGGCTAGCTAGTGAAACTCTGTCATAAAACAGAATAAAACTAAACTAACACTGGATGAAAACAAAGATAAACACCAGGTACGATTAGTTGTTTTGCTTAGTGGCATTAGTAATAACAATAACTTCTGTCACTGACTGATATTTGGAATTTATCTGAAAATAAGGATCCTATTCAAATTTCAGTTGTAATCTTTACATGTCATCTGTCAAAAGTCTTCCCTGAGGTTAAGCACACAGCCAGCCGGAAAATGTTGACAGTGTCTGCAGCTCTCCTTTTGAGGTAATCCATTTGTCCAGGACTTACTTGTTCAGAAGCTGCAATGACATTTATGTAAATGTCGATATCGTTGACATGTACAATTAATCTGGGTAGAGTCAAAATGCTGCCTCCCCTGGAACAGAAAAGTGATGGGCTTTTGATTAATCAGGATGTACTAGGGCTCTCCTGTACCTGGACAGCTAACATTAAAGGACCACTGAGGTCCTTCCACACCAATTTAAGTTAGAAGAAGCAACTATTTTGTGACTCACTACATCTATAAATCCCTGTAGCCACTTGTCTCTAGTTTGTGTATCTTTTTTGTTATTTTTATTTTTTTTGGGGGGGGGCTGTTTTTGGTTTTTGGTTTTTTATTCTTTAATCCATTTTTATAGTCCAGATTTCATTCCCCTCCAGATCTGTCCCTGATTACTCCCCATCTCATACCTCCTCACCCTCCCCATACTCCCCATCTCCAAGAGGATGTCTCCAACCCCAACCCTCACCAGGCCTCCCTTCTCCCTGGGAGCCTCAAGTCTCTCAAGGGTTAAGTACGTCTTCTCTCACTGAGGCCAGAAAAGGCAGTTCTCTGCTGTATATGTGTCCGGGGCCTCATATCAGCTGTCTTGTTTGTGGCTCGGTGTCTGATTGATCTAGGGGGTCTAGATCAGTTGAAATTGCTGATCTTCCCACGGGGGCCACCCTCCTCCTCAGCTTCCTCTAGCTTTTCCCAATTCAACCACAGGGGTCCCCAGCTTCCGTTTATTGGTTGGGTGCTCGTATCTGCATTTGACTCTTTCAGCTATGTATTCTGCCTCTCAGAGGGCAGCCATGCTAGGCTCCTGTCTGCAAGCACATCACAGCATCTGTAACAGTCTCAGTGCCCCCCTCCCCTTGAGCTGAATCTCAATTTGGGCTTGTAACTGGAACTCCTTTCTCTCATGCTCTTCTCCATTTTTGTCCCTGAAGTTCCTTCGGACAGGAACAATTTTAGGTCAGAGCTTTTGACTGTGGAATGGCAACCCTATCCTTCCACTTGATGTTCTGTCCCTCCACTGGAGTAGACTTTACAGGTTCCCCCTTCCCACTATGGAGCACTTCATCCAAGGTTCCCTCCCTTTGAGTCTTGAGAGTCTCTTACCTCCCAGGTCAATAGTACATTCTAGAAGTTCCCCCCTCCCCCTGCCACTTCCACCTCTTGAGGTTGCCGGTTTCCATTCTTTCTGCTTGCCCTTTGCAGAAGAGAAAATATAGTGCTTAATATTTACTTAATAAGTTTTAAGTGTTAAGCTTTGTATAGAGCCTTGACCTTAGGAACTCTTTAAAAGAGCTCTGAGTGAGGTCCAGTTATCCTCATTTACACAAAAGGGGGCAAGTTAGTTACTCGTTTAAATATACACAACTAAGTTGTGCTTAAGATAGAATTTGAATCCAGATCTTCCCAGCATTGTTATAATCATTATCCTCTTTCTCCCTTCTAATCAGCTAGCAATAATTATTTTTAATCTTCTGCAATTCTACCACTCCAATCACCTCATGTTGATAGGACTAACATTTATTGGTTATTAATGTTTCAAACCTTTGTGGTTAAGGATTTGATATTTACTCATTTAAAACACCATTTGGAGACCTGTGAAATAGATAAAATTGCCGTTGGTCTTATATTACACACAGGGAAACTGAGGCATGGGGAAAGCTTTGTCAACTCCCTGGGGTTGCATGTTTACAGAGCTAAAGCGAGATCGGAGCCCTGACATGTTCAGAGAGCTCGTTCTTACTCTCAGCTGTCTTCAACTGATGTACTCAGTGTGCTGTGCAATGTAAAACAGAACAAGCACAGGCTTAGCTTTGACCTTGATGCATGCAGTGTATCGCTGTGTAATTACCTAATAGAGATGCCACAGAGAGCTTCTCTGGGTGTCTTTCTTCAGATGGTTTATGCACTCGCCGAATCAGACTGAATAAATAATACCAGGCTGAGCTATGCCTTTTACATGTTTAGGAATCAATTTCTTCTATTTAATAAGACCATATTTCAGAAAGACCAATTCTTTCCATTCTATTCAGAACATAGGAGATCCTTCAACAAAAAATACGTATGATTTATATGCTGTTTGCCCACAAAACTATCCTTTCTGTTCAAAATAAATTAATTATGGAGGGTGTAGTAGGTCAAATACTCCAGTGTGTCTGAGTATCCATTCTGTTTCAAACAGAGGACTCAAAGTAAGATCTTAGAATTGATTTGTGTCTTTTAAAAATAAGTAGACATCTTGCTTGCCTTTGAAGAGCCCCTTGCTAATCTCAGATTGCCATCTGAAATTTTAATTAGTGATTTAAAATGTGCTTACACAAAGAACCTTGTCCAAGTTGTCTGTTTCTGCCAAATTAAACTATTAAACTAAGTAACCTAATTAAAATCCTTTTAGCTTTTAATCAATATTTTATTTACATTCATATTTCCTGAGAAGCCTGATGAGTTTTTCGGGATGTGATAGTTATGGCTCCCCTATTTATCAAAGGTCAATTTTAAGGAGTTCCCTTCTCTAAGGCCATGGAGTCAGCAGGAAGCTGATGAGGACACCTTTGGTTCATGCCCCTCTGTCCTCTACCAGCCCCCACTGCACAGTAAGTAATGTTGCTTGGGGTTTGTGCAGTTCTGGGAGATGCCCAGGCTCTGGCTGTGGGAGGCAGGACAGCTTCATTGCTCTCATGTAGCTAGGCTCTTCATTTCTCCTACCAGAGACCCTGGTAGCTTGTACCATGAGGAGACCTTCAAATCCAAACCTGCCCTTAGTCCGTATTCTCAAAATCAACTGACACAAAATGTATGACAGCAATGTGTTTAGTTGTGTCACAACATCCTTCCCATTCATCCCATTTCCAGGACTTTCATCAAGGTATATATCCATATCTCTAAGAACAAATTTCTAAATTTTAGAAGTCAGCTATTAATTTTTAATGATAAAGGCAATGAACTAGCTCCCTTCAATTTTCTCTGGTAGCTGTCCTGTACACACGAATACATCACCACCATGGTAAATGAATCATGCTATCACAGAGGGAATTTAAAACAAAAATCCTTTTCTGTCTGAATTGGTCTCTCCCCTCCTTCTTCCTTCCTAACTTCATTGCCTTCCAGTTTGTTTCTACTTGAGCCTCTGATTCTTCCTTATTCTGATGAGATCTCTCTTCATACCATGAAAATCGATCATTTGTCTTTATGGACCTTGTGGTTGGAGCTTTCTGACAGGCTGCGGGTAGGTTTGTTGGGTTACTCTATCTGGATGATGTTCAACTCGCCTCTCTTAGAGCTTGTTCACTTCCTCTCACCTCTACCTCCTCAGTGACAAGCACTGGGATTACAAGTGTGTGCTACCTTGCCCTGTTTATATGGTACTGAGACTTGATCTCAGAACTTTGTGTGTGCTTGCAGATCACTTTTGTCAGCTAAGCAAAATCCCCACATTCCAATCATTATCTTTATAGGATAAGTATCGCATCTCAAGAACATAGAGACTACTATTATGTCATGAGAGGGCAAGCCAAATCTGTGCCATCTAACATATCTTAAAAATGTCATCATAACACTTTTGCGGTAGTTGATAGTTTCTTTGGCTACAGAATGTTTGGCATGTTTTTTTCTTCTTCTAAAGATAACTATGACACTATCTCCTACCTTATACATTTTTAGACTGTGACTTTGATATTCCTGTCATAGAGAGGTAGCATTCTCACCAACTGCCTTTGAATCTTGACAGAATTATGACTTTAGCAAAATTAACACTACGTGAGTTCCATAGTGTGTGTGTGTGTGTGTGTGTGTTTTGTAAATATGTTATTTTCACCTTGAGACACCTGTTCCAAGAATTCAACTAGTATGCTGATAAGGAACACACACAGTGTACACATTCACATGGAGAGGAAGTTGCAGCCGATCCTGCAGGTGGCTGTCTCAGAAGTGAGTCTTCTGACTTTTGAAGCCAATAAGCTTAAGCCACTTAGAACAGACAAGCCATCCTTTGTGATCAAAGGATGCAAATTCCACATCTCTGAAAAATACTTATGATATGGTACTTGGGGATTGTGTAGCAATGGATAACTGGACAAGATGGGGGAAAAGTCCTGAGAAGTTTTAAAGTAGACCAGTTCTCTGTTTCTTAGATATGTATGTTGCTGTGATAAGAATGACTGATGTTCTAATTTCTGATAGACTTAATATAATGTTTCTTAAAATGCGAGGAACTTTGTGCTACTTATTCATTGGCACCATGCAGAAGTCTTGTCATATTGAACAATGGCATTCCTCTTTTAATTCGTGGTATTCAGACTCAATCATAGGAAGTAGTTTCTTACTTCTCTTCTTGTTTTCTATCTGAATAGGTTTCTGAGTCAATTTCTCTCATCTTCAATTCTCTATTCTCTTTCATTCCTTTGTCTTCTATCTTACTATGTTTTGTTCTATTTCCCGTGATAATTTCAATTCCTATGCAACCATTCTTCGAGACTTGAAATTTCTCTGACCTGAAGTCACAGGTGGTTGGACAATGAGAACACATTCTGAAAAAGTAGTTGTTAGGGCGATTTTGTCACTGTGTGAGCATCATAGAACATGCTTACTCACACTGAGGTGGCTGTGGTATCCCAACGATGCTATTTTATGGGGCTACTTCAGAATATGTTTCATTGTGGGTCACAATGCCATTGTGTGGTCTGTGACTAAAGTCTTAATGTTCTTGAATATTCTCTTTCTTCTGTTATTCTCTCATGATTATATCAGCCTTGCTCGTCTCTAAGATAGAGTTCATGGTTCCCATAGTTAATTTTTTTCTCGATGTGCTTCAGTTTTTTCTTTTGATAGAAATTCATCTGTGGGTGTACATTTATGGTACTTTTGCTATGTTTCTTTAACAGACTAAACCAAAACAGACTAAAATTAATGGCTTTCTGCATATCTACCTGTCCTTTATCTTTCATATTGGAGCATTTCCAGGATCACTGGAAACTGATAAAATGTAGAGGAGAAAAATGACATTAGCATCTTTGGGTCTCTCCTATCCACTGTGGCCTCCACCTCAGGGTTGGTTGTCTAATTGGGCCATTCCACAAGACAATCCCCTTTCTCATTTGAATGAACTAACTTCACCACAGAATTCCTCAGTGTTCTCTGCATAATACTGGCTGTCAGAGTTCTAGTAGGGGAATAAGGAGAAAGGTGTTAGCAATCTCAGAATGCAGAATATCAAGATTTTTTGCCTGGAATCCCCCTAACCATTTCTGGAGAATGAATCTCTTTTCATTTATCTCTAGGTTTTGATCTGAATTGTAAACATTTGCAGTTACAACGGAATTGTAGACTAATTGTAAATTCTCAAGAGACTTTAAAAAATTTCCACCCTCTCTCTTTCTCTGTCTCTCTGCCTCTCTGTCTTTCTGTCTCTCTGTCTCTGTCTCTGTCTCTGTCTCTGTCTCTGTGTCTGTCTCTCTCTCTCTCTCTCTCTCTCTCTCTCACACACACACACACACACACACACACACATGCAAACACACTCTCACACAAAGAGACGTGTGCTCACCCTCTGTGGAGGTCTAGTGCTGCATTTTGTAAGTCATGAAAAATGCAAAGCAAACGATATTCCTTCTTCCCTACGCATCCCTTTCTCTCTCAGTTCTGCTCTCCTCTTTCTTTCTGCTACCCTTGCTTTCCCTCCCCCTTTCCTTCTTTTATCTTTTCCATCTTATGTGTCTACACATTTGTGTACATATGAAGAAGGTGTTTGCATACCAACCAAATGCTGACCCTTGCAGTCATCCCAAACTGCTCTTCTATCATATTCACAGAGGCAGGGGCTAGCAATCAAAACAAGAGTTCGCCTTTGGATAGCTAGTTTTCTCGGAGGATTACCTGTCTATGTTTTCTGAAGCCAGAATTACAGGCAGGCTCCCAAAACAAGTGGGCTTTTAAGTGAGTTTCTGGAGACTCAGACTCTGGTAATCGTTACTGCAAGCTTACATGTCAGAGAAGATGTATCCCCAGCTTTCTATTTTTCTTCTATCTTCTCTTCTCCCCCAACCCCAGCCCTTTACCACCACTTTCTCTTTTTCTTTCTTCTTCCTCTCTTCTCTTTTTCTGCTTCCTCATATTTCTCCTTCTCCTCTCCATTTTGTCCTTCTTTTCTTTTACTAGTTCTATTAACATATATTATTACTAGTCCTTTTTCTTATACATTTTCTCATACTTTTTAATTCTTTTCTCTGTCCTTGTTGATTGATGAAAGCATTCAGTAGAATTAGAAATAATTTTGACTGTCATTATTCTATTGAGCTTTTCAAAGTGAAGTTAAATACCAATGCTATTTGACTATTTCTATGTGACAACATCCCAAAACTAGGGTGTGTGAATCAATGAGCTTTAAGGACATATAAGGAAGTCTGGGAAGCTTCCCTTGTCCAGCTAATCTCTGTAACAGACAGCCTCATCACCTTGCCCAGTTGTTTGGTTACCTTTAGACATACAAATGAGACCAACTAAGACAAGTCAACCTTTGAGCAACTTGCCACCCAAGCTGACCACTGAAATTTTATGAACCAGCAAAAGAGGAGGAACTAAGGCAATATTAAGAGCTATATCTTTGTCCACATGTAGTCTACAGAAAGCTGAACATGCCTGTGATCTGGATCATCCTGAGCCCAACTCAGTTATAAAGACCCTTACAAAAAGTTATCAGGAGCATTAGGGTCAGAGAAGGAAATAAGGTGACAGAAGCCAAAACAGAGTGATGACTCTGTTGAGAGCAGGCCATGAGCCAAGGAATACACGTGGCTTCTAGGAGCCAGAAAAGGCAAGAAATAGAGTCCTTACTTGAGGTTCCATAAAGAATACAACTGTTCCAAAAGCTTGAATTTGGGATTTATGTATGACTCCCCAAAGTGTCAGGTGATAAAGTGATATTGCCTTAGCCCATTAAGCTTGTGATGAATCATTAGAATGGATACATTCTAATTGGATACATTCAGATTCAGTATATTATGGCTTTTACCACACATCTGCTTGCCATTTTTGCACATTTTTGGTTTGGTCATTGGTTTTTAAAAATGTAGTTGCTATGGATGGATCTTAAATTTCTCCCCAGTTCCTTGTGTTTTCTCCTCCTCTTTCTTCTCATCCTCGTCTTCCTCTTTGGTTTTTCTTCCTTCCTCCTCTTCCTTCCTCCTTCTCCCTCTCTCCTCATTTATCCTCTCAGTCTTCAGTCATCGGAACTGCTGGGAAATGATGAACCTTCCTTCTGTTCCCACAGGGTAAGTAGTTTCCTATGGCATCTGTTTTCCTCCATGCCATTCCTTCTTGACACAGATCCAGAATCCACAGAGCCAGTCAACCATGGGTTCGAAGCTTTCTCCTCATATATTGATTTTCTAAAGTTGTTTTTCACAACAATGGAAAGGTTGTTTGGGTTATGAATCTATTTTGAAAAATACCCTTATTATAAGAATTAAAATATTTCTGGAATCCAGAGGCATTATAGTTTCATTATTAATAGGTCATGCCATGACTATCACACCAGGCATAATTACGAAGTGTTTGTTCATATATCATAACAGTAGGCTCTGGTATATAGCATTCCTCAGTTCTAGTTGTTTATATTATTATTGCCTTATAGCTCATCAGTTGGTTATCCAATACCAAATGGCCAGCCTTGAAAACATACATAAATGTAACATTGCATGGCCTGAGCAAATTGCACTTAGGATATATAGGTATATACATATAGGCATGTAACAGCCATCAATATAAAAAGGGACTATGAATTTGAAGGAAAGTGGGGTGGGAGTATATGGAAGGGCTTGGAAGGAGGAAAGGGGGAGAGAGACATGAGTCAATTACATTATGCTCTCAACTCAGAGATTGTGTGCCAATCTTCAAAATAGCTTCAGACGCTTGATTCGTGGAAGACCTCAGGCTTGGGGTACATCAGCATCTCATAATCTTAGTTCCCCAGACGAGGTGACTGGTAGACTTGTGGGAATTCTACAGCCTGTAGTCAAAGTTAATAGAGCTCACCCATCCTGCCTTTTAACCTTTCTACTCTTATCACAAAATGCTACTATTCCTTCGTCTTCCAGTTTCTTTCCTACTCCTTTCCATTCTTAATTTTCTACTCAGGTGAAGATTCCTTTATTTGTTTGTTTGTTTGTTTGTTTGTTTGTTTGTTTTGTAACAAAGTCTTATGTATCCCAGTAGGTCCTTGAACTTATTGTGTAGCTAAGGCTGGTCAAGACTCCAGATACTTTTCCCTCCATATTCCAAGTGCTGCAGTTATAGGCGTTTGCTACCACATCTAGTCTTACATTGACTTTTATAATGATTTGTATTTTTAAAATGACCTAAATTTTCTTGCCTTGGATAGCCTTTATGGATACAATGTACTCCCTAGAGACTAAGAAATGAATTATAAACTTGGGACGAGACATAAGCCACTTCCATAGGCAGACACAGGCATAGTTGTGGTCTCTAGCGCATAGTGGGGATGGGTCTCATGCCTACATGGAGATAACACAAGTCTACTTATTCCAAAGAAGCAACCAAGGGATGAAGGAGCTAAAGTAACACCAATGGGTACAGGTCTTTCATCTTATGGTGACAGCTAGTGGCATCTGAGAACCGGCCATCTGAGCTGGAGGAGGAGTAATCAAGTTCCCTTCTTTTTTAAAGCAGGTGGTCTGAGAAAGTAAGTAGGGGAAATTTGACCTCAGCCGTGACCTTGTTTTCTAGTTTTCCCTTTCCCGTGCTTCTCCTTGCTACTGTGTAGATGTTCTTCCTTCTCTCTATAACATCTTTTAGAGTTATGATATATTTTGTTACCACCTTTTAATCAAACAGGTTGAAATTAAAATGCCCAGAGGTAAAATGCTCTACCTCTGACTTCAAATCACAAAGACAGTCAGGGGTAAATCCAGCATTGAGGGGTTCCTGATTCATCTTCTTAGTTTAAGTGCTAACACTTGTCTTCTTGAAGTAAAGATAAAGACTGTGAGACACAGAGATTTGCAACACTTATTCACAAGCAATGTTTCAAATTGCATGCTGCACTCAGAATTAATTTCGGATCTGGGAATAATATTTTTCTAAAATTGCTTATAATAGATTGTATGGTATTTTGGCCGAGTCCTTCTTTTGTTAACTTGCATGTCCTTGATTGTCAAGTATATTCATTATCTCCTCTCTGCCTCCATTTCTGGGGCAGTTTCATAACAAATGCTTTATAAATTCTTTTTGTTTCCTCTCAAACAAGGTTCAGTGTCCTTATTACTCATAAACCAGAAGAAAATGTAGCCATGCCTCACAGTATTCCTCAAAGGCTCTCCTCAGTGCTCCTCTGCTACAAATCACAGTGTTCTTTTCATTTCAAATAGAGCCTTAACAGTACACCATCTAAGAACAAGCTGCAGAGGAATCTTCTGTTGTGAACTGCTCTTAAAGACACTCACAGTCATTCTTGCATGATCTTATTTGCAAGGTCCTCAAGGTTTATTGGGAACGCCTAGACACCAACTGCTGCTGTTTCTCGTTTCTCATTCAACCAGTTCAGGCAAAGCATTTGAGTTATTATCTCCTGATATCAACACACCGTAAGATAAAAACAACGTTCAGTTTTGCTAAACCAAACCACCTACTTTGTTCCTAGGAAAATGGAATGCATAGAGCTAATCAACTCATTTCATAATTGGCATGGTATCATTATCAAACTGTTTCATAGTTTGCAGTCATGATCAAAGTGAGATTACAGTGTTCATAGTCTATCTCTTTCCATTTGCCTGTGCTCTGAGTTACACCAGGCAGTGGCAATGCAGTCTGAATGCCGTTTCCCAAATGGGGAACACATTCATATTTAACTACAGAATCCTAGTGCCAAGGCTTCCTGTATCTTCAAAATCTTTCTTAACCCTGTCAGCAATTGTATTGTTTGTGTGAGATTGAAACTGTTCAGCAAATCGGTTTTTATAGTTGTTTTATATCTTATTAAAATAGCGCGGCCATCATATTCCATGCATCAACCAAAGCATGACAGTTATTACCATTTCATTAGCATTTTCCTCCATTTTCCATTGAAAACTGTTAAAGTAGTTTTAATAATTTTATAAAAGCATACCAGAACTTTATTTTCGTTCAGTGTGACCCCTCTGAGACCCATGTCCTCAGAGGCAAAAGTGACAGGCCAGATTGGCTTTCTCAGTTTTAAAGTCTATTGTCTGCTTCAAAGAGCATTAATTGAAACACACACACACACACACACACACACACACACACACACACACTAATATACACCTCCATGCACATACATATACATGTACACACACTCATACACTGTTGATCTAGTTAGGGTTACTATTGCTCTGATGAAATATCATGACCCAAAGCAAGATGGGGAAGAAAACATTTATCTCATTGTTTAATATAACAATTCTTCGTCAAAAGTAGTGAGGGCAGGAACTCAATCAGGGCATGAACTTGGAGGCAGGAGCTGAGGCCATAAAAGGGGTGCTGCTTACTGACTTTCTCCTTGTGGCTTGCTCAGTCTTCTTTCTTATAGAACTCAGGACTACCAGTCCTGAGATGGTCAAACCCACAATGCCACAATGCACAATGGAGTGGGATCTTCCACATCAAACACTAATTAATAAAGCACCCTGTAGGCTTGCTTATAGCATGATCATATGGAGGAATTTTCTCAGTGAGCTTTCTTCCTCTCAAATGACTATAACTTAGTGACAGATTGACATAAAACTAAGCAGTGAACAGTGAGTTTCAGTGAGTGACACAAACACAGACACACAAACACATACACACACACATATACATATATATATTCATATATATATATTCACATTCATACATATACACCTACACCCCACTCAGACACATGCACACATATATATAAACATGCACATACATATACACACATACATACATTCATGCCCATATACACACTCATACACACACATATATATGCATGCACATACATACACAGTCATACACATACATATATGCATACATACACACTCTCTTATACACACATGCATGTACTCACTCACACCCATATATGCACATCTACACACGCATACCCATACATACACACATGTACATTGTCCTCGTTTATTTGTTTTCAAGCTCTAATCATTTGGGAAGAGGGAACTTTAATTGGGAATATGTATCCAACAGATTGGCCATTGTTGCCAAGCTTACAGGGCAAATTTTTGGTTGATGATTAATGTGGGAAGGCTCAGTCAAGTGTGGGTGGTGCTACCCCTGAGTGAGTGATTCTGGATTGTATAAAAAGCATGCTAAGCAAGGCATGGGGAACAAGTCATAAAGCAGCACTCCTCCATGGCTTCTGTTTTCTGTCAGGTTTTCTGACTTGAATTCTTGCCCTGACTTCCCTGGATGATGAAGTCCACTTGTAAGATGAAACACACACACATACACACACACATAGACACACACACAGACATTAACACACATACACACACATACACATACAGAGACACATATACACATATACATATACACATACAGACATACACATATACACACACACATGTACATACACACATACATACACAGACACATACACATACGTAGACACACATGAATGCTCAAGTGTAACATATACATATACCCATGTACATAAATACTACACACTCAGACATACAAACACACACATTTAAATAGCCACAGACGAGTAGTTAAGTGTGGATACTGCCAATGTTATTCCCTACTCTTACAAAAAGTGTCCCTGAAATGAGTGTGCATGTAAAGAACAAAGTATTTTCAAGACACATAATTGTAAGCAAGCAAGCACACATAAATTGAAAAAAAAAGAAAACAACAACAACAACAACAACAAAAAAAAAAACTCCTAACACTCTGGTTTACTAGGGCCATGAAAAGGAAAGCATGAGAATATGATAGTTAGGAAGCACAGACCTTTCTTTAAAAAGGGGGTTTCTCATTTTTCCCTTAGTCTAGATGTGTCGTTCTTCTTACTCGCAATGACAAGAATGCATTTCAGGTAGGAGGGAGTGGAGACCATGACCCGCTGCAATTTACAAATGGCAGCCTGTAAAGACTTTGTCATGAATCAGGTTGACTTCAGCCAGCAGGATTTACACAGGGAAACATAGGTTTCAATGCAATCAAAAGCAAGCCAACTCAGAACTACAGGTCTTCAATTGCCCAGGAAGTTCAGCACCAGCAGGAGCCAAGGAATGGAAGTGGATGATTGAAACAGGAAAGTCCTAGGCAGAAACCAGCTTCAGAGGCACCCAGCCAGCTGTGATTGTGGTCATCCTTCTGGAGTCATTAAGAACCAAGTCGGCTTGAAGAACATTTAATGGGGGTAAATTGAGTGCAAGTAACTTTCTCCTGAAGACACAGTTTGGATGTCACTCACTGTTGAGACAGCGTTGCTCCTATGAAAAGTGTTTGGCATGATGATTTGATAGGAAGTTCTGATGTTGTCTCACTCACCCATAGACAACACCCGTAGATGTAGGGCAGCATTCATGATGCAAATTTAGCTGGTGTTTTTAGTTTTAAGGTTTGTAAGTTTTTTCCTTTTTGTTTCTTTGTTTTGTTTTTGTCTCAGACAGGGTCTCACTACAGATTAGCTCTTCTTAGGACTCATTATATCCTGTGATAATCTCAGACCTAGAG
The DNA here is from genome assembly GCF_021556685.1 of Rattus norvegicus. NCBI lineage: Eukaryota > Metazoa > Chordata > Mammalia > Rodentia > Muridae > Rattus > Rattus norvegicus. The sequence goes on from NC_141542.1 coordinate 93,249,296, forward strand.
TAATCTTCCTGAATGACCTCAGACCTAAGATAATCTTCCTGACTCAATTCTTCAAGTACTGGGATTATAGGCACAGGCAACCATATCTAGTAGTCTTTATCATTGCTAGAAAGCTAAAGTTTGGCAGTCTTTAGAGATCTGAGCAATGTCCTGATTCTCCTGGTGGGATCATAGATCCCTTAGGTCATTTGCACTGGCCAGTGCTACATTAGGAAGAAAATGGACAGCAGTGAGGTTTTCCCTCTACTCAGAATCTGTGGAGATCTAGTGTACACTTGACCATGTTGCTTTTTCTTTGCCACAGTGACCTACAAGTGTGGAGGTTCTGTCATTCCACACCCCTAAGTGACAGTGATGGAGAGCAAAGTTAGAATCAACTTAATAGATCAGTGGGTATAACTAGGATGAGGGGAAATCTGATTTTTTGTTCTTTTTACTCACACAGATTTGGCTTTTTAAAATTACTTCAGCACAGTGCAACTCCTTCTGAGTCCCATGCAACCCGGCTCTAGTGTCCACGGCTCTGGGAATATTTTGTGAGGAAAAGCCAGTAATGGCAGCTTCATCACAGATAACAATTGGTTGCAAATTCCTTCAGTTTATTTGAAATCTTTTTTTTCCCAAAAATTTATGGTCAAGTTAGTGCAAGTATCTCGTGTGGCTTAAACTCTCTTTCCTGGTGCTTGCTAACTACCCCATCCCCCAAATTTTAGAAATGAATAGATTGATCTAAAAATCCAGTGACAAAAGAGATTCAGAATTAATGACCTAATGGGGAAGACTACATGGAGGGAAAGAAGGGTGAAGTTTGCTGCAGTACAAGTCGGAGATAGTTGGACGGTTAGTTGTAGAAAGTAAATTATAAGTACCTCTGAAGCAAACCTGCGATTTGAGACTCTCACTTTCACTCTCCCTTCCCTTCCACCCTCTCTCTTAGTATATGTGAGGGTGCATGTGTATGTGTGTGTTTGTGTATGCATGCTCACACTCGTGTGTGTATATGTGCGTGAGTGTGTGTGTGTGAGAATGTGTGTGTATGTGTGTGTATGCTTGCTCACACTCGTGTGTGTATGTGTGTAAGTGTTTGTGAGTGTGTGTGAGTGTGTGTGTGTGAGTGCATGTGTGTATGTGTGTGTTTGTGTATGCATGCTCACACTCGTGTGTGTATATGTGCGTGAGTATGTGTGTGAGAGTGTGTGTGTATGTGTGTGTGAGAGTGTGTGTGTATGTGTGTGTATGCATGCTCACACTCATGTGTGTATGTGTGTAAGTGTATGTGAGTGTGTGTGTGAGTGTGTGTGTGTGAGTGCATGTGTGTATCTGTGTGTTTGTGTATGCATGCTCACACTTGTGTGTGTATATGTGCATGAGTGTGTGTGTGTGTGTGAGAGTGTGTGTGCGTGCATGTGTGTAGGATCTATGATAAATCCACACCATTAGGGCAGAATAGAGCAGTGTGTAAAGAGGACTAACCCCGGGTGGCATCTTCCGAAGACTCAGGACACACAAATCCTGCAAATTCTTTTCAGTCATTTCTGTGAAATTTCTCATCTATCTTATCAACCATATTTAATATTCTTAACAAGCCACTGCCTTTGCATAGAGGTTCTAAATTAATTTTATACACTCAGTTTACAGTTATTCTTACATGCATTAGGTTCTCTGGGTCCTTTGCAGTAATATTTTAATGGTCCCTGTGGTAATCTGGTCCTTAGGAAATGTTGGATCTATTTTCGGTGGATCCTAGATCACATTAGAAATACTGGGGCTGCTTTCTTAGCTCTAGACACTGTTCATAATTACACCTCATTCTCCACCATGCTTTCTAAAATCTTTATATTCACTTAGAAGTCTAGGGTTTTACTCTATGTGTATCTGCGTGCATACAGATGCATACCTACTGGAATGTTTGGATCTATAATAAACCCACCTGGAGTGCAGGTGTGTGTAGAGATGCAAGACGTCAGCACCAACTGTCTTATTGAGGTCAATCTCCACCTTTGTTTTCAAGACAGTCTCTCACTGAAGCTGGTGCTTGCTCTTTGTGCTTGGCCAGCGAGCCAGCACCTCCTGAAGACCTTCCGTGTCTTCACTGTCGAGGGTTAGAGTTACAGGTGGTCAAGGGTGTACCTGTCCAGATTTTACACAGGTGCTGAGGACCCGAACTCAGGTTTTCATGTGTGTAAAGCGAGTGTTCTACTCACTCAGCCACCTTGGTACTCTCTGTACCCTTTGTGAAATGTTAAAAATAATTTGTCACACTCGGTTAATTACATGCCGTACGTTTCCAGGTAGGACAAATATGGCTTGGAGATTTGTTTGTGGCATTCCTTTCAATTTCTTTTCTGTGTCATGCCCTGTTGATGTGGGGTATTTAATAACTCTATTAGTTTTTATTATGATCTGGCCAATCCCCCAATAATTGAGTCAGAGTCCTATTGATTTATTTAATCAGTTTTAGCACAATTCCTGGGCGATTGCCTCTTAACTCTTTTTCTACATTAGACTGGCTCCAGTTGCACTCCTCTAGTTACTGCTGTTTGAGTCTCCCCTGGATTATTTCTTCCCCCCTAGTATGTCCTCAGGTTGTATATCTCTCAACCACATTCTCCTGGTCTGCTCCATCCCATCTAATGGAGACCTCCCCCTCTCTGTATCTTTTTACTTCTCTCCTGTCTCATGGTCCCTACCTGTGAGTCCTCAGCCCCGGAATTGAAGTTCCAACTACCTCTATTCTCCCTGGCAATTGGCTATTAGCCACTTTAGTTTGGCTAGTCAGAAAATAAAAATAAGCAAAATTTGCATAACATCTTTCAGTGTATGTGAAAAAAATGCTTATCTGGTTTGCAACCAGATCTTGGGGGCCAGTACTTAGCATTCAAATACATAGTATCGCCAGACCAATCCCAAACACTGCCCTTCCTCAATAGATGTCCTTTAAACAGATTTTGATGCCTAGGTCAATGGTAAAAGTCCCCACTTATTCTTGTTCACACTAGATTGTATGAAATATTTTTATTTGCATGTTTATTATTGGCAAAAGATAAGATTTAGAAGCAACTGCATTTGTAAGGTCCTATTTAAAGGGCATCTATCAGTGTTACTTAAAATTGCTTTAAATTCCGGGATTTAAATATTCAATAATTAAAAGGAAGAGGCTGAAGGATGAAAAAAGGTATTTAGAAAAGGCTTATATTGTGATGAATTTATCAGGAAATCCATTCATAATGTAGCCTGCTTTCTTTCAGATAAATGGTCAGGTTGTAGAAAAGAGACAGTCTTAAAGAATAATTCACCGTTTCATTGTTTGCAGGCACAAATGCCCAATCTGATGACAAAATATGCTTCAAACAGCTGTTAAAGACCTCTTTGGCTCATTTTTATTTCTAAGAAAGGGAATATTAATATTGTTGAATGTTCATATTATGCAAGTGGCATTCACAGTATGGCATAGTGTTAATTATCCACTGAATCAATGAAAAGAACAAAAAGCAATTGTTTGATTCAAAATAAAAGGTTGGAGACATTTGAATGTGTGTACACGTGTTTATTTTCTGTTTCTCTAATATCGTGCATCAGGAGACAAACTAGTATTCATCAAAATGAGCTACTTTTATGGAAAATTGGTGCAATTCAGCATCCTTTCCTAAATTGGAGTAATTTAGAGAGAAATAAATTATAATGGTGCTTTTCTCAGGCTTCTTGGTATGTGCCAAAAAAGTACTCATTTGCTGTCCCCACCAAGGCTCAGGACACTAAGAACCACTGTGTGATTCTGTATAGACAGGTTCACATGCCATGACATCACCACCACCAGCCTCAGTCAATAAGATTGTGCATGTTTCCAAGACCAAGAAAGCAAATGAACACGAATCATTTGGGGTGTGAATAGGTACTTTGAAAAAAATGAGCATGTAACTTCTCCCTTACTGGCTCATTTTGCAGTGAATTTGAACTTGTATGTGTTGTTTATAGAAAGAAAAGAGAGGAAAAAATGAAAGAGTGGACATGCTCTGTGCATTAGAAGGCACTGGATTATCAGCAACCAGATGAATAAATTTTAATTCTATTTCTCTATGATGTTGTAGCAAAGCGATTCTGTATTTCATAATCCATAGACCATCACAAAATTTAAGTGAAAGCAATTTGTTAATTACAGCAGTCAGTTTTATCCACAGATAAATCTTTTGTGGTTTTATTTGTTTAACTCTGCGACGTTTCTGCAAGCATTTCATATTAGCAGTCTTGACAACAGATTAATTGAATTTTAAGTGTCTGAACAACAGCTCAAAAATAGGCTGAAATTGTTTTCAGAGAACCTCAAGTACTTTGAAACAGTAATAAAAGAACTACTATGTGTATCCCTGTGGTTGAACAGTGGCAGGAGAAAGGTTGTGGCTGAAATAGAATCTCAAGCAATAACATGGAGAGGATCTTGGACAAGTTTGGAGAGGGGAAAGAATGTGATTAAAATATATCATATAAAAACATTTTAATAAAAATAAATAAATTTAAAATATAAAAAATTGGGGGCTGGAGAGATGACTCAGCAGTTAAGAGCACTGACTGCTCTTCCAGAGGTCCTGAGTTCAAATCCCAGCAACCACATGGTGGTTCACAACCATCTGTAATGAGATCTGATGCCCTCTTCTGGTGTGTCTGAAGACAGCTACAGTGTACTCATAGATAATAAATAAATAAATCTTTTAAAGAAATGTTCAACATCCTTAGTCATCAGGGAATGCAAATCAAAACAACCCTGAGATTCCTCCTCACACCAGTCAGAATGGATAAGATAAAAATCTTATGTGACAGCAGATGCTGACGAGGATGTGGAGAAAGAGGAACACTCCTCCACTGTTGGTGGGATTGCAAACTGGCACAACCACTCTGGAAATCAGTCTGGAAGTTCCTCAGAAAATTGGACATTCCACTAACTGAGGACCCAGCTGTACCTCTCCTGGGCATATATCCAAAAGATGTTCCAACATATAACAAAGACACATGCTCCACTATGTTCATAGCAGCCTTCTTTATAATAGCCAGAAGCTGGAAAGAACCCAGATGCCCTTCAACAGAGGAATGGATACAGAAAATGTGGTAGGTCTACACAATGGAATACTACTCAGCTATCAAAAACAATGACTTCATGAAATTCATAGGCAAATGGAATGAACTAAAAAATATCACCCTGAGTGAGGTAACTCAATCACAGAAAAACACACCTGGTATGCACTCATTGATAAGTGGATATTAGCCAAAAAGCTCGAATTACCCAAGATACAATCCACAAACCATAGGAAGCTCAAGAAGGATGACCAAAATGCGAATGCTCCAACCCCTTCTTAAAAGGGGGAGATGTGGAAGCAAAGTTTAGAGCAGGGACTGAAGGAACAGCCATTCAGAGCCTGCCCCACATGTGGCCCATATATATACAGCCACCAAAACTAGATAAGATTGTTGAAGCTAACAAGTCCATGCTGAAAGGGACTGGATATAGATGTCTCCTGAGAGAAACATCCAGAGCATGTCCAATACAGAGGTCAATGCAAGCAGTAAACCACTGAACTGAAACAGGACCCCCTTGGGGGTAATTAGAGGAAGGATTGAAAGAGTTGAAGGAGCTTGCAACCCCATAAAAAAAACAATGCCAACCAACCAGAGTTCCTAGCAACTAAACCACTACCGAAAGACTACACATGGACTGACCCAGGGCTCCAACTGCATATGTAGCAGAGAATAGCCTTCTTGGGGCACTTGTGGAAGGGGAAGCCCTTGGTCCTGCCAAGGTTGGAACCCACCCCAGTGCAGGGGAATATGAGGGGGGGGCAGCAAGGGGGATGTATAAGGGAAAACTCGTATGGGGTTTTGACGGGAGGGGATGGGGCTTATGGACAGGAAACCAGGAAGGGGAATAACATTTGAAATGTAAGTAAAGAAATATATCTAATAAAAAAAATTAAGTGAGGTTAAAAGAAAATAAAGGAATAAAGGAAATATTAAGAAGACCCCAAGGTTGGTATAAAGCACAAAACAATAGATTCAAGATACTGAATTTTAATGTGTTCCCTTGTCTGTTTGTGGGGTTAGTGCATTTTATTTGGGTTTTTGCCCTGTTTGTTTTCTTTGTCCTGTTCTGCTCTGTTTTTACTTTGATTTATTATTATTATTTTAGATGCCTATTTGCTTTCTAATAAAAGATAGAGGGGGAAGAGCATTTGGGTGGTTGGAGAGACGGGAGGATCTGGGGGAGGCTGTAAGCAGACATCAGAAGTGGCAAAGATTAAATGATACAGGAAATGAGGGTTCTGAGTTTCCTGTGCTGGGTGGGATGCTGGGTTATCTGTGTCTTTTCCTCTCTGTTTCTAACTCTACCTCTTTTTCTGCCTCAATATCTTCAATGACAGGAATTCAGAGTAACACCTGCAAAGATTATATAAAAGATAAAATTCTGAGACAGGCAGATAGACCAGTGGAATAAAATTGAAGACCCAGAAATGAACCCACACACCTATGGTCACTTGATATTTGACAAAGGAGCCAAAACTATCCAATGGAAAAAAGATAGCATTTTCAGCAAATGGTGCTGGTTCAACTGGAGGTCAACATGTAGAAGAATGCAGATAGATCCATTCTTATCACCCTGTACAAAGCTTAAGTCCAAGTGGACCAAGAACCTCCATATCAAACCAGATACACTCAAAAAAGAAAATAGAAGAAAAAGTGGGGAAGAATCTTGAACACATGGGCACTGGGGAAAATTTCCTGAACAAAACACCAATAGCTTATGCTCTAAGATCAAGAATCGACAAATGGGATCTCATAAAACTTCAGAGCTTCTGTAAGGCAAAGGACACTATGGTTAGGACAAAACGGCAACCAACAGATTGGGAAAAGATCTTTACCAATCCTACAACCAATAGAAGGCTTATATCCAAAATATACAAAGAACTCACGAAGTTGGACTGCAGGGAGACAAATAACCCTATTAAAATGGGGTTCAGGGCTAAACAAAGAATTCACAACTGAGGAATGCCGAATGGCTGAGAAACACCTAAAGAAATGTTCAACATCTTTAGTCATAAGGGAAATGCAAATCAAAACAACCCTGAGATTTCACCTCACACCAGTGAGAATGGCTAAGATCAAAAACTCAGGTGACAGCAGATGCTGGCGAGGATGTGGAGAAAGAGGAACACTCCTCCATTGTTGGTGGGATTGCAGACTGGTACAACCATTCTGGAAATCAGTCTGGAGGTTCCTCAGAAAACTGGACATTGCACTACCTGAGGACCCAGCTGTATCTCTCTTGGGCATATACCCAAAAGATGCTCCAACATATAAAAAAGACACGTGCTCCACTATGTTCATAGCAGCCTTATGTATAATAGCCAGAAGCTGGAAAAGACCCAGATGCCCTTCAACAGAGGAATGGATACAGAAAATGTGGTAGGTCTACACAATGGAATACTACTCAGCTATCAAAAACAACGACTTTATGAAATTCATAGGCAAATGGATGGAATTGGAAAATATCATCCTGAGTGAGGTAACCGAATCACAGGAAAACACACATGGTATGCACTCATTGATAAGTGGATATTAGCCCAAATGCTCAAATTACCCTAGATGCACAGAAAACATGAAACTCAAGAAGGATGACCAAAATGCAGATGCTTCACTCCTTTTTTTTTTCGATGTTGTACATTTATTTATTTTTTTTATTAACTTGAGTATTTCTTATATACATTTCGAGTGTTATTCCCTTTCCCGGTTTCCGGGCAAACATCCCCCTCCCCCCTCCCCTTCCTTATGGGTGTTCCCCTCCCAACCCTCCCCCCATTGCCACCCTCCCCCCATAGACTAGTTCACTGGGGGTTCAGTCTTAGCAGGACCCAGGGCTTCCCCTTCCACTGGTGCTCTTACTAGGATATTCATTGCTACCTATGGGGTCAGAGTCCAGGGTCAGTCCATGTATAGTCTTTAGGTAGTGGCTTAGTCCCTGGAAGCTCTGGTTGCTTGGCATTGTTGTACTTTTGGGGTCTCGAGCCCCTTCAAGCTCTTCCAGTTCTTTCTCTGATTCCTTCAATAGGGGACCTATTCTCAGTTCAGTGGTTTGCTGCTGGCATTCGCCTCTGTATTTGCTGTATTCTGGCTGTGTCTCTCAGGAGCGATCTACATCCGGCTCCTGTCGGTCTGCACTTCTTTGCTTCATCCATCTTGTCTAATAGGGTGGCTGTATATGTATGGGCCAAATGTGGGGCAGGCTCTGAATGGGTATTCCTTCAGTCTCTGTTTTAATCTTTGCCTCTCCCTTCCCTGCCAAGGGTATTCTTTTTCCTCATTTAAAGAAGGAGTGAAGCATTCACATTTTGATCATCTGTCTTGAGTTTCGTTTGTTCTAGGGATCTAGGGTAATTCAAGCATTTGGGCTAATAGCCACTTATCAATGAGTGCATACCATGTATGTCTTTCTGTGATTGGGTTAGCTCACTCAGGATGATATTTTCCAGTTCCAACCATTTGCCTACGAATTTCATAAACTCGTTGTTTTTGATAGCTGAGTAATATTCCATTGTGTAGATGTACCACATTTTCTGTATCCATTCCTCTGTTGAAGGGCATCTGGGTTCTTTCCAGTTTCTGGCTATTATAAATAAGGCTGCGATGAACATAGTGGAGCATGTGTCTCTTTTATATGTTGAGGCATCTTTTGGGTATATGCCCAAGAGAGGTATAGCTGGATCCTCAGGCAGTTCAATGTCCAATTTTCTGAGGAAACTCCAGACTGATTTCCAGAATGGTTGTACCAGTCTGCAACCCCACCAACAATGGAGGAGTGTTCCTCTTTCTCCACATCCTTGCCAGCATTTGCTGTCACCCGAGTTTTTGATCTTAGCTATTCTCACTGGCGTGAGATGAAATCTCAGGGTTGTTTTGATTTGCATTTCCCTTATGACTAAAGATGTTGAACATTTCTTTAGGTGTTTCTCAGCCATTCGGCATTCCTCAGCTGTGAATTCTTTGTTTAGCTCTGAACCCCATTTTTTAATAGGGTTATTTGTTTCCCTGAGGTCTAACTTCTTGAGTTCTTTGTATATTTTGGATATAAGGCCTCTATCTGTTGTAGTATTGGTAAAGATCTTTTCCCAATCTGTTGGTTGCCATTTTGTCCTAACCACAGTGTCCTTTGCCTTACAGAAGCTTTGCAGTTTTATGAGATCCCATTTGTCGATTCTTGATCTTAGAGCATAAGCCATTGGTGTTTTGTTCAGGAAATTTTTTCCAGTGCCCATGTGTTCCAGATGCTTCCCTAGTTTTTCTTCTATTAGTTTGAGTGTGTCTGGTTTGATGTGGAGGTCCTTGATCCACTTGGACTTAAGCTTTGTACAGGGTGATAAGCATGGATCGATCTGCATTCTTCTACATGTTGCCCTCCAGTTGAACCAGCACCATTTGCTGAAAATGCTATCTTTTTTCCATTGGATGGTTTTGGCTCCTTTGTCAAAAATCAAGTGACCATAGGTGTGTGGGTTCATTTCTGGGTCTTCAATTCTATTCCATTGGTCTATCTGTCTGTCTCTGTACCAATACCATGCAGTTTTTATCACTATTGCTCTGTAATACTGCTTGAGTTCAGGGATAGTGATTCCCCCTGAAGTCCTTTTATTGTTGAGGATAGCTTTAGCTATCCTGGGTTTTTTGTTATTCCAGATGAATTTGCAAATTGTTCTGTCTAACTCTTTGAAGAATTGGATTGGTATTTTGATGGGGATTGCATTGAATCTGTAGATTGCTTTTGGTAAAATGGCCATTTTTACTATATTAATCCTGCCAATCCATGAGCATGGGAGATCTTTCCATCTTCTGAGGTCTTCTTCAATTTCTTTCCTCAGTGTCTTGAAGTTCTTATTGTACAGATCTTTTACTTGCTTGGTTAAAGTCACACCGAGGTACTTTATATTATTTGGGTCTATTATGAAGGGTGTCGTTTCCCTAATTTCTTTCTCGGCTTGTTTCTCTTTTGTATAGAGGAAGGCAACTGATTTATTTGAGTTAATTTTATACCCAGCCACTTTGCTGAAGTTGTTTATCAGCTTTAGTAGTTCTCTGGTGGAACTTTTGGGATCACTTAAATATACTATCATGTCATCTGCAAATAGTGATATTTTGACCTCTTCTTTTCCGATCTGTATCCCCTTGATCTCCTTTTGTTGTCTGATTGCTCTGGCTAGAACTTCAAGAACTATATTGAATAAGTAGGGAGAGAGTGGGCAGCCTTGTCTAGTCCCTGATTTTAGTGGGATTGCTTCAAGTTTCTCTCCATTTAGTTTAATGTTAGCAACTGGTTTGCTGTATATGGCTTTTACTATGTTTAGGTATGGGCCTTGAATTCCTATTCTTTCCAGGACTTTTTTTTTTTTTTTTTTTTTTTTTTTATTAACTTGAGTATTTCTTATATACATTTCGAGTGTTATTCCCTTTCCCGGTTTCCGGGCAAACATCCCCCTCCCCCCTCCCCTTCCTTATGGGTGTTCCCCTCCCAACCCTCCCACCATTGCCGCCCTCCCCCCATAGACTAGTTCACTGGGGGTTCAGTCTTAGCAGGACCCAGGGCTTCCCCTTCCACTGGTGCTCTTACTAGGATATTCATTGCTACCTATGGGGTCAGAGCCCAGGGTCAGTCCATGTATAGTCTTTAGGTAGTGGCTTAGTCCCTGGAGGCTCTGGTTGCTTGGCATTGTTGTACTTTTGGGGTCTCGAGCCCCTTCAAGCTCTTCCAGTTCTTTCTCTGATTCCTTCAATAGGGGACCTATTCTCAGTTCAGTGGTTTGCTGCTGGCATTCGCCTCTGTATTTGCTGTATTCTGGCTGTGTCTCTCAGGAGCGATCTACATCCGGCTCCTGTCGGTCTGCACTTCTTTGCTTCATCCATCTAGTCCAATTGGGTGGCTGTATATGTATGGGCCAAATGTGGGACAGGCTCTGAATGGGTGTTCCTTCAGTCTCTGTTTTAATCTTTGCCTCTCCCTTCCCTGCCAAGGGTATTCTTTTTCCTCATTTAAAGAAGGAGTGAAGCATTCACATTTTGATCATCCGTCTTGAGTTTCGTTTGTTCTAGCGATCTAGGGTAATTCAAGCATTTGGGCTAATAGCCACTTATCAATGAGTGCATACCATGTATGTCTTTCTGTGATTGGGTTAGTTCACTCAGGATGATATTTTCCAGTTCCAACCATTTGCCTACGAATTTCATAAACTCGTTGTTTTTGATAGCTGAGTAATATTCCATTGTGTAGATGTACCACATTTTCTGTATCCATTCCTCTGTTGAAGGGCATCTGGGTTCTTTCCATTTTCTGGCTATTATAAATAAGGCTGCAATGAACATAGTGGAGCACGTGTCTCTTTTATATGTTGAGGCATTTTTGGGTATATGCCCAAGAGAGGTATAGCTGGATCCTCAGGCAGTTCAATGTCCAATTTTCTGAGGAACCTCCAGACTGATTTCCAGAATGGTTTTACCAGTCTGCAATCCCACCAACAATGGAGGAGTGTTCCTCTTTCTCCACATCCTCGCCAGCATCTGCTGTCACCTGAGTTTTTGATCTTAGCCAATCGCACTGGTGTGAGGTGAAATCTCAGGGTTGTTTTGATTTGCATTTCCCTTATGACTAAAGATGTTGAACATTTCTTTAGGTGTTTCTCAGCCATTCGGCATTCCTCAGCTGTGAATTCTTTGTTTAGCTCTGAACCCCATTTTTTAATAGGGTTATTTGTTTCCCTGCGGTCTAACTTCTTGAGTTCTTTGTATATTTTGGATATAAGGCCTCTATCTGTTGTAGGGTTGGTAAAGATCTTTTCCCAATCTGTTGGTTGCCGTTTTGTCCTAACCACAGTGTCCTTTGCCTTACAGAAGCTTTGCAGTTTTATGAGATCCCATTTGTCAATTCTTGATCTTAGAGCATAAGCCATTGGTGTTTTGTTCAGGAAATTTTTTCCAGTGCCCATGTGTTCCAGATGCTTCCCTAGTTTTTCTTCTATTAGTTTGAGTGTGTCTGGTTTGATGTGGAGGTCCTTGATCCACTTGGACTTAAGCTTTGTACAGGGTGATAAGCATGGATCGATCTGCATTCTTCTACATGTTGCCCACCAGTTGAACCAGCACCATTTGCTGAAAATGCTATCTTTTTTCCAATGGATGGTTTTGGCTCCTTTGTCAAAAATCAAGTGACCATAGGTGTGTGGGTTCATTTCTGGGTCTTCAATTCTATTCCATTGGTCTATCTGTCTGTCTCTGTACCAATACCATGCAGTTTTTATCACTATTGCTCTGTAATACTGCTTGAGTTCAGGGATAGTGATTCCCCCTGAAGTCCTTTTATTGTTGAGGATAGTTTTAGCTATCCTGGGTTTTTTGTTATTCCAGATGAATTTGCAAATTGTTCTGTCTAACTCTTTGAAGAATTGGATTGGTATTTTGATGGGGATTGCATTGAATCTGTAGATCGCTGTTGGTAAAATGGCCATTTTTACTATATTAATCCTGCCAATCCATGAGCATGGGAGATCTTTCCATCTTCTGAGGTCTTCTTCAATTTCTTTCTTCAGTGTCTTGAAGTTCTTATTGTACAGATCTTTTACTTGCTTGGTTAAAGTCACACCGAGGTACTTCATATTATTTGGGTCTATTATGAAGGGTGTCGTTTCCCTAATTTCTTTCTCGGCTTGTTTCTCTTTTGTATAGAGGAAGGCAACTGATTTATTTGAGTTAATTTTATACCCAGCCACTTTGCTGAAGTTGTTTATCAGCTTTAGTAGTTCTCTGGTGGAACTTTTGGGATCACTTAAATATACTATCATATCATCTGCAAATAGTGATATTTTGACCTCTTCTTTTCCGATCTGTATCCCTTTGATCTCCTTTTGTTGTCTGATTGCTCTGGCTAGAACTTCAAGAACTATATTGAATAAGTAGGGAGAGAGTGGGCAGCCTTGTCTAGTCCCTGATTTTAGTGGGATTGCTTCAAGTTTCTCTCCATTTAGTTTAATGTTAGCAACTGGTTTGCTGTATATGGCTTTTACTATGTTTAGGTATGGGCCTTTAATTCCTATTCTTTCCAGGACTTTTATCATGAAGGGGTGCTGAATTTTGTCAAATGCTTTCTCAGCATCTAATGAAATGATCATGTGGTTCTGTTCTTTCAGTTTGTTTATATAATGGATCACGTTGATGGTTTTCCGTATATTAAACCATCCCTGCATGCCTGGGATGAAGCCTACTTGATCATGGTGGATGATTGTTTTGATGTGCTCTTGAATTCGGTTTGCCAGAATTTTATTGAGTATTTTTGCGTCGATATTCATAAGGGAAATTGGTCTGAAGTTCTCTTTCTTTGTTGTGTCTTTGTGTGGTTTAGGTATAAGAGTAATTGTAGCTTCGTAGAAGGAATTTGGTAGGGCTCCATCTGTTTCAATTTTGTGGAATAGTTTGGATAATATTGGTATGAGGTCTTCTATGAAGGTTTGATAGAATTCTGCACTAAACCCATCTGGACCTGGGCTCTTTTTGGTTGGGAGACCTTTAATGACTGCTTCTATTTCCTTAGGAGTTATGGGGTTGTTTAACTGGTTTATCTGTTCCTGATTTAACTTTGATACCTGGTATCTGTCTAGGAAATTGTCCATTTCCTGAAGATTTTCAAATTTTGTTGAATATAGGTTTTTATAGTAAGATCTGATGATTTTTTGAATTTCCTCTGAATCTGTAGTTATGTCTCCCTTTCATTTCTGATTTTGTTAATTTGGACGCACTCTCTGTGTCCTCTCGTTAGTCTGGCTAAGGGTTTATCTATCTTGTTGATTTTCTCAAAGAACCAACTTTTGGTTCTGTTGATTCTTTCTATGGTCCTTTTTGTTTCTACTTGGTTGATTTCAGCTCTGAGTTTGATTATTTCCTGCCTTCTACTCCTCCTGGGTGTATTTGCTTCTTTTTGTTCTAGAGCTTTTAGGTGTGCTGTCAAGCTGCTGACATATGCTCTTTCCTGTTTCTTTCTGCAGGCACTCAGCGCTATGAGTTTTCCTCTTAGCACAGCTTTCATTGTGTCCCATAAGTTTGAGTATGTTGTATCTTCATTTTCATTAAATTCTAAAAAGTTTTTAATTTCTTTCTTTATTTCTTCCTTGACCAGGTTATCATTGAGTAGAGCATTGTTCAATTTCCATGTATATGTGGGCATTCTTCTCTTATTGTTATTGAAGACCAGTTTTAGGCCGTGGTGGTCCGATAGCACGCATGGGATTATTTCTATCTTTCTGTACCTGTTGAGGCCTGTTTTTTGACCAATTATATGGTCAATTTTGGAGAAAGTACCATGAGGAGCTGAGAAGAAGGTATATCCTTTTGCTTTAGGATAGAATGTTCTATAAATATCCATTAAGTCCATTTGGCTCATGACTTCTCTTAGTCTGTCGACATCACTGTTTAATTTCTGTTTCCATGATCTGTCCATTGATGAGAGTGGGGTGTTGAAATCTCCCACTATTATTGTGTGAGGTGCAATGTGTGTTTTGAGCTTTAGTAAGGTTTCTTTTACGTATGTAGGTGCCCTTGTATTTGGGGCATAGATATTTAGGATTGAGAGTTCATCTTGGTGGATTTTTCCTTTGATGAATATGAAGTGTCCTTCCTTATCTTTTTTGATGACTTTTAGTTGGAAATTGATTTTATTTGATATTAGAATGGCTACTCCAGCTTGCTTCTTCTGACCATTTGCTTGGAAAGTTGTTTTCCAGCCTTTCACTCTGAGGTAGTGTCTGTCTTTGTCTCTGAGGTGTGTTTCCTGTAGGCAGCAGAATGCAGGGTCCTCGTTGCGTATCCAGTTTGTTAATCTATGTCTTTTTATTGGGGAGTTGAGGCCATTGATATTGAGAGATATTAAGGAATAGTGATTATTGCTTCCCGTTATATTCATATTTGGATGTGAGGTTATGTTTGTGTGCTTTCATTCTCTTTGTTTTGTTGCCAAGACGATTAGTTTCTTGCTTCTTCTAGGGTATAGCTTGCCTCCTTATGTTGGGCTTTACCATTTATTATCTTTTGTAGTGCTGGATTTGTAGAAAGATATTGTGTAAATTTGGTTTTGTCATGGAATATCTTGGTTTCTCCATCAATGTTAATTGAGAGTTTTGCTGGATACAGTAACCTGGGCTGGCATTTGTGTTCTCTTAGGGTCTGTATGACATCAGTCCAGGATCTTCTGGCCTTCATAGTTTCTGGCGAGAAGTCTGGTGTGATTCTGATAGGTCTGCCTTTATATGTTACTTGACCTTTTCCCCTTACTGCTTTTAATATTCTTTCTTTATTTTGTGCGTTTGGTGTTTTGACAATTATGTGACGGGAGGTGTTTCTTTTCTGGTCCAATCTATTTGGAGTTCTGTAGGCTTCTTTTATGTCTATGGGTATCTCTTTTTTTAGGTTAGGGAAGTTTTCTTCTATGATTTTGTTGAAGATATTTACTGGTCCTTTGAGCTGGGAGTCTTCACTCTCTTCTATACCTATTATCCTTAGGTTTGATCTTCTCATTGAGTCCTGGATTTCCTGTATGTTTTGGACCAGTAGCTTTTTCCGCTTTACATTGTCTTTGACAGTTGAGTCAATGATTTCTATGGAATCTTCTGCTCCTGAGATTCTCTCTTCCATCTCTTGTATTCTGTTGGTGAAGCTCGTATCTACAGCTCCTTGTCTCTTCTTTTGGTTTTCTATATCCAGGGTTGTTTCCATGTGTTCTTTCTTGATTGCTTCTATTTCCATTTTTAATTCCTTCAACTGTTTGATTGTGTTTTCCTGGAATTCTTTCAGGGATTTTTGTGTCTCCTCTCTATGGGCTTCTACTTGTTTATTTATGTTTTCCTGGAATTCTTTCTGGCATTTTTGCGATTCCTCTCTGTAGGCTTCTACTTGTTCTCTAAGGGAGTTCTTCACGTCTTTCTTGAAGTCCTCCAGTATCATGATCAAAAATGATTTTGAAACTAGATCTTGCTTTTCTGGTGTGTTTGGATATTCCATGTTTGTTTTGATGGGAGAATTGGGCTCCGATGGTGCCATGTAGTCTTGGTTTCTGTTGCTTGGGTTCCTGCGCTTGCCTCTTGCCATCAGATTATCTCTAGTGTTACTTTGTTCTGCTATTTCTGACAGTGGCTAGACTGTCCTATAAGCCTGTGTGTCAGGAGTGCTGTAGACCTGTTTTCCTCTCTTTCAGTCAGTTATGGGGACAGAGTGTTCTGCTTTCGGGCGTGTAGTTTTTCCTCTCTACAGGTCTTCAGCTGTTCCTGTGGGCCTGTGTCTTGAGTTCACCAGGCAGCTTTCTTGCAGCAGAAAATTTGGTCTTACCTGTGGTCCCGAGGCTCAAGGTCGCTCGTGGGGTGCTGCCCACGGGCTCTCTGCAGTGGCAGCAACTAGGAAGACCTGTGCCGCCCCTTCTGGGAGCTTCAGTGCACCAGGGTTCCAGATGGTCTTTGGCTTTTTCCTCTGGCGTCCGAGATGTGTGTGCAGAGAGCAGTCTCTTCTGGTTTCCCGGGCTTGTCTGCCTCTCTGAAGGTTTAGCTCTCCCTCCCACGGGATTTGGGTGCAGAGCTATTTTTATTTTTTCTTAAATGACTCAAATTGACTAGAGAGAAATTACCTCAACTCAACAAATAGCTTGTAAGTGAACTTGGCGATGCGAAAGGTACAAGATTAGTACACCAACTCCAGTCTCGATTCTGACTATCGATAACTAAGAGAAAGGTACAGAGATGAAACACAAGATTCACAGTGAGTCCAGTGAAAAACATCTCTGTCATACATTTAACAACAATGTATATGGATAGTGCATATTCAAAAGATGAAATCTACCCAAAGAAATGAAGGTGGAGAAACAGTGAGTTTGCTCGTGCGTTGAGAGGGTCAGTAGTAGAGATGACAATTGCCCCCAAACTGATGCATGGGTTTAATATAATTTCCATTAAAATCCCAGCAAGGACTTCTCATACAGCGATAAAAGTGTTATAAAATACTCACAGGGAAACAGTGAGCTTGTGGAGTCAGAGTGAGCTTGGTAAATGCTAATAAGGTAGGAGCCGTCTCTATGTCTCCCACAGTAGTGCAAGGAAAGAAGAACACTCTTACAAAAAAAAGACAAATTACTAACAATTGCGAAAAGACCTCAGTGTCACACAGAACTTACTAAATATGCTAACAATGAAAGAGGTGTTGTATTTCAGCTAAATAACCAAACTCTTAAAAGTCTGTGGACAAATTCATAAGAAAGTACAGATTCTTGGGTGTCTGCTCTAAAACTTCTGCGGGAGTAATGGGTGAAAATTTTGAAGAACAGCTTTGGGATGCCTGATCGACTCCCTATTCTCTTTCCTAGAGAGTCTTGGCAATCATAATTCTTGTTTATTATGATTTTTATGGAAGGAGAGCTCGCTCAAGTGTTTTACAGTGTACAGCTCGTTTTCTTTCTATGTGGGTCATATTGCTTTACGGCAGAACTCTATCAAATGATGGAACCTCTTCTCTGGGGTCTTTTCTTTGTTGTAAGGGAGGGAAGCTGCAAGGCTATGTGCAACTGCTAAGGGCATTAGTGGAGAAAGATCAAAGGTGGAGAGACAGGCGGAGCTGTTCACTGAGCATGAGTCCTCCTTGTTCCAGCTCAATGCCTCCCTCCAATCTTTCTCGCTTTCTGCTTCTGAGGTTAGGGCTTCCCTGCCTTCTGTGAGGCTAACTGGTTCATCATCTCATCTTCTCCGCTTGAGACATCTCCCCTCTCCCAAGAGTGTGCAGTGCTCAGGTTTTCATAGGCACCCCCTCCCCATTTATTTCAGCTGTGCGTCATAGTTTAATGCAGGTTTAAGATGCTTATGTTACTGTTTTATAGAGACCTCTGAAGGAAGAGAACATGTGGGCTATAATCATTTTATAACATAAGCACGGTCATTTGACTTATGTAAGCACTATCTTAATATCCATATCCATATATATATGTATATATGTGTGTATATATATATATGTCTCCTTTAGTTTTATTTGTTACTAATATGAGAAATGAAAATGAAAATATAATGAAAAAGACAAATTAGACAAAATGTACCAAAATCCTAAAGCAATAGTTACGGGTTGGTCCTCAAAACCCTCGACCGAATGGGACAGAGACAAAATTGATATAGTAACACCTAATATTCCACACGATGTCAATGAAGCAACTTAAAGTATGGGTGTAACCACATGAAAGGAATTCACAGAACTCACACTAGTGTGAAGACAATGATGAAAATTGAGCAGAGCTGCATGGCAGAGACACCGCACATGGCTATGTAGAGATCGCTGTGAAGCATGCGTTTTCATGAGCTGTGAGCTTGCTCCGAGAGACTGGGATGGGGCGGAGTGATGGGGAGAGGATGGACAATCACTGCTTTAAACTCCTGTGATTATCTTGTTTTAACAAATATGAGGGTCACCTAACACCTGTATAGAGCTATTCACATGCCCAGGTTTATTGCATTTTAAGGACGAAAAATATGGACAGTTTTTGTCCTTGGAAAGTTTGTATTAACTCTAATTCAACTCATGTGTGTGCGTGCATGTGTACGTGCATGTGTGCATATGTGTGTGTGTGTGTGTGTGTGTGTGTGTATGTGTGTATATGTGTGTGCGTGTGTGTGCAGCTTTTGAAATAGGTTTCTGGGTGACTTTTTTTTTCTTGTCTCAAGTTTATTTGTAAAAACAGCATAGGACACTGGTCATCTGCAAATAGTGTGCAGGTGGGTGTGTCACAGTAGTTCATCTGTCTTCACACTGGCAGGAGCCTTTTCTATGGGGCCTTCACAGGGGCCTGGGCATCCTTGGGAGCCTGGGCTGGAGATGAAGCCTGGGCCTTAGCTGGAGCTTTGGCATCTGCCTTGGTTTGAACCTTGGGTTTTGGTTGGCAGAGCCTACGACCCTTGGCCATGTCACTTCGAATCTTCTTCCCAAGCTTGGGGTGAGCGGTGAAAGCCAGACGGCTGAGTTTGCGGCTGGAGCCCTTTAACATCTGTGTGACTCTTTACAGCCTCCTAAACACTAGCTATCCCTTTTTCACTATTTCTCTTCAAGTTCACTGTGTTCTGCTGCCTCCACTCCTTTTCAATATTTCTTCCCACTCCCACCAATGGCCCCTTTCTAATTTCCTTGAGCTAAGCACTCATATCAAAGACTGGATGGTAGGATCCAGTATGAGTGAGAACATACTGTTTACCCTTTCTGCGTTTAGGTGACCACATTCGCACATTTTCCACTTCTGTCTCTTTACCTGCACGTTTGATAATTTCATGTGCGGCTTCACAGCAGAATGCAATCTCATTGTGTATGGGTACCGTAGTTTTTCGTCATCTGATAGAAATTCTGGCTATTTCCTTATCCTAGCTATTGTGAACAGAACAGTCAAAACCATGGCTGGGCATATAACTCTCATGCACACATAACTGTATAAGGAAGTGGGATCCTTTGGGTATGTATACACTGTGGTACAGGTATAGCAAATCTTCAAATAAAATATATAAATTGTTAAAATATTCTGATGAATAGAGAGCATTCAAACTATACAGATGCTTGGAATTTTATTAGTATCTTATTCTTTATCCATCTGTGCTTAGCCTCAGCCAAAATAAGTAGCTTATAATACTGGTTAAAAAAACCCTTTCAAAAACCATACATCTTGACCAATTTATATAAATATTTTAAAACAGTTTAAGTTATTGCAAGTCAATAGAAAGTATTTCAACTTAGGAAATCATTTATTTTTAGTTATCTTTCTACAAAATACTGACTTTTTCATCAAATCCTTATGGTTACTATGAACATTACTCATGACAAATTCCAAACATGAATTCCTCAGTAACTCTGCATAGAGATGACATGAAATCATATTCTCCACCACTGCACTCTGACTCTTCTAAATCTTATTATAACTGTTAACATGATTATTTTAATCTTTGCAAAATTAAAAGAGGAAAAAGCATAGAGTTACCAATTTAATAAAGCTAGTTAGCATTGCATGTTTCTGTCGTTTTATCTATGTTTTGAAAGTTTATATCAACGTCTAATGTATTTAATATGGATTTATATGAATTAGTTTCATACTGGCTTTGAGACCTCCTTGCATATTAAAGACAGCAATGCTACCATGTATTGTAAAGATTTTCAGCAGCTCTAAAATATGATTCATAAAATGCAAGCACAGTCATAAAATGTACTCACATTTGCAAAAGACAAATCCAGGGAGGAGGGGGAGGTTTACTGGTACTGTTAGCATTAGGAAGCCCCTACCGCAATTCTATAGCAAGCTGGGGAATCAAAAAACTATTAGAAAGACGTTGTTAGCTTTATCAAATATCCTCACTTCCCAAGCATGGCACAGAAGCTGGAGAGGTAGCATCTGAGGGACAAATGAGGATGTATCAAAGGCTGTCCTGCTGATCACAGATGAGGTTGATGTTTATGGTATAGACTGTTTCTAGGTGTCATTCTGTAGGTTGTGGTGCCCCTAGGAAAGAAGGTGCCAGGTTGGAGTGGAGAGCAGGTCTTTTCAGCTGTCAATGACTTAATTTGAAATTCATACCTGGCTAGAAGCTAGAGGTTGAAATGTAATTGGTTCCAGGGAAAGAAAGTAAACTATTTCTCACATAATGGACTGAGACCTCCCCCACTATGCTGATCATGTATGTATCTTGTATACCTTTCTGTAAAGGTAAGCCTAAAACTCTCCGTCATGACTGTCCCTGAGAAGTAACAAGATATCCAGGATGGAATGGCATTCACGCTATTCTGACATGTTTAAATGCCAAGTTTTATTAAGGCAAATGCATTCATTAGACTTATAATAAAAATGAATAATTCAATATATATTTATATGGTATATAATATGCATGTTTACATGGAACATTATATAAATATTATGCATGGCAACATTTTAAATAGCTAGTACATTTTAAAGATTTATACTTAATTACCAAATAACTAATGTGAATTTATATCCAGTGCTGATTTTCTTTTAAAAAAACATTTCTTCAAAGGAAAATATTTTATAAAATGAGTGGCCTATGATGTGTTTCACAGCAGTTAAACAGTTGACTGCTTAATATTCCTGGAGAGAGCTTCTAATGAAGCATAATGATTTGAACTGGCTTTCCATCTGTCTTTCTCTTCTTCCTCTGTGTGTCTGTCCATCTCTACCTCTGAATATCCAATATAATATTCTCCCTTAGAGGAAGAAAAATGTGTCCCCCTTTGCTTCTATCTTTACTCTCCTTTTAGAATTCCACAGGTATAGAAAAAGTAGTTGTGTATCTATGGACACTACTGAATGTGAATCCCTTCCTCAGGCAAATGGCCTGATCATTATTCTCCTCGTGAACAGAGGCAAATGGCTGTGTCTGCTTCCGGAAAGTGGAACTGGAATATACAAAAATTTAAATGCACTTTTCATTTACACATGAGTCACTTCTCAAGTGAGCCCCCTCCGTGCCTGGGAAAGATGAGCAGGCTACCATATCCAAATGCTACTCAAGATGGCTAAACGAAAGATTCCTCAAAGCTGACTTTCCAAAGATTCCTTGACTAATGTGTAACAAAAGCCACCCTTGAAGATTAAAAGTAAAAATATCTTAAAAAGGGGCTGGAGAGATGGCTCAGTGGTTAAGAGCACTGACTGATCTTCTGGAGGTCCTGAGTTCAAATCCCAGCAACCACATGGTGACTCACAACCATCTGTAATGGGATCTGATGCCCTCTATCCTGTCTGAAGACAGCTACAGTGTACTCAGCTGCATAAAATAAATAAATCTTTTAAAATGTATCTTAAAAGACTTGTAACTTTTTATTCAGATGAAATACATTTACAGTAATTGTTTTTCCCCTTGGATTGATGTTATCATTTAGCAAACATCATTGTTACCACTAAAATTTGAGGAAATTTGAAGATACGTTAAAGGTACCTATCCCTTTGAGGCAGTCTTAGTACACACGTAGACACCACAGCGCGCGCGCGTGCGCGCGCGCACACACACACACACACACACACACAGAGACACATACACACACATACACACACAGAGAGACACACACACAGACACATACACACACACACACACACACACACACACACACACACCCCTTAACATTCACAGAAAAGGGGGTTAAAGAGAGAGATGGAGAGGGAGGACTCTGAAGTAGAAGAAGAAACAAGTATGGAGACCAAGGCATCAAATCACACTTTCTAGCTTCTTTCTAGCTATAGAACCCACCCCTTGTGCCTTTACAAGTCCAGAGACCATTACAACTCCTCATGCCATCAGCCAACATGATGTGTTGTCTTACTAGCTGGCCCTGTGTGTATATCAATCAATCCAAAATCGATCACTGCTGTGTATTGAATCTAACTTACTCTGTGTGCAAGTGGCCTGGTCAAAGGCCATCATCTCGAGATATAAATCAGTTCTGATTGATCAGATTTATCAATGTTTAGCTGAGTGAGACACTGGCAAAATCTTGTTTATTCTTCTAAGCTTAGTAGAGGAGATCTGTGCATTCCTCTCTTCTTGGCCACAGAAAAGCAATCAGAAACACACAATAACAGGAAGACATGACCAAGCTAGAGATGTACCTTTCTTGACCTATGCAGATGGGAACTCAAGTCCATTGATGCTTTAAGGCTAGAGTTCAGGCTTAGGTCATGAACAATTTTCCGAGTCTCTATTATACTAAGAAGAAAGCAAAGACTGAAAGAGTCCTGGAGGGAGCAAGTGGCAGAAGTGGGGAAGATTTTCAAAGGAACTGTGTACAGGTAAAAATTATTCAAGTGGAATTAAAAATTATTATTTAAAATAAATATTTTTTAAATAAAAGAGGTTTAAAGAGTAGAGTTGCTTTCTGATACAAGGTGTTGATGTGGGTTTTAGTCAGATGTGAGAAAACTGACTGATTCTCATTGATTCATCTATATTCAGACTGAAACTATTGGCTCTTTCTAACCAATCTTTTGACTCAATACAAGTATCCGCTTACCTGTGTAGTTTCACGTCATGTAGCCTCTGGAAAGGATTTTCTTTGCTTCTCTTAAATCAGTAAATCAATAGATGAGTGATGTTTTGATTACCTTGACAACTGATTATTTTCTAGTTCTTTCTGAGACTTAGACACATTTTTAAAAATTTTTTTCAGGTAGGTGCAAAGTAGAGATAAATGCAACAAAACTGCAAGCATGCACACATGTACACACACATGTGTACATGGGTACATGCATATACATACACGCACACATATATGTATGCACACATGCATACACACATCAAACATCCTGCATTCATACACACCTACACAGATACACACACTCATGTACATGCATGCACACACATATGCATACATACATGCACACAAGCCTGCTCACAGACACATCTAATGTTGAATATTGGCTTATGGATTCTGCAATGTTGCTTAAAACAATAGGATGAATGAAAATCTACTGAATTCAGGCTCCTCTGCACCTACATATTTAGCTAATCACATGAAATCCTAGCTTCTTGAGATTATGTGGAATCTGAAATTTCCTCCTAGGAATAGGTTTCTGTGTAGGAACTTTCATTTGAAGTATCAGAAATTCTTTTCTTTCAAAGGGTGACTGGATTTTGTTTTCAGACTACATCAAAGGAAACAAATGGTCCAGTATTTTGCAGAAAGGTAGGAGAATCTGCAGACCTATGAAACTCAAAGTATGTTCATCATTTTGACCCCTGCTATTACAAAGGTATGTCTGTTGGTTTCTTTGCCACACCAGACATTCTAAGTGTGATGCTAGAGACCATTAATGTGTTACTACCAATAGCCTTATTAATTCATGAATACCATGATATTCTTTTACAAGCAAAGAGAAGAAAAATACATTCAGGGCTGAGGTCATAAATTCATAATAAAGCATCTTCTCAATGGAGGGAGAAAGTTGGGATGAGGACACAGACAGAGCTCATTGGACACAATCAATTCTTTCCTGGTCTTTTTGTGCAGTGACCAATAAACAATCATGGTAGCACAACTCCCATAATTTCTGAATATTATAAATCTACAACACTGTCAGGCATGGTGAATCTTAGCAGCTCCCACATCCTACCGACCTTCACACCCACTTTACTACTATCTCTGCTTTTCATTGCAGTGATCAACAATCTCTCACTGTATAAGGTTTTAAAACTGTTCAATAAGTTTGGCAGGCCTACAGCTTATAAGCATATAATTGAATGTCTTCAATGTAGGAGGGAGATATAAACATGGTCCTGTAATATGGTCTTTTTGTGTTCTACATCGTCACCATTACACACCTGACACTGATTTGGTTAATGAAAGTGATTTTCACTGTTAGTGAAAGCTAGGAAACACAATGGACTTTTCAATTTCTCATAAAGCCGAGGTTAAGAAATCTAGGTTAAAAATTACCTATGCTGAATGAAAGAATCCAATTGGATTTTACACACACACATGTCCATAGACACACACATGTCCAGAGACACACACACACAGACACATAAATGCTCATAAGCACATATGTAAACATACAGCTATACACTTGCATATACATACATGTACACAAAACACACACATGTACACAGACATATATGCACACACATTCACAAACATGCATGCACATACACATACACACATAAACACGCTTGTATACACATACACACATATAAATATATATGCATATATCCACATTATATATGTGCATATATAGAAATATACATGTACACATGTATACACATATGTACACATGGACACACACACATGAAGATGCTCACATGATCATGTACCCACAGGAATGTTCACACATGTGCATAAAACCTCTATAACTTCATAATTCAAATCCAGTGATTCTAGAGGAAATATCCAATATGAGATATTTTAATCGTCCTGTTAGCCTAGACTTCTTAATCATTTAACAAGTCTACTCAAAAAGGGACATCCAAACAGGGAAGCCTCAAATAACATTTTGATTGCCTCCTGTTTTTTTCACCTTGGGATAAAATGTTAAATAAATAAGATGTGAAAATCTTAACTAGCTAATTGAAACATGCAAGAAATGATTTGAATGCGTATGAATCCAAATAATTCAAAGGCACATTAATTAACAAGAGGAAAATTAAATTCCTAGCTGGTGACCTATTTGATGCATGATTCAAAAGAACTGTAAGTATTTATCAAAATTTTACATCCATTTTCTTAGTGTTCACCATTCCAGACAATGTACACATGATCATTATTGAACCACAGTAAGCATTCCATTTGGGAGCAGTTGAATTAAATGCAAAAATCTCAGCAGGGAGTAAGCAGACAGAAACTGAAGGTAAATAAACAGCCCTGCTCAGAGTTGGCATGATCCCCAGAGAAAGCAAAAGCGGGGGTCTGGGGCTGTATCAGGCCAATTATCCTGTAATTAGAGCTGTGATCCTAGTCCTTCAGTAATGAGAGCATGGGTCCACATCGAAGTCATGAAACTGGGAAGAGGCCGAGAGAGGGGGAAATTTCAAGGAAAGGAGCTAGAATGCAGATGGGAGAGTGAGAAAGAGGAGTTAATTAGCATGGCAGGGAGGTCAGGGTAGAGGAGGCTGTATGAAGAGGGGTAACCAACACTTAAAGACCCTTGAGGATAACTTATGGAAACCTACTAGGATGTAAACTCCATAAAACATATACATACACATAAATATCATGTACACATATATGTACACACAACATATACATACACATACCATGGAAGTTTAAGAAGAGTTACGCTATAATACAAAAGATGCCTCTCTCAGACAGCATTTCCTATCAATTCAAATGCTGAGTTCAAGCTGTTGGTCAATGGGATCCCATAGATTCACAAATATCACAGCCTACTGCCATGGCTCTTGGTTACCCTCCAGAGGTTGATGGTAGACCTTCTTTTTGAACATATACATGCTTAAGGCATAGAACACAAAAAGATCAAGCAGGTACAGATTTAGAAACTGCATCCCTAATGGATGGCTTTCATGCTGTCAGCAAGTTCTACTTCCATTATTAGAGGAGCGTTCAATATAATCTTTCCATGAACCCTGAAAGCAATAATGGTACCTCGTCTGGCAAGAAGCTCACGGGCGCGTGTTTACTGGTGCAACCTTCCCACAATGTTACAGAAATTGTTACTTCTATAACCATAGATTAGTGTATCTCTTCACTCCAGTCAATGACGTTCCTTTCTGTGTTCAATGGGTCAATGTACAAAGAAGAGTCTGTGAGTGCTCAGCTTCAAACAGGGCCAATCACATCACATCCCCGTGGCTCAGGAATCGTTTCAGAAGAGGAGGTGGAAACATTGTAAAAGCTAACATCAGTGAACATCGAAAATGAAATAGTATTTACTCTACATGACAATATTGTTACACACATGACCTCACAGGACATACACAAGATCCAGCCAACCAAACTTCCAGCATGAGTGGGTGATGGAGGACCTTTTACATCCCCCATCTCTCTGAGAAGCTATTGGCAACTGATGGCTTCCGGGTAAGGGAGAGTAAATATCTTTTGCTGATGTAGTTCCCTACCCCCAAAGGCTACCCATGCTCCAGGAAATGGTTCTACATCCATACACAAAGAGTTATCCCTAAGTTGATTCAGTTCATTAAAAAAAAAAAAAAGAAGAGACAATGAACACACGACATTGAAATGGAAAATTATTGAGAGTAGGGGATGAATTGGAGGGGAGGGAATGAAGACTCACTGATGAAAGCATATTATATTTATGGATGAAATTCTCAATTTTAAGGAAGTGTTTGTGTTCAATAAAGTCATCTCAAATTCACTGGTTACTTTTTTTTTTTTTTTTACTTCAGTCTCTGTCGAGGATGTTAGAATGTCACAGTTTCCCACTGTTTTCCTTGAAGAAATTACTGTTAGGAATTGGAATGGTTTCCAGTACCTCTGAAGAGTGAAGGAAATTCTGTGAAATTTGGCCAGAAGAATATGTTCTGCTGGTGCTCATCCAACTCGAAAATAACTAACGATAATATGTTCTTCATCTATGGATGCTACCTAGGAAATCCAATATTCAGTCTCTCTTGAGCATTGGTTAATGGCCACTCTTTCAATTAGATTAGGAGATAAGCAATACATAAATTGTAATCTATGATCCTAGAGTAGAAAAAAATTGGCAAATTAAACTATCTTCACTGATCCAAAGTAGACATCTCGATCATCTTCATAAAAAAGAAATTAATACATGTTGATAAATTAGCATCCTAAGTAAATATTTAAGTATCATTAATCTACAAAGGTGACAATGCTAAGCTGGAGGTTATAGTCATTAATATTCAGGGCACTTGGCTGCTTTAATAGAAAGTAGGGGAAGATGATTTGAACAAGGTAAATGATTTCTTTCTCTCTTGTGTTAAGTCAGGTTTCCTATGTAGTCCAGGGAGGAAGAGACAGCTTGGCACTGGATGGCCAGCCTGAGCTTTGGTGCCTTTTGATTTGTTACCCATCCATCTCCTAGTGTGAACTAGTCCATCCTCATTGTGACAGTCAATGCTGGTTCACTCCTGTCATGCATCCCGTAATCCAAGCCACATTCCAGACTGCTTTGCAGAAGTTTAGTACACAAGTTGAATTTATCTGTTGGCCAGGATTTGTCCACATAGGAATACAAAACAAAACAAAACAAAACAAAACAAAAAAAAACAGGAAAGCTGGGAAATTCAATGTCTAGAATGACCACTCACCCAGCTAAAGTAAGAGAGTCTTTTCCTAAAGGACAGAAATATGGATGTGAGAAGGGAATTGTCAGCCTTGACATGTTGTGCCATTAAACTTTGAGAAATAGCTTTGTTTCCTTATATGGGGAATTAAATTGTGATGGTATGGTCATGTCATTGTCCCAAGCCAGTGTTCTCATTCCATATGTTGGGGAAGCCATTGCTACCACTAATCTTATCTTTTTCCATATTGACGTTGCTTGTTAATCTCTGGTGTAACCAAAATCTCTCTCTACAGGTTGACTCCTAATATTTTTATTTATTCTCTAAAAAAAAGAAAGAAATCTAGGTCTATATTGCTTCCTATTTAAAACAACCTGAGCCTTTGGATAAATATCTTCATATTTTGAGCCCCAACTTCCCTCTATATAAGGTAGAGTGTTGTTTCACCTTTTAAGAAAGTATTTTTGTTCAATAAATTCATCTGGAATTCAGTGGTTTCCTTTTTAACCCCAGTCTCGGTTGAGGATATTTAATTTTATAAAAAATCTTTTTCAGTACTCATATAACATCTTGAAATAATACTTATTTTGATACTAGAATGTACATTATTAGAGTAAGGTAACATCTATGCTATAAACTTTGTACCAACTACATCGAAAGCATAATTAAGAGTTATATGGAAGCAGTAATTACTCTTGATTTCCTAACTTTATTGTAACCTCTAAAGGTTTAGCTTTACTCCTGAGATTATTTTTACACTATATACTACTTCCAAATTTCTAAGCTTTCCTTCAGCAACTTATGTGGTTAACGTGTTTTCAGTAATTCAACATGACAATTGCATGTATCTGTTTACATGATTGCAATTTACTTTTAAGAAAACTTTTAGAGTATGCAGAAAATCAACTCCAAGTACTTCCCACATACCGACTCTATAACACTTTCCCATACATTAGTGGTCTCCATCTGTGTGATGCGTTTGTTGTGATGTCAGGATTTGTGCATTGTTTACTGAAGTCTGTACTTTGTTAGAGCTCTCCCTCGCATTGTACATCCTGACAGATGTAGAGGAAGTGCCATGAATTCACAGTACAGGATCATGCAAAATACTTCCCCAAGGTTCACCATGCTCCACTAGTCATCCTTTTTTCCTCTCCTGGAAGTTCCTTGAAGCCACTGTTTATGTTTACCAGCTCTGCGACTTTACCTTTCCAAAAAGCCATATAACGAGAATCACCTGGCAGAACAGAGTGATTTCTTTCACTTAGCAACAAGCATTTCGGTTTTCGCCCTTTTCCTTAAGACCACGGGTCCTCTATGCTGCTGATGTACACGGTGCATTGGGTCCAAATGTGTGGTGTAGACAGCACGCCATTTCTCTTCTGAAATGTGCATTGTTTTTGTTATTTATTATTGTGCAATGTGTTTTTGTTGTTATATATAAAACTTCTATAAACATTTATGTGCATGCTCATGTATGGACACCCAAAATATCTGGACTCATTTGGTTGATCACAAAGAATGTCATTTGTTAGATAGCACAAGTATATGTCCTACATTTGTGGGGCTTACATTTTACATTGCTATCCACAACGGACGAGAACTCACTGTTTTTTCTGAACCAATATTTGCTGTTAAGGCTGTAGGTTCTTGTCATTCTAATATGTATTTAGTGACTATTGTGGTTTAATGCATAATTTCCTAAGGATGTATCTTGCTGGACATTTCTTTCTGTGATTCTTGCCCCATGTCTATCTTGTTTCATTTGTTATTTTCATATTATTGAGGTTTAGGGCTTTAAAAAATAATTTGGATATTCACTTTTTTATCACATATATGTACTCCCAAGATATTCAACTATCTCTGAATTTGTGGCTTGCTTTTTTTAATGTTATTTAGATTTATAAGTTTATATTTTATCTGTATGAGTGTTTTGCCCACGTGTATGCACCTGGTATCCAAGGAGGCAGAAGAACTGATTGGATCTCCTAGAACAGTAGCCAATGACAGTTGTGAGCCACCAGGTAGGTGTGGGAAGCCAAGCCACGGTCATAAGCAGGAGCAGCCAGCACTCTTAAGTGCTAAGCCATCACTCCAGCCATGCGGATCACCTTTTCCTAACTATGCCTCTTTCAGACCAGTTGTTTAATTTTCATGAAGTCCAGCCTGTCAGTTCTTTCTTGCATGAACTGAACTTAGCCAAGATGCCATTAACAAGCGTAGGGTCACTTAGAGACCCTTCTTTATTGTTTCCTAGAAGTTTTATTGTTTTCTACTTATTTGCCAGCATGTTTTTACAACAGCTTCCTTGGTTGCCTGTACCTACGGATGGCAGTTTTGACTGTAGGCACTCCCAGAAGAAATCTCTCTGATTGACGCAGATGTAGCAGTTTAATTATGGAACAAATGCACAAAGTTACAATAAAGTTCCTCCTGCAAATTTATTCATTTTCAGGATTATATAGTGTAGTTCTTTTACATTTCCATATAAATTAGAATCGGTTTGCCAATTTCTCCTCAAAAACCCTGCTGGGATTTTGGTCCCGATGTCATCAATTGGTGAGAATTGGCTCCTGCAACTCAAGAAACAATTGCTAGTTTTTCCATCGGCTTCCGCCATCTTGGGCTTCATGCAGTATGGCTTTAGAGATTTTATTGCACAGGTCACGTGCCCCTTCCTCAAGCTTGTTTTTAAATATTTTGTATTTTATGTTTTTGTAAATGACATCAGTTTTTCAAATTTGATTTTAGTTATTGCATTATTTTGGTATGCAGGTGAATTTTTTTTTTACTTGCTTTAAATGTGTATCCTACACCTCACTGGATTATTTTATTGGTTTTGCAATCTTTTTACAGTTTTTGAAACTTTAAATAAATCAATCTCCACAAGGAGAAAAATGTATGAAATGCGTGTCTTCTTTTCCAATCTGTGGATTTTTTATTTTATCAAGTCCTTGAGCTGCACTACACTCGCCCAAACACTCAATAAAAGGTTAAACATGAGAGATGATAGTGTTGGTCTTGCCTTACCCCTAATCATGACAGGTAGTCAATTAGCTTTTACATAAAATATTGGTTGCAACTTTATTCTAACCTCTTCCACAGTTGAGGAAGTTCCCTTTTGATTCTATTTCTCTATTTTAATATTAATATATAGTCAATTTTTTATATTCTTTTTGCCTCTATCAAGATAATCACGCAATTTTAAAATGTAGCTTAATATGGAAAGTTGAATTAAAGTATTTTCCAATATTATATCAACTTTGAAGTCATAGGGCAAAGGATAAACTGTCATTCAGAATGTACTTTTCATATACACTGTTGAATTTGATTCGCTAATTTTGTTAATATTTGTGCCTGTAGTCTGGTTAATTATAGTCAGTCTTATAATTTCTGGCTGATTTGGGTTACTGCTGACAAGAGCAAGAGAGAGACAGAGATGGATAAAGGAAGCACTGATAGATTGGATGTGAAAAGTGTGTTGAAGTGAGGCACAGTGGGCATCTATGGACCTAGCAAATATGAAGGCTAAGTCAGGGTGGTCAGTTGAATCAGAAGTTAGAAGCTAATGTCAATACCATGGTCAGGTGCGACTAAAAGAGTGAGGAAAAAGAAGGCAGGGAAGTAAGCAGAAAGGGAGAAAGAGAGGGAGGGAAGGAAGGATGGAGAGAGAGGGAGGGAGGGGGAAATAAAGGGAGGAAGGTTGAGAAGGAAGGCACATAATTGTATTATATGTATGTATGTTATATTACGCACTTAGGGTTATTATCACTATGATGAAACACCATGACCAAAGCCACTTGGAAAGGAGAGGATTTGTTTGGCATAGCCTTCCATATCACAGTTCTTCACCAAAAGATCTCAAACATGGCAGGAACCAGGAGACAGGAGCTGATGCAGAGGCCATGGAGGGATGCTGCTTGTTGGCTTAATCACCATGGGTTACTCAGCCTGCTTTCTTACAGAACCCAGGACCACAAACCCAGGAGTGTCTTCCCTCACAATGGACTTAGCCCTCTCCCATCATTAATCCTATGTAGGCATTTTCTCAATTGAGGTTCTTTCCTTTAGATAAGGGTGTCACACATACATATATCTACAAATACATACATATATACACATACACATATACATATACATGCGCATAAACATGTACATATTTAGGCTTTACTTATTTTCTCAGATATTTTCCCGAGACATTTATTAAGCCTCCGGCATACCATTGCTTGCAATGTTTCAAACATAAAATCTCCAAATGTTCTTATTGAAATAGTCCTCTCTGTTTAGGGCTGAAATATCAATAGTCAATCAATATTAATTTTATGTTACAAGCTTAGAGATACAACTGGGGAAACATTTCAACAGACCTGCATCATTCATATGAAACAGGCAACTGTCAATATATTGTGAGTGATGTAAGCACATAGATAGAGGACTCCCAATGTTCTGTGATCCTGGAGGGATAAAGGAGGTGGCTTAGAGCACTCCTGATGTCCTGTGAACCTGGAGAAAGGGAGGAGGTGGCTGAGAGGGCTCCTGATGTCTGTGAACCTGGAGAAAGGGAGGAGGTGGCTTGGAGTTTGTCAGAATGGAGCATGGGTTGCTGAACTCCTTAGGTATCTGTCTTATATCAGAATTCCAGATCAGAGAGGGATTAGAAAGTTATGTTTTGAAGGGAGAGATTTCTGAAATATATCATTTCAGGTTGCGGGTAAGGGGAAAATGAGAAAAGGTAGGGCTCCTCCTTGCCTGCCTCACATAGGGACAGACCTAGTTTAAGCTTTTACAGAATCCATAAGTCATTTAGTTTTGTAGTTACAAGTTGCTTCATGGATTCTAGGATTCTATTTCCATGATGAGGTTCAATTTATTCCCAAAATATGTATCATAATTACAAAACATTTACTACACACTCTGTAACTGTTCATCGGCCACATCTGACTTCTCTCAAAATTAAAACTATATATTTTTATATGAATTCCAGTTGTTGGCATCTTAAACCAATTTTGAAGATTTATTGTTTGTAATCAAGATGATAACAACTTTCCCCACTTAATGTTTTGAATCTAAATATTAGTAAGAATAGTAATCTAAAGTCGTGAATTAAAACAGGTTTTAGTCTTCTTCTGTTGAATATTATCAATTTTTAAAATTTGAAATGAGAGGCTAGTTGAAAAAATATGCTAAGTAGTTCTTAAAATGAACTTGTTTGTAAGTGGTTGATTTTAGTGTTAAGGTCTATGCTGAGTGTGATGAAGATGTCTATTGCTGGACTCTTTCCTCAGATCATTTGACCAAGGACAGGTTTCCAATTCTACCCAGTATAGAACGTCTACACCACACTGAGACTTATTACAATTAGGTTTGTGATTATCAAGACAGAATGGAACTAAAAACTAGTTACCTTCCATTTAAAAACATGATAAAAAAATAAAAACATGATAAATATTTTCACTTAGAGCAATGCCGGTCCCTTCTTTGCAAATGGTACAAAAGTGAATTGATTATTACCTCTATTCTTAAAGCCTTGAACATCTTTATCAAGAATATGAAATGTGAGCATACTTTGTGAAAAGTGGGTCGTCTCTCTTTCCTAGATATGGGAATAACTTAAGGTCAAATGGAAGCCAACTAGAGAGTTTTGTCATAGACATTTTATTCTATAAATGTGAGTGGAAATTCTATTGTTTTTATTATCTCATTTAAAAGTTACTCAAAAGTTTAGGTTGAAACAATAACCATTTACATATCACATGATTTCTAATGGTGGGGGGACTGGGCTCTTTGAGTTGCCCCCTTACGTCTGCAATACGCAGCTTGACTCAGGCTGCATCCATTTGCAGGGTTCACGAGGGTAGGCTAGCTCCCTCTAATTGGCTGGAGGGCTCAGACTCACTTCTTTATCAGGTGGATTTTTTTCCAGTAAGGTCGCCTGAGCATCCTCAATCTATCGCAGCTGGCTTCTCCTCACTCTCTCATAGAAAGCCAGGTGGTACCCACTGTATTCTTGGGAGCTAGCTCAGATCTGCTGATCATTTCCACCATGCTCTTTCTGCTGTCCCCCAAGCCCACTCTGCTGCAACATGTGAAGGAATCATATACGTACATGGATATATGAGGGAAGGAGCACTGAGGAGCAATTCTCATCCAGTCAGCACAGAACTGAAGAATACATCAGTGTGAGGAGACAGCAGACATTGAGAGACACTTTTTTCTCTTCTTGTTGCCCCCCGTCTTTTATCTTTTAATTTTTGAGACCAATGGACATGGCCAACTCAAACCAAAAGCCCTCACGCTCACATCAGTGCCGTAAATATCCTAATAGACACACTTCCTAACAATCTAGCTCATCGGATTTTCTACCAATTTCATCGAGAGCCCAGAAAGGATCCACGAGTAAGCAAATATCCCTTGTTGTTTTCACTGGAGAAAGGGCCAGACTAAGCATCTTTGTTAATGATGAGGCTCTTTGTAGCTTTTCTAGTTGTTACTTCTTCGGCTATCCCCATCATTTCTGAACACTGCTAAATGTCTTCAAAGTCAGCAAACCGCGGAACTGAGAACAGGACTCCCTTTGGGGGAATTAGAGGAAGGACTGAAAGAGCTGAAGGAGCTTGCAACCCCATAAGAGCAATGCTAACTAACCAGAGCTTCCAGGGACTAAACCACTACCGAAAGACTGACCCAGGGCTCCAACTGCATATGTAGCAGAGAATAGCCTTGTTGGGGCACCAGTGGAAGGGGAAGCCCTTGGTCCTGCCAAGGTTGGACCCCCAGTACAGGGGAATGTCGGGGGGCGGTGGGACGGTAACGGGGGTGGATGGGGGGAATACTTGTATGGGGGAGGGGATGGGGGGCTTTTGGACAGGAAACCAGGAAATGGAATAACATTTGAAATATAAGTAAAGAAATATATCTAATAAAAAAAAAAGATTCCCCATCACTTGAGCAAATCTTTTCTGCCCATCTGTGTATTATAGGCTAATAATGGGTAATGGATAAATACATAATGGAATGAACTCATTCTAGAGAAACATTCTCACTGTACTCTGTGTTTGTCCGGGAGGTATTTTCAGGTATCGTGGGGACTCATGAACAGTCAGTATCAGAAGCACTCCAATGCTCATTATATAAATAAATAAATGAATAAATAAATAAATAAATAAATAAATAAATAAATAAATAAATAGGACATCGGAGCTCAGCCCTGGACTTGAAATCTGAACTTCCGTTTTGCAAAGTCTTAGCTGACCTTGGTGCATACAAAAGCAGTGGTGGCGCTGTCCTTCAAAATCTATTTGACTTTCTTCCTTTTTCCTTTCTTTTTTTTCATTGTTCTTGAGCTGGAGATTGAACCCAAGGTCTGTGCATACCAGGCAGATGCCCCCCTACTGGGTAAATCTATTTTTTTTTTGGTTTGTTGCTGAGTCTCATTGTGTTGCCCAGGCTGTCCATGAACTCACCCTATAGGCCAGACAAGTCTAAAATATGTGATCCTCCTGCCTCAGCCGCACTAGAAATTTTCATTGTCTAAGTCACCAGGCTGGTCTTGGACTTTTTAGAATTAGCAAAACCCTCTTCTTTAACAAGTGCCTAGTCTTGCTCTTTGGGGGGTTGAGTTTCCCTGCTGTCTAAGGATGTATCTATGTTATGTGGTCAGAAAGTGCATTTCCATTATGAAGTTGTATGCCCTGTGTCTGCGGATTCATGGGACAGTGTGTCCTCTATGCACACTTGCAAGGTTGCCCCAAGCTCTGTGGGAGGAAGTAATCTGCAGGCTGGGACAGGATGGGGATTCAGAGCAAACAAGTCCCAGCAAGCCTCCTCAGCATGTGCCCCTCTAAAACGGTCTTGAATTTTAAATGTACCATATTTTTCTTTAGTGGAAATCATAGAGCAGCTTTAGATAAACAGTTTTCTCCTTTTTTAGAAAGTCATGTATTTATCACAGTGCAGCCAATCAATGAATCGCCAAGGTTTATAATTTTTTTTCTGACTCCCATGGGACAATCAAAGGCTAAATTTGAAAGGATTTGTAAATGTCAACTTATAATACAAACTAGGTTGGCCCCAGGGCCTGAGATCCGAATCATAATTCACCATGTTTACAAATGATATCATTCCATCTAGAGTGCTAACTGTAAACTCGCCGATAATTAGAGGAGAAAATGAATTACATTCGGGCTTTCCTTTTCTTTCCTTGTGTCTGAACCATTGTGACATATGGATTCTCCATCAGCCCTCGAATCACCCAGAAGGCCTCCCTATAAGGCAGACTGGAGATCAATAGGCAGCCAGGCTTTCAGATGACACACGGAATGACTATAGACTTTTTTTGAGGGGGAGAGCAAATGGCTTCACTAAATGAATCCTCTATGTCATCTGGGCGGATGTAAGCATGTCTGTGAGCTTTAATAGAAAAGATCAAAATATCGCATTCCTGCTAGGTAACTCACACATCGGAGAAGCCATTCTTCTTCAAGGGATTAGGTCTTTCTTTGTTGTTCCATTTCAGCCAGTCCCCTTTCTTTGTGCTCAGACAGGCGCCATTGTGCACTGCAGCCTCTGCAGATAGAATGCTCCTTAGTCCTTCTCTCGTCCCTACCCCCACCCCCACCCCTACCCCAGGTCTACACCTCTCTTCCTTCCCTCTGTCACTCTTCTCTCTTCACTAATTTAGTCTCCAAATCTGCATTCTCATTTTAGTCTTCAGACCAACAGACATATATCTGCTTTTAGATCATGCAAATAAGGTGGGGTGGACGACATGTGACTGCTTGGCACAGTCTGACTCTCACTGCCACCCACGTTGTGCAGTCTAGGAGATGCGGGGGTCTTCGGGTGTCAAAAACTGCCACTGAACTTCTGGTTCAAAACATAGTGATTTTCAACTTCAACGCAGCAAGAAAGCACTGTTTACCCACTGTGGACAAAAATAGACGGTACAACGACTTATAAAATATTGGGTAGCTTTGGATTGTATTGATACAGACATTAATACAAATATAAGTGAAGCCAATTTGGAAGAGTTACTAAAGATAGAAGAAATTAAGAGACAAAGAAGAGTAGGAATGAAACAGGTAACCAACTTAAAGGCTTATCTTGAATATATATGTATAAGCTGATTCCTTAAAAATTGTGTGTGTGTGTGTGTGTGTGTGTGTGTGTGTGTGTGTGTGTGTGTGTGTGTGTGCCCTGTCTATGTATGGCATTCTGAGCAAGAACATGTTAGAGATTTTAAGTCTAGTCAAGAAACAGGGAGGCTGGTAGGGCACAAGTAAAGATGAGTTTGGAGAAAATTACCCTTGAAGACAGAAATGATCACACCCTGTTTAAAAATTCTTGGAAACTAGCATGTTCTAAAATGTTTTCTCGGATAACAAGGAGGAAAAAAAGCTGTAAGAAAACAAGGTGTGTCTGTAGTTTCAAAACTCTTTATTCTGACTCATCTTTTAACAGAACTGGTCATAGCTGCTAAGAAGTGATCGTGAGGGAGAGTAGAGCCCCCCTTAAGCTCTCGCTTGGTGATTCTCAACCTTCCTAATGCTGACACCCTTTAATACACTTCCTCATGTTATGGTGACCCCCAACCACAAAATTATTATGTGGTAACTTCAAAACCGTAATATTACTAGTGTTATGAACCATAATGTAAGTATCCAATACTCAGGATGTCTGATATGTGATCCCTGTGAAAAGGTTCTTTGACCCCACCCCCAAAGAAGTTGCAACCCACAGGTTGAGAAACACTGCTCTAGCTTGTCTGATTGGCAAACGTTCCTGTCTGATTGTCTGTAGGCTTTCTGGGGGAGCAGCCTGAAGAAAACAAAATTGCTCTCTTTACTGGTTTCTCTGAACTTTAACCTCACAGTCTCCAGGACTCTGTATTTGCCAAGGCCAAGGGCTGAGCTTTTCCTTCCTATCCCTACATACGTTTTATAATCTCTCTCCTTCTTCAGAGTCCAACCTTTTTGACCTCCCCCACCGCACTTCCAATATATAATAATAATGATAATAGTTTTATTATACTTTAATGTGTTAATGCAATGCTGATGTATTTCAAAAATAATTTATCTGAGGTATAATGATTATTAAATTTTCTTTTTTAAGTTAATAGTTTCTTGCTTATCTGTTTAGCTTTTTCCCTAATGCCACAAATCTCCCTAAATTCAATATTACTGTATTCCTTTAGCTTCCCTCTGGATCTGTAGAAACTCAAAATGAGGTGGCAATCTCGGCACAATGTTCTGTGGATATTGGTGTTTCTCAGAGCAATGATCTTATTCTTCGAGCCTTCTGTGATGAAAATCTGAAAGAACTTCTGGCTCCTTTGAAAAAAAAGTCGATGAAAATATCAAGATGAGGCATAATGTCAAATTAGTCCAATAAACTGACAAAGATAAGAATATCATGAGGTGGTAAAGGTTTTATGCCTGTCCAGGTTGCTACCAAAAAAAAAATAGTTGACTGATTTTCAACAGAAGAGAAGATGATATAGAATTTATTGTACGCTCCATTAGGCTTTCTGAAAAGAAATCCAATTAACATTGTGTGTTAACTCTGCCCTTCAATTTGACTCCAACACACACATATGCACACACA
Organism: Rattus norvegicus; assembly: GCF_021556685.1. Lineage (NCBI taxonomy): Eukaryota > Metazoa > Chordata > Mammalia > Rodentia > Muridae > Rattus > Rattus norvegicus. The sequence continues at coordinate 93,287,689 of NC_141542.1, forward strand.
CACACACACACACACACACACACACACGTAATGTTCTGTATTATTATTCTCAAGATTTATAGTGATTATGATATGAAAAGAAAATTGTTTAAAAGCATTTCAAATAACGAAGCCTCTCGTCAATGCTAGCAATGTCAGAAGAGAGGAGGACACAGGGAGACAAGTGGTCATTATGGTAAGTGCTGCTGGATGTTGGGCAAGGATGCACACAGAAGCAAAGTCAGCTCCAGTGGGAATCATCAGAGACCCAGTGTACCAGTGACTTTCCTCATTGCTGAGATGAGATAGCTCTCAGGAAGCACTTTAAGGGAAAGTGGTTCTTTCTGGTCCACAGACGATGGGGACTCATTCTGTCATGGCAGGTAGGAAGTGTGCATGCAAACAAAGAGCAAACTTCTTACTGGGTCTGGACTGTAAAACTTTAAGGTCCATCTCCAGTAAGGTCCATTTTCCTTCAGTAAGACCCTACCATCTAAACATTCCATCACCTTCCCAAATAGTGCCACCAGTGGGGGAGGAGGTGTTTGAACAAATGAGTTCATCGTAGACATTTCACATTTGAAGCATAATACCTAGAGCTGAGCTAATTTTTGTCTAAGGTTAGAATTGGATCCTAATTGTGTTTAATTGCCTCGGGCCTACTTGCAGAGTTGCTCGCACAGAAAGAGAAGCCACTTGTTCTTAAGATTGTGGGTTCCCCAGTGAAATATGATTCCGATTCCTGTTTATTCTGGTAGTCTAAATTCTACAAGCAGTAAATTGGGGGTATAGAAGAGTGATAATAAAATTGATAAAATATTTAGTTATCTAATACAACTTATAAGCTGGAAAAGAAAAGAATGTAAGGTTTGAGGGTTTTATTCATTGAGTAAATATGAACTGAATATACAAATATAAGCACAACTTATAGTAATCAATAGATCCTGTCAATGATCCATAACTCAACCTCCAACTTATACATGTTTCCTAACTTACATATTAAAGACAAATGTGGACAAAGTTTAAAATAGATACACATTCACCCATTACTGTCTGAAATCTCAGTGTAAAGGCTTAACATGTGTTACATCTATCAACACAGCTGACCTCTTTGAAGAAGATTTTGTGTTGGAGCCTCTCGGTGTTGCTATTGACTACCTGCCTACCAGTTTAGGCATTTGGTCAGTATATTCTTCTGCATTTTTATTGGCATATGCTAACTGACCATTTTGATAGCTTTCCAATATGAGTACAATAGGCCATGCTCATGTCATGCTATGTCCCCCTCTACTTTCCCCCCATTCCTCCCTAACTGCTTACAACTCTGGTTGGCAGCATGAGCCCAGAAGAGCAGGGCCTAAAAGTGAGGCAGAGTAATTCTCATGCAATAGCCAAATTTTTTTCAGAGCATCAGACAATTTATACTCTGAGGGTTATGAGGAGTCACCTGTGTAAAATGTACAATCACAAGGACAAGTTCCAGGTGGCAAAAGCATGTTTTTCATGTAGGTGTTTGAATAACAACAGCAGAAGTAAACTCACTCTTATTGGCTATACCAGGGAGGATCAAAGAAAATATATTCCAGGAACAATTCTGTGCTTTGAAGAAACTGGGGTCACAAGACTCTTGTCTTATTTTCTAGGTTTCTCTCACACCTTCAGATTCTGACAGGACTGCTTGGACTGTGTTCTGATACATACCGTCCCTTTATTTTTCCCATCTAGACTTCCTTCTTTCATATCTCTGCCTCTTAAAATCCAAAATCTGTGTATGAGGCAGAACGTTCTATAGCTGTCTTTCTAGGCCTGGCTTTTTTTTTTTTTGCCATGACAAGATGATTTTAAATTCTATTTACCACTTTCCTGCAAATAATGCAATTTTGCTCTTTATAGCTGAATAGTACTCCGTTGCGTATGCATGCTATCACTTAAGCTAAGCCTATAACTTGTCTATGAGGAGTAGTTCTGTAGTGTCCTTGTGTATATTGGTATATCTAATGGTAAGCTGCCTTTGTTTCCTTCACTCGGTGAACATTATGGTAGCACACCTATTTTCATGTCTTTATTAATTTCCAACAAGAAAAAGAGGAATTTGAATGGGAAACTACTAGTACCTCTCTATTCAGCATGACATCCTTGGGATCTTCTGTTTATAGGTATCTGACTTTATTTCTATGATATTACTCTACTCCCATAGAAGTGTGTCAGATATTTCACAGAAGAGAGAATATCCTTAATCAATGTTTACCTTCCACACTACTGGAAAGAAGTGTCATTGCACCTCTGCCTTTGGGATGAAGGATATTCCACTCAGGCCATAGTCCTACTCACAGCTTCCTGGTGCCCTATAAAAGGAAGAACTAAAGACGACAGGGAAGAGTAAGTAGCCAGTAGCCTTTCAAACAGGAAGTAGACAATTTTGTGTCTTGTGGGAGATGACAGAAGTACTCATTTCAAGATCTGGCCATGGCTGGTTGATCAGAAATTATTTCAGGGATGATTATCCCCTTGGTTCCTTCTTTTCAATCTCGCTCCAAAGACTCTGGTGAAGATAGCAGGACCTCACAGTGTGAGTGCAATCTAGACATCAGGTAGAACACCCAGACCCAGTACAGTGCCATATCAACTGTAAAGTCATGGGAACATGTTAGCATACTGGCTGAGTTCAGTGACAAGGCAGGAAAATGAGAAGAAATGTTCAATCTGCACAAGGGGGCACATAAACACCTTGGTCCTTGGAGTCATAGCAGGATTACTTCACTTCCATAATTCTTGAACTAATAAGAAATAGTCTCAGAGACACAGCATAATCAATTCAATTTAAAAACAAATAAAAATCAAGACAGACAAATCATCATATTTAAAGTCAATCTAGTCAAATTTCCTCTCCTTTTGGGTAGTCATTCTGATTTATTTTTTATGTCAAGGACAAATGTACTTTGCAGGTTTATCTGGGCTGGTCCATCTTTATACTGAAATGCTCTAAACCTACTTACAGTCATCAGGACTCACTTAAGAAAATGTAACCTTTACCTGCTAGTAGGGTACACTTGGTGTGACTCTAGACTCTGGCTGGGAACTTTACCTGTGGTGTGAACACACCACCCCAGCAGTCCTCCTACAATCTTGTCATGAACAATGACCATGGAGAACAGAAGAGGTGTGACCCTGGCTTTTTCCAATTTTTATGATTCTATGCAATGACCTCCTACACACACAGTGGTATATGTTCATAGGCATGTGATTGGTATGCTGAGCTGTCTCAGCTGTAAGCACCAGTGAACTTAGGCTTTAAATAGTCAGGAAAAATTGTACAGAGACTTAAAAAAAACACATATAAAGAATCCCCTTAAGGGCTATGAGCACATTTCATTGGATACCTATTTTACATTTTCATAGCATTTTCTTTTGAATGTGACTGGGCAGTGGGTATTTGAGGAAATTGGGAATGTTGGTTAATGAGTGTTAGCACTTACATAACTCCTCAGTTCCTTCAGGTTTTCTTACAGAACTTGTTTTTGTATTAGTCAATGAACTTGCACAATTCTGTGTGTCAAGTGTTTTGGCAAATTTCATAACTGGTTCTCATCCAGGTTTAATTTTTGCATCTGGCAAGTGTCTCTGCGGACCGGACTCTCTGTGGTAGACAACCAGCTGCCTTGCAGTTCTTTCAGTGTCGGGGTAGAGCAGTTGCTCACAGTGGCTGTCTCACTAGAGGCCATGTGTTACTGGATGACTCCTTGCATCTAGTTAAGGCTATGAGGCAGAATCCTGGTTAATTACACTTAGTTAGAATTGGTATTTGCCATGTACTGGCCTGGATCATCTAAAATAAATCCAGTACTTTAACCCCTAATGATTTTCCTCTGTCCCAAATAAATTGTTTCTGGAACCATGAATTAAAGACAATGATCCCTCTGACCTTCATGTTAAGAGCAGACTGGACTTTCTGAGAACAAGAAATAAGCTGTTGTTCAAGTTATACAAGGTTTATAAATAATAACGACTCTATATTCTTTCTTATATAATCTGTATCTACTTGGCCCACGAGGGTATCCCTTTCTGTTTGTCTTCGATTTTCCCATTGCATCTACAGAGCCCCAGATAGCAGCTTTGTCTACTAAGAAAGCTATAAATAGCTCCTAGCCAATTGTGCACAGCTTCCGGTAGACAGGTCCTTCCAAAAAAGGCATCACTTATAAATAATATGGCAATCAAGTGATAAGACTCGGTCAGTTATAGTGGAGAATTTGGGGGGTTTAATTTAAGGCAAGCCTGGGTACAGTGGTTTGTCCAAGGTTGATCACAGAAGGTAATGTTAGCTATTATGCAATTATGACAGGATTCTAAAATGAATTCACAAAAGAGACCAGGAGATTTTCTTTCATTTTTATGTCTCTTCCCTCTTAAGCTTGGAGGCACACACTGCACAAGGGCATGTGGATGTGTGCTGGTTCCCCCCAAATACTCTGCCCCGAATGCTATGGGATGTAATCACAGCAGGGTAGCTATGGCTGAAAAGAAAATATGTTGATATTCAAGGCTCTGTAGCAACAGACCAAAAATGCAAAATGCCAGCACATGGTCTGATAGCCACAGTCCGTTTTCCAATCATAAACCTTGCCATGTATTTAATAGGAAATGAGAAATGATTAGCATCATGGAGAGTCAATGACAAAATCCAGTCAAGTAGAATAAACTTCAAACAAGCAACAGAGAAAAAGGCCCAATTAAGAAGAAATCACATTAAGTCACTGCTGTGGTTCCATTTCACAAGATATTTGAGGAGATTTAAAGAAATGCTGGGAAACAGAGAGGTCACCTAACCCACCAACATTGCAAACGGCTATCCACCAGCCTTTTCTGATCCAAGATCCTTTCAGAGCTAATGGCAAAATGAGGTAAATTAGACAGGGGGAGGGGCGAGATCTTTCATATAGTATTCAACATGACCATGCACTTCCTATATCTGATGCTCCAATGTTCTTTCTTTGACGATTTTTAGTCATAATAATCTCTATTAATAGTTAACTGTTAAAATGGTTTTGACCAAAAGATAAAATAATACTAGTTCTTTGTCTTTTTTTTCCTTGATGTACTGAACCATCAAAATTCAGTGTAAAAGCCATTGTCATTCCTTTACTGAATTTAAAGAGAATTGTAATTTCTGTCCAAAGCAGAATGCTGTATCATTTTACTTTGAGGAAGGGAGAGAATTTATTATTTCTGTATTACTTGTCAATGTTAAAGACATTTGACCACTTGGATGTTTTCCTTCTGCTCATAGCAGAGGCTTAAACTATTTATTTTTCCAAGACAGGGTTTCTCTCTGTAGCTCTAGCTGTCCTGGAACTCACCCTGTCAGACCAGGCTGGCCTTGAACTCAAAAAGCTGCTTGCCTCTGTCTCTTGGGTGGTGGGATTAAAAGAACACCACCACCACCCAGCTTGACTTAAATGACTTTAAAGGGTGGTTTTTATTTGCCTACTATTATAGAAATACAGAAATTATATTTAACAGCTGGTGGAGGGCTGGAGAGATGGAGTCGTGGTTAAGCGAACTTGCTGTAGCTGGGGAGGATCTAGCCTCTGTTCTTAGCACCCCCATGATGGTATGCAACTGTGTGTAAATCCAATTCCAGGTTTTAGACTCCATGATTGCATGTTTGGGGTGTCTATACATACAGGCATAATGTTCATATATATAAACATTTATATGTATATAATTTCATATATATATATATATATATTTCAGTAGAATTTCTTCCTTTTATGTATAGATAGAGGTATAGCCTCACAAAACTGACTTGTCAAAATATGACCATTTTGCACTCAGCCATTTACTTTTTTAGATACTGTATTTGTTAAATGACACAAAGCACTCCCTGGGCGAATCCTGTTTAGACTTTTCAAGCTTTGATCTGAGTTTTACTTGGACTGTGTCTAAGATTATAAAAATAGTTTTGCTTAATGGAAGTCACATCCCGTTTTAATAATAATCTGTACTGAGAAAGCCTTCCCATGGAGGGGGCTTGCCAAGAGGGGGCTGATACCAATGGAGGACACCATGATGGAGATGATGCATTTTCTTTAAGTTGCAAAGAAGAGACCAAAATTTCAAAAAAATTTAATGTTTTCTTATAACAGTTATGCATTGGCAGACCACAAGTTCTGTTTATAAATGAGACACAAGAGAAAGTAAGACTTAGAGAAAAACGTTTAGAGTTTTTTAAAACAAACTTGGTAAAGTTCCAAACTGCTCACCTTAAACGTATTAAAAACTAAGCATCATTATGTAAGCCTTCCTTCAACTACCACTTGATTATTTTTAATCTCTGTACATGCAAAAATGCTGCTATTAACTTAACACAATCTTCACTGAATTGGTGAGGGTGAGAGGATGACACAGAATGATACCGGGCAAGTGCTGCCATCTTCTTGTCCTCCCTTTCCCAGAAGCTAGAGAAATTCTGAGTTCTGTGCTCATGCTGAGCTGAGTGTTGTCAAGGCAGGAAGCAGCAACAGGGAGCAAACCCATGGACCCCCAAAGTGAACTTCGCCCACCTGAGGAATATAGCTTCTGGGGAAACTCGAATTTATCACTTCTAACGTTTATAAACTTTACCTCAGGGCAATAACCCAGCAGCCTGAAGTGAGTAGTGAATAAGCGAATACCTCTGCCATGATTCCCTCTACTTAGATACAGTGCGCAAACAGGCAAGGGATATCTGTGTTACTTATCCACACGCCGTCTGTTCACCTAAACACATCTTCATTCTTTCCCATCACTGTATTCCCCTGGACCCTTAGGAATACCGGGAAATTTCTAAAAGTCTAGCCTGACCTCCAGCCCAGTCCTTCAACTTCCTGTCTACCTCAAGGATAGCCCCGCCCACCTTACTGCTTCCTCTCTTGGTCCTTAAGTAGCAAACAGCTCATCTAGCTGTGGGATAATTAACTCATTCCCACCTGCTTCACCTGCCTAGTGTAAAACTTCTAATCCTCTGTAACTGTTCACCTTTCCAAACCTTCTGAACGCTTCTAGACATGGCAGTGTTCGCCTTCCCCAGTACTGCTCTTATTTTTCCGTCTTCACTCACTGCCATGTTCTTAGAGAGTCGGGACCAAACTATCGTGTGTGTGTGTGTGTGTGTGTGTGTGTGTGTGTGTGTAGATGCAGTTTCATCCTTTCAAGCTTTCTTGTTAGTCAAAAATATGCATTTTAGGTGAATAACTACATGTGTTATTATTCTTGATAGAATTGCTTTCGCAGTTGGATCTATAATTGATATGTGTTTCTCTATAAAGTCTTAACTACGGTCAAAATGGAAGCCATGTGCCAGTAAAATCACATGGAGATGAAGACATGATTTTATAGCTTTGGAGCCATGTTATTATGTTTGGGACTGAAGGTGTTTGCATCATGTGACTTGTTCACACACCTGGGTAGCCTGAGAGGTTGGTTCATTTGGTTTTGCTTTGCTCTAGCAGATTTTCCCTTTGTACAAATACCTTTTTACAAGATGGATTAATGGCCGTCCTTATGCTAATCTGTAGTTTCACCTTTACATCCCGTTTTAAGACACATCAGCCCCACTTAGGAGAGAATCAGTTCATGGAGGTTTGGAATACAACTTTCCCTAGGGGGATTTATTATATTTAGAGGCCAAGAGTTGCTAAAATTTACGTATAAGGAAGTAAATATTATTTAGACACGTATATTATATCTTAACACATCGACCAGAGCATCTGTTGTAGCATTTTAACATTTCTGCTTGAAACTGTCTGCCTGGAAGCAGTCATCTCGAAGCATCACTGGGCTGATCTGTGGAGAGGACTAGTGGCTATGCTTCCCACTGTCTCTGCCTTTCCAGTCATGTTCTAAGAGGGGCCCAGAAAGCACGTTACCAGTCCAGGGAGTGAGTGCGTTAGAAAATTACTCTGACCCTCTCTCTCATACACACTCAGATACACACACTATCATATCATAACAAACGTCACTTATGTATAAAGATGGCTGATTACCTTTTATTCACATTTGCCCTTGCTTTCCTATGCTGCTGCTAAATAATAGGCTGTAGGACGGGCAGTCCAGCCTGTTGGTTAAAACCATCACCCTTCGATCTGGATCACTAAATCCAAAACTAATCCATGCTACATTTCACCCCTATGGCTTTGCTAACCTGATAGTCATTCTCTCTGTGCCTATGTTTCTCTGTGTCTATGTCTGTCTCTGTCTCTGCATATGTGTCTCTCTCTGCATGTGGTGGTCAGAGAACAACCTGACTGTTTTTCTTCTTCAGTAAGTGCTCTCATTGGCCTGGACCTCACCAAGGCCATTCTCTCTGGCCAGTGAGCCCAGGGATATGCTTGTATTCACTTCCCTTCCCTGCCACTGGAATTATAATTGTGTACCATCACAATGAATTTTTTTACATAAGTTTTTAGAGGAATAAACTCTGATCCTCATGCCAAGAAGGCAAACACTTTACCAGCCAAACCATCACCTCATTCTTGGGTTTCTGTAATAGGGCAAATAATAGCACTCGATCACTGTGGGATCTAGTATATCAATGAGCCACTGAACCCATCATTGTTGACCATTTCTCTGGATGGAGATGGTGCTGTGGTTGTGAAAATGACCTACCAGAACAGAGGATGCATCTCAGTGGAAGAGGATTTAACTAGTCTGTAGAAGATCCTGGGTGTGAACTCACGTATCACAGAAAATGAAACCCAAACACACACACACACACACACACACACACACACACACACAAACACACATGCACACACATTCTTACACAATCCTATATGCACATGTACCTGCATGTGTGCATGCAGGAACTCTTTAGCAAGAGGGTCTAAAAGATAAGCTGCGTCTTTGGAGTGTCACAGAAACTTCACCGTTTCAAATACCATATCCCCTGACAATTCAAAACATGTTTGCAGTTTCCTCAACCAAGAAGAGGTATCCTGAGAAATGTTCTAAGTAAAGCCTCTGGAAAATGCTATAGGGCACTGAGGCACAGGCCATCCCTAAGGAGCATTGGCCTCCTGTTGCACCTTCTACAGACACATTAGTTGCTTTTGTAATTTAATATTTTTCATCTAATACATTTTGATCCTGTTTTCTTTTCCCCCAGCCCCTTCCAGACCCTCCTCACCTCCCTAACCTCCCACCTTCATGTTCTCTGTCTCAAATAATAAAATAAATCAAGACAAACAAACAAAACCAAACAAGGCAAAAAATTCTCAAAAAATTAAAACATAAAATTAAAAAAAAAATCTCCCCCCTCCCCCAAACTCAGAGTCTGTTTAGTGTTGACCAGCTACCCCTGGGCATGGGCTTGTCCTGGGAGCTGGTAGATATACCCACCTACATTAGACAGAATTGATCTTTCCTTTGCCAGCAAGAGGCTTCTTGGTTAGGGGTGGGAGCCTGTGTCCACTTCCTTCTCTCCAGAACTGGGACCCTGCATGCTTGAACCTGTGTAGATCTTCTGCTCGCTGCCTCAGTCTCTGTGAGTTCGTATGTGCACCAGTCTCTTTATGTCTGAAAGACAATGTCTCCTTGGCATCAGAAATCATCCCTGATTCTTCCAATCTTTCACCCTCCTCTTCCAGGTAGATCCCTGGGCCTTTAGGTTTAGAGTTTGATGAAGACAGCCCATTTAGTTACTTTTCTTGTTGCAACAAAATATCCTATGACTGCAGTTTAGGGAAACGAAGGATTCCTTTGGGCTCACAGGTTGCATCACAGTTCTTGATGCTGGGGAAGGCATGAAGGCAGGAGCATGAGGCCCCAGAAAACACTGCATCTGCAGTCAGGAAGCAGAGAGCTGTGAATTCTGCCAGGCAGCTCACCACCTCCTGTGTGTCTGGGTCCCTGGCTATTTGATGATGCTGTCCTAGTTTTAAGTAGGACTTCTCACCTCAGTTAACTGAATGTAGAATCCCCTTGAAATGGTCCTGAAAGGTTGACTATGAAGTTCTAGTTCCTAGGAAGTTGTCCATTGCTATTATCCATTACTCTGTATTTGATTTAGCCCCGCCTCCCTGTTTTGGCTTGGTGATGACGTACACCTTCAGTGCATTTTTCTCTTTTCCCTCTTAACTGACCTCGACCTGTGAAGTCTAAAAACGGGTTATCATTGGGTAAACTCCCTGGATATTAAATTTCTCTGATGGTGAATATGTGAAGGAGGGCAGTCTTAACTACATGTGATCCTCAAGTACGATGCTGGCCACTGCCTGTGTGGTAGGAATTGGCTTAGAATGCCTTCCCATGTCAAACCATGATCTAAACAATAATGTGGGTATTGGAGATGGCAAGGACTCCATAAAGGTACTGCCGGATGACCTGATTTCAATCCCTGAAGTCTATATAACGAAGGGGATAACCTACTCCTGTAAGTTGTCTTTGGGCCTCTACTTGCATGCCATGGCGTTTGTGTCTGTGCTCACATATAAATGTCATGTGCTACAAGATATTTGATGAAGATGTGTGTGCTCACATATAAATGCCATATTCAGACCTCTGTGCTTTGCCACCATTCCTGTTCGGGCTGCCTGTGCTTTTATATCTGGAATTTGTTTTTGATAAGAAATATGGAGTTAATACCTGCTGCTAATCATTTCAGTTGGAATTATAACCCATTAACATTTAATATAATTATTGGTGCTGCTTGACTAAGTCCATCACTTACTGTTTTCCGGTTATCCCTTAGTGTTGCATCTTGCTATTCTGTCTTCTCTTGCTCCTTTGTTGTTATTTATGTGCTTTTGAATATTCTGCCTTAAGTGTTTACATCTTAATTTATTTTGTATGGTTTAGTGTTTGTTAAATATAGTGTTTGCCACATATATTATTTGCATATAAATGGAGATAAGATGCATGCATGTATATCTAAACATACATTTCTTGTGTTAGTCTCATTTGCTTTGTTTGCTTTTGTCTCTGTGGTAAATACCAGAGGAAAAGTATTTAAAGAAAGATTGATTTCCCCTCAACATGTCGGAGCTTTTGTGCATGTGTAGCTGTTTTGTGGCCATGGGCTTGCAGTGCGGCAGAACTTAATGGTGGGAAGTCTGTGATGGAGAAGGCTGCACATCTGTGGCAGCCAGGTTAGCAGGGAACAGGGATAGGATTGACTAGAACAGGCTTCTCCCTCCAACTAGCCCCCACCTCTAAAAGCTTCATCACCTCTTAACTATGCCATCCAATTATGAACTATAAGGGCATGCCCTTATGATTTAGCCATGTGTCAACAATCTCAGGACTGAGCCTTCCACTTACGGTCTTTTTCTGGGACACTTTGTATCTGAAACATAACATTGACCCACCTGACACATTCATATTATTATATATCATCGCCTGGTCCTACTTTTCATGCTAATTTAGTCAGCCTAGAGTTTGTTCATTATCAACTCTTTTGAAATGGATATATCTTTCTGGCTTTTCATGGTTTGGCTCTAGGGTATTCTGGACTTTGTTGGTGTTCTCCCATTATACGTGTATTCTCTAGAGACTTAGTGAGACTTCTCTAGAGAATTACGGGATTCACGTATTCCATACAATTTGTTCATATGTTTTCAGACTGCACAGTGTGTCTCCTCTGCCTCTGGGCTGAGTTCAACTTTGAATCCATGCTAGAGTTCGTGCCTGTTCCGTCAGCTTATAAACTTGATAACCTGCATAGGTGCTAACCCGGAAGCAAACTACTCACCCTTTCCTGCTTCCCTTCAGGATTTGCCTTCACCACCCTACAAATAACCAGTGTCCCTGGCCTATTCCTCAAGAAGTTCTGTCTTTCAGTGCTTCTGCTGATACAGCCCCTCTGATGTAGAAAAAGAGACATGCTGTCTCTTTCCCAGGCCAGATAGCATGCAATAAGAATGCACTTTGTACCCTGCTTACTTTCAAGGATCCGCTTCTCCCAAGCAGCACACCTAGGAACTTGAGTTTTTACCATTTTATTCAATGGATTCTGGCTCCTCTTGTGAGTATAGACTCCACCATGTTGAGAGTAAAACACCCATACAAGGATAGTATATGTACTTTCTTTGTTTCATTTTCAAATCGAAAGGAATGTATTTGATTGTCCATGTTGTGTCATCAGTGAAGAGAAATGTTAATTATAACGAGAAACCACTGCATTTCACTGGTGTTTTTGTGACATATACTTAACCTTCACTGAGCTATGCATGATCATAAATAAGTATTATTTTATGGTCATTGTCATTCCCTTTGCTGTCTTCCTGAAATGAAGTCCCCAGAATATAAAGAATAAGATAAAAAGGATATTGAAATTTTGGTTACTATCAAAACAGTTTTTTTAATGATTCCAACAAACACACAAAAACATAGCAAAATGAGCTGCATAATACCTTTCACCCTGTCACACTTGGAGTCCTATCTTCTTCACTATGCCAAGTTGCTGTTTAGTGTTACAATGGAGAGGGTCTTCCCCTGTCACTCAGCTTCTTTGAATTATATTAGGCAGGAGATGATAAAAGTGCAGTGCTGTTTCCAAACACTCAGAGCTGGTAAATCATGCACGTTATGCTTGTTGCTTGCTTTGCTCCATTCAAAGTCCCTGGTTCAATCCTCAGCATTAAACTTATATATCCTATCCCTTAAACTATGGCAGCATTGTAGAGTGATGTCATGGTAGAAAGATCATTATATGTATATAAGGCATGATCCTTATGAAACAATCATCCTCAAGGAAGTGCCGTTCCCGACAATATTTAATACATAACTTCACTTAGCAGATTATAAGTTTAACTTTTATCACTTTATACATCATTTTCCTGATATAGAAAGTGTTGCAAAATTAGATGTAGTAAGGATGTCCAAAACTGCAAAGCAAGTCCTGTTTGCTTGGTCTGACCCCAAAAGCTATAAACTGGTCCATCTAATTCCTAAATTTGTAATTCTAAATACATCAAATTATATTTTATAACCTTGTCTCATTTTTATGCAAATATAGGTATACAAAAATGTAATAGTTTTTACATATGTCAAGTCACTGGTACAACAAAAACCAACACTGTACATGCTATGGCCCATCCTGAAAATGTATGTGGTGATTTGCATATAGCCATACAACATATAGTTATTGAAAATATTCACCATATTTACCTTAATTATTACCACCAACAAATATGGTGAGATATTAGTCATATACAGTCACGCATTATTCTACATTCCTTGTGAGCATTTCTGTTTTGAATTTTCAGAATCATAGCACATGTTCACAAAGTTAATAAACTGTGAGCACTGAGGCGAATCCCAGGCAACTCTGAAGCAGTATCGTCCACTACTGTACAAAGGGCATCTGTCAGTACTATTTCAGGGGGGAAAATATCCTAATGCTGACTTTATTTAGTAACACAGCCTTAATCTTACTTGACATTCATTAGCACTTCAGTATTTAGTGTCACACTTTTGAAACTCCCCATCCCACCCCCTTACACACTATTCCCCAAATGAGAATTACATGTAAAGACACAATCCCACTTCCTGCTGCTCTGTAATTGAGAAAAATTAGCTTTCAAAGAAATTTTCAATGTAAACAGGCCCACTTACATTTATTTATTCAGTGTGTGTGTGTGTGTGTGTGTGTGTGTGTGTTTATGTGTGTGTATTTGTACAGATGTATGTGTGCCACAATGTACATGTGTAGATGTAGGTAAGAGAATGATTTGCATGATTCTATCCAGTCTGTCCACCACGTAGGACCAAGTGATCATACTCAAGTTTCCAGGCTTGGCAGTAAGTAGGACCATTACCCACAGAACCATCTTGTTATTGGCCATAGTGCCGCAAACACCAAAAGTCAATGTTTTTCATTGCTGAATGGCTGCATGCTGAATGTGGCAGTGTTGCCAATGTTCAATAAAAGTTACTTCCAGATGAAAACATGCTAAGCTGAAAAGAAAGTAGATAAGAGATCACTATCATAACGAACATACATAGTCTATCAAATGTCATAAATGAACACACAGAACACTATAGGGTTTATTTATTTGAATTTTTGGCTGATTGAGAGCTATGGTTTGCAGATATGGTATGGTGTTACATGTGACCAGAACAAAAAATAATTACAACCACAGTATGGATTCTACCAAATACATATTTTACTATAAAGTAAAATATATCATTGATGAGCTATCATAAGTTGGGGACAGTGTATGCCATAATTTGCTTATTAGTGGACCTGTTGGTGGACTCTGGGCATGCTTCAAGTTGATGCTATTATTAATTAATGCTCCCATCAACATTTGTGTGTAAGTAGTTTGTGAGTGTTTGTATTCATAAAGAGTATTTTCTAAGAAGTCGAATCATTGGTCCTATGACATACGTATGTTTAATTTCATGTGAAACCATGTGTCATGTATTTTAAATTTTATAATTAATTAAATATTTTATTGTGTGAAAAAAATTAAGCATTGGAATGGTCAATCTCCATTGTCAGCTTGAAATCCTGAACCACTGCAGGGGACAAGCCTCAGGGAACACCTGTGATGGTTTACCTAGATTAGGTCAGCCTTGTCCATGCCTGTGAGGATTATCTTGATTACACCCACAGAAATGGAAAGAGTGACCATCTAGAGGATGGCAGCATTGCATGGGCTCAAAAGCAGACCAATATATGAGGAAGAAGGTGAGCAGAGCACTCCAGCATCCATCACTCTGATCGCTGCCTGCAGATGCAGTAAAACCAGCTCTCAAGAGCCTCTTCCACCATGATGGACTGAGCGTGTGAACTGGGAGTCTGCCTTCCTCGAGGAACTCGGGTTGCTTTGATCCAGGAACTTTATCATAGCAACAGAAACAAGACAGAGCAAACAAACCTAAGGCAACCATGAGACAAGTATTTTTAAAGAGAACTCTCAAGTTTTCACATGTGACCCCGTTATAATTTCCTGCTTTTGGTAGATGAGCCCTTCATTTCCTCTATGACTTACTCTAAACCCCTCTACTATGATCAACACATTAGATTGGTAGAAGGTTTTTCTCTCAGCAGCTGGGTCGCCTGCAGTTTTGTGTGAATCACCTTCGTCTTGAGAAGGTGTGCATAGTTGTCATTTGTAAGTGAAGCAGTGAAGGACCATGTGTTACTTTTTATGGACACTATATTTCTTACTCTCACGCTATTCAGGGAAACTTGGGGAATGAATGAAGAACTTCCCTAGTGGGGTCCAGGATCAGGAAGTATACAAACCAGAGAGAACTTCATAGGGAAAATATCTGAGATGCCCTGCCCCCACTACTTTGCTTTCCACAATCCGTTTGGATGGAAGAGAAGAATCCCTTCCCTGATTTGGTCTCCTGGTACTCAATCTCTCCTATTCCTGGCACTGAATTTTTTTTTAATTTTTAAATAACCATTTTTGAGACTATAATAAAATTCTATCACATCCTCCTCCCCTTTTGTTGGTCACTTTTGTGTATCTTCTCAAAGAATCAGCAATTAGCTTTGTTAAATCTTTGTGTTGTTTTCATTATTTCCTTGTATTATTAAATTTATGTAATATGACTGAACGACCAAATGCTTGCCTTTAACCCTTGATTCTTTTCTAACCAGAGTCTTCTTTTGGCTTCTCATGCTCAAGTATTTCTTCAGAGTGGTGGTCTCAAAGAACCTCTCATCCTAAACAAAACAAAACAAAACAAAACAAAAAATGATTTTACATGCAACTTACACACGGCTGGGGAACAGATGTTTAGGTCAGGGTCATGACATCTAGGGCAGATTTGGGAAATGTGATGAGAAATATCCCTCAGCAGACACAGCTTAGAAAAAGGAATGTCTGGCAAGCCAGCACACACACTCGCCAATTCTGTTTCAGGCTGAAGAAAACATTAATAGGTCGGATAACATATGAATTAATAGCGTGTTCAAAATAAAATTTAAAATTTCCTTGGCACCAAGTGAGAAGAGTTGAGGGACTTGAGTTTGGTGTTGGCGCATGTTCTTTATAGCGGAAAAAGAAAAACATTTTATGTTAATATTGCCTAAGGTGTAAGCCATTTCCATGATTTGACTTTTCTGTTACTCTTCTGGGAATTTCGGTGGTAACAACCCCAGTATGAGTTAGCGGTGAAAAGGATTTTAAGTAAACCCCTTCGGGGTCTCTGAAACTATTTCAATTCAGGTGTATATGTCTTTATGTCGTGATGGACTTTGTGGGTTGTTGGACATGAAAGAAGTCAATGACGGACAAGGTGGTGACCTTCTGTAGAGGACTTCGCAGGGCAATAAAATGACTAAGTCCCCAGCTGTGTGCATGTCAACTGCTGAACCTCAGAAATAGGGTCATTGGCCAGAGAGAAAGACTTAATTTTATGGAGGTTCAAAAAAAAAAGGAGGGGAGCACATGGTGAGGGTAAAGCTGTGACAAAATGTTGACCAAGCTCCTGGCCTACAGGTGTGGGGGAGTCTGGAGGCCGGAGCCCAGCTGGCTTCCTAAGCCCAGAAAGGGAGAAAACAAAGGAACAGAAGATCACTAACGATCCCTAGCATGGCCATAGAGCCCGAGGCTGAGACTATTTCAGGCCAATAATGAGCTTTGGGGCTTGTATAGACTTTTATTTGGCTTTGCTGCATGGAGCCCAGGGGCACCGATCATTAGGAAACAGACATAGTACCTCAGGCTTGTTTGTGTTAGTTTTCCTCACCAGGATGAATTGTGCATTGGCATATATAAGGGAAATTCTTTCTCTCTCTCTCTCTCTCTCTCTCTCTCTCTCTCTGTCTGTCTGTCTGTCTGTCTGTCTTTATCTTTCTCCCCACTTTCCTTTTCTCTAGATAAATTGTGTAAAATAATAAAGTATAGGACGTGTATTGATTGGGATTAATGTGAGCAACGGGAAAGGGGCATTCATCAGAGAATGCTATACCACGTTCATGATAGCCGAACGACAACTGAGCTTGAACAACATAAATACACCCCAGATCACTGTGTGGCAAAGCCAATTCCAGCACTAAAATGACAATATTGCCTCTGTGCATAGCCCAGTTGCTTGGTTTGTCTTCGGGGTGGTATTGGAGCAGCCAGGTGGCAATCTGCTTCCGTGTGTGAGCAGTACTGAGTGTGAATGCTCAGCCGGGGACCCATCGGCTCGTCACTGCACCTGCCTGCCATTTGCCATCGCTGGGACTTTGCGTGACCGTGGAAGTATTCACCAGTGTGGAACAGGATGGAAATTTCCCAGACCTGAAATGCTAATGGCTCGTGGGTGCTGTGCCTTGCAGGGACTTCAAGGTTGGTCTTCATGGTAGTGCAGTGTGCAGGTCTCTCGCTTTTACAGTGGGAATCTTGATTTAGTAACATCTGAAAAGAGACCATTCTGTTTCTTCATGCAGCTTGTGTCAGTGATGGCATAGAAAGTTAAGTATATGTCTCTGTTCCTATTTATACTGAAATTTCCCACCCAGAGTGTGTTTTGGAGATGAGAAATCTCGGTCAAATAATTTCAAAAACAAGACAAAGGGCTGGAAAGATGGTTCAGTGGTTAAGAGCACATACTACTCTCACAGAAGATCTAGGTTTAGTTCCCAGCACCCAAGTGAAACTCAGTAGCATCTGTAATTCCAGCTTCAGGGTTTCTGTCATCATCTTGTGGCCTCCACCAGTACTGCTCACGCATGGTACCCACCCAAACACACACAAAACACTCAGACATGTGAGATACAAATAAAGCTTTAATAACAAATAAGGTAAAACAAAATAAAATAACCCAAAGTAGGTCACTCTTTGCAGATGGAGACTTTCATGTTCTGGAAGAGAAATCACTGGAAGGATTCCGTAACTGGTCAGGAAGGTTTGAAATAAATGCTAAATTACATGAAGGTTGTTGAAGGGGGCAGTTCAAGTTTGACTAACATGCTTGCAAAGGCTAAAGCAATTGAGTTCCACAAATCAGAGAAACAGCCTTGTCCTAAAGGCCCCTTTTAATTGAAGTTCCTTTTAATTGAATTGCCACATTGCCTTAATTACTACGTTTCCCCTAGTTCTTCTAACAAATACCCCATTGACCCCAACGCCAGCAATCTCCATTTCAATGCTGTGAAAGTACCAACGATGAAAAGACATAGGAGCACATTAAGAAAGACCTTAAAGATAAGATTAGTTCTTGAGGGCTGACAGCTAACGACTTCCCAACAAATTATACTACAGAAATTCAAGGTGAACACAGAATCTTTTCTTTCATAATAGATTTATTAGTGCTCTCTCTCTCTCTCTCTCTCTCTCTCTCTCTCTCTCTCTCTCTCTCTCTCTCTCGTTATTATCCCTATCCCACTGTCTTAGAGTTTCATTGCTGTGAAGAAACAGCATGGTCAAGGCCCCTCTTACAAAGGCAAACACAGTTTCCGAGGTTCAGTCCATTATCATTGTGGTGGTAAGCATGACAGCATTCAGGCAGATATTGCACTAGAGGAACAGAGAGGTCTATATCTTGATCCACAAGCAACAGAAGGAGACTGATTATTGCAGGCAGCCAGGAAGCCTCTTCCATACTTGGCAAAGCTTGAGCACAGGACCCAAAGCCCACCCACACAGTGACACACTTCCTCCAACAAGACCACACCTAATAGTGCCACTTTCTATGGGCTAAGCGTATTGAAACCACCACACCACACCATACCCATATATATAATATCAATATATATTAATATATTATATATACATATATATACATATATATAAAATTTAAGAAGCTCTTTCCCTATCAGTTCTGTCAAGACTGGAATCTCAAGCATTGCTAACCTCCAAGATTAGGGGTCAGTAGGCAATCAGGAGTGTCCTACCCCTAAGTATTCATAGACACAGCGATTGTATTCCACAGTTTTCTGATGCATTATATCTTCTGCTGATGTTGAGGCATTTCCAGTATCTATGTGCACCCTGCTTCTCTCTGCCCTAGGTCAACATACATCTTCTCTAGTGAGCAGTTATTACTCCTAGAAAGTGTAAAAACCTATGAAGGTAGTGCAGTAAAAACTGTCATCAGTTTATCTAGCCTCTGTCTATTTTACTTGGCTTAACATGAAGCAAACTGTCAGGGCCAAGCTCAATAATTGGAGCTGGAAACCTGCAAAATAAGATTAAAGAAATGAGAAAAGAATGCATGTTTCCTGCAAAGCAAATGTTTGTCATTTGCAACACAACTTCCAATTTCTTGTGATTCCATAGAGTAATGAGCTACAAATCAGTAATATTCAATTTACTATTTAACTGTATTAATACTTCTAGTCACACACTGTCAAGGTAATACCCAGCCTTCTGGATATGGGCCGTGCATCATTTTCATTTGAGACTTCTATTATAACAGACAATATTTAGAGTCTTGGAAGGTGTTATAGATTTGGTTTCAAACTGATTTCTTTCTCCACAGCTGCTTTTGTGGAAAATTAATTTTTTTAAGACTATAGTCTCTGGATACCTGCCATTTATTGATTTCATAAGTTGACTCCAAGGCTGATAGGTGAGTTGTGAATGAATATGTCATTTCCAAAAGAATTGCACCAGCGAGTGAACTGTGAGCCTCCATCAATATGCACTATCCTGACACACACCAAGTAAGGGATTGCTTGACAGTGTGGCAGTCAAAAATTTCCCTAAGTTTAGTAAACACGGGGAATAAGTGAAGTAATGCAAAGATAATATTTAAATCTTTACATGCCCCGGTAACCAGTATTCAAAATGATAAAGTATTTTTGTTATGATAAGATTTATATTTATGAAATTGTTTACAGGTTTTAAGTTTTGCTTTTCTATATAAGCACTGTGTCTGTTTGTTAGGTGCAGTGTGCTCATCTGATGTGTGTCTACCCTGTGACCAAAGAAAGTGAGACGTCTCATCTCTGTTAAGTAGCCACGTTTCTTTATGTTGAAAATGACTGTGCTCCTCATCTAGATTTTTATAAAATCGATAAGCTGTTGGGAACTATTAAGGAAGTTCGATTTCGATGTTTATGCAAAACATGATCCTGTTCATTAAGTCCTGTTCTTAAAATCACCATTTCCTTCTTGCAAACTATCATATCACATATTTCTGTATGCTTCTAGTCCAGTATCATGTCTACAGGCTGTGTGGTTGTCTTATGTAAGTAGTAGAACATATTTATAGCCATATTTCCCTTCCTTTTACTCACTAAACATACTCTTTAATATGTATATATATGTATATATATATGTATATTTGAGGATTTTAGATGTGAGTACTCTAAATTATTTTCACCCTTCCCTTTCACCTCTCAGAGTACTTCCATGCCTTCTATTTATTTGCAAATCCAAGAACTTTTCTTCTTTAAGTGCTATGCAGATTTATTATTTACATACTTATACACATACTCCTACTTACTAAGTCTGTATAATGTTGTTCATTTGTATATATGTTTAGGACTGACAATTTGCAATTAAATAACCTATCAGGACCGCATCCCTGGGGAAAACTGACTCACTCATTCTCTCTCTCTCTCTCTCTCTCTCTCTCTCTCTCTCTCTCTCTCTCTCTCTCTCTCAGCAGCCGTTGGTTGCCTCATCTAGGGCTGAGGGCTGGTGAGATTTTCCCTATCTACATTTTGGTTTCTGTAAATAGAAAACTGCAGCTTTAACTTGCACATTTTAACTTCTGTGTAGCGTGCTATCATTCCTCATGTGCACAGATTTCCTTGATGTATATTCCATTCGTGTAGGCATTATAAGCCTGGCTCCAAGAGTAACTCTTGTCTAAGTAGCTGATACACACATGTATGAATTTCAGTATTCATATCCAGAAAAAAAGCTCTGCTCCAAGACTATTTTTAACTTACAAGGTATTGCCATATTGTTCTGCAAAGGAAGACTAACGATTTGTTCTCTTAGTAATAGGGACAGTTACTCTGTGTCTCTACATATTCATCAACTTTTAATATATTTATGTTTAAATATATTTTGCCAAGCCAGTTGCTATGAGATAAAGTTTCAAAGCATTATGAGCTGGATTTTCCTGATATCTTGTAAGAGTTGCACAGCTTTCTGATTTCATTCCTGTAAATGACCCACGGTCTTGGACCTTTCCCTCCTTGGTTGCTTGTGCTTTTCTCATAGATGTAGAGGATTACTTTCAACATCACGTGCTAATCCTACCTTGTTCTCATTTTCAGTCTATTTTCCAGCATCTACTTATCAATTATTTTTCACTGTACTGGTGTGGAAACATTTAATGTAGTCTTAGATGTATATTTTTGCCTGGTGTGCTTTTAGCAAAAAAGATATTTTGCTATCACAGTTTATAAAGAAACCCAATTAAATATTTTAATGAAAGTAAAGTATTTTAATATCTTCTTTTTAATTCCCTGAATTAATTTGGAGATGATATATTATAAAATAAAATTTCCACTTAATTATTTTTGCACAAAGAGAACAACATGGGTCCACTCTAGCCTTCACCCAGTATAAGTCCGTGTCTCTGCTCTATGATAAATTCTTATATGGCTGCTTTCTCTGCAGGCTCTTAACTCTCCGGCATCAAATCGCTTCTCCCCAAGTTAGCACAGTACTTTAATAACTATATGGTTTGAACATTAGATAGAAAGAAAGATAGACAGATAGATAGATAGTTAGATAGATAGATAGATAGATAGATAGATAGGTAGGTAGGTAGGTAGGTAGATAGATAGATAGATAGATAGATAGATAGATAGATAGATAGATAGATAGATAGATAGATAGATAGATGATAGAGAGTTCTAAGTCATACATCCTTGTTTGTTTTTCCCTTTATTTATTTGAGGCAAAGTCTCAGGGTCTCACTGTGTCCCTCTGGCTGTCTCACACTCTGTGGATCAATCTGGCTTCTAACTCACAGGGATCTGCTTACCTCTGCCACTAAGTACTAAGATTAAAGTTCTGTGACATCATGTCTGGCCCTTGTTTGTCCTTTAAAATTGTCTGGGCTGCTGTTGAATCTTTACTTTTCAATATACATTTCTGTAATTATCGTTCTAGATTCATGAAAAGCTGCACTGAGATTGCGGTGGTAAATGCTGCGTGCACACTGTAATGGAAAGAATAGGGTCCTTGGGATGTTCAGGGTCCGTATCTACAAGCGTGGTGTTCACTAGGCGTCCGCATTTTTATTTTGCACATGTTTCCCGCAGATCTTTTGTTTGATTTATTGTCAGGTATCTTGTGGTTATATTGATATCATTTCATGCTATATTTGAAAAATGCTTTAAATGGCAGGTCGTTGGGTTTTCTATGCTTAATAATGAATTGCAGGGACACTTATGACAGTCTTATTATACATTAAGACTTTGTTTTAGATTTTTTGTTAATTATATTTATTAAAAATTACCCCTTTGTTATATTCATCCCCTCTTCTTTATGATTTGCTTAGAAAGGCAGCCAGGAAAAGACTGACTAGGAGAGGTGGTCTCAACTCCCTTGCCTCTCACTGACTGTATACGAACATCTCCATGTGATAATTAGCGTAGTTGGGTGCATATGAAACTTACTAGAGATGGCATTGCTTTTCTATTAGTAAGTCACTGAAGACTTTATCTAAATGGCATTAAACTGCAACATAGCCATCCTATAGCCTTTGTGATGACTGTCGAGTCTGTCAGTGTATAGAGCTATATTACTCTACTACAAGTAATATCATTATAGTCTTCCCTGAATAACTGACCATAAGCCTTCTGTATGTGGACCATGTGCATACATAGATTAGTATAGTAAAGTACTTGGTATTCTGCGCTATTCTTCTACAAATCGTTTCTTCTGTTTTTCTCATATTTAATTTAGATTTTTGTGCTTTATGTTCAAATGAGATTAGTTTTGTATTTTGTTCTTCTAGTGTCTGTGCCAGATTTAAGCATCAGAAATATATTAGATTTGTTCTTCTGCAAGAATGGATCTTGCTCTCTTTCTATTTCCACAAACAATCCAAGTAAGAGAGGAATAATATATTCTTTAAAGGTTCAGTGACACAGATGCTATCAAACTCATGTTTTTTGTTGTGTGTGAAAAAGCATTTGCTACCAGCCAATCCTATAGCCATGCTGTAGCCTATCTAACCTATTCCACATACACATTACCTATAACAAATAAAAATAGTAGTTTTCTGTAAACTTTATGGCTACCTCTGCAATTTTGTTGGCATAAATTTTATATAATTCTCCTAAGTGTGTTTAAATCTCTATTATGTTTGAAATCACAGCCACAATGATTTTGTCTTTTTCACCATTTCTCGTCTTTC
Source organism: Rattus norvegicus (assembly GCF_021556685.1). NCBI lineage: Eukaryota > Metazoa > Chordata > Mammalia > Rodentia > Muridae > Rattus > Rattus norvegicus. The sequence goes on from NC_141542.1 coordinate 93,310,927, forward strand.
CTATAGTATTCTCAGTAGTGTTTGTTTGTATGACATGCATGTCCCTTTATTTCCTCCCATGAGTATTTTATTCTACGAAGGACTGAAACATCCACAGTTTGGTCTTCCTTCTTCTTGAACTTCATATGGTCTGTGAATTGTATCTTGAATATTCTGAGCTTCTGGGCTAATATCCACTTACCAGTGAGTGCATACCATGTGTGTTCTTTTGTGACTGGGTTACCTCACTCAGGTTGACATTTTCTAGTTCCATCCATTTGCCTAGAAATTTCATGAAGTCAGTGTTTTTAATAACTGAGTAGTATTCCATTGTGTAGATGTACCACATTTTCTGTATCCATTCCTCTGTTGAAGGACATCTTGGTCCTTTCCAGCTTCTGGCTATTATAAATAAGGCTGCTATGAACATAGTGGAGCATGTGTCTTTGTTATATGTTGGAGCATCTTTTGGGTGCATGCCTAGGACTGGTATAGCTGGATCCTCAGGTAGCAACTATATCTATTTTTCTGAGGAACCACCAGACTGATTTCCAGAGTGGTTGTACCAGTCTGCAATCCCACCAACAATGGAGGAGTGTTCCTCTTTCTCCACATCCTCACCAGCATCTGCTGCCACCTGAGTTTTTGATCTTAGCCATTCTGACTGGTGTGAGGTGGAATCTCAGGGTTGTTTTGATTTGCATTTTCCTGATGAGTAAGGATGTCGAGCATTTCTTTAGATGCTTCTTAGCCATTCAATATTCCTCAATTGAGAATTCTTTGTTTAGCTCTGTACCCCATTTTAAAATAGGATTATTTGGTTTTCTAGAGTCTAACTTCTTGAGTTCTTTGTATATATTAGATATTGGCCCTCTATTGGATGTAGGATTGACAAAGATCTTTTCTGGAACTAGTTACATCCAGTATCCATTCTGGAATTGGATTGCTGGGGATTCCAGGTCTTTTTTCTGGACTATGCATGTTAAATGCCAAACTAACAAGGCAGCCTGTTTGCTGCGAGTAGAGAGTTGTTCTCCAGATGAAGTACAGAGCACAGACATATCCTTCAAAATCACACTCTGGCGTGCTCCCCATATCCATGGCACACACAAAAGCATCCATACCTATAGATTGAAAGGCTTGTTCTCAAACCTCTCTTTTGTCCAGTTCTATTCTAGAAACGTAGGATTCAATTCTGTTCTCTTCTATATCTATAGATCTTTACCTACCAATAAGAAAGCTGGCTCCCGTTACCTTAGATATATTGACTTATTTACTGTTCCTTCTGTCTCTGCCACCATCCATGGTTTACCACACCCCCGTTCCTCCTAGGTTCAGACAGCTAGTAATAAGCTACCTCACCCCAACCCAGATGGGGCAACCCTCTTCTCCCATTGGGTTGTAACCCCCAGTGCCAGATATTCCATCAGGCAACTGCTTTCGCCATCCTGCTCAGCTTCCAAAAATCTCACTTGGGGACATTTCTTTTCATGCTCATCCTCTGTGCGCTTCTTTAAGGTCCTATCCCCCCTCTAGGATACTCATTTGTGTGGGCGCTGTTCATACTTGGTTGTGCTTCTGGGTCTTATCCGCAGACACACCCCTGAAGATCTCCTGAAGGGGAGCATCCATCCTGAAAAGGCATCGTCCTTAGCATGTTTGCTTCTGCCAGAAACCTTGCTCGGGTTCCAGTGCACACTCCCAACTCTTCATTCAACTCCATGCCCCAGGTAGGTGTCATCATACTCCTGGGTGTGTGTCCACACCCCCTATTAGGCCACCACCTGAGTGTTATATACTTCTGAGTTGCTTTAGCCCTTATTTTTTTTTCTTTTTGGTGCATTTCTCTGTTCATCAAGATCTCAGGCTACTAAGCAGATACTGGGGCCAAGATTAGCATTCCTGGCCATTTTGTAGTTAGGTCATTTTCAATGGAAATTCTTTTCCCTCTTGATGGTGAGTCTTCCTTGTCAACAGTCTCAAAGTGGGTAAAGACACAGGGGCCTTTTCTGAATAGCAGGGGTTAAAACAGTGATTCTCCACCCCCAAGAATATTCCCAGCAGAGTAATACAGTAGGGCTTTGGTGGGCTCAGACTTATCTTAATGGCTTCCCTAAAATAATACGACATGGATGACTTACCTCTTACCAAAGACTACTCTGCTACTCATAACAGTGTAATTTAGTAACATGAGCCCCTAAAAATATTTTGCAGCTATAGTTAAAGAACCCTGTTAAAGTGTATGGTAAGTAAGTATGTTAAAATGATTAATCACTTGGAAAGTTACCTTATTTGAACTAAATAAATTTTAATAGATTTTTTTATTCTTCTTTCATATATTACATTCCAACTGTAACTGCCCCTCCCTCCACTCCCCCCAGTCTCTTCTTCCCACCTCCTCTCTCCACCTTTTCCCCTTCAGAAAAGAGCAAGCCTGTGTTTATGTGTGCAAATACATCCTGTGTGCAAATGTGTTTGCATATATGCTATAGTGTGACTGTAAAAGTCAGAGACAGTCTTGGCAGTTGGTCCTCACCTTCTAACCTATTTGAAATAAGCTCCCCACCCCATCCTTCTTCCAGCATGGGCCAAGCTACCGGCCTCTGAGCTAATGGCGATTGTCTTGCTTCTCTCTCTCCCATGTCCGTGTTCGACCCTGGGATCATACGTGCCAGTACTAGTACATGGAACTCCATCCATTCTGAGGATTCAAACCCATATCCTTGTGCTTGCACAGCAGATTATTTATCGACTGACTCAAGTCTCTGGCCTGTTTAATTTGGGGGCTTCGTGTAAAAGCTTAAAATAGAGTAAAATATTACCAAACTTCTTATAACCTTACCATATGACACCTATGTAGTAACAGTTAAAATAAGACTAGCTGCTAAACTATATAACATAACCATATTACAGGAATTCTTATGAGGAGTTTTAATATTTCTGAGTCTCTCATTGCTCTGAAGAATAAGGTAGAGGTTTTAACAATTTTCTCAGAAATAAAGAATTGTATTAAATTTCAAGATACTGTGACCCTGAATTTAAATCTGAAGCCCGGTTATTCGTTCCTTGTTTCTAGTGTAGCTAATTCATGGTAGAACCAACCAAAAGCTGGCATTGTACACTATTGTTTTGAGATAGCATCTTCTTTCCAGCTTTTCTGAAATCAGATATGTAAGATTAGTGCTATAACTTTAAGCCTATAAGCAAGATACATAAATATAAACAGTAGATCTTTTCCTTATGCAAAGCACAAAATTGCCAATCTGAAAAGCAGCCGTGGCTTCTTCAGCCCTTGACTCTCACTGAGGGTAGGTGATATGTGCCCCCAAGACTTACATCCCGGATTCTACAAAAACAGTTTGTTTCTAAATCACTTATTGCATTATTAGATTCATGCAATTTTAAAATAAAATAGAGCTTGGAGCATGAAGTCACACAAGAAATAAAAATTTCTACTCACTAGTTTGTGATTTCCACATTTAAACATAATCCTTTCCCTCACTTTCTCCCTATTGCACACATAGAAACCCTAGTTATAATACTTATTTTTTAAGGTAATGGGGTATCATATATTTTTCTTGTAAAAGAATATTTGTGGAGAGTTTCTTGAAAGCTTTTAGGATAATTAAGGTAGCTCATGAGTGTTATGAATCTCTATTTTTCATATGTATGTATTCATATCGAACCAACTGTTCTGGAACGTTACTGAGTGAATTAATGTCATTCTGCACTCCCTTAATGCTTTCAGAATAGTATGGCATTTTACGAAATCAGAATAGCTCATCCCTATGTAGCAGACAATTTATTCTGCCCATTAAAAGGGGTCTTATTAGGTTGAAAGTGGTGTTCGCTATAATCTAAACAAATCATTTGGCTTTTTGCAAATAATGCTTATTAAGCTTCCATCAGCGACAGAAAAGCAAAATTGAAAGTTTCCAAATAGAACTTTACTTCACAGAACAAGTGATGGAATGTTAGCTTGATTATTCATGAGACTTATTTCTGAAGGGCATTGTAATTAAGGGTCACGCCAGACTTCACAGATTTCAATTTGGATTACATTTCATACGAATACCTTGATGCTCATTAGGAATAAATGTTGGAGTGATTTCTCAAGTTAAGGCACGGGTTGTAGGTAATGCATCCTGTACATACCAGAACAGGATGAATCTTATATACAACAACAGTATACCATTGAGAAAAGGCCACTTTTCAGACTTTCACAGATGACTGAAATCTTTAGCATAGATCAGAGTGCTGTGGGGGTTTGCTTTGTTGATTGTCGTAGCAGAATGTGGACAGTTTTACTAAGTGATGGGATTTTTCTATTCTAAAAGACGGTGCGTAGTTCCTTTTAAAATATCTCAGTAAGCTGGGACTTAGGTCAGTCTTGGTGACTTAGGCAAAGTAACCGACAATGATGGGCTGATATTCATCCCTCATATAGGAGCACTGCAGGGTAATAGTGTTCTTAAGCACTTTGGTTTGCTCAAGGCTATGAAAGGCACAGGTGTGATTATATGTGTCTTTCATCTCTGCAGGACAGCTTTGGCATTCATGGCTGATGCTCGACTGCAGAAGAGAGGTCTGACACCTGTTGTCTGTCATAAAGACCTTAAATGGGGAGTTTCAATCAGATTTTGAACAAATTTACCTAAGTTTGCATTTTACTTGAATATTCAAAGTTGCTCATGCCATTCACTTATATAAGCAAACACCAGAAACTGAGTGACTTTATTACTCACATATCTATAAGTCCAAGTTCAAGATATGGTTAGCTCTATAATATAATGAGTATATACATGCACCACACCTTTAGCCTGTATTTTTGTGTAGTAGGCAATAAGGAAGGTTCAAGAGATCTAAGGGGGAAATACTGGTATCTGTCACCAGAGGTAAGGGTAAAGTTAGCTTCTCTTAATTAAGATAACCAATTGGTAAATGGTCAGGAATTTTGTGGGCTAAGGTCAATAGAGAGAGAAAATTGAGATTATGCATGTTGCAAATGTTTATACCATGGGTGTGGCCCAAAGAGAACGTTCTATGATAGGGTTTTTCAGCTAGTGTACCATTGCCTATCACATACAGTTGCTAAACTTATTATAGGAATAACCTATATATAATGCTTTGAGAGACACATGAGACAAGATGAGTGTTCACTCAACCCTCTAATTAGTAATTTATAATCATTGCTATTAATTATGCAGAGGCAATCAGCAAATATATGTTAAATGAATGAACTCTTCCAAAAGCTGTTCTTTATCAATTATTTCAATATTTTTTTAAATCACAGAGGAGCTGGAAAAATGTCTCAGTCATTAAGAACAATGATTGCCACTACCAAAAAGACTATACATGGACTGACTCAGGACTCCAACTGCATATGTAGCAGAGAATAGCCTTGCTGGGGCACCAGTGGAAGGGGAAGCCCTTGGTCCTGCCAAGGTTGGACCCCCAGTGCAGGGGCATATGGGGGGCAGTAAAGGGGATGTATGGGGGGAATACCTTTTGCATCATCTGAGTTCTTTCTCTGGGAACCCAGAACTCCTCCTTCTCCTGTGTCTCACTAGTACCAGTCAGCATGGCCCTCCATCTCCATCAGGCTGAGACAGTGAGTCCAACTCTAGCTCCAGGAAATGTATCAAGTATTACCCATGGATGCTGGGCATGGATTATGTTAGTGAGGACTGTTTTGAGAGCAGGTAACCGTGGCTTCTCCTCTTGTGACTGACTATGGCACCATTTATGTTACCTTTGTCTGCCCAAGTCTTCCCCCTAAGTTCCCTAATCTCTAAAACTTCCAGAAACTCTTTCTCCTCTTTGAATTATAATTTGAGAATTTCTTCTGAGGCAATTCCATTAACACACACATTGTCAACAGAGTGTTAAGTTAGGCCATCAAGGTTGTTCTAGCAAAGGTTTTTGCTTTTGCTTTAAGAAAACAGGACTGAGAAGTTGGTTAGAGTATAGTCTGTACTTTGGAATATTTCAGGAGAGGGAAGATTGAGTCAATAAATGCTCTAGAAATCTAGTGTGACGCACGAGAGATGGCTGGTTCTTTGGTTGGAAGAGAGAATGAAAGGGGCAACAGATAATCAGCTGGCATAAAAGGAAAGACAAGGAGTTGGGAATTTAGCTCAGTGGTAGAGCACTTGTCTAGCAAGCGCATGTGTCCTGGGTTTGGTCCTCAGATCTGGAAAAAAAAATAAAAAGAACAAAAGTACAGACAAAGAAAAATGAAAAGGGAATAAACATCTCTACAAGGCTTAGTTGGAACCAGTCTGGATGTCTGAACATGAAAATTTACCTTAGAGTAAATAGGTAACCATGCTTCCTTAAGAAGCCTCCCATGCACTATTGAAGGAACCACGCCTAAGCTGATGCATGAAGAAAGAATCTTAGATCATCTTTTGAGGGTTATGTCCTCTGGCTGGCTCTGTCCAGTGAAGTCAGCAGGCATTCCCTTCTAGGGAAGAACAGATCAATCCCTCAGGATGGGGATGTTGATTTGTGCTTAAGAACCCCACCATCTCCCAGCAAGACATTTCAAGGAGAAGCAGCATGTGAGCCAGTCAGTTCCTTCTCAGTGTTGAGGGGTTTCCAGCTGATCGCTCTGATTGCTCTCATATAGATAACGTAACATCATAAAAGAGGAATTCTGTAGCAGCTTGCTTGCAATCAAAGGCTGCCTGTGGCTATTCAGTATTCCCTGATGTGAATGCTACTTTCAGTGAGCAGCTTAAGAAAGAAAGGGAAGGAGTGGCTAAGGGATGTGTCGAGGAATTTCTGTCCGGACCTAGGATATTAAAAATGCTGGAGTAGAAAGAGGGGCAATTGGAAACCGCAGCTGTCTGGGCAGTCTCAGGCTACAGATAAGCAGTAGACACCCAGGCTGGGCTTTTTAAAAAAGATGCAATCAGTGTATTGAACCATGCGTTCTTTCCTGCATCTATTTCTATTCTCTCAATTCTTTCAATGGTCCCATGGCTTTTAAGACTATTGATGGAAAGCCTTTTCCTTCCTCGAGTCAATTCACCTCAGAAGTTCTCACTCCTGTGTAGCCAGTGTTACACTTTGTCCACAACAAATCTCCCAGCCTGGTCTCTGTGCTTCAGCAGCTCCAACTAGGCTTTGGATCGACTTCATGGTCTTTTACAACATGAATGGCTAAATGACGTCACCAAGTCATGCATCATTTCGTATGCAGAAGACCTCATGATGGGAAAGCAAGAATCGACATGGATGTTCTGGTCTTTTGTGATCATATTAAAAATCATAAAACAGCATGAAATGGAAAGAGAAGAAAAGAAATCTATGGCAAGGAGAACAAGATTATGAAAATCACTAATATCAGCATGATAGCTGAGTATGGTATTTGTTCCTTAGTACAAATGGTGGTTCCCAGGGTATTATATAAGCTGGTGCTGTCTAGGGAGCTGTCCATTCTTAATAGCCAGTCTCTTCATGGGCAGTTATTTTTCTCCTAAAGTTCACCCCACAGGGGAGCAATCATTGAATAACTTTTAAAAATAATAATTTTAAATATAAACTGGTACAAGTAAGAAAATAAAAGAAGAGTCTATACTATGTGTAGTGGAAAATACCTATGGCTAGGACTCTCACAGTTACAATAGACCTAAAGAATTAAACAGAAAATGAAAATGAATTACATGTGAACAACAAGAGTTGAACTTAAAAGACAGAGAAACCAGGAAAAGACCCCAAGACAGGACACATGAGTCAGGTTGTTGTCCCACTAGAATCATCTGCAGAGCTTTTAAAGGGAATTGTTTATAATTGAGTCTCATCCTAGAGAACCTGAGTGTATTGGTTTAGGGTTGTATCCAGATATGATATTTTGAGAATCTTCCCTGAAGGACCAAATGTCAGCAAAGCTGGGAATGGCCTCGATAGAGACCAGCTATTCTCAAATTCCTTCACTGGCTCAGATTCTCATTCAGTAGGTCTAGACTGGGACCACCAAAAGTGCATTTGCATAATGTTTGCGATAGAAACCACATTCAAAAATAGATGTGCAGTAAAGGATGGGAGAAGAAACCAGGGAAGGAAGGAGGAAGTGGTCTCTACTGACCTGGAAAGGAAGAAATGCTAAACACAGCCCCAAGTTGGACCTGGCAAAAGCCAAAGAGAGCTTGAAAGGATGGATAGCTCTGAATAGCCAAGCTCTACAAAACAAGGCTGCAACTGTCAGGTAGTATGGAAAAACTGAAGAGAAAGAGAGGGAGAGGGAGAGGGAGAGGGAGAGGGAGAGGGAGGGAGGGAGGGAGGGAGGGAGGGAGGGAGGGAGATCAATCTGCTGCAAGAGATGTTCTGAAATTTAGGAGAGAGACCATCTACAGAGGCAGTGGCAGGAGTTACAGGGAGATATTGGGCAGGAAATAAGTCAGAAATAATGGGAAGGGGAGAAAAGCCAAGCAGGATTCCTGAAAGACACACACGTCCTATACCATTGCAGCCGCTAACTCATTCATGGAGCTAGAAGGATTGGAGACGTGGAGAGTCAGATGTGAGTACGTCGGATAGATAGGTATGCTCTCCGTGCATGAGTAGCAGAGGCTTAGCTCCCAATGACTGTGGTTATTCAAGTTGACAGCTCACTGCCTTTTAAGGCAGAGGTGCCAGTGTACTGGCTACACGGACTCAAACTTCATTTCTTAAAATCACTCTCATCAAATCCCTATATATCAAATTTACTTGATTTAAGAACTGATTTTTCTTTGGACGATCTTAGTATTTAGGAGTCCTTTACCTCTAAATATTTGTCATATCAGTAAAGGGATAAAGAGATGTCATCCAAATATGTTTCTTAGTGTAAATGGCTAGGGTTGACCTTATATATATGAGCTGACCACCCTAAGCATAGAAGGAAGAAACACTATTCATTCATACTCTGCCTTGTTCAAAACTCAGAATTTAACACAAGTGTAGGGCCAGGGAGCTATGCCATGGCGAGCCATTTGGAGCAAGAGAAAGTGTCCAAATGCCAGAAGCCTTGTCCTGAGATTGGCAGGAGTAGAATCACTCCTGCCCCTGACCTGAACCTGCATGTTCCAGAACACATATCCCTGTGCTCCAACCTTTGGCAAACTGGAGGAAATCACATAACCCAGTAGCCAGGTAGCCAGGTTAAACTCCCTCTTCCCTTATAAAGTTATGTCCAGCAGCATGGGGAATTCCTTCTTATGCAAATGAGGCATCCCCAGCATGCTAGCCCCAATCAATGATGCGCACTCATGGAGATAGCCCCTACTCCCTCCCCAAAGCTTTAAATAGCTTTTGTTCCCTCCAATAAAATGAGGTGCCATTGAAACTGTTGTTGCTCTTCTTGTTATGCTGCTCTTGTTATGCTTACAGCAGCCCCAGATGTCTTCACTCCCTGTCTTTCCTGCCCTGCTTCCCCTCTCAGGATCTGAAAGTTGTGTGCAGAAGATCATGCTGCTACTGACTGGGAAGCAGATCCTGAATAGCACACAAAGAAGGCGATAGTTGAGATGATACTATTATTCTAGAGTGTTGAACACAACAAACAATAAGGAAACACAGGCCATTTAGAGAAGTGTGAGTTTCTATTTTTCCCAAGTCAGAAAAGGAGTGGCCGAATGACTTTGGAATAACTTGATAGATGGAGTAGCAAGAGTTTCCACTTTTTGAAAGAATGTCATTTGGTAACAGGATCTGATCCAGCTATCCCAAAATATTGGAAACAGTGTGAAAGGATTTCCCTCAGTTTAATAGAAAAAATGTCTACGGCAAAACCTTCTATGACGGAGTGTCTGCTAACAGGTAGTAGTGCGCCCTCAATTTTCAAGGGGGACCATGCACATTCTGCATAAACTACAGATGCGGAAGTGGAAGGGACTCATCTGCACACAGGTTGTTAAAAGATAAACACAAGTCCATACATTTATGTTTTCTTCTCCTCTTTTTAAATTTTATTTAAAATTTAAAAATTTATTTATTTAAAATTTAAAATTTATTTAAAAATGCATTGGTGTTTTGCCTTCATGTGTGAGGATGTCAGATTCCCTGGAACTGGAGTCGCAGACCGTTGTGAGCTGTCATGTTGGTGCTGGAAATTGAAGCAGGGTTCTCTGGTAGAGAAGCTCGTGCTCTTAACTGCCGAGGCGTCTCCTCAGCTCCTATGTTCTCCTTAGTCTATGACTTCTGGCAAGTTCACAAGCTTCCAGAGATCATTGGTGAAGCAATTCAAGTTAAATGTCTCAAGAATCCTATAAGTGCTTGGTCCTACATTACCCCAAAGAACTCAGTAAGCCAGAAAGCAAGCAACTCCAGGGTTGGGTCAAGTTCATTCTGGACACAATTTCAGATTTATATAGTATATTCATAGCACCAAAGGAAGCAAGATATATAGTTAGGTATAACTGATAGGCAAATTGAACTTTTTTCTTTATTACTTTTAATATTGAGCGTTTATTAAGTCCTTGCAAGGAACAGTTTCTGTAGTAAGTTTCTTATGTCTCATTTGTTCTTTGACCATCCCTGCGGATTTCCTACTCTTTCAAAATATCCCCTCAGCACCCCAGCAACTGGAGCCAATAGTATGCAGGTGGCGCTGAGACCTTCTTAACCTTGGACAAGTCACTGAGGCCCTCTGAAAATTAGCATAGAAATTTAGAAAGTGAAATTATTTATTTTTAGTTTAGCCACTTGTTATTTTAAGTGAACACTTTTGTAGGAACTTATATAAAATTTAAAATGTGGTTTCAGTAAAAAAAAAAAGTATGAGTGTGAGATAGATTGCTAATGTCTTCTTTGCTGTTACTTGGGTAGAAAAGGGCATCTCATGATTATGGGACTTTTGAGTTAAAAGCGACTTAAACTATGCCCTGAAAAATAATGAAAATGGGGATTAAAAGAAATGACTGGGGGCTGGGGATTTAGCTCAGTGGTAGAGCGCTTACCTAGGAAGCGCAAGGCCCTGGGTTCGGTCCCCAGCTCCGAAAAAAAAGAACCAAAAAAAAAAAAAAAAAAGGAAATGACTGCTATGCAGGATGATTTAAATATTTAAAAATCAAGACCATAGCATGATAAGCAATTGTCTCTATGTGAGACCTGGCTTATTTTATAAAAGTCAAATATACTTTGCAATGAAATGGCCAACCATATGGTTCCTTAGTATTTAGACTATCAGAAGATCTTGATATTCACATGTAAAAATGCAAGTCATGTTAGATTTCTGTTAACAACATGCGGTTATGTACCAGGAGCCACTGGGCCTCAAGTCAAATTTATTCTTAACTAAACTCAATCAGTTCTATGAGGAGTCTTTATTGAGTGTGCTTATTTTGATAAAATAAGGTTGTATTCTCATTTCTAGGTATACATATCTTTTGCCAACTTCCTTATAATATGAGCTTATTTTATTGTATTCATATAAACCCCAGGAGTTATTTAATGAAATATCCAAGAGTCAACATATCTAGCTGACACTGTTATATAAAACCAGGAGAGTCTCTCAGTTGAATTGTTCTTGTGTTTTGAAAAATATTTGCATAATTTTGTGCTTGTTATCAGTATACTTGAGGCTGTGCAGGACAGCATGGAACATTTATCAGACATTTCCTTGTGAGATCTGCTCATGGACCTATGTGCTGAGGGTTTTTTGTTTGTTTGTTTTGTTTTGTTTTGTTTTTGGATATCTTTTTATTTACATTACAAATGTTATCCCCTTTCCTGATTTCCTGTCCAAAAATCCCCTATCCCATCCCCATCCTACTTCATCTATGAGAGTGTTCCCCAACCCATTTACCTACCCATTCCCGCCTACCCGCCCTGACATTCCTCTCCACTGGGCAGAGGTCCAGCCTTGGCAGGACCAAGGGCTTCTCCTCCCATTGGTGCCCAACAAAGCCATCCTCTGCTACATATGCAGCTGGAGCCATGGGTCTGTTCATGTGTATTCTTTGGATGGTGGTTTAGTCCCTGGGATGTCTGATTGATGGGTATTGTTGTTCTTATGGGGTTGCAAGCCCCTTCAGGTCCTTCAGTTCTTTCTGGGGACCCTGTTCTTAGTTCAATGGTTGGCTGTAAGTATCAGCCTCTGTATTTGTCATGCTCTGGCACAGCCTCTCAGGAGATTCCTATATCAGGCTCCTGTCAGCATGAACTTCTTGGTATCAGCAATATTGTCTGGGTGTGGTGGCTGTATGTGTATGGGCTGGATCCCCAGATGGGGCAGTCTCTGGATGGCCTTTCCTTCAGTCTCTTCTCCAAACTTTGTCTTCATACATCCTTCTATGAATATTTTTGTTCCCCCTTCTAAGAATGACTGAAGCATCCACACTTTGGTCATCCTTCTTCTTTAGCTACATGCGGTCTGTGGATTGTATCTTGGGTAATTGGAGCTTTTCAGCTAATATCCACTTATCAGTGAGTACATACCATGTGTGTTTGTTTAGTGATTGGGTAACCTCCCTCAGGATGATATTTTCTAGTTCCATCCATTTGCCTATAAATTCATTCTTCTCAAACCCTTGTCTCCACTCAAACCTCTCTATGGCTTAATTCAGGGTCCATTCCTTCTGGGAAGATGAAAACATATACTTGTTCATTTCTTTTCATATTTCTATGGTGACTCTTGTCTACTCCATGTACAAAACCCCTTATGAAATGTGATATTTGATCAATTTCCCCTCAGCAAAAGATATTAGGGACAGGTTCCTAAAGTATAGCCTAATATATAGAGCCCAGGAATATCTAGCTGGTCTTTGAGGTAGAATTCATGATGCTTGATGTAGAAATTCCTCTCAAGCTGAAAGGGCTCATCGACACTCCTGGAATTCTACAGAGCATAGCCTGAAAACCACCAGGGAGGCAGTTGCACACCCCGGTTTTATTGGGTGTAAGGTGAGCAGAAGAGTGCAGGTGGACACTGGGGTGCAAGAGGAATGTTCAGTCAGCAGAGACTGCTGTGCCTCACACCCGTCTATGACATAAAGTAGAACTAATGGGCCAATCTTGCCAGATCATATAATCCTTCTGGAGAACCCAGACTTCCCGCTTGTCTTTAATACAGTACTTTCAACTTTTGGATGTTGGCAATAAAATTATATATTCTTTATGAAACAATGGACAGGCCAAAAAAAGCACATCTGCTGGCCAAATCTACCTTGCAAAGTGCCAGATAAAGACTGCATTTTTTTGCTTGTGGATCTGAGAAGGAAAAGAGCATGCTTGTGATATTTATGGCTCTGTGGTTAGTGCCAAGCACAATCCTTGGTGTAGAGCAGGTGGCCAAGTTTGTACAATGAGTGAATAAATGATGAATGGCTAGATCAAATAGACCATTCTCACAATGTCTGCACTCTTCTTATTGTCCCCGGAGTTAAATGAAAGCAGCGAAGCATCTGACAATGACCATGTGTTTAGAAGGGAGAAGACATTGGTCATGGTATAAATCTAGCACTGTCTGTGGGGATTTGGGCAAATGACTCTTTTTCCTACAGACTATGTTTCCTCACCTACAAAGTGCTGAGGTTGCATTTGGAAGCTGTTTGTTTTCAAATGCGATTTCAAGGAGCTGTTAGGATTTGGGTAAGAGCTGATTCAAGTAGTTCCTGAATGACATGGGTGGGTGTCTGATAAGGAAAGGGTCTTCACGAGTGCTAAAGGTTTAATTAGCTTTTTGGAAAAAGAGAGCAGTGCAAACATAATTACTTTTCTGTCTCTTCCTAGAAAGCTGGCAAAATGATAAGGGGGGTTGGGGATTTTTGTTTGTTGGTTTGTTTATGAATAATAACTTGAAAAAACAGAGAACAAAGCACAATATGGAGACATAAAGGAATTAGTAACTGGGACTTAGCAGACTCAAGAATCCTTACTTCTTTGCCAGCTCACTGTTTCTGCAACGAGCCAAGTCTTTTAAGACTCTCTTACTCTTTAGGCTATGTTCATGTATAGTTTTCAAAAATGAGCTTTAAAATGTATTTAACAGGAACTTGTAATAAAGAAAAGTATTGTAAGCCCTTTAACTGAAAGACTGGCAGGTGTACCAGACTATGTTGTAGGGATATACCCTGTACCTTGGGGTAGTCAGTAAAACATTTCCCTGACACAGGATGAATTAACACAGCATGCTAGGTGAACTTCTAGTTTTGAGCCTGCAAAAGTTTCTTGTCAAGATGACATTTCTCTAGAATCTTTATGCACAAAACCAGAGTGGATCTGACAAAAGAGATAATAGCATTCCATGATCTTGACAATACATTTCATTAAATCTGAGGTCTTGAAGTCCATTGTCCAACGTTTGATTTCTAAAGCATCTGTAAGAAACTTAATTCTCATGGTATATTTTACTGTAATTTGTTCCTTGGCATTTTATAGCAGAGACACGATGACCAATGAATTATTTTACTGGTGACTTTTGACTCCTTATGAAATATGTATAGGTGCTTTGCCTCTATGTACCATGTGTGCCCCCTGGATCACATGAAGGCCAGAAGAAGGGATTTGATGGTCTGGAACTGGAGATATAAAGTAGCGTAAGATACCACACAGACAATGGAAACTGATCGTGGATCTTCAATACCAGCAAGTACTCTTAACTGCAGAGACGTCTCACCTCTCTGGCCACCAAAGAACCACTTCTGATGAGAGACCCAATAGCCGAACTGAAGCAATCTCTCTAGAAGCTATCTACGTAGAGCTCACACTAGCGTGTCTCAGATTTTTCACAGCATTAAATTATGTGGGCAAAGCAGGGCTTCCGTGAGAGAGTAGCTTAGTGAAACACTTTTTAATTCATTTTACATAGGTCTTATTAGATTTGTAAGAAGATACACACTACATAAGCACTCCATGGTCACTTGAGAGAATATTATGTGGCACATTTAGCAGGCAATACCTACTTTAAAAATAGAGACAAATATCCTATGTCTGACAGAGGCTATGCATGTGTTACAGGGACCACATATTTGAGGCTATTAAGTAATTCTACTCATAGGTTACTTTGAGTGTCTATGCAGAGTGAGCATAGCCTAGTTAAAACTAGGCATTCCATGAAACTGCTTCTTCAGATCTTGATTGTGGTGCCCATTACACAAATATATGAATGTAATAAACTATGAAGCATCAGCTGTTTCAGTAGACATACATAAAATAAATTTAATCTTATAAGATTGGTTGGTTATTTTATTGTCAATATCCATGTTGTGACATTTTACTGTAGTTGAAAACTTTGCTAGCATTATGGGAAGCTGTTTTGTGTCCAATGGTTACGTGACTATTCATTATCTTTAAAGGTTTAAGAATAGTGGCTCTTCAGAATAGGGTCCAGTGCTATAATGATCCGCTGCTCTGTGAGCATCACCAACTGCATCTGATATTTTTCTGCTGTTATCAACCATCACAAACTGTGAGGTGGAGATATGGCTCTGGCTTCTGAGCACATGGGCTTTACATGAAAGAGTACCACTCCAGAAGCAGGGATAATTCAGAATGCCATTACCACTTGTAAAATTTGAGTCAATATGTAATTCTGTGTTCTTCTTTCTCTCATGCATGACTTAACATTATGGATCAAAAGAGGGGAATGGCAGGCAGCATGCATGTCAGGGAAATATGCTGCTGTGGTTTTGTTTTGTTCTGGTAGAGGTTGGTGAGAATATTGGAAGTAGTATGTAGGTCATTGGATCCTTCTGTGAACATTCTTGTGTGTGTGTGTGTGTGTGTGTGTGTGTGTGTGTGTGTGTGTTTTATTATTTGTAGATCCCCCCACCTCTCTCTCTCTCTCTCTCTCTCTCTCTCTCTCTCTCTCTCTCTCTCTCTCTCTAACTTAGCCTGTCCACCTTAACTATAGGTTTGGCCGTTTGGCTTACTTTGTTCAGAGATATGAATAAACAAATACATTATTTGTGTGCTCGAGCTTTCTCTCTTATTCTTAGACCATAACAGAACAAGACTTTCACCACATTAATCTGTTTATATAAGCAGGTTACAAGAAAAATATAGCACAGAGATAGCCCACCAATCTATGCCAGCCAAACCCAAAGCAGAGACACTGACTGACCCGCACACTCATAAGGAACCACAGCACCTTGTGGACATATGAATTATACTAACTGGCCATTCCTTAAAGCCCCACCTCAAAACTACTCTGGATCAGATCTGACGTCAGAGGTGAGTAGTGTTTAGGAGACTGGGGTGGAGGCACAGTAAAGGTGAATGAACTTGTGTGTGTGTGTGTGTGTGTGTGTGTGTGTGTGTGTGTGTGTGTGTAGTCCCCTAGGCTTGAATGAATTAGAAAGTGGTCATCGAGCTATAGACAATGAAAGATTTAATTGTTAAAGTTGCAGGTACAAGGTCATGAAGTTAACCTGGTTAGGCTGATCTATAAGGAATTAATGGAGCAGTCTGAGTTATAAAGTCTGCAGAACAATGAGTGAAGCAGGAAGCTTGAGCTCTTGTCTAAATTAGGAAATGAGTTGTTTTTTTCCCCCATAGCAGATACTTTAGGCACCGTGTACTGTGTAACTTCCATCACAGATATTTAAGCTCTCTTGTTGTGTACACACATCCAGAAAACCAGCTGCAGATAAGTGAGCATTTGTGTTTTAGTAAAAATTTATTTACAAAGAATAAATAGTGTTTAAAATCGGTCCACATGTTGTACCTTGTTTATACTTTAATCTTGTAATTTGGTTGTCATTTTATAAAACATTTAAAACTTAGTCTTTATAAAACAGTTGAGATAAATATGCAAATGGGTGACATGTATGCCCAAAGCATGACTTCTCATCATTCAAAGTCACAACTGTCTTCCTAGTCCGGTCATTGTCAGTCTATCATAGCTGGTAAGCACCCAAAGAAAATTAATACAAGACATTTTTAACTACAATTCAAAGGTTTCCTTTTCACCAACCACAGAAAAGTATCCCAAGTCTAAAAAGAGTGAATTTCAAGAAAACAATCTGATAATAAGTTGAAGTAACTTTATTGAAATAAGAGTGGTAGTGATGTATGCATGAATTTATCAGAACATGTAAAGACATGTAGTGGAGTGGGGTTGTTGTTGAGTTAGTACAGTGCTTGCTTAGCATGCAGAAGGCCAGAGTTCAAACCCCAGCACTGAATAAAACTGGCTGTGGTGGATAAAGTGAGAGCTTTGCAGTATGTGCTATACAAACATGAAGACCAGAGTTTGGATACCAGAGCCCACATAACAATTGCTGTCTGTAATTGAAAATACGAGTGGAACAAAGAGAGTGGGATTGCAGAGCTTACTGGCTTTGTCTAGAACAGAAAACTCAAAACCCGGGTTCAAAGAGACACATTGTCTCAAGGAGACAGCCAACAGTGATAAATAAGGGTACGGATACCTTCTTCTGGTCTCTAGGCAGACCAGAGGCATGTATAACCAACCATTGTGAGCATGCTTGCGCGCGCGCGCACACACATACACACACACATTTATGCAGACAAATGCATGCATAGATTCATAACAATGGATAGATATAGGTAGGTAGATGATAGATAGATAGATAGATAGATAGATAGATAGATAGATAGATAGATAGATAGATAGATAGATTTAAAAATTACAACCAAGATGATAGATGATTATAGACCCAGCACTTGGGAGGTAAAGTCAAGATAATTAGAAATTCAAGGTTATCCTCAGCTACACAGTGAGTTCTAGGTAAGCCTTGGATATGTATGATATTGTCTTTAACCAAGTAAATGGGCCATTTAAAAACCCATATAATACATTTACATATATATAATTTTTAATTTATTAAAAACCTGAGATTAGAGTACAACACTTTCTAATGACCATCTGCTGAAAATGACTCCTAGAATCCAAAGCTGCTGGGATGAGGGATTTATGGGTGGAGCAGAATGCAGAAGGTATATGTAAAATAAGATTTGGTGATGAAATGCTCTGTGTCTTTAGTGCATCAGAACCTCTGCAGATACTGAGACCCCAGGCAAGCATGCTACCTAGTTTTATGTCAACTTGAACCAAGATAGAGTCATTTTTGAGGAAGGAACCTTCAAAAATGATTCTAAAAAGAGGAAAGAGGCCACCCCTGGGCTGGTGGTCCTGGGTTCTATAAGAAAGCAGACAGAGCAAGCCATGAGGATCAAGCCAGTATGTATCAGTCCTCTGGCCTCTACCTCAGATTCAGCCTTCATGACCCTTCTCTATTTGAATTCCTCTCCTTATTTCCCTCAGTGATGGCCTGGGAAGACAGACTGGATAGAAATCTTGGTGACTCATTCCCTTACCTCATCACAAATGAGTGTGGTCTTTGTCTCTAGAGCCGTGATGGCTTTAGATCAAAGAGCTTTGAAGGAAAAAAAACTGCAAGCATTTCTAGCCATTTTGAAGTAATCTGTCAAAATGAAAAGGATGTTTTCCTCAACTCTCCAACAAATCTAGTATGGATTATTAATCATGGTTTTGGTTACTTCTCTTGGACTGAGTCTACATCACCAGGCATGCGTTTACTACTGCCAAGGTAATTTCATTGCAAAATCAATACCATGGCACTATAGCTTCCAGCCAAGATGTCTGTGCTAGCAGGTCCTGAATGTGTTGCATCTGGCGTAACCTATAAGATATGACCCTGGCCTTCTGGATTAATGATAGGGCCGCCTCTCTGCAGCTGTTTCTTTACAGGGCACATCCCTTGGTAATAGCTTGTGAACAGCTTGAACTCCAAAGGCAATTCCTGTAAAATCTCTCCCGCCATGCTGTTGTTAAGAAGGCCAGCCTGGAAACTTGCAGTTTATTACCCGAGTTGATCAGTCTGCCAAGAGGGCTGGGAAAAGCTTGGATACTAAACTCAGGAAGATTTAGCCATGGCAGGTGGTTCAAACGTCAGCAACATAGCCATGGAATAACACATACTTGAAAACACTAAGCAAAAGTTTAAGGATTGCCTTGGATAGCAAAATAAACTGCACAAGTGAGACTTCTCATCAGAAGGAGACCCCGAAGCCCTGAGGAAAGAGAAACACGAAGCTTTGAATGAATGTGTGAAACTTTCTGACTCCTGGAGTTATGGGCAAGAGGATGGGCAGAATTCTTTTCTATAAAGATGAATGACTAGTGTCTTGGAATCATGTGAAACTTGGTAGCTGTGAAAGCTGAGACTTAATTTTCATCTTCCCATCCCACAGATAACTGAAAGAAAGAGATTCTGGGGAAAAAGAGGTCCTCACCTCCCTGAGTACAGGGTCACCCACATTCCTGTCTGCTGCTCTCTCTTGGATACCTCCTACCCTTCTCAAGAATGGCACAAATATGGACCCAAGAACAGCAATGTTGCAATGCTCTTAACTCTCCCATCTACTCCAAACTCTGACCAGGCTCTCTAAAACAACTGGTGACGTTAGTGACAAGTGTGACTGATGCTGACAGTGGCAGATGTCTATAAATTACAATGCTTTACTTTATCAAGCAGGAAATACCTGTCACAGTATATGCATCCCTAGTATGTCAAGACCTGGAGTTTCAGGGCAGATTTGCTGAGGTTTCCAGAAGGAATACTATACTGATTGATCTACCAGCTCTTCTAATATTCATTTCCCTATTCTGAGCCTTCTGAGGGCCGCGGAGAGAATTGCACAGGATTATATGTTCAGGAAGAAATGGGAAAGGGGTCACGACCATGTGTGTGCATGGTGTATTGTTGATAAAACACCATGGCCAAAGCAACTTGGGGAAGAAAGTGTTTATTTCAATGGACGGTTCTATAGCATAATTGACATTGAGGGAAGTCAGGGCAGGAAGTCAAACCTGACACCGGAACTGATACAGAGTTCAAAGGAGTGTTGCTTATAGGTTTTCTCCTTGTGGCTTGCTCAGCCTGATTTTTTTTAATAGAATCCACAACTACCTGTCTAGGACCAATATTAATGCCAGTGAGCTGGGTCCTCTCACACCAATAACCCATAGAGAAAATAAGCTTGCTTTCACACCAGTTTGTTGGGGGCATTATCACAACCAAGGTTCCCTCTTCCAGTAGTTGGTGTCAAGCTGACATCAAACTTGCCAGCATATAGGGCATATGGGGAGGTTTTGAAGGATGAAAGCTGTGTTTTCTTTTTCATTAAAGGATTTGAGTGATTATCCTTCTCAACTAACTCAGTTTGGACAGATAACAAAATACAGGTCAGGAGATACGAAAAGTACCACCTACCTATAGTCCCCGCCCATTCTTTACATTCCCCTTTCAGTGGAAGCTCGTCCTCATCCCTCTTCTAAAGAGATGACCAGCATGAGAAGGATAAGCTTGAGTGGACCTTGAATGAAATGTGAGAACATGTAGACATAATGTTGTCTACCTGACTAAAGCCACTGCAAACTGCACTCCAGCGTCTGCTTGCAAGCAGGCTTACTATGATCTAAACAGGAAGACAGGGAACAGTTTATTAACACTGCTTCCTTTACTTTGTAGATCTGCTGGCAGATCATTTTATTGCCAGTGCTGGAGTCCTACAAAACCTAGCAAAAGCAGCCGAGCCATTGTGACTGTCTTTGTTGCATGGGGAGTGGCACATTGAGCATCCCCATCACAGGATGTCATTTGACGCATCACAGGACTAGATGGAACAATTCCTGTTTTCATAATGACGTTTACAGCCTGAAAATTTACAGGGCAAATAATCCTGTAAACTCCAAGATGCCAAATATTTACATCTCAACCAACAATCATATGGTCTTTTTCTCCGTAAAATCTGCCAACTGTACATTTTAACGTAGTTGTAAACACAGTGCGTACATGTGGTTTTGTGGTTTTACCTTCCTTAACTAACATATCATGCACTCAGTTCCATACTGGTGTACACAATCCAGTTTTAAAGCCCACAGACTGTTCAGCAGATTGATGTATTTAGAGACCATTTTAATACTTCTGTGCTCCGAAGCTAATATTCTAACATCTGCCAATTGGAAAGACATTTTTAACCAAATTAAATATGTATGTATATTCTTCCCAGAACACACAAGGCTGGAAGAAACAGGATATACTGTTTATGCTACTCACTAAGAAGAACCATTGTCTCTGGGCCCCACCAGTATGATTCTGCACCTCTAGTCCCAAGTTCCTCCTTTGTAATGGCGGGATGGGTCACATGTACTCTTTGTGAACCATTATCATTTCTGCTTTGCCCATATGGCTTCCCATCTGCTTTGTATTGAGCACACAGTATATTTCTATTGCCCCTTCACTGCCTTGGCAGATCTCTGAATGTTGGTTTTTATTTCCTCGGTGTCGTTCTAGCTGCACTAACAGTGAAAGGGAGAAGAAATCTTTAACTCCTCATAAATCCATTCTGTGGGCCCTCAGTATACATAGGACGGGCTTGTATGCATGTGCTCGCTCACTCATTTATCAAGTGCTAATGAGTGCTTCCTGCAGCTTCATTTTGATTTTTTTTGAAGAATTTCACTTCTGAATGCTGTATTTACATCATTTCTACCCTTCTTCCTCTCCTATCCAATGTCTTCTGTGTCCCTCTATTCCACCTTAAACACACAATCATTTATTTAATCATTATTGATACACGTGTGTGCCTGTGTGTTTGTGTGTGGCTAGGTGTAAAAATCTCCTGAGTTTCTTTAGTTTACTCTTCTTTCTATGCATGTGTTTAGGGCTGAATACCTGAGATTGAATGAATCTCCGTGTTTATCCTTGAGGAATACTAATCTTTCCTCTCTCAGCAACCATTGATTGCCTGTGGCTCTTCACCTAAGAGTTGGGCCTCATAATATGTCCCCTAATCAATTTGGCATGGCAATTGTTGCCGCCATTGAGCAGGTCTTGTTAGGCAATGCTCCACTGAGGGGATGGAAGGGCAGGTATAAAGATGAGGTCTCTCCTTCATACATCTTAGCCTCATGCAACTTACTTCTGGTTCCTGATGGGACACTTCAGTTTCTATATAATTCCTTATTTAAATTTAGTATCTTCCCTACAACAGATCACACATGTAGTTGCTATCAATTGGGGATTGACTGTACATACACACACACACACACACACACACACACACACACACACACACACCACACCACACCACACACTGATTTTCAGTCAGTATTCCTAGACCAACATGGTATATTTCACCTTATACCAAATAGGGTTTTCCTCATCTGACATACTCATTAAGAGAATAGGGATTAGCCTCACTGGCAAAGAGTATCAATGCACCATGTCCATTTGCTACCTAACTCATAGGATTTTGGTAATAACTGTCTCTGAGGCACAAAGAGTAAGACACTGTGTCTTTACTTCATAAAGTTTGCTGTCCATGCATACATATTTCTGCCTAAAAATGTATGTAAAATACACCAACGTGAATTGTCTTTTGGACCCCCGAGTTTCATAGGCTTGTAGAAATATAATGTATTAAAAATGAATGCTATGTAAATCAAGTAGTTGTCCATATTAAAATTTCAGAAGCTGATAACAATAGCCGAGCAAGCACCCACAATTGTCTATGAGAAATGCTTGATCTTCATTGAGGGATAGAGAGAAAAGACAGAAGGGTGAAGCAGGAGAACAGCCTTTGAGAAGCCCAGAGAGGAAGGCTGTGTATGTTACCAACTAAACATAACGCATAGGGCTTCTCCTGTAGACGACTCAAGCGTATACTAGAAGACAACATGGGGACCTTCCCTCGAGGGTTTGTATGATTTGAGGAAGATGAGCTGAGGTTCCAGAGTTCTCCAGAAACTCATCATCGATGATGCCTTTAAATGCTCAATATCACCAAGTATCTTAAAAGCTAAATAGAACAGTGCAGGCAAGCTGGGTGGGACTTGATTTGAGCATCAATATGGGAAAGTAACCATTCTCAATTTCAGTTTCCTTGATGTCAATATGCAAATTGGACCTGTTAGATTGTGGGGAATACATTTCTGCTTCATCTGGCATTTGGTTAGCTGGTAGATCCGTACCACTCTGTTTCTTTGAGTCTTTCTTCTGGTTATGAAGTAGGTGATAAGTGTTTTCTAACGTCAAAACTAATTTTAATGGGAGACAAATTTTAAATCTGAACATCAATTTTTTAGTGTGCAATTATTTATCATTTCACAAAACAACATAATTCTTCATAATTGGAAACAGAGAATCAAAGTCCTGTTTATTATATGCACAATAAATTACTGAGCAAAGCAAGAAGGAAAACACAGTGTTTATGGGAGTTTACAGATGGATCGTCTCCTCTGACACTATAGGCCCTCAACAAGGATTTTTATTGACACCATTTAAAAGGCTTTTAAAAAAATGAAGTAGTTGCCAGAAGAAGACTGCTGTAGAGGTAGTAATTTAATCTATATCTTCTGATTCCATATATTAGATTCATTCTTGTCTATACTCTGACTCTATACTTCTGAGGGAAGTATGCTGACAATTCCCTCACTATCCCCTTAACTGTGTCTTCTGATACAGAGATAAACAGATGTCCATGGGTGTAATCGTACTGGACTCTAGGTCTTAGCCATAGCATAGTTCTCGATAGAGAGCTGAGGTATCCTACAAGTACAGAACAAGGGCTTTCAAGATGAAGATTGCTGTCAGTATGAGCTACATGTATCATACTTCTGGAAAAAAAACAAACTTTAGTTAGACAGTTATGGGTAAAACTTCCAGTTGTACTGTCACTTGTAGACACAGCGACAATACACACAAGCCTTATTTGCAGTTTCCTCTGTAGGTCCGCTGGCATCTGTCTCTCTTGAACTGAGATGCAAGCAAAAGAATAGCACAGATTTGAAAAGGATATTCTTCAGAGATTGTGAAAATGAGCCCAATTTATATGAAATGATAGAAAATGAAGCCATCCAGATACCAGCACTTTCATTCTTCTCCGAGGCATGAAATGCCACAGCTTAATAGGAAAGTTACAAATGAGTTACGAGGGAGCAAAGAAGGAAATCAGCAGACATACGGAGCAAACCTCTTCTTCATTGTTACCCTGGTCAAATTATAACCCATCATGAAAGATTACTTTCATCACAAATTCTGGCCATCCATGTTACAAACAGTGAGGAAAAAGTGATAGGTAAAGACAGAGTTAAAGGACGTGCTCAGCGTATCACTTCTGCTCTTATGCACCAATATGAAATAATAATTGCCTGCAACCAGGTATAGCTGTTAAATTGCATCAAATAGTACATGTGTATAGATGCCCTGGGGAGGCATGCAAGAAATCTACTACCCAGTAAGTGGCTCGATCCTTATGCCAGCCTCTGGATTTGCCTGTCCATTACATTGTACTAAGTTGGCAAAATTTCCTGCGAACTTCCAGAGAAATGTTTGTATAACTCGCTGAGTACTTTTCATTTACTATGGGTTTACAAGTTGCCCTACTGTATACATTTCATTAGTGTGATCCCTCTGGACTCATCTGCCCATACATGTGTACGCCCACATACAAAGCCAGACATAAACAAAAGTCAGGAAAAAGTGTAATGAGTATATAGAAAAATTACTAAAAAAATTAGAAAAGGAAAAGTAGTACAACAGGAGAGTGAGGCACGGTTACTGAATACCCTGGTAATCTAACAACTGGAGCACAAAAGGTGCGTCTCGTTATTCTACAGTTGCCATTTGATAAAATGCAAGTAGAAAACAAACTCATTTGATCATTTAAAGTAAGGTATACAAGAGATACAAATATTGTAATTAGTAGTCAGTTTCAGTTCAAACAAAACTTCTTAAAGTGGCGAGAAACATGTGCCCATCGGTACATAAAAATATGGATACTTTTATGGAGACAATACTTTAGCAATTACAGAAGGAGGTCAGCTGAGATGTGCTGGGTCCCCTAGTGAACTAGTAGGGACCCCTTGATTCTATAATAATTTCTGTAGTTTCCTTGCTTGCATGCTAAGAGCCCTGTTCATAAACAATATTTGATGGTTACTTACTTTCATATTTTGAACTTCTGTAGGGTTTGACTTGCCAGGTTCGCCTCTCTTATGGAACGAGAGGGGCTTCCTTTTTTACACAGTCATGGAGAGAGTGGAAGTGTCCTGTCCTGTGTAGTAAGAATGGCAGACTTTTTGCAGACTGCCTGTTTCAAATCGTCTACATCAAATTGTCTTTCAACGCAGAAGCACCTGGTTTCCCAATGAGAAAACTAAAGGGTGACATATTTGTCTAACTTCTGCTAACTAAAATGCTCTAAAAACTGTAGCGGTTAGCTTACTAAGGATGACAAAGAACAGCCTCTAAAGAGGGCACATGTATGCTGGGAGAAGTGGATTAAAACTCCTGAGCCAATTCTGACATGTTTTACCTGCTGAAGACATTCTTTTTAATGTCTACACAGACCCACCAAGAAAAAGTTCACTTGGATCAACAAGCATCTCATCGCAATGGACAATGCAGTTTAAAGTGTAGATATTGAAGGAGTTGGCATTTTTTTTGGTGTCATTTAAGGTCTTTATAATTACTGTCATGCTTTGTAACACCTGTGTGCTACTGTTTCTTCATCCTTGGCTACAATGAATACTTTAGATAACATGTATGTGGTGATTAATGCCGCATGTTGGACGATTTTATTCTCCAGATGTATTAATTACTGCCAACACCATTCTATTCTTCTTACAACTTGGTTTCTCATTTACTTGACTAGACGTACAGTGAAAATAAGCATGAACACTTCCCGCAAGGGAGAGTATATAAAATTAGCATAAATATTTCCCTTTGAGAGAGCTTTGCATGGAGATCAACTGGTAATAAATGCATAAAATCGAAGTGAAATTAAAAGATTATGGGGACTTGAAGTTATTTTCAGATTCTCTGACAGAAACAAGGAGAACTTTTTTCAGTTATTTTATCTTAGAGAACTCTATTAAATCAAAATGCTTTGAAATATTTTATTTGTGAAATGCTAATTTGAAGTTGTCAACAAAGAAGGAGATCTAAAAACTATCAGATGGCCAACCAAAAGGAAACTGGATATTATCTTCAGAAAAAAAATCGTGATCTTTGTTTCCATTTATTTTTGGTTGAATTTCCATGGAGTTCTGTCCTCATAGGTTAATTGGACTGTGGTGTTGTGTAAGAGGAGGAACAGTGTAGAAAACAACCTAGAGACAACAGGACTTTGCATCCTAAATTACAGAAGTGATCAGGGGGATTCTCAAACTGGTATTCAAGGAATGCCTTCCTCATAGGCACCAATCCCAATGAGATTCACTAAATCATGATATTGCCTCAGTAACACATACTTCAAATATCTTATAGATCCAACCACAGCCCATTGGCCCAAATCAAATACAGTTAAAATTAGCATAAATATTAGCATAAGTATCCTTTCAGAGCTGAGAGGTGGAGAGTCAGTAAAGTGACTTAAGTTCAAATCTCCAAATCGCAACATGTCCTGGTGTGTGTTGCGTGTGAGCCTATAATCCTGAAACTAGGAAGATGGAGACAGAAAGATAACGGGCTAACAGCGAGTTTAATCTATGCAGTGAACTCCGAGTCAAGCAAGAAACATTGTCTCAAACGTGAATGACATTTCTGAAGATAACACCCAAGATTATCTTCCAGCCTCCACATGACTGTGTGCATACATGTACATCCATACACATAAACACAAACAATGTGTCTCCATATATTGTTTAGAGACCAATTCCATGGGTGTTGAAGAAAACATTTGGTATTTTGAGAGAACATTTTTACTGGTGTTTATTTATAAATTGTAGCTATGAGTGTTTGGCTTTCATCATAGTAGTGAATATTCTCATCATTTTATTAACATCTTAGCTATATTCAAGAGTCAGCATAGTCTTAGTGTAAAAACAATGGACTATGGGAATGGGACAGTGTCAAGGGCTTTCCAAGGCACAGTGTTTGAATGTTCATTGCCTTCTATCAAGTTAAAATGAGTCTACTTACTCAGCCTGCATTATACATTAAAGAGACATTGTATATGCAGTTATGGGGACCCCAGGTAATGGGCAGCAGGAGACACAAAGAATAATGACTATCTGCAAAAATTTAATGAATTACCAAGTTAAATGTTATAACCAGTCCTCAAAGACCAGGCTTCTGTGTGATGGTACGAATGAGAACTGTCTCCCCTAGGCTCAGGCAATTGACAACCTGTTCCTCTATTTGGTGTGGCACTGTTTGCGGAGGTTACCGGGTGGTGGAACCTTTTGGAGGAAGTACGTCACTGGGGTGGGTTTTGAGGCTCCATAGACTCACTCTACTTCCAGTTCACTATCAGCGGAAGCCATGATTCTCAGCTGGCTTCCCTATCTCCCCACCATGATGAAGTTGTAGCCCTCTGGAACCATCAGTCAAAAGAAATGTCTTTCTTCCATACATAGATTGTCATTATGGAATTTTATCACAGTTAGCAAGAAGAAAGTCACTAACACAGGGAGCGGGCAGAAATTTTTAATGTGTTTTTATAGGTTGAGTTTTTTCTATTTTTTTCTTTTTTTTTTGTAATATTCATATTCCTGTAAATTGGAAGCCACACGCTTTGAAATCACAGAATAACATTTTCAAATGTGTCAGAAGAATCATTGACAAAGAGATATTAGAGTTTAGGGAGATATGTAAGTATACATCTTTAAAATGGCCTAATAAGGTTTAAAATTCTAAAGTATGTTCTTATACATTGTCATCTGGACAGAAATTGAACAGATCATTACCTAGAGATTACTTACTGCGTCTGCCAATGCCAGCTCTCATTAACTTTTTGCAGTCGAATTTGTAAAATCATCGCAGTTGTTTGTGTGTGTGGTATGAGTGTGCATGTGTGTGTGCGCGTGTGCATGCATGCATAAACATGAAATGTTCTAAGCTCTCCTGTCTACTGGAAATCCTCTATCAGAAAGAAAACTGTACCAAAAAGTAGGCTCCAATCTCTGACAGATTGCCTAGAAAGTGAGTTAAAACTTTGTGTTTTCCAATATTTTTGAGTCATGCCATTGAAAGTTATTGATAACATAATGAACAAAACAAAATCCACCTGACCCACAGAGTTTTTACTGGGGCCTGAATATTCTTAATTGAAAGGAAATAAGATTTCCAGGGGCATATTCCTCTTCTGTAAACCTTACGTTTCTCTTCTCTGACTAAATTTTGAGTTCCTCTACTTGATATTTTTGTGTTTCTTGATATCTTCTGGACTGTGGAGACATTGGTGTGTGGCCAATCAGCCTTTTCTTCACAGAGAGTTCTGAAAGCTAGCAGGAACCCCAATTATTCCTGGGGTTACCTCAGTCAGTAGGTCTCTTACCTTTACCATTAAACCTATCAGTTATTCGTGGGAAAGTTGCTCCCAGGGTTCCAGAACTGGTCTGTGGTTTCTATCATATATCCAATGTCATGTGGCAATCAACCTAATGGTTAAAAATAATTTTTTTACTAGCAGGAAAATAAAAGCAATGAGTAGTGCTGCCATTTTCTGATTTGCACCTTTGACGTTTTTCATGTTAAATTGCTATTTTGTATTTTCCTTGGGAAAGACTCCAGTGGAGTTTTGCATGGGTTTCTCACAACTCCAACCCTCACACTACTTCTTGAATAGGAATGGTTGTCTAATTACTCATTTTTTTTTTCTTGCTACTGTGTTAAAGGTGAGCATGCCTGAGTGTTTTCACTTGAGCAGTAACTCCAGGACCTCCATATTCTATTCCACAGGATAGCAAAGTCTTTGGAAGTCCACAGACATCTCCAATCCTTCCCATTCTCCCTCAACGCTACATTTGAATTACTCCTCTTTGACCTATGTACATTCTCTCAACACACACTCACACACACACACACACACACACACACACACACACACACAGAGAGAGAGAGAGAGAGAGAGAGAGAGAGAGAGAGAGAGAGAGAGAGAGAGAGCCTAGTCTCTAGAGTGTCTGTAGTGCCACGGACTTAGAATAATGTGAGGAAACCCATGAACAAATTGTTTCTTCTTAACCTAAACACTAGCTCAACGGATGGTTGTGAAAGGTGGGAAATATGGGTATGTGAGACATTTCTTGTCAGTAAACTCTATCATGCTCTTTATGTTCAAGGTGCCCAGGGATTTTGTTTACTCTGATCATCATGACATTGTAGCCATACAGCTGAGAAGTACTTTTATACTATCAAAGATACCTTCATCCTTCTTGCCCATGTGACCTCACAACTTCTTGTAAACGTTGGTGTTGATTTAAGTGCAGTCAATCCTTAGATGGGAAACAGTCTAGCATATTTATCGTTACATCAGAGTAAAATTGTGGAGAGTCAAAGCTTTTCATCAAAGATCCCTTTATAGTGTGAAAAGATGACTCAGTTGGTAAAGAGTGTGTCTTACAGCTATGAGAACAAAATTCAATCTCTGCCGTGCACATCTTTTAAGAAGCCAAACCAGATGGTGTACATTTATAATCCCAGCTAAAAAACAGAAATGGGCAGTTCCTAGCCTATGTATCCAGTTAGCCTACTGCTGAGTTGCAGGTCAATGAGAGACCTGTCTCAGTGAACAAAATGAATGGGGCTTAAGGAACAATAGCTGAGGCTTTCTGATGACCTCTGTATAGATGAACAAACACATGCACACATACATACCCACATATCTTTAAAAGTATATGAGCTGTAGCATAAATGTATGTGTTTTATATGAGGTTAATTGTACTAGATATCTAATCATGCTGAAAAGAGACCACCCCATTTTAGATTGGGCATCCAATTTAATTATCTTAATTAGTTTTGATTGTGTAGCTTTATATGTGAGAATTCTTGTGATAGGGAAGTTATTATCACCATTATTGTTTTTTCCTGATTACATATGTCATTAAATTTGCTCAAGTCAAATGTTGACATGACATCATGCCACTAAGTATTTCCTTTCACAAATGGGGGTGAATATAGGCCAACAGAGGTTTGAGCAATTTTCTCAAGTCACAGCGAGGGGCTGAGAGAAATGAATGTATAACTCAGGTCTGCCAATCCTAAATTAGGTTTTCTTCCTGTTGGGTAGAGCCAACTAATGACTTTCTCTGCCACAGACTGCTTGATCGCTAACGTCAGTCTTCAACGTTGTATCAAAGTGTACTTCAGCCTCTGTCTGCCTTCAACAGGAGTGGTAGGTAACTTGCTATCCTTACATTTGTAATGGAGTTGGTCACACTCTCTAAGAGTTTAAAATAGAGTGAGCACCTTGAAACCAGTAAAAACTTTTGCTTTCCTTTCTCAATCAATCTATGGAATCGTGATACTTTAAATGCAAAAATAAATAAATAAATAAATAACCTTTTCTTTCTAATATATGGGTCTCTGTTAAATGAGGCTTTAAAAATAAGAAGTCTTGACAGAGAAGATAATTGATTAACTTTAAGTGTATTTTTACAATGGATAAATTCTTAAAATATTCATTAACTAATGGAATTATGGCAGTATGTATATGTATGACTGCTGCCTCAATAGGACAAGAGGTTAAAAGTTCACATTACATCCTTGCCCTTTGTCTCTCAAAGCTCTGGGAGATAGCCCAGCACAGTCTTCTGTGCTGGGAAAGATCAAGAGTCTTATTAATATTCATGGTCATGTCCACCTAAGCTTCAACAGACTGCTCTATTTACTGGCTGTCCTTAGGATAAGGACAGTGTGTGCTGTATGGGAAACAACCATTTAGCAATGATGTGTAATCGGGTTCACAATTCCAGAAGGGGGCGTTTTGACAAATGTTTCACCTAATTTTGCCAGGTAGTCAAAGATCGGAACATAGTAAGTCTCTAAGCATCTTGTGGCTACTCTCAATTGTGTGTTGCACATCCTCCCACAAGGAGTGAATTTAAGTCAGAGAACAGAACTAAAAATGTGTAACCTCTTTCACTAAGTAGCATCAGCTACCTTCTGTGTTTTACTATTTTTATCTTTAAATATCTGTGTGTATATGTATGCTATTTGTAGGTGTTCTTGTGTGAATGTAGACACATGCATCCCACAGTGGCACATGGAAGTCAGAAAAAAAAATTCTTGGGTATATAAATATTTCACTTTCCGCCCTGTTTTGGTACAGGCTACACTAGCTGTGACAGGAACTTTAGAGATTTTCACATTTCTTTTTTTTTTTTTTTTTTTTTTGGTTCTTTTTTTCGGAGCTGGGAATCGAACCCAGGGCCTTGCGCTTCCTAGGCAAGCGCTCTACCACTGAGCTAAATCCCCAACCCGATTTTCACACTTCAACCCTAGTCTTATAGCAAGCACTTGGGGATTCCAGACATGTACTATTATGCCAGACTTTATATTGGTGCTGTGCATTCAAATTCAGGTTTTCATGCTTGACCAAAAAGCCCTTTACCCATTGAACAATCTCCTGAACTATCTATCTTACTTTATCTTGACTTGTACTAGGGCCAGGTCCTAGTGCTTCTTGCTTTCTGTCATAACTAAGATTTCCATTGCTGTGAAAAGATACCATGACCAAAGCAACTCTTATAAAGGATGACATTTAGTTTGGGCTGGCTTAAAGGTTCAGAGGTTCAGTCCATTATCATCAAGGTGGGAACATTGCAGTGTCCAGCCAGATAAGGGGCTGACAGAATCAAAAGTTATACAGCTTCATCAAAAGGCAGACATGAGAAGACTGGATTCCATGTGGCTAGGAGGAAGGTCTCAAAGCCCACCCGCACAGTGACACACTTCCTCCAATAAAGCCACGGCTCCTAATTTTGCTATTCCTTGGGCCAAAAGTATTCAAACCACCACATAGCCTATGTAAGTGCTGTACCACCGATGAACACCTTCAAGTTACACGTATTTTTGATGAATGAAATAGTTAGCCTTTACTGTCTATCACGGCACTGCCCAGGGAGTCACCTACCTCTATACCACAAGGAGGCTCTTGCTCTTCATTCTTAACTATAGCACATCATTTTTCCTCAGCACTGCTTGAATCAGCCACCAGGGCCTCTTCACATTTCCAGGAAAAGTCTGCTTGCCTAGGGCAACTTGACGTATGGATGTCACCATTGTTGTCAATGTTACATAAAGAAAATTTGGACATTCAGAACTGGTAACAACTTAGTTTTCAGTAACAGACAATAGTTCCCCCAAAGTGAACCCTTGTTTCTTCCATCCTCAGATGTTTCCATATTATCCCTTAGAAGACATTGTTCTCTTCTTTGTCTCAAGCATGTCTCCCACAGTGTTTCTTCTGTGTTCATGACTGGAAGACAGTCTTCAGTCAAAAACACAGTTGATGGCCTTGTTGGGCACCAATGGGAGGAGCAGCCCTTGATCCTGCCAAAGCTCGATGCCCCAGTGTAGGGGAATGTCAGGGTGGAGAGGAGGGAGGGCTGGGTAGGTGGATGGGGAAACTCCCTCATAGAAGCAGGGGGAGGAGAGATGGAATAGGGGGCTTATGGACAGAAAACTGGGAACAAGGATAGCATGTGAAATGTAATTTTAAAAAGTCCAATAAAAAAAGAAGAAAACAAACCCCCACAGTTGATCTACCTTGAAGCACCTGCCTTGAGTGTCAAATAACCATGGACTGTAGTCATATGACAATTTTTTGATTGTTCATATTGTAATTTGGTCAGTTATTTCAGTAAGTGGAATAGAACTGAGTTTTTCTGAGCATCAAGTGTCTATAAAGTGCTAAGCACATAGTGGGCATGTTTCGTAGTCCTGTCATATAAGAAACAAACTAGTTCTGAGTCTCTTAATGTCCCGTGGAGTATTTCTGGCTTGCTCCTTCTTTTTTCCAGCATTTCTTCACACCCTTTTCTACTTATCTTTTTGGATACCACCTATGTTCTTATAGCAAGAGAACAGAGATTATTGAACATGAAGCCCTAAAGGCAAAGACCAGTAAGAATATAAACAAGATTTTTTTATTTATTATCTTGGTAGAAATTATGATGGTATATAAAATAAAATTAACCCTGAAAAGTAGCAATTTGCTTGACAAGAATAAAGGTAATCTTATTGAAAATCTTAAACAGCAGGTATATGAGAAGGGAGGTTTTGATGCCTTTAAAATAATTAAGTAAATGCCTCATTTCCCTACATGGGTGAATGAGGACTTAAACTGGCAAAGACTGTCTAGAAGCTATGCTTCATTCTCTCACACACTAACACCTCCCAATTTCTTCATTTAATGTTTCAATATCCTTTAGATCATTAACTCTCATCCTCATTTTTTAATACCATGCTCCCCTTCACCTCACACACTAATGTGTTTTCATGTCTTATTGAACATTTACGTAGTGCCAGGCACTGATTGAATAAAATCTGGCTTGCTATTTCCTAACTCTTTTTGCAGGAAGCGTTTCTCAATTGCAGGCTTCCTTTCTTGTGGTCATTGAGCTAGCCCAGGCTAGATGACTCTCAGATTTTCTACTTTTTCATCTGGCCACCTATGCCCATGTCCTATTTCTTTCATGCATGGTCATTGCAGTACAATTTGAATGCAGTGGTGGACCTCTTTCAATTCCTTGATGGAAAAGTTTAATTCCCCACCCCCTTTTTTTAGCCTCAAAGGGCCAAACCTGAGGAAACCTCATAAAGTTCTCTATAAACTTCTTCCCGCTTTGTCTTTTGATTTGCACACTCTCTGTAGAGACTAAACACTATTAAGTGCTATGTGTTTGGGGAGAAATATTTCTTTCTTAAATCTTAACTAGGTTCACATGCCTCTTGAGGCAGAAGAGTCAAAGCCCTAAGAAATCTCGGACTAGTGAGCACACTTTCTTCCTCACTTCCCCTGGGAAACATGTCTGCCTGCAAAAGGCACATGTTCCTATCTGCAGTCTCTTGTTAGCATTGCCTTTGACCGAGTAGTTCAACTTGTCTAATTACGGAATCCGTTTAGCATACCTTAGCTAGATTCTTCAGTATTTTTTCTTTTATCAATAACAAATTATTTTGCTAAGTAAAATGGTAAGTAAGCTTTGAGTATTTGTTTTTTCACTTAGTATAATTCCTGTGACACATCATGTATGAAATAATGCCTCCCCCCACACTGCGGGTAGCTGCATCTTTACCCCTTAAGCTATAAATACAGTGAATGTAGCAAAAAGAGGATTTGCTGATATTATTAAGTTAAGGGTCTTTTGATATTGGGCTATCCAGGTCAACCAATATAATCACAAGGGTTTTTATACGAAGGAGATAAGAAGGCCATATAGAACGGCGATATGTGATCATGAGTTTGGAGTGATGTCTTGAGCCATTGAGTTTAGGCAGTTTCCAGAATCTGAAGAAGAAACGAGAATGAATTCTTTCCTAAGCCTCCAGATGAAAGATGGTCTCACTAACATCTTGATTATATACTTAACATTCTTTAGAACTGTTAGAACAAATTTATGTTGTTTTGACTCATGATATTGGAATAATTTATTATCAACTACTGAACTAACAAAGTCAGTGTGTATTGTGCACATGTGGATTGTTTCTCCTTTGAACCACTAAGTAGTTTTATACAATATGGTGGGACTATTGGCTTTAGTCATTTGCCTACTGAAGGCCACTGTGTCACTTCCAGGCTTGGGTGAGCAAACCCTGTAGACCCATTTGGATATGTGTTTTGAGTGGACACACGTTTTCACTTGTGTGGGAAGAAGTCATATGAACTGTGGTATGAGTATTCTGCCTTACCAAAGAAATAATGTAATTTTAAAAAACAAAAAGTAGAGAAAAATATAGTACCATTTTACCACATCAATCTTGTACTAACAATGTGACCTAACCATTACATTTTATTTTTTCATAAATTCCTTGAGAACTTAAGACAATATATTTTTATCATATTAATTCCCCCTCCTCCTCCTCCAAATCCTCTCAGATCCTTTCCCAACTCTCTATCCATCAACTTAGTGTTCTCTTTATTTTAAAAAAAATGTGTTCAATTTCCATCAGCCAACCTCTGAGCATGAGACCTGCACAGGATTGTGGTTCATGTACCCACTGTCATTCCATTGAAGAAAACTGACTTCCCCTCTCCTAGTAACTATCAATTGCTAATGGCTCTCTGTCTAGTGGTAAAAGTTCGTACCCTCTTTCTCCCCTAAGAACTGTGCTCACCTTTCATGTTTTAGCAGAAAAACATGGTTTCCTTCAACCTATCTACCACATCTGCATCTTATGGATTTTCTGCCCTCTCTCCTATGTAGATTCTTGAGCCTTGCAGAGAAGGGTATGATAAAGACCAGTCTTTAAGGTAGAGAATTCCAAAGTCTTTTGTTCTTTTCATGCCACCCCGTTGTGGGTTCCTGTGTTAGCTAATATCTTATAAAAGAAGAAGCTTCTTGGATGGAGGTTGAGGGATGCACTGATCTATGGCATAGATCAACAATATGCCATTAGAGGGAGTTCATTCATTTAGGAGAAAAATGACAATAATTTCCTTAGGGCCCATGACCTATCTAGTCCCAGGCTTTTAGTCTCATTGACAGGTCAGATGTGGGTTCCATCTCATGGAATGGGCCTTAAATATAATTGCTATAAAGTGATTTATAACACCTAGAACACCCATGCTACTATTGGACCAGCAGGCATTGGTGCAGGCAGATGGCTATTGTAGCTCATAGGGTTCATAGGTGGGTGACATGGCTGACTGGTTTTCTACCAGTGTGAATAAATACATTCTAGCACTATAAATGCTAGTGAATGTGAACAGAGCCTCCATTTGAACATGAGTCTGATTTCTCCATGTTCTCTGGCATAAATATGGGCTGTCTTCAGTAATAGAGTCTTATAATCAAGTTCTAGAGAATAACTAAGTTCAGTTGCAATAGCCGAAAATGTTTGGATGGTCACTGGAATTTCATTACCAGTGGTAGTTTGTATTTAGTAGCATAGCATGTCTAGTTAGGATGTTGCATCCCCTCTTATATGGTTATTACATTTAAAGTCCCTTGATATATGTATATATATTTAGGATCTTCTACGGTAGTAAGTTTTTACAGGTTTTCTTCAAAAGGCTTTTAGTATTAACTTACATTTACTGCAAGATGAAATCTCACTCTGAGAGTCCATACTGTCCTTGAACTACAGGTTTCCCACCTACTCAGCCTCCCATACGCTCAGTTATTTAAAAATGAGTCTCCATGTTTGAAAGAACTTTCTCTCTAAAATTCACTGGCTTAAAATGATGAGCATATTTATCACTGGTCATTTAGGAATTAAGAGGTGGCATAGACATTTCTGTCTTGATGTCCCTTATGGACTTGCATTTAGGAAATACCACTGATACGACCTTTCCTACAGGGCTCTCTTGTTATGGCTAACAGCTTGGTACTTTCTATTGTGAGTGGGCTTCCATTTCTCATGTGTGCCTTGCACACTTTCTCCAATGCTGCTGGCTTCCTCCAGAGCAAGGGATCCAAAGAAGAAAACTCAAAGGAAAATCTTCAGCGTCTTTTATGACGAAGCTTCAAAAGTCACCCACAGTATTCCCCTTGGTATCTTGTGCATCCTCAACTCAGTATAGAAGGAGAAAGCAGACAATATGAAACCTAGCAGGTCACTACTTGGGGTCAACACCAAATCTGAGCAGAACACTTATCGTTTTATATTATGAATTATTTTATTTATATTAAATCAACCCTAGGGGAGAAACTTAACTCCGGGGTTCTGCTTTTCATCCTTTTTATTGTCTACATGACTAGTGTGTGATTTTATATATATTCTGGTGTGTGTGTGTGTGTGTGTGTGTGTGTGTGTGTGTTAGTGTCTCTTAAAAGAAAAAATGAACAGATGATAAATACAGGCAAAGATCAAGAGATCATCTCATTTAACACATTATCTAGACAGAGGCATTTTTGTCAAGGTCCTTGGAGCAGGAGCAGAAGCTATTGTAACTGTACAAAGGAAGTGACTTACCTTTAGTATCTGATTTCTGATTCATATATTCCAAGTGCATCCTTCAAGAATATGTCTATTTGAAAGAAGGTTGCTCAGCCCTTGAAATATGGCATGCTTGGGGAAGTTTCTGTCAAACAATACTGTCTACTGCCATAAAATAAATCACTTTCCTTTATGAGAAAGATTGATGTCAGTTTGGTTTAATGTGTCACTTTTTTTTATTTCATAGTCATTTTGTGCCAGTTTTTTAATGCCTGCCAATAGAACGAAGCAAATACAACAAAACCCTAAAAGAAGCATTCAGACATTTTTGCTATAAGAGAATTCACAACTCATTCTACTACCTACCTATAAAGGGAAAATAGAGTAGAATTTATGAAGTCAAGCCATTAAAGAACATCACAAGCATCTTAATATATTCAATTATCCAGAAAAGCAAATTAATTTTGTTTTTGCTAGTATCACTGAGTTATGCATGCCGCTCTTTTAATGAAAGCAGTTGGGAACATGTGTGTTCACTTCATGCCTGTGTTTTTCCTCAGGGAACAAGTCAAGATCTATGATAAAGCACAGTGAAAATAATTTTTATGTAGAATAAAATACCCAATATTCAAACCTGAAAGTTTTCCAATCACATTGCCCATCCCATGGTGTTTTTGGGTAAGAGGCTTAGCTATAAGGACTTACTCAAACCTCCAAGTAGAGTATCAGAAGGAGCTAGACACTGTGACTATCTTCCAAATCACTTCCTTCTAGATACTGAGGTGTTAATTGTCTCTTTGTAAGAAGGTAGGGCCTGAGAAGAGAATAATCCCCATAGGTCAACATGAGTCACCAAGTTTCTGTCTACTTGAGTAGAAGAAAAAGTGAGGAGGGTCCTGAGATTTTTGTTTCATTCTGTCCCTTTGCAAAATGTAGTATTTCACCAAGAATGAATTTGGAACTGGATCTTACGGCTTCCTCCGTGCAGGATACACTGTCTGTCACCCATTGTCATTTTCTTTAGGCAGATAGAAGGGAGAATGTAAAGAAAAATCCACAGAGGAAAAGAAGGGAAAGACAAAATAACAGACTTAGTGCATCAGTTGGAGCATCACAGAGGAGCAACATGGGAGCTGACCAAACCCCTTTAGGTCTTCCCCACAGCTCCAACAGTCTCTTCTATTCCAAGAGGTGGAAGGATGGGCAGAGAGAGAATACTGTCACCTGCGCTGCTACACATAAAACATCCCTTGTAAGTGCTCCATCCAACAAAGCAATCTGAGGTTCCTTTTACTAATAGAAGGAATGTTTCAATGCTATTCTATTACATTGGAAAAATATATAAATACATACAATTTAAAGGCACTAAAAGCAATGTTAAGCAATTTTCACTTCCAGGTAATTTATGATTTGTCTTGATTTCTGGGTTTTATTTTAATGATTGTTTATTTTAATGGCTTATGTTTTGGCCAGAATAAATGAAGACTAATCAATGAACATGAATACAAATACATTAATAATACCCCAAAGCCTCTTGAAGAATTTAGGGTTTGTGTGCATGTGCGTGTACTCACACACCGGAAGTCAACACAACTTTTATTCATTTTCTTTCATTTCCCAAATAGCTATGACAACTCAGATTTGATACCTTTCTCTCACAGTCCATTCAGGAAATCAGGCAGAGCCTGACT
The DNA here is from genome assembly GCF_021556685.1 of Rattus norvegicus. Lineage (NCBI taxonomy): Eukaryota > Metazoa > Chordata > Mammalia > Rodentia > Muridae > Rattus > Rattus norvegicus. Next base: position 93,349,400 of record NC_141542.1, read on the forward strand.
ATGTTCCCAAAATGCCTTGCATGTTTTCAACATAGGATCAAGGGGGAATAAGCCACAGGTTTTCAAAGGTCCACCAAGAGAGACGTTGTAATATTAAGATTTTACTTTTATATTTTGTTCATGGTGTGTGTGTGTGTGTGCGTGTGTGTGTGTGTGTGTGTGTGTGTGTGTGTGTGTGTACATCCACAAAGTCTAAAAGAAAGTGTCTGATCCCCTGGAACTGTAATCACAGGCAGTTGTAAATGTTTGTGCTCTAAAATGGCATCATGTGAGGAAAGAAGAGGTCTTGGGAGATGAGAAGAAGGTCATGGAACTCATGTGACATAAAAACAGGTGAAAGGCCATGCAGCAGAAGCCAGGAGACTAAAGGTAAGGACAGGTCGATGTGGCAGTATATGAGGCTGGACAGAGAAGAACAACTATGTATGTAAATGGTATGCACAATGAAGCCATTACTTCCTAGACTAACATAAAAGCCAGTTTTTAAAACATTAATTATAGGATGCAGAGATGCCTTAGCAGCCAATGTGTTTATCTTGCAATTGTGAAGACTTGAGTTAAGATCACCCAACTCCCAGACAATGCCAGCTGCAATGGAGCACAAAGGCAACAGAAACAGAGTGTGAAAAGGAGGAGTCAGGGGACCCAGGGAACGGTGTGCAGCAGAGCGAGAGACGCAGTGGTGAAAAGCATAAGATGTAGGGCTCCAGAAATTGTCAAGGAGGTGTAATTCCAGCCTTGGAGGGTAGAGATGAGATTCCCAGATAAAGGTGCGTATAGGACTTGCCGCAGCTGACAGTTCTGGGTTTGATTGAAAGGACCTGAGTTAGGGCTGGCTGAAGAGGCGGACCAGTGCTTGCGGCAGACCTGGTTTTAAGTTCTAGCTTCCGTATGGTTTACAACTGTCTGTAATTCCAGGCTCAGGGGATTCATTACCTTCTTCTGATATCTGTGGTTAATGGGCACTCCAGTGGTTACACAGACATACAGAGACAAAACACCAATATATGTAAAATAAATAGTTTTGAAAGAAGCCATGCCTCAGGAAAAGTGGTAGAAGAGCACAAGAGGCTCCATCTGGGGCTTCTGTGCACACAGATGAACATGAATACAGGCATGCATGACACGTATGCACAGGAATATGAGAAAAGAAAACAATTATGAAAAACTTTTGAGGAAGACTCCTTATGTTGACTTCTGGGGTGTACATATCCATGCACATGCTCAAATACACACACACATGCACACATGTGCATGCATATGCATGTATACACACACACACACACACACACACACACACACAGAGTTAAATATGGCCATAACTTGTTCAAGAGCTTGGAAAATATAATTAAACTCCATTCAAGTAAAAAGAAAATGAGAAATATCAGAAGCCCTTCGTCGTGACTGTCCCAGCTCCAGACAAATCTAACATCCATATTCCTCAAGAAATGCCTGAGCTTGTTTTCAGTTGGCCTTTTTTTACTATTTGAACTTTTGCTTAGACAGTATGAAAATGTCTGACACTCACTTGACTTGATTCAACACGTAATCAGACACCCTCTCCTTTTCTTAGTTTGCCCCACTTCTTGCATATTTCATACAGTTTTCTAGAAAGAACATATGTAAAGGCTGACTTGTTTGTCAAGTTGTGGCTCAAAATTATAATAGTTTGTTCTCAAGACTGTGCCTCAGTGGTGGGGGAAATGTCTGGATGCGTGGGCAAAGGAGTACAAGTTAAAGGAGACCCTGCCTTCACACTAACTAATCAATGCAGGGCAAGTGACAGCAGCAGGCTAGTAGGATATGAGGTTCACAGTACTGCTGCCCCAAGAGCTCAACTAGCAAATTTCTAGTCAGAAGAAATGGAACTTGAATTAAAAATTAGAAGCAATTATTCATTGCTTCTTGGACCACAGTGAGGTCAGAAAATGGTGGGAAACAAAGCTGGAGAGTTAAATCAGCAATGTGTCCCCCTAGATATTTATGTCTGTCCTCTTCAGGAATTGACTCTGGTGAAGAAAATGAAGTAGAACAAGTCAACAAATGTGTTATGAGAGCTGAATGCAGTGTCCTAAGCATTCTGTGATCCCAGACTGAGAAAGCTGAGGCAGGAGGATTGCATAAGCCCAGGTGTCCAAGGGCAGCTTAGGCAACACAGTGATGTGCCATCAAATGTATAATAAAAACACTTTAAAATGGTGCATCATCATAGATATCTCAAAGGGAAGCAAAGGATTTGTTTGTTCAAAATGACTTCCATTTCAGCGTGGAGAGATTGGCACAGTGCAAATGCATAGCGGTACACTCTTAGGCTAAGTACCTTCTAAGCACTGTGAGTGTGAATGAGAGAAAAGATCTTTGCATTGGGCACATGAAGATTCACAATCTACTCCTTTGGACCAAGAAGTCGTGAGTAGTTCTGTAACTCTAGCTAGCTCAGGGAACTTTTGTATTAAAATTCCCTCATAACCAGATAGGATATTTTTACAGTTTTCTTATTTAGAACACAAGATATGTAATGGTCCCTTGAAAAACAAAATGAAATTAGCATAAATGATCAAGGTATAGTTGATCCCCATGATAAACAATTCCTAGGACTTGTCATCAATATTCAAAGTAATAAAACCTGACATTTAGTTTGGGCTTTCAGTGCTGATAAAATATTCTATTGGATTTTTATAATAAATCCCATCAAGACTGGGATCATTTCCTGAATGAATAAAAATGTAATGTAACATTTGAAAAAAAATCAAGCTTCTCAAATATTAAACTGATAGGCACTGAACTAAATCTTAAGCATTTCTTTTTAACACACACACATATCATTTATTAAAAGGATTGTGTCATTGCTGGTTGCTTTGGCCTCATTTAAGAACTTTTCAAAGTAATCAAGAGAATCACTTTTAAATCCAGAGTATGTCATTTCATAAACCATTGCAACTTTCTATCAATTAAAAATGTTGACCTCTTGGCCAATCAGAATATTTTCTAGCTGCTTAATTATTCCACTAGTGTTCCAATTATTTTATCTGTCAATAATCCAAATAAATGCCAATACTCATAAACGCTACATGTCATATAATGAAGTAATAGAATTCTGAAAGTGACAGGACTTTCAGTTGTTCTTTTGAATTCGAGCCTCATAATTTCTCAGTGACATAACCAAGGCTGTGAAAATCTTGGAACCCCCAAATCAAGAAGACTATTGTCGTCTGCAAAGGTCCTGCCATCCTTGAGAGACGGGGTCTTCATATTTCCTCTAATATCCAATGAGGAGAAGGCCTGGCCCTTCCATTTCAACCAGCTTATTCAGCATGTGCTAATATGTATGTATGTATGTATGTATATGTATGTATGTATATACATATACATATATGTATGTATATGTAGGTCTATGTATATGTATATCAATACTTTATTCCATCCTAGGCTGTCCAAGGAGAGAAAAATGTGCACTATCACACTGTAGAGATTGATAATTATCTCTTTTAACCAAATCCACATGCAGTAAAATATCCAGATATTAAATGTATAAATATGTGGATATTGACAAGTACATTCATCTGCACAACTACTATATAGGAAGATGTGCATTTTGGTTTTTTAATTTTAATTTTTATTTTTTATATGTTGCCATTCACATAGCTGACTGACACACTGCAATCCACAGCTTTGCAGAGTCATACAGGGCTGAGGGACATGGTTACACACTCCTGAAAGCCCAGGACTGGAGAGATGGGATAGGTAGACCGTGAATCCATGATCTTCCTTCTTCTTTTTTTTTTTTTTCTGGTAGAATTATTTCTAATTTTCTTTTTTTTTATTAACTTGAGTATTTCTTATTTACATTTCAAGTGTTATTCCCTTATGATCTTCCTTCTTTTTTTTTCTGGTAGAATTATTTCTAATTTTCTTTTTTTTATTAACTTGAGTATTTCTTATTTACATTTCGAGTGTTATTCCCTTACGATCTTCCTTCTTTCCATTCAGAGTTTGAGTCTAGCCTAGACTAGGAATCTTGTCTCTAAATAAGTAGTAGACATATATGTTCTATGTAACATTTGAATTTTAAAAAGAAAATGTACCACTGCATATGTCTGTGTAAGTTGAGAAAAACAACTGTTGTTGAAAAATTCAAAACAGGCCTCTCTACAATAACTGTGTTTAAGTTTAGAACAGGAGATTGAAGGGAGGTACTGAGATAGTTAAAGGGATGGAAGGAGGCTTAAAGTGTGCCGTTTTAAAATTATGAAGCACGAGAGTAGAACGGGATCTCTAGCGAAGGTGCACACAGCTCGAGCATGTGTGAAACACCATTCTACTCCTTGTCCCCTCAAGCCTATCATGTTGCCTCTTGATTCAATAGGAAGGACAGACCTTGAACACCGAGGACTGACAGCAATTTGAATCTATATACAATTCTCTGTGAGATCCTTCTTGTCTCTAAAACATGGCAGATCAAACTTACAATTTGTAATTTAGTTTCACGTTGTAATTTTTCTTTTCAGAATTCAAATGTCATTTTAGATTAGGATTAGCCGGGTGACTTTACTATCATGTTAGTTAGACGTTTTAATTAGTATACAAAGTGATTGACTTTATTATTGAAAATTCATAAGCATATCTTATGAATATCATACTTATGAAATTCATAAGTATTCATAATATATCATAATTTATTCTCATTCATTCCCCTCTTGTGCTACTCTACCCCATACCCACTGGGAACCTCTCATTCCTTTACCCCCAAATTGGACTCCTTTCAACTCTCTGCTTTCATGTTATATATATTCCTCATCCTGCTTCCCCCAACCCCCGCAGTAGTTTTCTTCCTTCTTTCTTATGGCTTCTTTCTACTTTCACCCCCCCCCGCCACACACACACACACACACACACACACACACACGAGGTCAAGACCCATAGGTTGAGAACCATCTCTCTAGACACTCTCTTCATTCTAGTGCGTCTTGTGCAGAAGTTGTGTAGTTTGGTGGAGTCCCACTTGTCAGTCTTGGGGGTTATATCCTGTGCTACTTGACTGTCTCTTTAGAAAGCCCACACCTATGGATTACCTTAAATTATCATCTCTTTTCCTTAATAGTTTCAAGGTTTACTCAATCTTCTTAGCAATGTTCCTTGATGAAGGACCTTTTTTCAAAGTATATTTTGAAGCCTTTGTTGAGAATCCAGTGGCTAGAGCTGTGAAGGGTAATGTGTAGGTATTCTCCTCTTACTTTATAACGTATCCTGCTATCTCTTATTTTTCTTTACAGCCTAAGTTGAAATTAAGTTTTGTGCTACATCCAGCATTGTTCCTTTATGCTTAGGATTACTTTGTTTATTTGGGGACTTCTGTGATACCGTATGAGTTATATAGCATTTTAAATAGTTCTGTAAATAATATCTTTAGGATTTTGATTCTATCAGATCATGTCAGCAGCACATAAGGATACACTATGTTCTTCTACTTGTATCTCTTTCATTTCTCTCTTTTGTTTTATTGCTCTATTCAAGATTCCAAGTACTATATTGAATAAAGGAAATGTGAGTTCCTCTTCTCTGTCCTATTTCTAGAGGAAAAGCTCTCAATTTTTGCCCATTTACCCTATGTTGGCTGCATGTTTGTCATATGTAACTTCTCTTATGAGCTGTTCTTTTATTTCTAATTTCTTCAGTGCTGTTATGAAGTGGTGATGAATTTTGTCAGAGACCTTTCCTGCATCTGTTGAGACAACAGTGTGATTTCTATTTTTAAGTCTATTTATGTAATGTGTGACATTTATTGACTGAAATGTATTGAGCCAACCTGGCATTGCAGGGATGAAATTAATTTGGTCCCAGGGGGTAATTTTCTTAATGAGGCCTTAAATCCAATCTTCCTATGTTTATTGAGAAATTTTGGGGTCTGTATTTTAGTGTGTGTGTGTGTGTGTGTGTGTGTGTGTGTATGAGTTTTTATATTAGTATAATATTACCTACATAGAATGAGTTTTGTTATCTTACTTTCTTTTATATATTCTATAACATTGGTCTTAGTTCCTCCTTAAAACTTGATAGAATTGAGTAGTAGCCCTATCTGGGGGTAAGACATTTCATTACCTTTTCAATCTTGTTGCTTGTTATGAGTGTGTTTCCCTCCATTTAATTTAGTGGATTGTCAAGACCTTGGAATGTATCCATGCTTCCATATTTCTTAGTTTGAGGGATACACCTGCATCTTTAGTTATTTTCCCAGCTCCTGTTAGCCACGCCTTCATAGATGTCCTCTTACTCATATACCAAATTTCAGGTATTCAGTCATCCACATTTCCTTTTTTTTATTTGTTGATGTTTGAAGTAGTATTTTGTCTACCCTGACCTCAAATTCTGTCTTCTGCTTGGTCAATTCTGTGGGTGGTAGATAGGTTTGTGCAGGCTGTGAGTTTGAGAATAGGACATCAAATCATTCACACAGACTACTCGACTTAACTTTGATGAAGGTTCTGGTTCTTCATGTGCCAGTGCGGAGTCATGTGGCTGGAACCATGTTGTCTCTTCTCCTTTTCTTATGTCTCTCTCCTCATCCTTGGCACTTTCCAACTGCTCTGTCACATCTCTGTGAATTTCCAAAGTTATTCTCTTTGCTCTTCCTTATAAGGCCTCACTTTTTCACTAGGTCACCCAAAAGCCACTCCCAGGTAGCCATTCTCAAGAAACTCTCAACACTCCTTCAAGGAACTGAGAAGTCTCTCATGATAATTTTCTTTATTCAAAGAGAAAAAAAAGTTCAGGAAAACACATTCATCAGTTGAACTGCTCTAATCAGTTACTGCATAAAAAGAAAATACAATATTCAGTTTATTTCAGTGACAAATGAACGGCTTCATAATCTCTGCTTTGGAACTTTTCAAAGGAAGATCATTGCAAACAACACCAAAAGCTAACCTCCCTCGACTACTGTGGCTCATTCTTACATCTTATAGCTCTCTAAGAATGTGGAAGGTTTCTCCAGTATATAGATGGGGTGTACATAGTTTCCCTTATGTTTAGCAACATAAAAGATTATTATAATCCTTCTGTTACACTTATTTGTCTACTAAGAACTTAAATTGCATTAGAAACTGTCATTTTCAATGAAATTTTCTCCCAGGAGACCAGGAGGAGAGGTAACCACCAAGAGAGTCATTAGTCGAAAGTCCTCACTGTATATTCCACTAGCTCGTGTTCTGAAGGGATGATCTGTAGTGTGTGGAAGCAAGCACCTGGTCATAAAAATCTGATGGCCTATTGGCAGAAGGTAGGAAATAGGAGGTAGGAGTTCCAATCAAGAGATAGGAATTCTGGGAGTTAGTCAGGCATAGGAAGATTGATCCCAGACTCTGAAGAAGTTGGACATATGAAATTGGGGAGAGGTTATTAGTCATGTGGAAAATTTAGAATAGTTTAAATAGGTTATATAAGTTATAAGCTAGTCAGAGAACAAACCCAAGCTTATGGCCTAGGCATTTATTCATAAATAATTACATCTCAGAGTCATTATTAGAGAACCGGACGCAGGTAGAAAAGTCCTGGTTACAATGTTCTTTGATGTCCCTTCCACCTTTGTGCCTTAGAGATGAATCAAAAATACGTTCATGTTTACAATTTGATGTTCTATTTTAGGCTCATAGCTAGATTAGATGTTCAACATGTGGGTCCTCCCTGGAGAGACAGAGTAATGACAAAGAGCGCTGGCTGCTTTTCTACTGGGCCCAGGTTCAATTCCTAGAACCAACAGGACAGCTCACAACTGTATGTAATGCTAGCCTTCTTCTGTCTTCTACAGGTACTAGGCATAAAAGGGGTGCACAGACATATATGCAACCCCCATACACATAAAATTAAAAGGTTTTTTTAAGGTTTCCATGTGCTTTCATATGTATTTATTACATATATATTTGTTAACTCCATAAGATAGCTAACTCCTCCTTGAAGAATTAAGCTTACGGATTCCTGTGCCTTCTGAGATTTGAAAAGTTCAAATGTATCGATTCTTTGGTTTTGTTTTTGAACAATGGTTGAAATGCCACAAATATTCTTAGTCAAAAAAATGAAAACTGGAATAGATTATCTCCTTAACTGAGCTCTTGGAGGCGTTCATACAAAATTCTAAAGAAACTCATACAAGATGCAAAGCAATTTAAATTCTTTTAACATACTTTTCAAGTTTTCGAATAAACCTTTTACTTTGGATCAGTTTGAAGTTTTGGGAAAAGCCACATATGTGACGTGAGCACTCTGATTATTAATATTGTATTCAAATGTACAAAGGTGCATCAGCATGTGTATATTCTGTTATTAACTGAAGTTCATCTTTCTTGTATTCTGCTTTAGGTTTTTCTGATGTCCTTCTTGCATGACATTTGATGACCATGTTTTCCTAGGCTCCTCTCGGCAGTGACAGGTTTTCATTTCAGGCTTTGCCTGGTGTAGATATCTGTGACATTTCAGAGGGGAACTTGTCAGGTAGTCTATAGATTGTCAGGTGTGTTTCTCATGATTAGGCTATGATTACAGCTTTTTGAGGAAGGAAGCCATAAAGTTAAAGGGTCACCCAGCCACAGCACATCCTATCAAACTAGCTAGTCTTGGTCACCAAGCTTAGGTGGTGCCTGCCAGGTTTCTCCACTTTAAGAACCACTCCTCTCTCCCTACAGTGCACTTGAGAAGATACTCAGTGTATTCTGCACTTGAGGTAAGAACTGGAGCTCTCTCTCTCTCCTTGGGAATGGAGGAGCTATGTAAATTATTAGAAAATATGCATGGGAAAATTTTTCTGTTTCTCCCATTCATTGGCCCAATCATTTATTTCTTTCAGGATGGACTTATGAATATTCCTTTATACTTGGGCTGTATCAATCCTGTTGCTTAAAGAGCTCTAGCTTTGTCTACAGAGAGCACTGTTTTCCCTGGCTTACCTTTAATTATGCATATTATTGCATTATTTTAACTTTGATTCTTCAGTTGAAAATATGATTTTTGAGAGAGTAGTGTAAAAAATGTTTAGTGTGTTCTATGTGTGTGTGGTACATATATACATATAATGTCTACATACATTATGGGACCCCAGTTAGATATCCCATGTAGTAGAAAAATATGCATAAAATTTCCAGACAGTAGAAATATTGGCTTTGATATTTATTTACTTGTAACATGCTAAAATTCAATACAGAATAAACAATTCCCTAATTAGGGAAAGACACACATCTGGAGCTTTTTAACCTATTTTCATTTCTTTTTGAAGGCAACATCACAAATGCAGAATCTCAGAAGCTTGGCTTGCTTGTTAGTTTTTCTGTTTTTATTTTGGAATGGGGTCTCCTGTAGTTTGGGCTTGCTTTAACTTGTCCCATACTCAAGGATGACTTTGACCTTTTGCTCTACACTGCCCTATCTCCTAAGTACTAGGGTGCAGCCAGGTACCACCACTCAAGGGTTACTCAAGATGGTTTGACCTTTGCTCCTGATTTGATCTTTCCTGTGATTCCTATCAGAATTGCTTGGCTTTTCCCCTAATCGTATTTGGAGTCATTGTTTTCTCCTCCTTTGTGTTGTTTTATATCCATTTAGGCTCTCTGTTCATCCTCAAATAGCAGTTTCTTGGTACCAAACAGCCTTGTTTAAAATATTTTTCTTTGTTGTATGAGACAGTCATTCATTGAGATATATGATGTCCCTGACTTCGTGTATCCCTAAATCTTGTAATTTTAGCAGTCTACAGTTGTGCTGAGCACACAAAGAGGATGCCACAGAACCCTTCGCACACTGGGATTCAGGCACACAATGAGTGATGGAATCTGAAATTGTTCCAGATTCTCTGACCATCATCCAGTCACTTCTTCCCTCCTCAGCCTTACGTATGACAGACATTGATGTCATCTCTCCAGGAGATTGCAGGGGCTTCAATATAATGGAGGCCTTATATAACACACTGTTAGGGGAGCATTAAGGACTTCATGTTTTGCTGCATCTTGAAACCCGATTAGAATCTCAGCAACCTATGGATAGCAGATGCTGAAGGCCAGTCAGGAGCCTGCCTGGTGAGATCAAGTTTGGGCAGGGTCACTTCAATGGGAAGCAGTGCAGCCTCTCCCTTCACCATGCCCCCTCCTCACCTTACCCCCACTCTCTCCTTGCTTCTTCAATCCCTCCACACAGACTCTAGTGTATCTTGCACTGTGGAAGCTATCTCTCCTCTTCTATGAGCAGACTGAAGTAGCAATTTCTCACTTGAATCAAGTGCGAAGCAACAACGATTATTTAACCCAGTGACTAGCTCCATTTCTCTCTCCAATTACTCTGAGTCAAAGAAAACAAAGATGAAGGGTTCAAATAATTAAGTACTTTTCAAGTGTTTTGAGGAATCAGAAAAGGAAACAAAGTATATCTCAAGTAGGAAATTAACAGGCTGCCGCTGAACAAGGATAGTACACCCCAAAGGCTCCATTTGAGACACACTGTAAAAATTAATGGCTACATTGGATTCCATCCTGCCCAGTATCATAATCAATCCATCCTGAATATCTTTCTGCATACACTTTTGACTCATAATTGCAAAGCTAGCAAGTTAAAGTTAGCAAATTACTTTCTTTGCTTGTAAACCAATTGGCTTTCAAGTCGTTTGTAGCTTTTCATAGTGTGGCTGTTTCAGATCCAGGCTATGCATAGTATGTGCATGTTTCCCAAGTGGCCATCACTTCCCAGTGTTTGTAACGGAAGGGAAAGTTTTAGCAATGAAGACAGTGCAACCATTTGATAGAAGTTCAAATATCAGACATAGTTGGCACGCACTCCAGGTATGATAAGAACAATGTACTTTCCCTGTGTCCGGAAACTGTAGGTTGTACAGATCCATTACAACTTGCTATTCCTCACCCTACAATAGTTCTGTCCATGAGCAGTCCATGAGCCCATGGCTGCTCTCTACCCTTCCTCTGCAATCCCGGTCAGCCTCTTTCCCCTTTACTTATATTCTCAAGTGTTGCTAGTAATTTATTTTGTTTGTGTGTGTGCCAGCCACCAGCCAATTCTCCATTAAAGAGGAAAACAAAAACTATAAATTTCCCTTATCATTTACTCCCATAAAGATTCCTGCACTCAGACCAGGTCAGGCTTACTTTCTTGGGGCATTTATTCAGTGGAGCGTGTGGATGACCTACATGCAGAACGAACATCTCTGCTCGTGTCTCTGCCTCCTCTGGGAAGACTCCCTTGAAATCTGTGTTCTCATGCTCTAAGTTTGGAGCTCAGCTCCTCTCGCCTTCCTTAAGCACAGCCTCTGCAAGGGCAAGCAAAACTCTTACCTAGAGTCACTGCCAAGGAAGGTGAGCGCTGGATCCTCAAAAGAAAAAGCACATCTGATTTGGAAGATGAATGTTTCTCTAATGTTTTCCATATTTGTGATATTTTCTGTAAAAAAAAAATATAAAGAAATCTCAATTTTAGAAAACACAGAAAACAGAAATACATAAAAGAACATGTAAATGACCAATGAGACTAATTGTACTTCTGTCATATAAGTTGCTTTCTGCTCATTTTCTTGATCAAATGTATAGAAGCAGCGTTCTCTTTATATATTATTAAAATTATATATAATTCATTTACATATATAATTCATATATATACCTATAATTTATATTGTCTTTTCTTGACCCCAAATTATACCACAAGGAATTGTTTCTTAGGATGACTTCAAACATTAAATAATTTTTCTATAACATATTTAAAATATCCATATGTATACTTTGCTATTGTTTGTGAACATTTTTACATATATGAAAATTATGTTAAGTAAATATGTAATCCATACCTCTAAGAAAGTAGCATTATTATTCTAGAATATTATATTGAATATAATTAAGATTCTGAACAAACTTTATAAACTGTTTTAAGAAAGACAGTACATACCCAAATGCTTATCTGTACCAAATGAAAACAATATCCATGTGTATTGATTTAATTCAATATTTATCAGTATATCTCATTGACTACTAAATATTAATGTGTTATGTTAAATATACTATATATAAATAGGTAACATATGATGTATATTTAGTTTTATATTAATACTTAACTGAAATACTTGCAAACTTGATTGAGGAAAATTAGCTGACCTTGAAACTGAAATTTCTATGATATACTCAAAATAAGTCATGTACTTTTTACATCATTATAGATTTGCCCATCTGAATTATCTATTTAGGTTTTAAAGGAAGAATATTTTTCTATTGGGATCTTTTCCATAAGCTCTTTGTATGTTAATAATACAAATACTTATGAACTACATTTTCAAAATTTTTGGTACTTTTAGGTATCTTTTGAAAATTCAGACATTCTTTTATTATAATTTTTATTATTTAATGCTTATCAAATAAATTTTCTCTAAATAGTAGTAACATGCATGTTGTTTACTGTTTAATTATTTACATATGAATACAATTTTCTTTAGCATATGATAATCCATAGACTTTTGTACATGACCTAATTCTCCATAATACTTATTACGTAGTACATTTTCCACTAATATTTGAACTTTTTATTATATATTTTAAAGTATTTAATAAATTTTTATGTTTTATTAATATTCTATATCTATTTTATATATTATCAATGTGCCTGTGAACACTTACATGTACACTTGTATTCATTAGAGCTATAAATATTACTGTATTCATGAAATGTATTTATGAGATAGCTGATAGATAAATATGAACTAATTATATATTTGCTCTTTTGTGTGAATGTATGTGTGTTTTCTGTTTAACTTCACTGATCTAACACTCTACCATAGCAACAGATTGCTTTAATCATTGCATTTTTAAACTAGCTGGTGAAAAAAATCCTCCACTTTTTTCTCTCTAATTTTAAAGCAATGGTCTATCTTTTTATATAGTATAAACATCCATGAATGAAACTTATATTTTTCTGCACTCTAAATGCATGTGTCCCCAGAAGTCCTTTATTAAAATCCTGTCTCTGAGATGGTGGCATTAGGGACTTTGAGAAATGACTGCCTTTGTGACTGTGACTAGTGCCTTTATGCTGGAAGTTTGAGTTTCAGTTACTCAGGGTAGACTAGGACACAGCAGTGAGGTGACGCATTTGAAAGAAGGAGTGGAGTCTGAGCAGTCACAAGATCAACCAGCATCTTCATCCTTAACTTCCTGGTATCTAGCAGAGTATGAAAAAATAACTGGTTATTTCTAATCACATGGTTTATATTATCTAATGATAGATGAATACACTTAGTTAATTTCTCCTCTGTATATTCTCTCCCATCACCAAAAATTTTACTAATTAATTAATTACTATCACAGGACTGTTCCCCTCCTGACCCCCCTCACTGAGATCCTTCCTCCTTCCCCCCCTGCCCCCATCTGAGAGGATGCTCCTTCACTGAGTATCCTCCAACCCTCTCAACAAGTCTCTGCCAGATTAGGTGCATCTTCTCCCACAGAGGTCAGAGAGGCAGCCTTGTTGGGGAACGGATACCACAATCAGGCTAGCACTTTAGAGAGAGCCTTCACTCCAGTTGTTTGAGGGCCCACATAGACATTGAGCTGCACATCTGCTACATATGTGTTGTGGGCCTCATTATAGCCCATGTGTGTTCTATGGGTGGTGGATCAGTTTTGGGGAGCTCCCAGAGGTCCATGTTAGTTGACTCTATTGATCATCCTGTGGGGTTCCCATCCTCTTCAGGGCCTACAATCATTCCCCCAACTCTTTCATAAAAGTTTCTGAACTCAGTCCAGTGTTTGTCTCTGGCTATCTTCATCTGTTTCAGTCAGCTACTTGATAGAGCCTCTCAGAGGACAGTTATGCTAGGCTCCTGTCTGCAAGCATAACAGGATCATTAATAATGCCAGGGTTGATGCTTGCCCATGGGATGAGTTTCAGGTTGGGCTGGTTATTTATTATTGGTTAGCTCTTCCTTCAATCTCTGCTCCATCTTTTTCCCTGCATTTCCTTTAGACAGGACAAATTTTGGGTCAAAGGTTTTGCAGGTGGGCTGGTGTCCTTATCTCCCCATTGGGAGTCCTGCTTGGCTACAGGAGGTAGCTTCTTTAGTTTGCATGTCCCCACTGTCAGGCATCTAGGTGAAGGTTACTGGCATTGACTCCTGGGAGCCTCCTCCATCTCAAGACTTCCAAAGGATTCCCCCCAAACCCCTACCACTGGCAGCTGTAGGTCTCCATTCACTCTCCTGACCCTCTGGGTCTCTTTCCTGGCTCTCCCCATGCCTTATTTGCTTTTCCTATTCCCCTCCCCATCCCTCTTCTACTCACTTCCCTCCCTTCCTCTGCCTCCTATGACTGTTTTGCTCCCCCTTCTAAGTGTGATTCAACACTATTACTTGAGCCTTTTTCTTGTTTAATTTCTTTGGGTCTGCATCATGAGTATTCTGTGGTTCCTGGCTATATCCAGTTATCAGTGAGTACATACCATGCATGTCCTTTGCAATCGGGGTTACCTTGCTCAGGATGATATTTCTTCCTTTCATCTATTTACCAGCAAAATGCACGATGCCCTTGTTTTTAATAGCTGAATAGTATTCCATTGTATAAATGAACTACGTTTTCTGTATTTGTTTTTTGGCTGAGAGATATCTGGGTTGTTTATAGTTTCTGGCTATAACAAATAAAGCTGCTATGAAAATATGGAGCACATGTCCTTGTGATATGGTGAGCATCTTTTGGGTATATGCGCAGAAGTGCTGTAGCTGAGTCTTCGGTAGAACTAGTGCCGGTTCTCTGAGAAACCTCCAGATGATTGCTAGAGTGGTTGTACAGGTTTGCAATCCCACCAGCACTGGAGGAAGGTTCCTCTTCGTCAGACCCTTACTAGCGTGTGCTTGAGTCTTTGACCTTAGCCATTCTGATTGGTGTAAAGTGGAATCCCAGCGTTGTTTTGATTTGCATTTCCCTGATTATTAAGGAGGTCGAGCATTTCTTGAAGTGCTTCTTGGCTATTTGAGTTTCCTTTGTTGAAAATTCTCTGTTTAGCTCTGCAACCCATTTTTAAATTATTTGGTTTCTTGGACTCTAACTTCTTGAATTTTTTTATGTATTTTGGATATTAGCCTTCTGTCAGATGTAAGATTAGTGAAGATCTTTTCCCAATCTGTAGGTTACTTTTTTGTCCTAATTACAATGTTCTTTGCCTTATGAAAGCTTTTCAGTTTCATGAGGTCCCATTTATCAATTGTTGATTCCAGAGGCTGAGCCACTGGTATTCTGTTTAGGAAAATGTCTCCTGTATCACTGTGCTCAAGGTTATTTCCCACTGTCTCTTTGAGATTTAGTGTTTCTGGTTTTCTCTTGAGGGCCTGGATTCACTTGGACTTGAGCTTTGTGCAGAGTAATAAATAAGGAACAATTTGAAGTTTTCTACATGAAGACTGCCAGTCAGACCAACACCATTTTTTGAAGAAGCTTTCTTTTTTTCCACTGTATGATTTTGGCCTCTTTGCAAAAATCAAATGTTCATAAGTGTGTCTTGGTCTTCGTTTCCATTCCATTGATTGACCTGTCTGTCTCTGTACCAATATTATAAGTTTGTGTGTGTGTGTGAGTGTGTGTGTGTATGTGTATGTGTGTGTGTGTGTGTGTGTGTGTGTGTGTGTGTGTGGTTTTTATATTATAGCAATATAACTATTGCTTTGTAGTATAGCTTGAGGGGTCAGGGATGGTGATTACTCGAGAAGTTCTTTTAATGTTCACAATTATTTTGGTTATCCTAGGTTTTTTGTTTTTCCATATGAAGTTGAGAATTGTTCTTTCAAGGTCTATAAAAAGTTGTGTTGGAATTTTCATGAGGAATGCATTGAATCTGTAAATTGCTTTTGGTAGCACGGCCATTTTCACTATGTTAATCCTACCTCCATGAACGTGGGAATCTTTCCATCTTCTGATATCTTCTTCACTTTCTTTCTTCAAGGACTTGAAGTTCTTGTCATATAGGTCTTTCACTTGCTTGGTTAGAGTAACACTAAAACATTCTATATTATTTGTGGCTACTGCAAAGGGTGTTGTTTCCCTCATTTCATTCTCTGCCTGTTTTTCCTTTGTATAAAGGAAGGCTATTGATTTCCTTGAGCCAGTTTTGTATCTAGCCACTTTGCTGAAGATGTTTATCAACTGTAGGAGCTCTCTGGTAGAATTTTTTGGGATCATTTATGTATATGCTATATCAGCCTCAAATAGTGATACCTTGAACTCTTCCTTTCCATTTTGTAGCCCCTTGATCTCCTTTTGTTGTCTTATTGCTCTACCTAGAACTTCAAGATATTTCATTTATTCCACATATTAACTTTTAAAATTTAGAATTTTTGCAATAGACACACTTATTGGAAAATATATCTTCACTTTTTTATTTTTCATATCATGTCAAACATTTTTCTTTGGGTTTTATAATTTTTTTGCATGGGTCGATTCTACCCAGGGCTGTCTTCATTAACCTTATCTTTTAATTGAATATCTAAGTAACACAAGGTTTAATTATTTATCTCATAGACAATCTGATGTTTGTACTTTATTAACTTGTAATACTTTTGCAGTTACTTTATTATGCAAAAGGATAAATCTATAGAAAATGTTACATAAAAGGCATAGTCAATATCTTTTTTGAAGACTTGTATATACGTATATTTCTTCGTGCTTCCATTTAATTGATTCATTATCTATCCATTTCAAATGTTCTATGCATCCATTATTTATGATGTACTAAATTAGTTTGAAAACCTTAGGATTCTAGAGTTACCAAGCATAACTTCAAGAATAGCTAAACATAATTCAATTATTCAAGTGTATTATGGAGGATTTTCCTGTTAGTCAATGTGAAGTTGCTAGGAAGAATGTCTATTTCTTTCCCTACTATCTTGATAAAATACTCTGACACAGGCAGCTTGTAGGAGGAAGAGTTCATTCTGGCTTTCAGTTCAAGAGTACAGTCCATCTTAATAGGGAAGTCAAGGTCGCAGAATCATGATGCAGCTGCTGCCGTCACAACCACCGATACAAACAAAGCCCATGAATTGCTCCCTTTCTCCATGTATACAGTCCAGGATCAAGACTCCAACCACAAAGGGTGTATCCTCTAACCTCAATTAATGCTACTATGTAGCCCTCAACAGATGTGCCCAGAGACCTCTGTTCTGGGTGATTCTAGATTCTGTTAAATTGACATTCTTCCCCATCCCATCCTTAAGTGAGCAAATATGTACACTAAAGTATGTATTCTACACTAACATTTTGGTTCTGATATACACACGCGCGCACACACACACACACACACACACACACGCACACAAGTACGTTGAATAAATTTTAATTATGTATAATATACAAGGTTTTAACATTTGAAAAAACATGAAAACATAGAAATTCAGTGTTATTTTTTTCTAGTACCATATTTTCTAGTTACCCTGGATAATACTGTTGTCCTTATATGAACTGCCGTTTCTTTTTGGTGGTTGTTGTTCAAATTTGGCTCAAGTGCACCTGTTCTATCGGCCTTTGTAGCTATAAGCGGGACATCTTTCATAAACACTTTGCTGCCAGGACTGTGGGAAGTGCAAATGTCCCACCTGGCATCTGGTTTTCAATTAATTGCCGATAAAAAGAAGTACCAGCTTCATCATTATTGTTCCAATAGTTATTTCCTCAGCCAAGAAATCATTCTTTATTCGCCAGTATGAGAACCGTTAGATGCTCTGCTATTATGAGAACGTGAAAGAACCCACCACTGAATGCTCCCTCTCTGTCTGAAGCAAGATACCAACATGTGTAGCATCACTTGGAAATTATGAGTCGGAGTTCAAGATGCAAGAATATAGGCAGACATCTGGAGATTCTGGAATGTAGCATGTTTTTATAAAGATGTATTCAAATTCTAGAGTTGGTGTTCTTATAAAAAAGATTAAGTACAAATTACTATGCTAGCGTTCTTCATGGCTTGGCTCAAGTTAATAAACATGAACAATAGGAAATATTTAACGGTGACGTCATATCTAGCTTCGAAGTGCTTGAAACTGGTGTACACTGAGCGACACCAAACCAGAGATTTACTGTGTGAGCTGATCTAGAGAGATAATTTCATAGCATGTGAGTTCACATGGAAGGAAGTAACAGCCCCAACAAAAGGCAGCAGTTGAACTGCGAATACCTTATAGGAAGCGTTAGGTAAACTCAGGGCAGAGACCCTGGGTTCCATGGTACTAAGTAAACCAAAAGAACGTGTGTTTATCCAAATGCACTTGCCATTCGCTAGAGCAAAGTTTATTTCCTTGGCAATACACCAAGTGTCACAACTTTGTTTCTCTTGGTTTAAGATCCATTTAGAGTTTGTATTAAATATGTGCTAAACCCAAATATTAGGTTTAATACTACAGTGAAGATAGCTTAGTACTACATTTAAAACAATTTGAAGTATAAATGTTAAGGCCCATTATTGTGTTATTTCACGTGTACATTTATTTTAGTTGGTGAACAGCCTTATTTTCTTTCTTCATCTGGTACTTTTGGAAGCAGAGTAGATGGCTCAGTTGGTAAAGTGCTAACTGTATACGCCTGAAGACCTTAATTCAATAACTGGATCACACATAAGAAGCTGGGTGTATTTTCTTTAGGGCTATGACTCCTGGTAAATCCACCATGCTCTGAGGCAGACCAGAGGTATACAAGACAATTAATGGGGTGTTCAAGCATAAATTGGACACTATTGGTTAATAAAATGGGGGAGAGTAGAATGTGAGGCTGAGTGGGTAAGAGGTAGAGTCAATCTAAGTGAAGATAGGAGAGGGTAAAAGTATGACTAAAACTCATTAAAATTTTAAAATAATTAATAAAAATATTAATCTTGAAAGATCTGGGTAGAGTAGAACATCTTTTTAATTCTAGAACTAAGAAACTAGAGACGAGGATCATTAGAGATTGCCGAACGGTCAGTCTTTTAAAATTGGTGAGTCCTGAGGTTGACTTTTGACCTCCACATGTGTTGACACACATACACACACATACATGCGTGTGCACTGACACAAACATGCACACAAAGGGGAATGTGCGTGTGTGAACCCAATAGATGTATATCTATCGCAATTCTCCATGGTCACCCCAAATACAATATGCTATTTTTATCAATATTTCATTCTATTGAGCAACTGTACACTGACTCAGCAGGAGAAGGGGTTTGCTCAAGTTATGAATGGAAAGACGGCATCATAACTAAGGGAAGAACTTGTAAATGTTGCACTGCAATCTGTCACACCTCCACATTTTTCACAGGTTTCTATTTTGTGTTAGGAAAGCAGTTATACCACACTGTGAAACTTGACATTCAGGTTATGGGCTGTAAGCATTTTAGAGACAAAAGTTTTTAAGTCATCTGTGAAACCGTATGAGGCTTACTCTTTAGTGAAATGCCATTGCTAATTTTAGAATGACATGTTTCCTTTCAGCACCAGAGCACTGAAGACTATGTACTCTGGTAACTGAGTTCTGGGCTGAGTCTTGGAGAATTTACATAATATCTTATAAGTTCATAATGGGGGAAACAAGTTTTAAAAGGACTGAAAAGTCCTCAGGAATACAATGCCACAGAGTATAAACGACCACATAAGTTAGATTTTTGTAATACTCATGTTCACGGAAAATTTAATTGAACTTTAACACAGGAATATGTCCAGTGGGAGTCTGGGACACTTTAGTCCTGCTCAGCACTAATGCAAGCATTAAAATGTAGAGGAAAACTAAGACGAACTGGTTATGCTTGTGTTTCCGGTTGTATCATTCTCCTTATTGCTTTGACAAAATGCTAGGCAGAAGCAAGTTGAAGAAGTGCTTGTTTTGGCTCACGGTTCGAGGGCACAGCCCACTGTGATAAGTAGTTGTCAAGAAGCAGGGAACAGTGAATGCTTGTGCCCTCCACTCCTTTTCCTTTTTACTCAGTTCAAATGCTACCTGTGGAATGGTGACAGGAACAGTAAGGATGGTTTCTTCCACCTCAATTAACCTAATCGAGAAGCCCCTCAGAGAGGCCCGGAAGCTTGCTTCTGTGGTGATTCTAAACCCTGTTAAGTTAATAATAATCACCGTGTCTGTCCTGTCAGAGAGTTCAGACGACAGCTGGAGATTTCTCATATACTACCAGAGTGAGGTGCAAGCCTCCAGAGCTGACCTTCAAAAGTAATAATGGTGTCAACTGTACCAAAAATTCAGTCACAAAAATGGCAGTGACTCCTGCCAGCAGGACTCTCTGATATCAATATCGTTCATCTGATACAGTCAGTATTCTAGAATCGTTCTTCTAAGTCACCACAGATCCCTTGACTTCAACTGTCTTCTCAGACCAGCAATTCCCACACTGACTGTAGCCCTGGCCTTGCCTTTGTTCCACTTTCCTATATTTTTACCTTCTTCTTTGCATGCACTGCCCTGTGCAAGGGCCACCTTTGTTGATCTTCATTCCAGGCTAGGAAGAAGGAGTCATGGGGCAAAGGAAGGCCCAGAGCTTGATGATCAGCACATTTTACTCAACTTAAATAAGGCAAAAGCAACGGGGAAAGTATTGTTTACTGAGGACCAGACAGGAGAGCAAATGTCCTTCCTGTTAATATGCCCTACCATGAAAACATGCTCTCCCTCTTTGGAACAGGTGTGGGGGTCAAGTAATAGATAAAACATAAAGCATCGATTTGGACAACTAGGAGATTCTTCCTGGTACCATTTTCTTCTTTTTCTTTCCTCCTGGTCATTGGGGCCATTGAGTTATCTCAGTGGGTAAAAGGTTCTTGCTATGGAAACCTGGTGACTGAGTTCCATCCGAGGGAAGCAGGGACAGATAAAAGAAAGAAATGATTACTCAAAGTTATCTTGTGAACACACAGAAAAAAAATATATACAGTACCTGAACAAAACACCAATGGCTTATGCTCTAAGATCAAGATTCGACAAATGGGATCTCATAAAACTGCAAAGCTTCTGTAAGGCAAAGGACACTGTGGTTAGGACAAAACGGCAACCAACAGATTGGGAAAAGATCTTTACCAATCCTACAACAGTTAGAGGCCTTATATCCAAAATATACAAAGAACTCAAGAAGTTAGACCGCAGGAAAACAAATAACCCTATTAAAAAATGGGGCTCAGAGCTAAACAAAGAATTCACAGCTGAGGAATGCTGAATGGCAGGGAAACACCTAGAGATGTTCAACATCTTTAGTCATAAGGGAAATGCAAATCAAAACAACCCTGAGATTTCACCTCACACCAGTGAGAATGGCTAAGATCAAAAACTCAGGTGACAGCAGATGCTGGAGAGGATGTGGAGAAAGAGGAACACTCCTCCATTGTTGGTGGGGTTGCAGACTGAAACAACCATTCTGGAAATCAGTCTGGAGGTTCCTCAGAAAATTGGACATTGAACTGCCTGAGGATCCAACTATACCTCTCTTGGGCATATACCCACAGATGCCCCAACATATAAAAAAGACACATGCTCCACTATGTTCATCGCATCCTTATTTATAATAGCCAGAAGCTGGAAAGAACCCAGATGCCCTTCAACAGAGGAATGGATACAGAAAATGTGGTACATCTACACAATGGAATATTACTCAGCTATCAAAACCAATGACTTGACCCACGGATCCCGGCCCGCAGCAGCTCTCTGCTCCCAGACCCGGTGAGAGAGAGACCCAACCGCCTGGTCAGGTGGGCACTCCTGAGGCTGCAGAGCGGAAGAGACCACCAACACTGCTCACCCCTGCCCACATCCCTGGCCCAAGAGGAAACTGTATAAGGCCTCTGGGCTCCCGTGGGGGAGGGCCCAGGAGCAGCAGGACACCTGCCTGAGACACCGCCGGAACCTGAAAGAAACAGACCAGATAAACAGTTCTCTGCACCCAAATCCCGTGGGAGGGAGAGCTAAACCTTCAGAGAGGCAGACAAGCCTGGGAAACCAGAAGAGACTGCTCCCTGCACACACATCTCGGACGCCAGAGGAAAAAGCCAAAGACCATCTGGAACCCTGGTGCACTGAAGCTCCCGGAAGGGGCGGCACAGGTCTTCCTGGTTGCTGCCGCTGCAGAGAGCCCCTGGGCAGCACCCCACGAGCGAACCTGAGCCTTGGGACCACAGGTAAGACCAAATTTTCTGCTGCAAGAAAGCTGCCTGGTGAACTCAAGACACAGGCCCACAGGAACAGCTGAAGACCTGTAGAGAGGAAAAACTACACGCCCGAAAGCAGAACACTCTGTCCCCATAACTGACTGAAAGAGAGGAAAACAGGTCTACAGCACTCCTGACACACAGGCTTATAGGACAGTCTAGCCACTGTCAGAAATAGCAGAACAAAGTAACACTAGAGATAATCTGATGGCGAGAGGCAAGCACAGGAACCCAAGCAACAGAAACCAAGACTACATGCCATCATCGGAGCCCAGTTCTCCCACCAAAACAAACATGGAATATCCAAACACACCAGAAAAGCAAGATCTAGTTTCAAAATCATATTTGATCATGATGCTGGAGGACTTCAAGAAAGACATGAACACACTTAGGGAAACACAGGAAAACATTAATAAACAAGTAGAAGCCTACAGAGAGGAATCGCAAAAATCCCTGAAAGAATTCCAGGAAAACACAATCAAACAGTTGAAGGAATTAAAAATGGAAATAGAAGCAATCAAGAAAGAACACATGGAAACAACCCTGGATATAGAAAACCAAAAGAAGAGACAAGGAGCTGTAGATACAAGCTTCACCAACAGAATACAAGAGATGGAAGAGAGAATCTCAGGAGCAGAAGATTCCATAGAAATCATTGACTCAACTGTCAAAGATAATGTAAAGCAGAAAAAGCTACTGGTCCAAAACATACAGGAAATCCAGGACTCAATGAGAAGATCAAACCTAAGGATAATAGGTATAGAAGAGAGTGAAGACTCCCAGCTCAAAGGACCAGTAAATATCTTCAACAAAATCATAGAAGACAACTTCCCTAACCTAAAAAAAGAGATACCCATAGACATACAAGAAGCCTACAGAACTCCAAATAGATTGGACCAGAAAAGAAACACCTCCCGTCACATAATTGTCAAAACACCAAACGCACAAAATAAAGAAAGAATATTAAAAGCAGTAAGGGAAAAAGGTCAAGTAACATATAAAGGGAGACCTATCAGAATCACACCAGACTTCTCGCCAGAAACTATGAAGGCCAGAAGATCCTGGACTGATGTCATACAGACCCTAAGAGAACACAAATGCCAGCCCAGGTTACTGTATCCAGCAAAACTCTCAATTAACATTGATGGAGAAACCAAGATATTCCATGACAAAACCAAATTTACACAATGTCTTTCTACAAATCCAGCATTACAAAAGATAATAAATGGTAAAGCCCAACATAAGGAGGCAAGCTATACCCTAGAAGAAGCAAGAAACTAATCGTCTTGGCAACAAAACAAAGAGAATGAAAGCACACAAACATAACCTCACATCCAAATATGAATATAACGGGAAGCAATAATCACTATTCCTTAATATCTCTCAATATCAATGGCCTCAACTCCCCAATAAAAAGACATAGATTAACAAACTGGATACGCAACGAGGACCCTGCATTCTGCTGCCTACAGGAAACACACCTCAGAGACAAAGACAGACACTACCTCAGAGTGAAAGGCTGGAAAACAACTTTCCAAGCAAATGGTCAGAAGAAGCAAGCTGGAGTAGCCATTCTAATATCAAATAAAATCAATTTCCAACTAAAAGTCATCAAAAAAGATAAGGAAGGACACTTCATATTCATCAAAGGAAAAATCCACCAAGATGAACTCTCAATCCTAAATATCTATGCCCCAAATACAAGGGCACCTACATACGTAAAAGAAACCTTACTAAAGCTCAAAACACACATTGCACCTCACACAATAATAGTGGGAGATTTCAACACCCCACTCTCATAAATGGACAGATCATGGAAACAGAAATTAAACAGTGATGTCGACAGACTAAGAGAAGTCATGAGCCAAATGGACTTAACGAATATTTATAGAACATTCTATCCTAAAGCAAAAGGATATACCTTCTTCTCACCTCCTCATGGTACTTTCTCCAAAATTGACCATATAATTGGTCAAAAAACGGGCCTCAACAGGTACAGAAAGATAGAAATAATCCCATGCGTTCTATCAGACCACCACGGCCTAAAACTGGTCTTCAATAACAATAAGGGAAGAATGCCCACATATACGTGGAAATTGAACAATGCTCTACTCAATGATAACCTGGTCAAGGAAGAAATAAAGAAGAAATTAAAAACTTTTTAGAATTTAATGAAAATGAAGATACAACATACTCAAACTTATGGGACACAATGAAAGCTGTGCTAAGAGGAAAACTCATAGCGCTGAGTGCCTGCAGAAAGAAACAGGAAAGAGCATATGTCAGCAGCTTGACAGCACACCTAAAAGCTCTAGAACAAAAAGAAGCAAATACACCCAGGAGGAGTAGAAGGCAGGAAATAATCAAACTCAGAGCTGAAATCAACCAAGTAGAAACAAAAAGGACCATAGAAAGAATCAACAGAACCAAAAGTTGGTTCTTTGAGAAAATCAACAAGATAGATAAACCCTTAGCCAGACTAACGAGAGGACACAGAGAGTGCGTCCAAATTAACAAAATCAGAAATGAAAAGGGAGACATAACTACAGATTCAGAGGAAATTCAAAAAATCATCAGATCTTACTATAAAAACCTATATTCAACAAAATTTGAAAATCTTCAGGAAATGGACAATTTCCTAGACAGATACCAGGTATCGAGGTTAAATCAGGAACAGATAAACCAGATAAACAACCCCATAACTCCTAAGGAAATAGAAGCAGTCATTAAAGGTCTCCCAACCAAAAAGAGCCCAGGTCCAGACGGGTTTAGTGCAGAATTCTATCAAACCTTCATAGAAGACCTCATACCAATATTATCCAAACTATTCCACAAAATTGAAACAGATGGAGCCCTACCGAATTCCTTCTACGAAGCCACAATTACTCTTATACCTAAACCACACAAAGACACAACAAAGAAAGAGAACTTCAGACCAATTTCCCTTATGAATATCGATGCAAAAATACTCAATAAAATTCTGGCAAACCGAATACAAGAGCACATCAAAACAATCATCCACCATGATCAAGTAGGCTTCATCCCAGGCATGCAGGGATGGTTTAATATACGGAAAACCATCAACGTGATCCATTATATAAACAAACTGAAAGAACAGAACCACATGATCATTTCATTAGATGCTGAGAAAGCATTTGACAAAATTCAACACCCCTTCATGATAAAAGTCCTGGAAAGAATAGGAATTCAAGGCCCATACCTAAACATAGTAAAAGCCATATACAGCAAACCAGTTGCTAACATTAAACTAAATGGAGAGAAACTTGAAGCAATCCCACTAAAATCAGGGACTAGACAAGGCTGCCCACTCTCTCCCTACTTATTCAATATAGTTCTTGAAGTTCTAGCCAGAGCAATCAGACAACAAAAGGAGATCAAAGGGATACAGATCGGAAAAGAAGAGGTCAAAATATCACTATTTGCAGATGACATGATAGTATATTTAAGTGATCCCAAAAGTTCCACCAGAGAACTACTAAAGCTGATAAACAACTTCAGCAATGTGGCTGGGTATAAAATTAACTCAAATAAATCAGTTGCCTTCCTCTATACAAAAGAGAAACAAGCCGAGAAAGAAATTAGGGAAACGACACCCTTCATAATAGACCCAAATAATATAAAGTACCTCGGTGTGACTTTAACCAAGCAAGTAAAAGATCTGTACAATAAGAACTTCAAGACACTGAGGAAGAAATTGAAGAAGACCTCAGAAGATGGAAAGATCTCCCATGCTCATGGATTGGCAGGATTAATATAGTAAAAATGGCCATTTTACCAAAAGCAATCTACAGATTCAATGCAATCCCCATCAAAATACCAATCCAATTCTTCAAAGAGTTAGACAGAACAATTTGCAAATTCATCTGGAATAACAAAAAACCCAGGATAGCTAAAGCTATCCTCAACAATAAAAGGACTTCAGGGGGAATCACTATCCCTGAACTCAAGCAGTATTACAGAGCAATAGTGATAAAAACTGCATGGTATTGGTACAGAGACAGACAGATAGACCAATGGAATAGAATTGAAGACCCAGAAATGAACCCACACACCTATGGTCACTTGATTTTTGACAAAGGAGCCAAAACCATCCAATGGAAAAAAGATAGCATTTTCAGAAAATGGTGATGGTTCAACTGGAGGGCAACATGTAGAAGAATGCAGATCGATCCATGCTTATCACCCTGTACAAAGCTTAAGTCCAAGAGGATCAAGGACCTCCACATCAAACCAGACACACTCAAACTAATAGAAGAAAAACTAGGGAAGCATCTGGAACACATGGGCACTGGAAAAAATTTCCTGAACAAAACACCAATGGCTTATGCTCTAAGATCAAGAATCGACAAATGGGATCTCATAAAACTGCAAAGCTTCTGTAAGGCAAAGGACACTGTGGTTAGGACAAAACGGCAACCAACAGATTGGGAAAAGATCTTTACCAATCCTACAACAGATAGAGGCCTTATATCCAAAATATACAAAGAACTCAAGAAGTTAGACCGCAGGGAAACAAATAACTCTATTAAAAAATGGGGTTCAGAGCTAAACAAAGAATTCACAGCTGAGGAATGCCGAATGGCTGAGAAACACCTAAAGAAATGTTCAACATCTTTAGTCATAAGGGAAATGCAAATCAAAACAACCCTGAGATTTCACCTCACACCAGTGCGATTGGCTAAGATCAAAAACTCAGGTGAGAGCAGATGCTGGCGAGCATGTGGAGAAAGAGGAACACTCCTCCATTGTTGGTGGGATTGCAGACTGGTAAAACCATTCTGGAAATCAGTCTGGAGGTTCCTCAGAAAATTGGACATTGAACTGCCTGAGGATCCAGCTATACCTCTCTTGGGCATATACCCAAAAGATGCCTCAACATATAAAAGAGACACGTGCTCCACTATGTTCATCGCATCCTTATTTATAATAGCCAGAAGCTGGAAAGAACCCAGATGCCCTTCAACAGAGGAATGGATACAGAAAATGTGGTACATCTACACAATGGAATATTACTCAGCTATCAAAAACAACGAGTTTATGAAATTCGTAGGCAAATGGTTGGAACTGGAAAATATCATCCTGAGTGAGCTAACCCAATCACAGAAAGACATACATGGTATGCACTCATTGATAAGTGGCTATTAGCCCAAATGCTTGAATTACCCTAGATCCCTAGAACAAACGAAACTCAAGACGGATGATCAAAATGTGAATGCTTCACTCCTTCTTTAAATGAGGAAAAAGAATACCCTTGGCAGGGAAGGGAGAGGCAAAGATTAAAACAGAGACTGAAGGAACACCCATTCAGAGCCTGCCCCACATGTGGCCCATACATATACAGCCACCCAATTAGACAAGATGGATGAAGCAAAGAAGTGCAGATCGACAGGAGCCGGATGTAGATCGCTCCTGAGAGACACAGCCAGAATACAGCAAATACAGAGGTGAATGCCAGCAGCAAACCACTGAACTGAGAATAGGTCCCCTATTGAAGGAATCAGAGAAAGAACTGGAAGAGCTTGAAGGGGCTCGAGACCCCAAAAGTACAACAATGCCAAGCAACCAAAGCTTCCAGGGACTAAGCCACTACCTAAAGACTATACATGGACTGACCCTGGACTCTGACCCCATAGGTAGCAATGAATATCCTAGTAAGAGCACCAGTGGAAGGGGAAGCCCTGGGTCCTGCTAAGACTGAACCCCCAGTGAACTAGTCTATGGGGGGAGGGCGGCAATGGGGGGAGGGTTGGGAGGGGAACACCCATAAGGAAGGGGAGGGGGGAGGGGGATGTTTGCCCGGAAACCGGGAAAGGGAATAACACTCGAAATGTATATAAGAAATACTCAAGTTAATAAAAAAAAAAAAAAAAAACGATGACTTTATGAAATTCATAGGCAAATGGTTGGAACTGGAAAATATCATGCTGAGTGAGCTAACCCAATCACAGAAAGACACACATGGTATGCACTCATTGATAAGTGGCTATTAGCCCAAATGCTTGAATTACCCTAGATGCCTAGAACAAATGAAACTCAAGACGTATGATCAAAATGTGAATGCTTCACTCCTTCTTTAAAAGGGGAACAAGAATACCCTTGGCCCCTGCCAAGGAATAGAGAGGCAAAGATTAAAACAGAGACTGAAGGAACACCTTCAGAGCCTGCCCCACATGTGGCCCATACATATACAGCCACCCAATTAGACAAGATGGATGAAGCAAAGAAGTGCAGGCCGACAGGAGCCGGATGTAGATCGCTCCTGAGAGACAGCCAGAATACAGCAAATACAGAGGCGAATGCCAGCAGCAAACCACTGAACTGAGAATAGGACCCCCGTTGAAGGAATCAGAGAAAGAACTGGAAGAGCTTGAAGGGGCTCGAGACCCCATATGTACAACAATACCAAGCAACCAGAGCTTCCAGGGACTAAGCCACTACCTAAAGACTATACATGGACTGACCTTGGACTCTGACCTCCTAGGTAACAATGAATATCCTAGTAAGAGCACCAGTGGAAGGGGAAGCCCTGGGTCCTGCTAAGACTGAACCCCCAGTGAACTAGACTGTTGGGGGGGAGGGCAGCAATGGGGGGAGGGTTGGGAGGGGAACACCCATAAAGAAGAGAAGGGGGAGGGGGACGTTTGCCCGGAAACCGGGAAAGGGAATAACACTCGAAATGTATATAAGAAATACTCAAGTTAATAAAAAAAAAAACAAAAAAAACAAAAAATATATACAGTAATATATACAGTGATAAAAAATAAAATTAAAGTCTCTGGTCAATTTATTAATGTCTCACTATATTAACTGTCTTGTGGAACAGATGCTTCTGAAGTTATATTTATTTAATCACACATTATGAGTGGGAAACCTAAATTCTCACTAAAGTCCAAAGGCTATAGACTATTTAGAGGTTCATATTGGATAGTAAAAGAGAGGGTGTAGAATCAAGGAAGGTGAAATAAGAGAAGCGAGCATGGATGGGAAGATGGGTGGTGAAGGAAGAGTATCCTTGGTGCCATCAGGTAGAACAGCACATGTGTGCTCGCAGAAATATCTCTAATGGGGTCTCATCTCTCTTATGCTGCATCTCTGGCTGCCCTAAATCCACAATGAAAGCTGAAGTCATATGCAGAAAAGAGAACATGGCTGCCATTTGACCAGACTACCATTTCCTTTCCTCTTAAAATCACATAGCTTTGATCCTATTCTAGAGTTTCCAGTTGCTGACTGATACTTTCTGTGTGTTCCGGATGGCTTTCCCAAAGAAATAAACAGAGCCTCTAATTTTCATCTTAAACATCAGCTTTTTTTTCTGGTCTTGAACCATGATTCCTCCTGCCTCAGCCTCCAGGTAATCTCATTGCAGGTATGTGCTACCATAATTGGTTTATCATATACTTCTTACAACAATTTATTTGGGAAATATTTTTCCTGAGGGCAACAATTTTATATTGTCCTATTAGATGTGTGACTCTTTCCTTGAAGGCCATAGGAGAAACTCTTACTGTAATTTTGCAAATACCAGTAGAAAGTTCAAGAGAAAGGATCACCAAGGCCAAATACAGAATGATTAACCTGAGCCATCTAAATGACATGTAAGGAAGAATAAGTAACCGAACAACTCTCGATTCCAGTTATGTTTTCATGCTCGTTTACAACAGAACATCTTTTCTCTATAAAGCAACTCCAAGATGGATTTTTCATTCATTAATTTATTTATTAACTTTACACCCCAATCACAGCTCCTCCTTCCTCTGCTTCTCCCAGTCTTACCCTCCCATATCCCTCTGCCCATTCCTTCTTTCCCTAATGAGAAGGGAAGTCCCTCCATGGATATCAACCCACCCTGACAGTTTGAAGTAGGACTCCTTTCCCACTGAGGCCAGATAAGTTAGGCCAGATAGGGGAAAGAGATCTAAAGGCAGGAAACAGGGTCAGAGACAACCCCTGCTCCAGTTGTTATGGGACACACATGAAGACTTACCTGCACATCTTCTACTTACATTTAGGGGACCTATGTCCAGATCCTGAATACTTTTTGGTTAGTCTTTCAGTCTCTGTGAGCCCCCATAGACCCAGGTTAGTTGACCTGTAGGTCCTGTGGTATACTTGACCCTTCTGGTTCCCTTGGTCCTTTCGACCACTCTTCCACATGACTCTCCAAATTCTGCCCAATGTTTGCCCATGGGGTTTTTTTTCATCTGTTTACATCAGTTGCTGAATAAAGCCTCTCAGGAGACAGTTATGCTAGACTCCTGTGTGCAGGCTGCAGAGTATCATTTATGTCAGTGGTTGGCTCTTGCCCATGAGATGGGTCTCAAGTTGGGTCAATCATTGGTTAGCCATTCCCTCAGTCTCTGTTTCATCTCAAAGATGGATTTCTTATCATGGAAACCATAAAAGATTCTACTTACCTTATATATGATTTCGCCTATCAAAGAATGTCAGAGGGAGAGCTAGAAAGGCAAGTGTTAGGAAGAGGGTAGCCCTCCAAAAGTATTTAAAAAGTTACAGAACTAAAAATTCACTTCTGCTTGAAGCCTATAGTCAGAACATGAGGTGAACTTTAAGTTAGTTAAAGCAGTCTAAAATGATCAGAAAACATTTGTTTGAGTTTACATTTAAACCTTCAGAAGAAAACTAATCCTAAAATAGTTACAAACATTTGGAGCACTTCTCAATGAGAAGTCTTTGAAGCACGGAGATAAATTGACTCTAGGGTGATTCCTTAAACACCCACTCCCCAAACTCACGAGCCTGCTGAGTGCATACAACTGTTGAATGTTTAGTCCGTGTGCTTGACCTGGGAAAATGGAAATTTTATTGCAGATGGGCAGGATGGCTTTAGTTGGGGTAAGACTGTCACTCTGGAATACATAGGAGGCTTAACCCCTCTAACCCAGGAACTATTCTTAAGATGCAAGTGTTCCTGCAGCTAATTGCTTCTGACGTTTTAGCTCAGTATAAAAGACTTAGAAAGAGTGTTTTCTACCTACAATCTCACATTAACTGTGTTCATTATGGTAGGCATATGTTAAACTTCTTAGCAAATTTTATTAGGCAAATTAAAAACTTTATAGATATAATGTATTGTGTTCATAGAAAGCTATGCACATGTACTTTTGGAGTCTTTTATTTTTATTAAATTGATTTCTGACCTTGAGAATTTGGTTTTGACTGAAGGAAAGAAAGAATCCAGTAAGCTCTCAGTGCTTACTCCCAAATCAAGACTTGAAAATGTCAAAGTACCATGACATCTCTGTTTTGAGAAGACAAATAGTTGTAAACAAGTAGAAATACACAGGATACCTATTTGGGCCCTGTCATATCTGTAACCTGAAATATAATGTGAACCTGACATTCTGCTCTTTAGGAGTGTGATCTATGTGTCAGTTCCAAAGGAGCTGTTCATGTTTAATTGCATTCTGGGACCACATGTGTATCCCTGCTTGTTTACTAGGTTTCTCTCCCCACCTCCTTGAATTCTGTTACCAGTCTTCCGTGCAGCCCTTTAATCACCACAGGTTTCAGTGCTGTTTCTTCCTGCAGAGAACATAAAACAGTTTGTATGCCTCCCACAATCCTTTACAAGATCTCACTCCTACATGCCTGCAGGTTACACCCTTCTGCTGCTCTCAGGGAAGGTAGAAGATGTCAAAGAAGATAAGACGAAGTGACCCTGAAAGGTAACAAGAATACACTTGGTATCATGGCTACAAGTCTCTCTGGGCTCTGGGGATGGATGCAAATAAGGAAAGAGAGAATTATGCTTCTTGTTGTGACTTCTATTCACTCTGTTTGAGAATCATAAGATTTATATGTGTGCTTTGATGGTACAGCATAAAGGACAGAAAATAAGGGCCAACTATGTTGGATCTGTGATTCAAATCTCAGCTTTGCTGCACTTGATCTCTATGGCGTCGTGTAAGCTGAATTCTCTAGGCTAGATTTTTTTTCTCCCTTAACTGTAAAATGTCAATAAAAGTTCCTAACATATAAAGTTATCCTTTAAATGAAACAACATAAATAATTTTGATTGCATGATTCATAGTTAGAATTCAATAAATGTTAGCAAGAGCTATTGTTATTATTTTTCCAAAATTAGTCCAGTAATCCGTTTGCACATACAACACTTTTGCAACCCTGAGGCCAAGAGTACCCTCAGTTACCTTTCAAGATGACTCATTTCATTGGCTGATGTCCAGAACCCAATACTAAACCTCCTCCATGCATGTCAATGATTGAATTCCTTCCTGTGCAAAAATGCTGGCCACTGAATTTAAAAGTCGTTTTAATAAGAGAAAAAAAAAACCAACCACAGATAAAAAGAAATGGCTCAGAACGGAGGTTCTCCTTTTAGATTTGTTTTGATATTTGGGGTTTCAAAGTATCCAGATGCTTTTAAATACCCAACATGCCCACTCCTCACAGTTCATGTCAGGCAAGAGATGGGGTGGGGGAGGAAAGAAGAGGGAGAGTGTTTGTGGTAAATATTTGGTACCCACAACAGAGAGAGGGGGGAGAGGGAGGGGAGGGAGAGGGAAGGGGTGGGGAAAGGGAGGGGGAAGGGAGGGAGAGGGAAGGGAGGGAGAGGGAGAGAAATACGTGGTACCAATACAATAACAGATATTGAAGAGCTACCTCATCTAAACTCCCTCTCACACACTCTCTGCATCTTTTGTCTATTTCTACTTCCTGATATTCTGTTTTCTGAAACTTGAGTTCTTTTCTACCACTCCATGGAAACAGAATTCACAAACCTTATCAATGGCATTAACTCTTCCTACTTGAGTTTTGATTGGAGTTGATGTCAAGGCACACTAGACACTGTTATACTTATAGCTCCTCTTGGAATGAACACCAGATCCTTTTCTGCTTATCTTTTACATATGCTATTCATTATTCCATGATATATTATATATTAAATATATAATATATTATATGTTTATTAATAATTGTATAATTTATTAATAACTATATGATTAATATGTTTATATAATATGTTCCTTAACTGAAGGATCTACACAAACTTTCTCTTAAGCTATCTACTTAAGCATTACATTTTCTTCCTGAGAGGTTTTAATCATACTCAAGGAATAGAACTTTTTTATTTTTTAGAAGACTCACAAATGCTTCTCTCTCTCTCTCTCTCTCTCGTTCTCACTCTTGGTTTCTAATTGTGAGCCATGGCATTCCACAGTTGTGGGTAGTTTATATTCACATTTAAAACACCAACCCCATAACTGTTCTCCCCACCATACACCAAACTTCTCCATGTCCTGACTTTTATCTTCTGCTTACACCATCCCCCAAGAAGCAAACTCACATGATATTTAATCAAAAAAGCTAAGTACAACTCTCAAATGTTACTAGGTATTTCTTTGGGAATGTTCTGAAACCTCCTACAATATTCAATTCATCATCTAAAGATAAAATGGTAATGAGGATTTCCCTCAATGGCTGATGGCTTTCATGTAAGAATTCTTTGGAGCATTTATGCTAAACAAGAATACTGGCATTCTTGGTATTGTGGTTTGTTTTCTAGTTTTAGATTTTCTTCACTTATATCTTGCACTGAGAAAGGTATAATGTGTGACTTATTCTGCCCAATTTTATCCTTATTTCAAGACCTTCACATTTTTAGGTTGGGTCTGACAGTACCTCACACTCCCCCAACCCTGCTCTTTCTCTACTGTCTCCATTTGCCATTGACATAAAGTGGTTTAATCATTAAGATCCAGTAACACTTTAGTAAAAGATCCTGCAACCAAAATCAGATGCCCCTCCAATCCTAACCCTAAGCAGCAACTCTGTCCCTAACTATTTTAAAGATACCTTTCTTTTGAATCTATAACTTTACTGCATCTGTCCCCCAGTCTAGATACCTCTTCTTTGTATCCAAAGTTCATCTTCAGGGTAGACCCCACCTTCCAGAATGTTCTTGTGGCTTCCTTTATATCAGGACTGACCATTTCGTTTTCTCTTCCATAGCCACTGATTTTTATTTCTCCTGTATCATACCTTCTTATATCAATTCGATGGTTCATTTGTGCAAGAAATCCTTTCACAGAGGATCTACCAGTTCAGGTAGCAGGAACTGCTCAAGGGACAGGGGAACTGCTCGAGTGACACAAAGCTGAGCAAGCTATGTCCAGCCAACATCCTTATGCTATCTGAGTTCTGGAAGGCACTTGAAGTGTTTGTATCTGTTTCTTTCCCTACAGTCCAACTTGCCCATCGCACAGAATAGTGATCAAATGCTCATTGATCAAACTAGGCCAGCATTTACAAGTCCTGTGGAGTCAGTCTCTAGGAATGAAGTGCCAGGTCAAAGAGTCTTTGCTCAGCAGGCTAGCTAGCCTAATCAAATTCTCTCTGAACAGCCAAGTATAAAGTGGATTTCCTTTTCTTGGGGACTTCTAACCTCCTCCTTTATCCTTTGAAATCTATTTTCATCATGTACACCTACAAGAAAAATTAAGAATAGGAAGGTGAGCTACAATCAGGCATCTCTGTGAGCTACTTTGCTTGAGTCCAGGACATTTCAAGGTGCGCTGATAGTCTTCTGGGAGTACCCACTGACGAGGCTTAGAGGCAAGCTGTAAACTTTTTGAACTCTCAAAGGTAGGGAACAGACCCCAGTCCTCAGGCCTGGGTGAAGTCAGCTCTGACCTTGAAATCTGGAGGCCTGAAGTCTTATCTTAAACTCTATTAAATCTTTTGAAGGAAGGTGAGAAAGGGAAATTGTATAGCAGTGCTAGTAAAATCAGAGCATGAAGGGAGGGTGGAGGGGGAAAGCAGCCGGTGCCTTGGATCCTTGCTGTAACTCAGCAAAGCCCAACAAGGAAGCAGGCTTAGTGGCATTTGTGTTTCACAGCCTGTAAATCATGTTTGCACTCACTAGGTCAAGCCGGCTCTCCGTTTCTTTTCATCTCATGTTGCAACGTGAAATTTAAACATTTGCCATGCAAATGCTGCAAGTCAGGTTGTTTTTTTTAAACATATATGCATAAGTAAAAGTTCTATAGGGTTATTTTTTAATTAAAGCATCCCATATAGATATCTTAGAAGATTTTTTTCCAGTTTCTGAGCCTCTCAAATATATAAGTGCATATATTACAGTAATGTGAAACCATGTTCCTTTTAAGGGGAAAATAATCAAAGGCTATTAAAAAATAATGGCAGCTTTCTATTCCCTCCAAGTAAGCACTTACTTGTTCTTAAAGATAGAAGAAATTGTTTCAACAACTTCATTGTTTTGGTCTATGTTATTCTATGAATTCACTGTACATTTTTAAATAATAACTATATGATATAAAAGAAGGTGTTTGTTTAAAAGTCATTAATAGCCAAGAAATAACTATGAAATGATGGTCCCCAGAGGAAATGGTAAA